>NC_091000.1:67942833-68571000 GCF_041146395.1 Eulemur rufifrons | reverse complement strand
TCAGAGAAGGAGCTGATATAATCTTGCAAGAAGCACCTAACAACTGGTATCAGAGGTTTTAAAAAAAAAAAAGTGGATTTTTTAAAACTTTAAAATGCTTTCATATGTGCAGTGATGAGTAATGGAAGCTTTGCAGCCTCTTGAACTTGAATCCAGAGCTGCACCTTCCCGAGGAACAGATGTGGTGTCATTTGTGGCAGGTGTGTTAGAAGAACCTCCACTTTTACCACTGCTTTCCGCTGGGCTTCAAGAGAAAGTTAGAGTTCCCCTCTCAGAATTAAAGAGCACCAAGCACAGAGGTCCCCTCCGTGCCCATTAAGGACGAGAGAGAAAGCTGGGCCCGAGAGTACCTGCCGCATGGCCACGGGCTGGGTCCTTCTGAAGCTGCTGAGCCTCCCTGTGCCCCTTCCCCGCAGGGCCCACCTGCCTGCATAGACAGCCCCGCCAGATCCCACAGAGCCACACACAGCGCCAGGCTTAGGGTCAGGCCCTGGGAATGCAGAACCACAGGGTGGCCTTCCTCCTTGTCTCTGCAAAAAGGCAATGCCACCAATGTCTCTACTGCAGTGTGTACCCTATGTCTCATTACTGTCATTATGCTCGAAGGCAACACTACCTAACAGGCATTATTTGTGAGTCACAGATCATCACATGCAAAGCAAAAACCGGAAACTACTAGCTAAGGTTCTGTGGCTTATGGAAAAGCTGTCAGACTCATTCTCTATGTGGCTTTGTTCACTGCTGTGTCCTCAGCAAAACAAAAAACGGTGCCTGGCACAGAGCAGGTGCTCAGTAAGGACCCGAGGATGAATGAAAACCTACATACAAATGGATTATTCTTGGGGCTTTCCTGAAAGTCCGACCTTAGAATGCATTAGTAGGGAGACGGCAGGGGAAGCAGACCTTTTTTGTTTGTTTCTGCTGACCTTGGACAGTTGTGCTGCGGTGTTGCCTCTGGTCCCCAGAAGGATCATGGCCATCGCGGATGAAATGCTGAAGGGAGAGATGAAGATGTTTCCAGTAGGATTGTTTTCATTCAAGGCGCGGAACAGGTCCAAGGCAAAGCGGGTGTTTGCTGTGCTCAGCTGCTCCATGGTGAAGGCTACGACACAGAACAGAGGTCCCAGGCTGCCCATTGCCCACACCAGGAAAACAGGCAGCACATTTCCCCAACTGCCTCCACTTGTGCCAACCACTCTGGAACACCCTGGAACTTGCACTTTCTCCCCTCTTTTTTTTTTTTTTTTTTCCAGGAGGTTGCAGGAGAACACTTTCCTATGCACACAATGTGGGACCAAGCTGGTCAGTGATTCACCAGGAACACAAGATCAGGACCCAGGGTGTCCCAAAAGGCTCTGACCTTGCAGACAGGTGGGTCTGAGAAGAGGCAGTGGCCCAGGCCACCGTGGCAGTGGCGCAGCGTCCAGCCCTGGGTCCTTCCACCCTACTGAGTCTGCGAGCACGCACATTTCCGACCCTTTGGCTCAAGGGTTCATCGGACAATGAATCCACTGCCTACATTTACCTGGAACATTCCTATCATATCATAGCTACCTATGCATTAAAACAAACTCCAGCAAAGATACAATTGATAATGTAATTATCCTCATTTTTGAGATTCAGTCACTAATGTTTAAGAGGTCACGTGTCAAATGTCTCAGAGGTGGCTTAGGGTGTGCGAGTCTGAAAACCCAACACGGTCCAGCATCGGGAAGGCCAGCAGGGCAGGGAGATGGGGACAAGTGACCTCTGTCACTGTGGAATCCCAGCTTGGCCACCCACTAACCCTACTCTCAGATCCTTACTCCTCAGAGCCTTAACTTCCCCAAGAACAGGCAAAAAAGAATAGTTGTGCTGGCTGCTCAGCGTGTAGGCATAAAGTTGAATTTTTCTTGTGGTTGATAAACAATCTCTAGGACAGCACCGGCCCACTCCTTCCCGTTCCTGCCCGGAAAGGAGAAGCGGCTGGCCCTGGGGCTGCCTGGCAACTGTCACAAACAGTTCCGGGAGGAAGGGGATTCAGGAAGAAAGAAACGCCTTCTGCTCTCCAGTTTCGGTCGTGCCTTCCGCCTGCACCCGCCGTCCTCACCCCTAGCAGGCCTGCGCTTTTGCCCCGGCAGCGGCCGGCGGGACCCACGGTCGGTCGCGGGCGCAGGGCCGGGCCTCTCCCTCCCCGTCTCCCGCGGGCCCAGCCTGGCTTACCCGCGGCGCAGAGGCGGACTCCGGGCTCCGGGCTGGGTGTGAGGTCTGGGGGAAGCGCGGGCGCCCTCGGCCCTTATTGAGTGCGGAAGGGGAGTGTCGCCGGCAGGCAGACCGGGGCGGGGCGGGGCGGGGCGGAGGCCCTTTCCCTTAGCGACTGCCTAAGAGTCCGGGCCGCCGGGGTTGGCTACGAGAAGCAGAGGGATCGTGGACTGACTCCATGCAGTGCCCTCCCAGGGGATCGGCACCTTTGTGGGTTCTCAGCCTTTCCTCAAGTCTCTGACAAGGACCTGGTAACTATTTCTTACTAAGGCATGAATGACTGAATGAATGAGATGACATATCGTGTCATGGTCTTAGAAGGCAACCGATTCTCCTGTTTGCTTGCTTGTTTTGTTTGAGAAGGAGGTTTTGCTACGCTGCCCTGGCTGGACTCAAACTCCTGGGTTCAAGTGATGCTCCTCCTCAGCTCTCTGGAGTAGCTGGGACTACAAGTTGCCCCACGCCTGCTTAGTTCCTTCTAGGGAGCTTTTTTTGAGAGGGAGGGAGGAAACTTGAGGCTCTTGCATAGGGAAAAAAGGGGCCTCCAGGACAAAATAAAATTATCAGTTCCAAACAACTGTGCTCCACTTCCAAGATGATCTTGCTGCTGCTGCTGCTGCTGCTGCTTCAGTGTGAAGCCTCCTTTATTATTATAAGGATCTAATCCCCTTCTCCAGGGAGCTGCCCTCATGACCCAAAAGCCGCACCTGTTAATACTGTTGCATTGGTGATTATCTCAGCCTGAACTTTGGAGGGGACACAAACACTCAGATCATAGAATTCTGCCCCTGCCCACACCCCCGAATATATCCTTCTTACACACAAAGTACATGCATTCCATCCCTTTAGCCCCAAGAGTCTTAACTAGTTCTGGCAACAACCACAAAGTCTAGGTCCAAAGTGTCGCCCAAATGTCATCTAAATCAGACATGGGTGAGACTCAAGGTAAGATTCATCCTGAGCCAAATTTTCATCCGGCCGAGAGCCTGTAAAATCACTCGTGTACGTGCTTCCAAAATATAGTGGTGGGACAGGCATAGCACAGGCATCCCCACTCTAAAAGGAGAAACAGGAAAAAAGAAGGGAGTAACAGGTCCCACATAAGTCCCAAACCCAACAAGGCAAACAACATTACATTTTGAGGCTTGAGAATATCTTATTTGATGTCATGTCCCACCTTCTGGACACACTGGGGGGAAGGATCCAGGACCCCACCCGTGGATCCTGCAGGCACAGTGCAAGCCAAAGCTCTCACAGGCCGGAGTCCGGTGTCCGCAGCTCTCCCACACTGGCCGACATGTTGGTGTCTCTACGGTTCTGGCGTCCTGGGGGCCATTCTGCCCCACAGCTCCGCTAGATATTACCCTAGTGAGGACTCTCTGCAGTGGTCCTGTTCCCAGGACTCCACCAGGCATTGCCCCCGGGGGCGGGGGGGAGGGGAGCTCTCTGCAGCAGCCCCACCCCACCCCTGTTGCAGTTCTCTGTCTGAGACATCCTTTGAAATGTAGATGGAGGTAGCCTCGCCTCCACAGCTCATGCACTCTGTGTGCCTGCAGAGTAGTGTCACATGGACAGCTGCCAAGGTTTACGGGAAGGGCAGCCAGAGCCACACAAGGGTGTGTGTAAGCCACACCTGGGGTGGCCAAGGAGTGCTGTGCCGGAATGTGGGAGCAGAGACTTGAGGTGGCCCTGGGCAGCAAGCCCCAAGGTTCCATGGTGCCCCAGGTTCTGCCCGAGAGGGCTTGGCACTCTGGGTCTGTGATGAGAGTGGCAGCCCCAGGAATCCCTGACATGCCCCAGGGCCATTCTTCTATGGTCCTGACGAACAGCATCAGCCCCCTTCTATCCATACTAGTCTCTTTACCAAGCAGTAGCTCAGCCACACCCTTGGCGTTCTTGCCCACATGGCCAGACTGAGAACGTTCTAAATCTTTGAAGTTCTGCTTTCTAATTACAAATTCCATCTCTAATTCATTCTCTCTTCCCTCATTTTACTATAACCAGTCAAGAAAAGTCATGCTGCACCCTCAACACTGCTCAGAGATTTCTTCCACCAAATATCCTGTTTCATTGCTCACAAGTCCTGCCATTCACAAAGCACTAGGACACAGACACAATTCAGCCAAGTTCTTTGCCACTTTATAACAAGGATGGCCTTCCCGCGGTTGCCAGCATCTTGTGCCTTTTCATCCTTGATCTCATCAGAATTGTCGTCATTACCACCTGTATTTCTACCTATATTCTGATCATGACCACTTAGGTAATCTCTAAAGAAGATTTAGGGTCTCCCTACAGCTCTCTTCCTCTTCTGGGCCCTCACCAGAACTGCCCTTAATGCTCCATTCATGGCAAGCTAGGCTTCTTCAAGCATCGTCCTGTGAACCAGCCACCTCCCATTCCCACGTTCCAAAGCTGCTTCCACATGTCTAAGAATCTGCCACAGCAGCACCCCATTTCTCAGTGCCAATTTTTGTCATGGTCCATTTGTATTGCTATAACTAAATACCTGAGGTTGAGTAATTTACAAAACACATACATTTATTGCTCACAGTTCTGGAGGCTGGGAAGTCCAAGAAGAAGGTGCTGACAGATTTGGCGTCTGGTGAGGGCTGCTCTCCGCATCATAGCTGGTGCCTCGTTGCTGCATCTGAAGGAGACAAACACTGTGTGCTCACGTGGCGGAAGGGATGGAAAGGAACAAGCCCACTCCCCCAAGCCCCTTTATAAGTTATAAGGTCCCTAATTCCACCCATGAGGGCTCTGTCCTCATGATTTAATCACTTTAAAAGGCTCTACCTCTTAATACTATCACATTGGTGATAAAGTGTCAACACATGAATTTTGAGAGGACACAGAGCATTGCACATCTCTTCTGCCATGTGAGGACACAGCGTTTGTGCCTTCTGCCTTTTCCACCATGTGAGGATGCCACAAGAAGATGCCCTCACCAGACACCAAATGCGATAGTGCACACCCAGCCCACTGATCTTGGACTTCCCAGAACTGTGAGAAATAAGTGTCTATTATTTATAAGGTATTTTGTTACAGCAGCAGGAACGGACTAAGACAGGGGCTCTTCTCAAGAAGACAACTTTGTCTTTATCCCTCTTGCCATGGGGGCTGTGTAGACACTGGCACGTTACTCCCCTGTCTTGTTCTACAATGATGAGAGGCATCAGTCCTCCAAGCGCTTTCCTTATTCTCCTCCACCTAGAATTATTCCTGAATTGTTCCTCCTGCCCCCACTCCTGAAAGAAGTGATATTTACTCTTAGATTTATCTCGATCTTCAAACAAGCTGCTACTGATCACCTAGAAACTCATAAACATCTTGAGATTTTTTTTCTTTATCTTCAAAAGTAGCTTTAAATTACCTTGTTTTCTGGTTCAGTTTAAGAAACTGCTATTCAGTGAATGGTGACATTTTTAACCAACTTGGAGCTTGGTGGAATTATAAGTCTCACAATAGTGTTTTGTAAATATGTTAAATATTTTCTTATGAGTGAATTATTTCCATGCTGTGCTGTCTAGATGATAATATATTTTATTTCAGATAATCACTCAAAACATAAAAGTTACAATAATCCACAAGCAGTTCAGCAATTGGAAACATTTTAAACTGAAAAAATAATTTTGGTGTGCCATGGCCTATATTTACTATAGTAAAAGAGAAATATGAAAATAATTGTTATTTACCTAAGTAAATGTTAAATTTGTTTTTAATAACTCATTTTTAACTTGTTAAAACAACTAGAAAAATAATGCAAAATCATACTATAGATACTGTTTTCCTAAAATGGTCTGAGGATTTGGGGTGAGACTAATTTCATGACAATGAATAATTTAGGACCCTGGGCTGGGATTGTAACTAACAAGACATCTCCTAGGAAAGTCTCAAATCATTTACATTTTCCTATCTTGGGCAGCTTAAGTGATTGAAATCACAGAAATGGAGTGTTTCTTTTGGTCTTTTTATTTTCTGCCAAATGAAACAAACCTCACATTAAAATTTCAGCCATGCAACATAGCTTTATCCTCCAGAGGGCAGAATTTCATTATTCATACCTTGAGAATCACTGACTTCTGCAGAGATGTGTAAATGCCAGGACATGCATGTAATTTTTCCTCTTCAATCAAGCTCAATTCCCCCACGAGGGCACCTGAAATTTCTGTAATTTAATTTTCTCCTGCAGATATGTCCATTGGTGTTTTCCTCTGCCCTCGCCTCCTCCCTTCCTCTCGTTTCATAGGCTTTCTTTCAGGATCTCACACTGGGAGGCTTACTTTCTTTAGGGTCTTGGTCCTGCTGTGGCCTCTTCCGGGAGGACTAACCCTTCTTCTAATTCTAGTCTTTGCTCAATGCTGTGTCTTCCCTGAGACCTTCCCTGGCTGCTAGGTCTCTGCTCTCATCCCCAGCTACTTACAGTTTGCTTTGTAGCATCAGTCACCGTCAGAAATGGGTTGTCTGCCTCCTTCAGTAGAACATAACATTGGGAGAAAAGGCCTCTGGCCCAGTTCACTGCTATATCCTCAGTATCTAGAACAACACCTGGCACACAGTAGATAATTAATAAATTTTGTTGAATAAATGACTGAAGGTTATAGCCCAGAACAAACTGTGCCATGTGGACAGATGATGTGGCTTTGCTGCGTTAAGTTTCTTAATACGATGCTCATTTAATGACTGAAGCCAACTTGATCATCTATTCAGATATAGTGAAGAGGAAATTTCTACTTTGGACCAAAGTATGATGGAGTTAACATCAAAACTCTACTTTTTTTTTTTTTTTTTTGAGACAGAATTCACTCTGTTGCCCGGGCTAGAGTGCCGTGGCATCAGCCTAGCTCACAGCAACCTTAAACTCCTGGGCTCAAGCGATCCTCCTGCCTCAGCTGTAGCCTGGGCTACAGGCATGTGCCACTATGCCCAGCTAATTTTTTCTATTTTTAGTAGAGATTGAGTCTCACTCTTGCTCAGGCTGGTCTCGAACTCCTGACCTCAAGCGATCCTCCCACCTGGGCCTCCCAAAGTGCTAGAATTATAGGCATGAGCCACCATGCCCGGCCAAAGTTCTACTTGTTGTTCTTAATTCTGTAGTCAGAAGGAAATGAAGGTGATGTTTTGCCACGAATTTTGGAAGGAATTGGATTTGCTTAATTCAAAGAGGATAAGATCCTGCAATGGGCAGAGAGGAAATCATCAGGTAGATCTGGACGATTCAGTGGACGCCTCCATGGCAAGAGAACGTGAGCCTAAATCCCAGTGCTGCTCCTTGCTGGCTCAGCCCTTGACGCACATTTCTCATACTCTCAGGGTCCCAGCTGCATCATCTATAAATTGGGGGTAGTAATAGCAACCTCCTAAGGTTTTGGATTAAATGAGACATCTTTACATGTTAGAATCAATCTAGACACAGCCCAGAAGGTGTTTAGAGCACTGACGAACACACAGCACACACACAACAACTTGTTAACCCTGGGACTTAGGGGACCTCAGGCTGCCTGCGCGTGTTTTGGGTGTGGTGGCAGGAAGCTTAACACAAATGAGATCCTATGTCCCAGGAACTGCAATCTCTAACCCCACCTGCTAGTGACGTACAGGGCAATTAATGACACAGTCACACCGGCGAGCCTCTGCCATTCTGGATGAGAAACAGACCGAAGCGTTCATTCCAGCACCACCTGGTGGGAGTGTGTGTGGGGGGGGGAGTCTCCCAGTCAACCTCCATGACTATGAGCGCTGCCACGTGGGGCGTGGTCTCATGGACAGCAGGCTCCTTCTGCAGAACTCTGGGGACTAATGGACTGATGTGATGGAATCAGTGCAATATCAGGACCTCTCTCACCCATAAACGGAAAGCGCTTTCTGGACACACAATGCTCATTTTAATCGCTGACACCAACTTGATCATCTATTCAGGAACAGTGAAGAGGAAATTTCTACTTTGGACCAAAGTATGACTGAGTTAACACCAAAGTTCTACTTCTTGTTCTTAATCTTAAACTGTCTGTGAAATGAACAACTCAGGCTACCTTCTTGTGACAAGCCCTGCAGCCACCCACCGGGCTGGGCAGAAGCAAGGAGCACGGCAGAGGCAGCAGCGTCTGCTTTTCGAAAGCATCCGGGAACCGGGATACTCCGTGTTACTCAGTGTGACAGCTGCGTTGGCAGGGTACCTTAGACCTGAGCCCAACATCAGGGCTCCTGTCCCCACCGCAAGTGTTGACCTTGCGACCTGCCAGGGGGACAGCCTTTGGGACCCTTCCCCTATTTCTTCTGACATTTTCTTCACAAGAAAAGCAGGGCAGAATATGTAACTCCTTTCAATTCCTTAAGCACACTCTCTTCAGCATATTTGCCTATTTTCCAACCATGCACAAAAAGATATCATTTTAAATATTTTCACATTGCTGTAAGACAAAGTAGTAAATGTAAAAAGCCATATTTGCTCATTTCTGCTTGCCAACATAATTTTGCAAGGCCCCTGACTCTGTGACTACATATGTGATAGCTCGCAGGAAAGATGCTTTGAAGACAACACAGGTGAGAGTACAGGGCCCCACGCATCTCTTGTCTGAGTCACTTTATTCCTTAAAAGATAAATGGCCCAGCCTAGCCTTTTCCTACATGTTAGCTAGCATCTGATGGGGCTAGCGATTATGCTTCTGTAATCTATAACCAGATGTACTCCTAGACACAAACCGTGATGTGATTCTGCTTTAATATATCTTCTGAACAAATGTGAAGTGATTTTACACATACTAAAACTCCACAGCCCACATATAAACTGTGAGTTAAAATACTATTTTGGAGCAGTCTCTAAAAGACTGTTCCCAGGGTCTAGGCTTCGATTTATAGTCCTCAATAAGACTTCTTTTTTTTTTTTTTTTTTTTTTTGAGGCAGAGTCCCGCTCTGTCACCCTGGCTAGAGTGCCATGGCATCAGCCTAGCTCACAGCAACCTCAAACTCCTGGGCTCAAGCAATCCTCCTGCCTCAGCCTCCTGAGTAGCTGGGACTACAGGCATGCGCCACCATGCCTGCCTAATTTTTTCTATATATGTTTTTAGTTGTCCAGCTAATTTCTTTTTATTTGTTAGTAGAGATGGGGTCTCGCTCTTGCTCGGGCTGGTTTCGAACCCCTGAGCTCAAACGATCTGCCCGCCTCGGCCTCTCAGAGTGCTAGGATTACAGGCGTGAGCCACCGCTCCTGACTAAGACTTCTAAATAAAAGTAACTTTAACTCTTTAAAAGTTTAATTCTTTTCTTTAGTTGACAATCACAGCAACCACAAAGGGACTCCAAGTAAATTTCCCAGAGTCTTCTAGAACATTGTGGGACCAGTGTCAGTACCAGTACAGGCCCTTTGAGCCCTCTGGCTCTGCCACGGTTGCAGATGACGACAGGGTGAGTCTGTCCTGTCTCGGATCCCCCCTTGGTTGATGGTTCTGAGTTCTGTTCAGCCAGTTGCTCTCACTCCTTGACAAAGGGGTAAGCTCTTCCTTAAGACCTTTGGTTTCTCCAGAAGGGGAATTCTCCTACTTAAAAGATATTAAGAAAAAACAGATATGTGATGCCTTCTGACTAGCGAGGTTGTGCTGATACTTTCCCTTTCAATTTGACTTATAATGGGAAATAAATCACCCAAAACTCAAACAACAGGGTGATTCAACCACCAGTCAGCACGAGGGCAGGAGTCATGTATGACATACACAGAGCCTACACCTTCAGGCATTTCCCTAGATGGGAGGGATTTACGAAAGGAGATTTAACACTAAAATGGCCAAAAATGAGATTCTCAAACATTAACACATGTCAGGTTTTCCGAGCCTCCAGCCAACTATGGCCCCTTTTTGTGCACATTTTAAACTGACGGGCAAATTACATTAAAAAAATTCAGAGCTCAAATGATCATTATTCAAAAAACCTGCACCTCTGGAGTTGACACACAGAGTCCTCTGAGTTCTCTATTTGCTTCTGCCCACTTTAAATCTACTGACTTTTCTACTGAAGTCATTGTTTATGATATTACTGATTCAAGGCTACTTGGAGATTTTATTTTTCTTATACAATTCAGCCAGTTCTAGCTAAAATATAAACATTAAAAAATTTAACCCTAAACACATATAAAACTTAAAAAAAGGCCAGGCGTGGTGGCTCACGCCTGTAATCCTAGCACTCTGGGAAGCCGAGGCGGAAGGATTGCTCGAGGTCGGGAGTTCGAGACCAGCTGAGCAAGAGCGAGACCCTGACTCTAATAAAAATACAAAGAAATGATCTGGACAGCTAAAAATATATACATAAAAAAATTAGCTGGGCATGGTGGCACATGTCTGTAGTCCAGCTACTCGGGAGGCTGAGGCAGGAGGATCGCTTAAGCCCAGGAGTTTGAGGTTGCTGTGAGCTAGGCTGACGCCACAGCCCTGGCAAAAAAACAAGACTCTGTCTCCAAAAAGAAAAACTTAAAAAAAAAAAGATAAAAGATGTTTAAAATCAAACTGCCATAAAAACTGCTTTACCCAAAATTTGGGTTCATACCCTTCATTATTACATTACTCATCCCGGCAAATAAGATTTAGCCAGGTGAACAGGGCGGGACTGGGTCTCCCGCCCCGCCCGGGCAGAGTCACCGCTGTCACCGCGGTCACCGCGACCGCGAGGCCCCCACAGCCCCGCCCAGGAAGCGCTGGGTCGTGTCATCAGCACAAGCTCGTGCATGGCCAGAAGGGGCTCTTTACGAATAGCCAAAGCCACTTGCCACGCAGGAAATGCGCGAGGCTTTAGCGCTTTGTCAGAAAGCGGGAACAAAGACCAAACGCATTTCCGATTCCGCCACGCGGGTCCCAGCGACCGCGCAGCGCGAGATCACAACGTCTTAGAAGCGCCTCTGACCGACACCTGGTGAACAGGGGCGAGCGGACTCTCGAGCACACTTGCCCGGCCGGCCAGTAACACGGTGCACAAACTCTCTCTGTGGCAGAGCATCCTCTCACAGCGCTGCCCCACGGGTTCACACCACAGCACAAATCATTTTCGCACGGTGTGGTGCCAGTCCTCTGTGATGAGGCATTCCCGCTCAAACCCCAGGCAGAACCTCATTGACAGCTCTCTTCCCAGGAGCCTGCTGGTTGCTGAGGGTGCTGACAGTATGGGGGGCTTTCATAACTTAGCTCGAGTAATCTTTTGAGTAACCCTGGGAGGCAGGTAGACCGTTTGTGGAGCTGCTTGGGGTGGGCGGTGAGAGTAGGGCAAGGGCACCCCCAAGAAACAGAAGGGACGCTAACCTGCTTCCTAAAGGGGCTGGTCCTGTCAGCTGGAGGACAGCCTGCTCCGCTGTCACTGAGGCGAGCACGCCACCTGAGGAAGTCAGGTGTGTGTGGCTGAGCTGTCCCGCCCAGCGAGCAGAGCAGAGGGAGTTTGAAGCTGGCAGGGCAGACAAAGAACACAGCAGAGAGAACAGGAACCAGAGGGGCTGGGACCTGCCCAGGGAAGAGAGGGGCAGAAACCAAGCAAATCTCAAAGCACAGCTGCTGGGGTGGCCACGAGGGGGTTGAAAGTCAGCACTGACTGAGATGGAAGTTCAAGTTGTTGCCTGGAGGTGTACCCTCAGACCCTCACCTATAGCCCCCTGTCCATCGTCTGAGGTTTTTAGCACTGTGAGACAGGGGTTACAGGTCTCTGGGGGGTGGGCCACAGAGGAAGTGCCGTCCTCGTCACGTCGTAGCAAGGGTGCATGCCGTCAACCAGACTCGTCACCGTTGATGCTGACCTTGGTCACCTGGCTGAGAGAGTTTTTCAGGTTTCTCCACTGTACCTCTCCCGTTCCAGCAGTGAGAAACCTGCTCCTAGAATCCAATATCCGTTTTTGTTTTTTAAAGAGAGGGGATCTCACTCTGACACCCAGACTGGATGGAGTGGCACAATCATAGCTCACTGCAGCCTTGAACTCCTGGGCTCAAGCGATCCTCCTGCCTCAGCCTCCTGAGTAGCTGGGACTACAAGTGCATGCCACCAAGCCCGGCTAATTTTTTTAAAACATTTTTTTAGAGAGAGGATTTTGCTATGTTGCCAGGCTAGTCTCAAACTCCTGGGCTCAAGCAATCCACCCACCTTGGCCTCCCAAAGTGCTGGGATTACAGGCTCCAACCATCGAGCCTGGCCTACCACCCATTTTCTTAACAATTTGGTTACTAATTTCACTTTTTAATCAAGAGAGGCATACCAGAGAGTCCACAGCAGGACTCTGAGGCTGATGTCCTGCCAGGCAGAAATGCTGTGTAGTCACAATTCCTCAAGTGAAAGCCCCCTCAAATATCCCTCAGTTTCATTTCCTTATCTTCAATTGATCTAATTACTGAAACTACTTAGTAACCTTGGGCGTGAGCATACTTACAGCTAATATTAGGGAACTTGGAAAGTTTGTGTGAAATGCCAACAGTAAGTTTTTTGGCATTTCCAAAAAATTTAGAAAATTTCCTGTTCAGTGATAAAAGTGAATCTGAACCTCACTCTACAGAAATTAAACTGCTGCCTTCCCTGGGTAAAATTACCTTTGTGTTTTCGTCTTAAAACCTACAGTCTAGGCCGGGCGCGGTGGCTCACGCCTGTAATCCTAGCACTCTGGGAGGCTGAGGTGGGCGGATCGTTTGAGCTCAGGAGTTCGAGACCAGCCTGAGCAAGAGCGAGACCCCATCTCTACTAAAAATAGAAAGCAATTATATGGACAGCTAAAAATATATATAGAAAAAATTAGCCGGACATGGTGGCGCATGCCTGTAGTCCCAGCTACTCGGGAGGCTGAGGCAGTAGGATCCCTTGAGCTCAGGAGTTTGAGGTTGCTGTGAGCTAGGCTGACGCCACAGCACTCACTCTAGCCTGGGCAACAGAGTGAAACTCTGTCTCAAAAAAAAAAAAAAAAAAAAGTATAAAAAAAACCTACAGTCTATCGTGCTTGGGTCTCCAAATGGTCAAAAATGTCTTTGTTCCTTATTATGTATTTGTTTGAAGATCCTGTGCCTTAAAAGGAACCAGAACTGTTAACCAAACCCAAGCAGAGGTTTTGCCCGAGGACTTCCCTCTCAGGAATGCACCCAGCAGGACCAGCGGAGCAAATGAGCATGTGCTAGCAAGCTCTCCCGAGAGGAGCAGCAGGGTCCGGCCGTGTGAACTGGCGGTTCAGGAAGTTCTAGTCGCTCTTACTGTTCTCCTAGGTAAGTAAGGGCATTCTCAAAAAGTTTTCAGACACACCGATGATCCCTTTTATTTTCCACATTGTCTCTCTAGCTCCTTTCTTACTGCTGCCAAAATGTTTCAAACGTATTTGAATACCAGAGGCATCTTTATCTGGGATCTTTACCCACACAGCAGAGGACAGGAAGTTGTCACTACAGGGATGAAGCAGTGTGTGCTTTGACCCACTGGAGGACTTCATAAGGGTCCAGCTGAGAGCACTGAGTGAGGGGTGTCCTGGGGAGGAGAGGAAGTTTGGGAATAGTTTCGGAGCAGCCAAATCTAAAATAGGCATCTTCTTTCTAAACCCAAATTAACACTCCACATTGCTCTAACTTCCAGTGTACCCAAGAGCATCCTAAAGTTTCCTAAAGTTGTTGGAAAATCGCAGCGTCCATGAGGTGAAAGTATTAAGCTCTGAGCTCAGCATTTCAAATGAGCATCGGTATTCCAGGGTTCTCTCTGCCGTAGGCTGAGGTCAGCCCGAGGTCACTCCATACACCTTGTGATAGGCAAGAGTAGAATACAGCAAGGTATTTGGAGGGGGCTGGCTCATGGAGGGGACCCCTTCCAGAGAACAGAGCACACTCAGTCCCGCTGCGCTGGAGGAAGAAATGGACCACGTGGTCTGCGTTAAACCTTTCTGCAGGGCTTGCACATTTTGACACTGCAGCCACCAAGATCACAGTGGCTGCCTTTGTGCCTTCCTTGTCGACCTCCACGAAAGACTGGTACACAAACCTGGACAGGGCCAGCTCTCTCTCGGATGCTATTCCAGAAAAGTCAGTCTTGGCTTTGTCAAAGGCGTCAGTAATTTCCAAACTGCCAAGAGCAGACTCCATGCTCTGGTTTTCTTCTGACTTGAATCTGGGACGGGAACCTCCACATCTTGCTGTCTTCTGTACCTGGCTTTGTCCACTCAATGACCTGTTCATGTATAAGCTCATTTTCCACTTGGAAGAAAAGAAGAGAGAGCCCTAGGGCTGCAGTGATGGGCCAGCACCCAGGCCTACTCTGCCTCCCCCCATGCCCACCCAGGACCAAGGCATCAAAGTCCCCTCTCTGTGAGGTGGGGCTTCGCAGAGGTTCACACAGGCCGAGGCCACTACGATTTTTTGAGTCTCCTGGTTTAATAAAGAAAATGAAGAAATGCTAAGCATTGTGGTATGTTTCAAAATTTTATGTTTAACAAATGAATCCTTTTAAAAAATGCAATGCACTATAATTGTGCTATTGCCAATTAACAATAGGATTAAGAAAACATTGTTATATAGTATCTCTTATGGGACAAAGCTTAAGTTGTATAATAAGTATTTTATGTCCATCTTTTTAGTGTATCTATCTCTGTGACTCTCCATGTAATAAGCTTACTAGGAAATAATTTCAACGATTTAACTTCAGGCCCTCTGTGTGGCCTAAGTCCCACACACCCCAACCCCCAGCCACGGGCTCTGCTGCCTGGCGCCTCAAGGCCTGGCCCCTATACTGGGTCCCCACACACCCTGACTCAGTTCCCGTCAATCACCCAGGCCCTGTGGGGAGTGTGTGTTGCATGGTAAGCCACAAGCCAAGATAGAGCTAAGCTCAAGAATATTCAAGTTTCCTATGCCCCATAACTGGTTTAAGACATGGATGAAGTTGATTTCAAACAATTGATTAGTTACTATTAATAGTTAGTAATTGGTAGTATTTTTATATATCATCAGCTACCTTGCACCTATTCTTGGGTTGCTTGTTAGCCAACAGTAAAGAGTCTGTCATCTTCTTGGCGAAGAATTTAGCTCACACATTCCATCCCATCAGCAGTTTGCACCTGACATTTGAGTACCTTCAAAGTGCTAGGAGGATTTGATATTTTCTTCCACCTCAAAATGAAAATGAAACTTGGCTGTGACCAAATGCCCATTACAATTTGTGCAAAGTGGGGGCTAATGATGTCTTCTTGCATTTCCCAAAAAGAGCAACTAACCTTTATGGGAAATGAAATTTATCAGGCATCTCCATGGAAGGTCGGAGAAGAAACTCTAGTTTCAATTTGCTTACGTGCAGACTCTAAGGGGAAGCCGGAGTGCTGTAGATAAAACATAGAGTGGGGATGTCTTTGAACACTGTCTCCCAGCCTGTGGTGCAGGACAGAGGAAGACAGGGGAGGGGGCACTAGGCAGCATCTCAGGGTGTCATACAAAGAAAGCCACACTGGTTGTGCGGTTCCACGTACGTGTCTGGGTGTTTCGGCAAGGTGAGAGGGTTGCAGGTTCTGAGCTAGGCTGCAGAAAGCCGGAAAGAGGAGCTGACCCGGTGAACACCAGAGGAGAGGGTGGGTGGGGTTCGGAGGGCAGGTTTGTTGACTGCAGCTCGAGCCAGGCTGGGGGTCCCTCCCTGATGGTGAAAACATGAGCAAGGGAGCATAAACACCCCTTCACAAGGGCTCCCCGGGTTGGCCTTGGCAATGTCAGTTGAATTACCCCCTGCTTGCTTTTTCTAAAAAAATTCCTACTTAGTGTGTGGGGTGTGGTGTGGTGGGGTGGTATCCCGACTTTGTGTCACTGCTTCTGAGGTTTCCTCAACTGAGTCATCTGCAAAGGGCAAGGCTAGAGCATGAGAAGCCTATGTGACATGTGACTGCCCGGCCACTGTCCTCACACCCCTCTCAGGGGTGGCCTCTCCACCCCATTTTGTGGCAGGAAATTTTGTGGCCTAATCCCCCAAAAAAAGCACCTATGGATGGGAAAGCACATTTCTGTCTATAAATAAAGGGGAGAGGGTTGCAGTTTTTAAATTTTGGGCAAGACAGGTACAGCCCCTGTCCTCCCCCACGCCCCCCGACACCAGCACACTCCAGTGGGCAGGAATTCACGTCAACACAGACATAGAGCAGAGATGGCCAGATTTATGTGCGGGAGGCCCAGGGTAGTGGGGACACGTGGCCAGGGCGGAGGTGGGCCTTCCTGAGGAAAGGTGTCTGAGACATAAAGCAACAGGTGTAAACAAGTTTAGAATAAGCTACAAACTATTTTCCTGTTTTCATGGGGTATATAGAGAAAACAGCACAGAATTAAGCCCTTGAAGTGGGAGGAGAGAGCAGGTATGAGACGCTCCCCTTCAGAGGGCTCAGCTGTCCTCTGGTTCTCCACCCTTCCTCCCCCGCTTTTTTTCTTTCCTTCTTTCTTTTATCGTAAACTAGAAAAAGAGAGTTCTGCCTCAAGGCCTGCAAAATATAATTTGGTTTCATTTTGTTTTCTTCAGTTGGCGGCAGGCAGCTTCCTTGTCAAAATACACTATATCTTCTTGGGCAACAGAGCACATTCCAGTTCTCTGACATGAGTTTTCCTCTCCCGTGACCCCGCTTCTGGTTCAGACCCACCTCGCCCCTTCCCCCACACCCTAACCTCCTTCCGGCCGCTTCTCTGGCCAGAGCTTCCGCTGGTTGTACAACAAACATTTGTCATGTGCTTTTTGAACTAAGTGCCAGATGCCAGGGCAGGTTCTGGGAAGACAAGAAAAAAATTAAAGTGGCCTAGCCCCCAAGGAGATCGGTTACCCCCTGGCCACACACAGCGGCGCTGGGGACAAGAGCCCCTCAGCTTCAGCAGGGCTCCGGCCCAGCCACCCGGCCCCAGCGTCCACAGCCGGTCCCTTCTGCGACTGTCGCGCGGGTCCCTCTCCACGCCTCTGCTCCTGCGGGTGCCGTGACTTAGCGCCCTCGCACCCTCTCCCAGATGTCAGCTGGGCAGCCGGAGTTGCCGAGTCTAACTCACTCCTCTTCCTCTTGTTTACCCTCCGTGTAATCAGACGCCTGAACCCAAGTCCCGGCTCTCTGTCGCTTACCGTCTGAACCCAAGTCCCGGCTCTCTGTCGCTTACCGTCTGCGCGCGCTCAGGCGAGTGTCCAGCGAAATCTCAGGCGAGTGCCTAACCTTTTTGTCCTCAGTTCCTCACGGGTGAATGGAAGCTAATGGCTTCTGCCTTGCCTGGGGCTTAGTTCGGGATGTTATAAAAATCAAATAAGTATGAAGAAATAAAAGCCAAATCATCGAGATGGCGAGTGTTGGCGAGGGGGTAGGGAAAAGGGAACCCAGCACACTGCTGGTGGGCACGTCAGTCGGCACAGCGTGGCGGGAAACGGCATGGGAGTCCCGAAGAACAGTCAGAATAGGTCCACCGTATGATCGAGCAACTCCACTTGCGGGTGTGTGCTCACAGGAAATGAGGTCGGCATGTTGACAGACAGCCGCTGTCCCGCCGCACCGCGCACGGGAGCCGGGACGCAACGACGCGGGCGACGGCCAGTGCGTGAGCGGATGAAGAAAGCGTGGTGTGCATACACGCGGTGGGAGACTATTCAGCCTTCACAGAAGGAAATCCTGTTATTTGTGACAACAACATGGATGAACCTGGAGGACATTATGCTCAGTGAAATAAGCCAGGCACGGAAAGACGCACTGCATGACCTCACTCAGATCTGGAATGGGAAGCAGTCCAACTCGTAGAAACAGAGACTGGAACGGTGATTGCCAGGGGCTGGGATGTGGGGAAATGTTGGTCAAAGTGTACAAAATCTCAGTTTCTCAGGGTGAGTAGATTCTGGAGATCTAATGCACAGCATGGTGACTACAGTTAATAATAATGTATTGTACGCCTGCAATGCTAAGAGAGTAGATCTTACGTGTTCTCAACACACACGCTGGCGCACACACAGACACACACACACACACACACGAGGTGCTGCGTATGTGGATTAGCTTGACTGTGGTATCATTTCATGATGTATCTGCATATTGCTGTGGCCTGAATGGTTGTCTCCTTTCAAACTCATGTTGAAATTTAATTGTCATTGTAACATTATTAAGAGCTGGGGCCCTTAAGAGGATAGGCCATGAAGGCTCTGCCCTCATGAATGGATTGATGCCCTTATCCCGGGAGTGGGTGCCCTGTAAAAGGACCAGTTCGGCCCCTTTTGTCTCTCTCACCCTCTCCTGTCTTTTCCTCGGGGATGAGGCGGCCAGACGACCCTGGCCAGAAGCCAGCCTCTCAGTCTGGGACTGCCCAGCTCCAGCACTGTGAGGAAATAAATTTCTGTTCTTTATAAATTATCCAGTCTGTGGTGTCCTGTTACAGCAGCACAAAGTGGACTAAGACATGTATCAAAAACATCACACTGTGCACTGCACATATATACAATTTTTATTTCTCAAATATCCCCCAATAAAGCTGGAAAAAACCAAATATTCAAATGGACTTAAAGTGCTTTTTAAATTGCAAAAGTGCTCTCCACACCTATTTTGTTACTGTGTTCTATCTCCTGTTAAAGATAGACTTACAGTCTACTTTTTCTTTCAAAGTAGACTGTGAACTCCTCGGAGACCGGGAACAGGTTCTCGTGATCCTTGTTTCCCATAGCACTAGCACATAGGAGTACCACGACATCTGCGTCGAGTTCATCTGAATTAAAGGTGCTGTCAACAATGCTTCGGGTGTCACCAGAGGATCGAAGTGCTGCAGAGTTACCCACCTCCAGATCTGTGCAGACAAATGAGGTGGTCCCAAAGGCAGGATCCTACATCTCAGGAAATGAGTTGGCCTGGCTTGGCCACTACTTAAGTCCATTTAATTTTAAAATTATCTTTAATCCCCACAAACAGGTGGCAAGAAGGCAATGTCTTAGATGTGGGTGCACGGAGCATGACACCAAGCATGTTTGGAACGTGGGAACCCAAGCGTGCCGACACATTGTCTGAACCAGTTTTTTCTCATTCTAAAAGGGAACAGATGACATGGAAATCAGATGACCACAACCAGATGATGGAAAGGGGAAGGCAAAAGGTTTTAACTTATTAAAAATGTAAACTTGACTCAGAATGGTTCATATGATGCAGCTAAAGAGAAAACCACCTACGGGATTTAGGCACTCATTTGCATTAGACAACCCAAAAGAAATGACTGATTCTTGATATTTGTATTTGTTTTCTAAGGCTGCTATAACCAAGGACCGCAGGCTGGATGGCTTAAACAACAGAAATGTACTCACAGTTCTGGGGGTTAGAAGTCCAAGATCAAGGTGTCAGCAGGGTTGGTTCCTTCTCGGGACTCAAGGAAAACCTGTTCCAGGCCTCTCTCCTTCACTTGTGGATGACTGTCTTCTCTCTGTGTCTTTGCAGTGTCTTCCCTCTGTATGTGTCTGTGTCCAAATTTTGCCTTTTTATAAGGACACTAGCCATATTGGACTAGGCCCGCCCTAATGACCTCATTTTGCCTTAATTATCTCTGTAAAGACTCTGTTTCCAAATACTATCACACTCTGAGGTTATGGGTTAGGACCTTAATCTAGGACTTAGGGTGGGCGGCATGGGGAACAACACAATTCAGCCCATGACATTGTCCCAATGTTTCAAGAAGTTTCTGCACAGGTAGACATAGCCTTACCTTGATAATTTTAAAAGACTTTTTTTCTGTAAGTTTTTAATCAAACTTCTTAGATCACTTTCCTCTGAAGCACTGACGAGGACCAGTTTTGTCAATAAATCAACTTAATTGGCAGAGAATGCTTCTACAATTTTGTCTTTTAAAACAAAAAAAGAAAATAGGTCTAAGTAATACTTAGACACAAGCTGTGATAACACATAAAGAACTGAGGACCAATTTTTCAGATTGTATTAAGGGGATTGTGCCTAGAAGTCAAATCAATGTAGATTTGCTATCGTTACCCAACAGTAGTTCATTTTCACTGCGTGTTTGAAACTATTCTTAACAATATAGAGTTTAGAGAGTTTGTCCTGGCTGCTGTCCCTGCAAGAAAGCCAATGATAATTCTTTTTAAAAGAAGTTAGGAGCAGACAGAATAACAGTATGAAATAGTTTGATAAAATAGAGAAATGTTTACACCATAAGTAAACAGGTTGGATATACTGAAATTATAGCTACATCTAGCTTTATAAGGACTTTTTACAAAGCTTTTCTTCAGGACTGGAGGAATAGAAGAAAGAAGAGAACCTGCCACTCCAGGGGTAGGAATCCAGAAGTGAGGTTGGGGGGTGGGGGAGGAACGTTGCACCCTTGTCTGACTAGCAAGGCGGTGTAGACAGCTGCAAAAAGCGGGGTATCGGGGGTTATGCCAACATCCAACTTTGGTGGGACCTATCCTGTCCCAGGCATTGCACCAAGGACTCAAGATACATTCATGGATTTAATCCTTAAAACACACCCCTTAGGAGGAAGGCCCTACTGCATTCCCTCTCCCCCAGGAGGCTCCTCTCTGCTCCCCCAGGGAAGGGAGGTGGCTCCATCCACTGACACCCAGTTGTCATGGGAGCCAAAGGTCTTATGGGGCAGGATTTTTTTTTTTCCTGTCTTTGTAGCCTCAGTGTATAGGTCAAAGTCATCATTTGGATGTTTATTAAACTAAATTGAACTGGAGGAAACTCCCTGAAATACCAGTGATTCTTTGGCTGCTATGCCCTGAGCTATGACGCCTGTGACTATTTTATAGCTAAGTATAGAGATAACTAAAGAAAAATTCATTTGCTGGTAACTATTGCTCTAAAGCTTTTGTCTCCCAGAATAATGAAGTACTTTTCTTTACTAAATAATTTACCAATTTATATATGGTAGAAATAGTCGTGGAAATCCTGGTAACAACACAAAACAACATAAAAATTAAAGACCTCATCCTCTGTCCTTTCTGCCACCCTGACATTTGTGTGTTGCCTGGATACCTCAAGGTTCCCTCGGAGACAGTCTGGGGTAGTGCTTCGTCACTTCTGACCAAGGGAGGCAACATGGGGACAGCACGACCCAGCCTGATTAGCTGTGGAAAAGCAAAAAACAAATGACCTCCCGGCCACTGGATCAGCCCATGCATGTACAAGGAGGGGCCAAACCGTCTGTCTCTTGAGTGAGGTCTTCCAAGACCACTGAAGCACGATGCTGACACCAGCTGATGAGGACCCTGGCTGCAAAGAACCCACACCTATCCACTTCTAACCACAAGCCAAACAGACTCCCATACTGACCTCACCCTCACTTTCTCCTCATTATAATCTCATTTTAATGCTAAAAATCACAGCCAGGGGTGAAGATTTAACATGCTAATGATACATGTGATGCATAAAGAAGCATGACGGCCCAGCCCGCAGCCGCCAACAGAACCCCACCTCTACATGTGATGACTTCAAAGCTGACACCTCCCTCCCTCTACAACCTCATGCAAGTTCCCCAGCCCTGTGTTTGATGATCCAGCCTGGTCGCCCCCTTAACCAGCAACATCTCCCTTTTGTTCAGCGATTCATTTGGAAGCCGGTGTTGCATGACTCAGCCCCCAGGCTTGGACTTCCCTTTTACATAAGGAGTTGGCAGGGAGGAGGTGGTCCTGAGATTTTTGTTTTCTTTTACAAAAGGAAGGGGCTTGTAGGTAGAAGGTGGAAAGTGGAAAGCTCCAGAGGTATAGAATACCTGAGAATAATCAGGACATTCCAAATAGTTCAGTAGGCTGGAGTTGAGGGTTGCTATGGAGTAATGGCAATGAAGGGAGAGGGGAGGCGGTTAAATCAGTAAGTGCCTTGTTAGCTCTTATAAAGAGAGGAGTTTAATCTTTATCATCAAAGCAATGGGAAACTACCAGAGCTGATCACAAGACCCATGTCCTCTCCTCCCTGGGCATGCAGCTGGACCACATGGTCTAGGCTCCTTGCAGTCAGGTGTGGCCCTCAGACTGGGGTCTTGCCAGTGGCATGCAGGCAGATGTAATGTGGGCCATCTCCATGCACAGCCTTCCAGGCTCTTTCTTCTTGGGAAGCATCCTTAGAAGGCGGTACTCAAGGTGCAAAGATCCAAGGTCTCTGAATCACCACTTAGAACAACCATTTTTGACTTTATGTGAGAAAGAAATAGGTTTCTATTGTGTTAAGCTACTGAAACTGTGGGTTTATGTTGCAGCGGCTAGCATTACCCAGATGTACTTTTAGGAAAGACCTCTCTGCCTGAAATGTGGAGAGAATGGGTTGGAGGAGGCAAAAAGAGGAAGGAAGACAAGTGAGGATGCTCCTGCTGGATTCAGCTGAGTGGTTCCTGTAGGTAGCCTGTAGGCAGCATCAAAATTTACATGATTAAGGGACAAAGGGAAGAAGGTGTCCTGTTGTCCAGCTTGGATAACTTCGTGGATTTTCTTGCCTTTCAATTTAATGCAACTGATAATTCATAAAGAGTACCAGACTAGGGCTAGGCGCCCAGTATGCAGAGCTGATGAAGTGAATCTGATTCCTGCTTTGGTGAATCCAGTCCTAAAGCTGAAAATGAAAGGAGGGTTGGGAAGGTGGGCAGTGATCTTAGCTTTGGATAGGTATGTTGAGAGAGGTTCTTGGGTACTTGGAGGGCTGGAGTGGGCAACTAGGGAAGTGGGTCTGGAGCTCAAGAGGGAGATCCCAGCTGAACAGCCTGACCTGAAGTTCATCAGCTCTGGCTGGCAAGCAGGCCACCGTAGGAACAGGGCCAGCTTGGGTGCAGACCCAGGCCAGCCCTGCAAGAGACAGCAACATTTAAAGAATGGACAGGGGAAAGAGTGAGACAATGAAACTGAGCAACAGAGGCCAGGAAGGGGGAAGATGAGGCAGGACCAAGGCAAAACATACTCTGAGGAAGAAGTCTCCAACAGTGTCAAATATGGCTGAGAAATCAGTTCTTATTGAATTTAGGAACAAGGAGGTTGGGGTGTTGGTGATCATTTAATGCAATGTGAAGCACAAACCACATTAGAGTTGTCCGAGTAAGGAATAAGCATTCACAAAACTTGGAATTTAAAAGATTGATACATTTGAATGCATAAAACTCTTAATTTTACATGGTGAAAACACCATAAATAAGGTAAATATTAATCAAACTAGGAACATATTTATAATTCATTTCATAGACAAATGGAGAATTTCTTTTTTCTTTTTAGAGATGGGGTCTTGCTATGTTGTCCAGGCTGGAGTGCAGTAGCTATTCACAAGTGCTACCATAGCATACTAAAGCCCCGAACTCCTGGGTTCAAGGGTTTCTCCTGCCTCAGCCTCCAGAGTAGCTGGGACTACGGGCGCGTGCCTCCATAATTGATTCAATTTCTTTAATATCTAAAATGCTCCTACTCATTCATACATAATAGATCTACAACCCTAGAGAAAAAATATGGCCAAATTATTTGAAGTCAGTTCACAAAACAGAAAATAAAGATGGCTCTTAAATATAGGAAAATATGGAAATAAGCCTAACTTGCAGAAAAAGGAAGGTCAATGTTCAACTGCCATTGTCATTAAAAACTCTTTTAAATACCAAGGATAAAAAAATATTTTGAAAAACTGTTTATATGAATTTTATTTCAATTTTAATACCGTGCCACTCAGTATTATACATATGGTTGTATCCTGGAATTCTGCTTTCTTTAAATTATGTGCAGATTACATAATTAGATTTTCCTTGTTAAAAATTTAAATGTTACAGAAACACACCAAAAAAATGGAAGTTTTCCTCCTACATCCCCTTCCCCAAATGTATGCCTGAGATAACCTCTGTTAGCAGTGAAGGGTGTACCCTTTTTAAACCTTTCCCCAGGAATTTGCATACATAAATTTACATATACAGGCTTTTGTACACATGGATGAGATCACATTATACACATTGTATTCCAAGTTACATTTTTCACTTAATTTGTTTTTATAATCTTTTACAGAAGTATATGTAGGCATAAATTTTTTTAAAAACTTCTGCATAGTTAGTATTTCATGATATAAATTAATTTTTTCTCCTACTGAGGGAAAAATAAAACTGAACTAATTCCTCTTCATTTTCTTTTTTTCTCTCTCTCCCTCCCTCCCTGCCTTCTTTTCATCCTTCCTTCTTCCTTTCGTTTCCTTTTTTGCTATTCAAAAATAATGCTAACTGTACACTTAGAAATGGTTAAGATGGTAAATTTTATATATTTTACCACCATTATTATAAAAAAATAAAAATAACTCTGTAAAACTGCCTTATATTTTATATTATTATATTACATATTATATTTATATATTTTTTTAAATGCTGCAGAGAAAAACTTGGAATATACCTAAGCATGTATACAAATATTTCTGTAGATCAGACACTTAAAAGTGCAAACACCAGTCCAAAAGGAATGTTCACTTAAAATTGAAAGACTCTGATCAATTCCCCCCAAAAGCCTTAATCCACACTCCCACACAGTGTCAGAGTGCTCATTTTCTCATGTGCGCACCAACACTGGATATTAGCAACCTAAATTACAGCAAAGAACGGCACAGGAATACCCAGCCTGATCGCACACCCTGTCTCGGAATGCCTGGTAATGCAACAAGGACAAAGACAAAACAAACAAACAAACAGAAAACAGAAACAAGAGGTGTAGTAATTAGAAGGATGTTCTCTCTTATTTGTACAGATAGTTACATATCTAAGATCATTTGCCTATCATGTAACCATATAGCAAAAACCCCAAGAGAATTTATTGAAAACTCTTAAGCTACTAAAAGAGTACACCAAATTGGTCATACAAGGGATAAATGCATAAATTTCAGAGGTTTACTTATATGCTACCATAACCAGGCAGGGGGAAATGCTCTTGGTTACAATTGTTACAATGACAATAAAATTTAGAAATAACCATACTGAGAAAAACAGAAATTGTGTGGGGATTACAAAAAAATATTCAAAAGATGTTTTAATAAAAACATATTTAAAAGGATTTGAATAAATGGAGACTACTCTCATTTTCCTGAATGAGAAAACTAAACATTGTAAATAGATCAATTTACCCAAGTAATTTTTTGCTTAATGTCACGCTAACCCCTCCCCCAACAAAAAAATCCCAGTTAAAAAAATTTTTGGTATTGAAAAATTATTCTAAAGTTCATCTGGAAGAATAAAGATGAAAAAATAGGTATGAACTCTGGGGAAAACATATTATTTTACAAATGATGTCCAAAGATTGGCTATTTGTAAATAAAACAAATTATGTTTTCTCCTGAATGTCAATAATGCAAAAACAAATTCCACATGGATGAAATAGTTAAATCATTTATGAAAATAAAAGTTTAGAATAAAAAATAACTGACGACTTAACTAGTTTCTCAATGGGAAAGTACTTCTAAGAATGAAAGCAGTGTCAGAAATCACAAAGGGAAAATCTAAATTTGACTATAGGGGAGGAAAAAAACCCATTTATCAACAACAAAACATCGTAACAAAATTTAAAAGCCAGTAACAGAATGAGTGAAAAATATAACAGAGAGGGGGATAATATCCTTAATAGGCAAAGAGATATGTAAAAATTAATAAAATGAACAACCAAACAGAAAAGTAGGTGTGTGGAAAATTCATAGAAGAGGAAATTCAAGAACCAATGAACACATGAAAAAGCTTTCACCAATAATAAACGAATGCAACTGGTGTGTATCTTTGTATAATACATAATGTTTCAGATGTTCATAATTTACATAAAAGGTGCTGACTGTGTACCCACTGCCATGTCTTTTTTCACTCAGCATCACCTATCCGTGAGATTGGATGTCTCATCTGGTTTGTATCGTACTTTCTAACCCCTACATAGGAAATGCTAGTAAAAAACACAATGAGATACCACTGTACACTTACTAGGATGGCCATAATATATTTTTTTAAAAAAAAGAAAAGAAAAATAATAAGTGTTGGTGAGGATATGGAGAGAAATTGGAACTCTCACACATTGCTGGTAAGAATGTAAGATGGTTCAGCAATTGTGGGAAACAGTTTGGCTGTTCCTCAAAAAGTTAAACATAGAATTTACCATATGACCCAACAATTCCACTCCTAGATATATACCCAAAAGATAGAAGACAGGTATTCAGACAAATACATGTACACAGATGTTTATAGCAGCACTATAACAATAGCCAAAAGGCAAAACAATCCAAATGCCCATCAATGGATGAGTAAACAATTTGTGCTACATCCACATAACAGAAAATTATTTAGCTATAAAAGGGAATGAAGTACTGATACAAGCTACAACCTAAATGAACCACAAAAACTGAAGCTAAATGAAAGCAGCCAGACACAAAAGGTTACATATGATTCAATTTATATGAACTACCCACAATGGGGACGTCCATAGAGACAGTGAAGCAGACTGGTGATTACTGGGGCTGGAGGGAGGGGGGATGGGGAGTGACTGTTTGATGGGTACAGGCTTTCCTTTTGGCGTGATCAAAAATTTTCTGGAACTAGACAAAGGTGGTGGCTGCACAACATTGTTAACATACTAAATGCCATGGAACTGTTTACTTTAAAATGGTTAATTTAATGTTATACGAATTTCACCTCAATACAAAAGATTCTGAAAAAGAAAACCAGTAAAGTCAGTAATGTCCAATTACTAAAAAAAAGTAACATGGCTCATATCTGATCAACTTACTTATTACTGCGCTGTAAGTGGCACACAGGGTGGGGCTATACATAGTGGGCCTATGTATGTAAGCTGTGTAGTCCCAACGCTTGGTGAACATACGGCCTCGTGAGAGGACTTTCCTAAATACACAGAAAAATTAGTAAATAAAGCTACTGCCGTGAGAGAAGGGCCCTCTGTGGGCAAGGAGAATTCAAAGATGTGCATCTGGTTATGGAGAAAATGAAAAATTTCTTAAATAAGGCATATGACATGAGCTTTAAGGTTTGAAAGAAATTTTTACTGTTAGAGGTGGAGAAATATGATAACATGAAGAAAGTTGTGATCCCTGAAAGGGTAAGTTTAAAGACATTAACTAGTCCAATCTGGTTATTATAAAAGCTGTATAAGTTGGGCACAGATATTAAAAACCAGGTGTCAAAAGACCATGACTTTTTCCCCTTTGCATCCCCAAGTGCCTAATGCAGTGTTTGGCGCATACTTGGTGATTGGTAAAAGTCAAACAAAGATAAAATATAAATGTGCATTAAAGAAACTTTTTTAAAAGTCCAAGCACCAGGAAAACTATAAAATAGTAGTACTATCTAGCAGCACCTGTAGCTATTGAGACAGTCAGCTTAAAACAAGTATGCAACAAGTTTTGAGGTACCAGGAAAGCACAGTGAACTAAAATGAATTGCAAGTGGAATTCTAGAAAAACTTTGCATGCCATCCTCTGCTATTTGGGATACATCCTAAATACAGACTATCTATAGTCCCACCCTGCGTGCCACTTAGAGTGCAGTAAGGTCTGTTCTATTACTCCAAGACCATGGCTAAGAGGCATAAATGAGCAGTCCGCGCACAGGAGTGTGGAGCATGAAGTCAGACAGTGAGGACTCTGCCCTCACATTTGCACTCAGCTTTCTAGGCCCACCTCATGGAGCTGTAGAGGGGGACCTGGGGACACTTAAAGAGGGAAGCTCTCGTGTGCACAGCAAGTGCGCCCCTTATGGAGTGCACACCCCTTATGGAGATGAGAACCTGCCACAGAACAGAAGGCAGTTGGCTTTGTTGTGGCGAATGAAGAAAAGGAAGGGGTGGTCAGCGCAGAACCGCGGTCCGGATTCCATGCAACACTCTACGACCAGCATGCCCGAGGCTGCCGCGGCCTCTGTGCCTTCTTCATTCACCTCCAGGAAACTCTTGTGCACAAACTTAGACAGACACAGGTCTCTCTCCACCGACATTGCCAAGTCAGCCTTGCCCTGTTGAAAGACATCTACCATTCCCAAACGCTGAAGCACAGATTCCATGTTGTAATACTCTTGTAGTTTAAATTTTGGAAGGAAAACTTCAACTTCAGTACTCTCCATTGAGTCTGGCTTGGTCCAGGCTGTGAATTTCTCAAAAGTGAGATTTTTTTCCACCTGAAAGACCAGAAGTAGACTTTAAGATTCAGACTGCAGGGCACATCTACAAGCGCATAGGCACACCCACGTCCACTACCCTTCCTCCCCAGGCAGATGGGTGTTGGCTGTTCACATATCTGCCAGGGAGCTGGCCAGCTCTCCTTCTTGTCCCATGTGCTATTCCACACACAGCTGCCTCCAGAAGCAGGGGGACACCGGGCAGCCTAGAGGGGGGAAGTCTGTGACTGTCCTCGCCTTACTCAACAACTTCCAAGACATCTTTTATTCTGACAAATGTCAATGCCCAGATGACTGTGCTTTTTTTCTTTTAAACTATGCTTATTCTTGAAGACAATAAACCATTGCTGGTAAGGAAAAAGATTAGAAAAGAAAGGGCTTTTGGCAAGAGTCACCTCAGGAGGGGAATCTGCCCCAGGGGAGATTTTGCTGTGGTTTCTGGAGAAGAGAGGTCACAGTTAGGGAGGTAGGCACAGTAGGTCCCGTGCTGCACTGCCTGCCATTTGGGGCATGGGGACTCTCACCCTGGGGATCCAGGCTGGCAGGAAGCCAGGAGAGTAGAGCCTGGGCTTCACACCACACCTGGGGCCACCATCCGCCCCTCCCAGCCGTGCTAAGTCCAAAGTCAAGGCTTTCTGATTCTCCATTTCAGATTAGAGATTTTTTTTTTTTAGATTTTAAAGTGTAATGCTAATAATAATGATTACAGTAACGGGTCACATTATAGACTTTGCTGTTTGCCAGACCCCCATTCTAGCGCTGAGAAACCGGAAGCCGAGGTGAATGATTTCGCAGGTCAGGCAGATAATACTGGGAGAGGTCGGTCTTGAGCACAAGTCCGATCCCAAGCCGGCGGCCTCACCGAGCCCAGCTCCACGCCGTCGTCGGGCAGCAGCACCAGCAGGCTCAGCTCCCCGCCCGCGTAGGGCAGCTCCAGCACCTGCGCGCGCGCCTCGCTCACGTGGGCGATCTTAAACGTGGCTTCCTGGAACATCATCTGCACGGGCCTCTGCTCCTCCTGATGGCGACGCACAGGGCACGAGTTAAAGCACGTCATCGAAAGAGGCGGTGAGAGCTCCCCAAGGAGCGCCAGTTGCCTCCAGGGGTGTCCACGGCCCGCGTGATGGAAACCGCATTTGTGCGGCAGTTAACACAGAAATGTCACCCGCTCCTCCTAGCACCAAGCCGTCACTGTAAGCAGACACAGTACGAGCTTGGGAAAGGTTCATTCTACAAAATAAAATGTGATCTGCATTTCCAGAGGAAGAGGGCAGATTTTCCTCATTTAAAATACGCTCAACAGGCCGGGCGCGGTGGCTCACGCCTGTAATCCCAGCACTCTGGGAGGCCGAGGTGGGCGGATCGTTTGAGCTCAGGAGTTGGAGACCAGCCTGAGCAAGAGCGAGACCCTGTCTCTACTAAAAATAGAAAGAAATTATACGGACAGCTAAAAAATATATATAGAAAAAATTAGCCGGGCATGGTGGTGCATGCCTGTAGTCCCAACTACTCGGGAGGCTGAGACAGGAGGATCCCTTGAGCCCAGGAGTCTGAGGTTGCTGTGAGCTAGGCTGACGCCACGGCACTCACTCTAGCCTGGGCAACAGAGTGAGACTCTGTCTCAAAAAAATAAATAAATAAATAAATAAATAAAAATAAAAATAAAAATAAAATATGCTCAACAAATATATATAAAGAAAACAATTTGAAATTAAAAAGTAAATTATTTTTATTTAATTAGAAAAAATTGTATAAATTGGGATGAAATTTATAGTTTCCCAGTTGTGTGATGGGTAGTATAGATGGATACATCCCCTCAGACAGAATAAAGGACCACATATATCTTCATGTATTTTAACCCAATTGTTTCAATTCTGATACTCTAAGGAAATAATTTTTTAAAAATACAGAAGAATACATGATTGCAGAAGTTAATTGAAGTAGTACATTTATTAAATTAATTTTTAAAAATTGATATAGACCATCTATTATACAAATTAAAATAGTTACAAAATCAATGTTAGAAAAAGTTTCCTTCTCACCCTACCTTTGCAACTAGAGAACTGATTCTGTTAAAAGTTATCTAAAGTACACCTTATTAAAAAGGGGGGGCAGGTTGTTACTTGTACAAGTTTTCTAATTGCATTAAAATGGTATTTTTTTTTAGAGGCTGGAGGATTTGGGAAACTATTCTAATGCTTGGCTTAATTGAAGTTTTACTTTGATGTCAAGACGAAGGTCTTTGTCACTCAGTTTTATTATTAGACACCTGTAAGTACTGAATTAATGATAATAATTTAATTAGCAATTGAAATCAATAATTTTGGTTTTTTAGAAAACTGAATAAAGAAATGTATCTTCACATTCTCTCCCGCTACCCGCATATCACACCACCTCAGTGCCTGTTTTCTTGCTTTCTGGCCAGGCAACTTGAGCTTAAAGGAGACTCTTTAGTTTCCAGAACTAGGTATCAGCAATGGTTTCTGAGAAATTACCAGAGGCAGTAAGGGCAGTGATGAAATGCAAAAAATTATAGGCAGCAAATATCTTTTATTCTTTCAACTTTTTCTACTGAGTGTAAAAATTCATTCAGAAATATGTTAAGTTTCAAATTATTTTTAACCAGTCATTTATGCACTTACAAGGTTAAACTTTTCCATTTAATTTCTTTATTAAACTAGCATGACTTTTTAAAGCTTCCCCCACCTGGTTTATTTTAAAAGGCATTTCTCTGGTGCATGTCTTGTCAAATTGCTCGTTCCACCTTCCTTTGAAGTAGATGGCGTTGACAAGAACTAGCCTGGTCTGTGCATCAATTGAGTTACTCGGCAACAAATCTTCAATTTTACCTTTCAAGAAAAGTAGAGACTACATTCAGTTGTTTTTTTTAATAAAAATCTGATTAATAAACTGTGATACAATGTATTGGCAGATCCTAGATTATTAGTCGAGAATCAAACATTCTGTGTTCAAGTTTGCTGAGCTTGGGTTGTTATGTACAGAAATAAAAAACAACACATACAAGTGGTATTTATGATTACTGACACCTTGGGAACACCCACCAAGTTGAGGATGGTGAAAGACTCCTAAGTCACTCAAGGAAACCAGAGAGGATAGAAAAACTACACCAGGACGGAGAGAACAAGACAAGCAAGATATGAGAGATGGGCTGGAGGGGTGCAATTTGTCTCACACGATTAAATGGAGGTTTGATCTAACCCTCCGTGGTCACGCCCAGTTCTAACAGACTATGGCTACACATGGACAAGTCAGAGGTAGCCAGAATCTATGGCTCAAAGGGGAGAAAGTTGGCAGTGGACCTATACAGAGTTTCTGGAAGCCTCTGGAAGAGATATTACTATTGTATCATCTAAACAAAGCACAAGGCATCTCTGGAAAAGAGAATGTGGGCAAGTGAAGATACCCACTTCTTCCTCTGGAGATCAAGTGGTACCTTTCCAACAAACTAAGAGCATCCCTGCTAATTCACTGTCTCAAGAAGGCATGAGTGCTAAAGATTACAAGATGAAATGAGGGAAATAATTGCTAAATCTTTAAAGGAAGACTACCTCTCACTCTTTACTATCTCATTTATTCACAGAAATATTCCTAGTGGCACTAAGCATAACTGGTGCAGAAGAGTCTGAATGGTTCAAACATCAGACTGTCCTTGATCTTGGGGGCCAAGGTAAGAACATGTCACTGTCTGAAATAGGAACAAATAAGTTTCAACCCCAAATAGAGGGTGTTTTCTTTCAGTCTGTGGAACTGATCAGCCCTGAGAGAAGGTCTGTAGTTGACCAATCAAGCTAGGTATGAAGTCTAATTCAGGGAGCTGGAATGGAAGATATGAAGGAGGCAGAAGCAACCTTAATGGGTAAAGGTGGTAGTGATGAGGTCCCCACAGAATCCAGGAAGAGGGGGCCCAAGTGCATGTCCATAAGTCTCCTTCTCACAGGGATGATGGAGTCACACGACATGTGAACGTTACAGGACAGTGAAAGTGTGTTTTAATGTAAGTTATTAAACTGGAAATCTGGCTTCGGTTTCTTTTGACCTTTGTCTCAGCCACTCTCTGGTCCTGGCAGAATAGACAAAATTAAATCTCTGTTGTTGAAAATCTGAGCATCTGATCAGAACTTTTATGAGTCCACCAAGGTTCGGTATGCCATGAGACCCAGACAGCCAACAGCACTCTGACCAGCAGAGACACCAGTGAGATCCCAGGGGCGGGGAGGGCAGCTGAAGCGGAGGAAGAAGAGGAGGAGGAGATGAAGGAGGAAGAGGTGGGGGTGGGGCTGGGGAGGAGGGTGGAATAACTTGTAATTCTGACCTTCAGTCTTTTTTGAGACCCAAGTGTTGATGTGTCTCCTGGACTCTTCTGCAGCTTTGACAAAAGAAAGCTGCTTCAGCTCAGCGTTATAGAACTGGAGACAGGATCCCTTAAACGGCTTTAGGGAGAGAAGCGTTCAGCGAGGCTGCATTGCTAAACAAGATGTCAGCAAGCTTCCCAAAACTCTAAATATTCTATCCTTTTCTTAAATAAAAAGAACATATGTATCTCTTAAAAAGTGATATTTTAGTCTACTAGATGTTAAAATATCAGACTTTGTAAGCAGGTACATACTGAGCCCTGAATAACAGGAAATGAATTTCAGGAATAGTCACATTTTAAATAATACAAGATATAATTATACAATTGTGGTCTTTTAAAAAAAAAGTTTACCATGAATTTCTCAATTTCTCTAGTCTTTCTCACAGACTCTGTAGCACCAGGCATTTTGAATATAAACTTCTATTGTTCTATTGATTCACTTACTGAAAGGAATTTACAAGTCTTCTCTCCAAAGAGCCTGTTGGCCGTTCTAAGCAAGTACTGGGTGCCAGGCTTGTTCACTTCGGTGAGAAGTGACTGGAAACCCCGATGAATGTCTTTATCTGTGTTTAAAGAAAGCACCTGTTGAGAAAAATAATTCAAAAATTATCAATATAGTGCTTTGGTCTCAGAAAAAAATCGCAAGCACAATCTTTTCTCAAATATTTGACAAAATTTTCTTTTGAAAGAAGGCTGTTTTTATTTTAATGGAGTACTTCATGCATCCTAGAGAAGCGACATTGTTGGGGCGGTGGAGAGGACAGCGCGGACACAGAAAGCAGGTGAGGAAAAGATCTGGCTATTTCTGCCTGCATGGTCTCTCTTGTTTAAAGATGAGTCACAGGCAAAAATGACAAGGGTGAGAGAGGTCCAAAAAAGGGCTGTGATAAAACCCTGCCTCCCAAGGGAAGCAAAAATGTGATCTAAATAGAGGGAAACTTACCTCCAAAATTTATTTTTTTTAAAAAAGATGCAGTTAAAAGCACCAAAAATGGGCAGAAATACAATCATAATGGGACTCTTCAAAAGAAAATAAGGGTATAAAATAGTAAAATGATTAATAATTAGACTAAAACATAGTTATTAAAATCACATACTAGAAAGATAATATATGTATATATTTTTAAATCTTACCTTACTATTTCAAAATAATCCATCATATGGGTGGTACATGGGGCAATATATATAACCTGAACTTTTTGTACCCCCATAATAAGCTAAAATAAAAAATAAATAAATAATCCATCATATATTAGGCCATAAGAAAAGTCTCCATCAATACAGAAATTATACAGGTTATATTCTCTGATCTCAGTATAGTAACTAGAAATCAATAATATTTTAAATAAAATACCAACAATGTGGCAATCACTCTTCTAAATACTATTGAAAATCCTTCTAAATAAATAATTCTTCCAAGTAACAACTAAAATGCTCTTCTAAACAAATAATGCTTCTAAATAATTAATAATTCTTCTAAGTATACTAACTATATGATTTACAAAATAATCAACATAGAAGTGATATATATTAGACCAAAGGTTTAGGGCAAAAATAAGTAAAAACATAGCATTAGTTGTTTTTAATATTACCTAGGTAATAAAACGATAAAACTTCCAACTCATGATGTACAAAAAGACACAGAAAAATCCCTAAGGAATTTAGGGAAAAACAGAAAAGGGTCAATGGATCCAAAAGCTTGTTCTTTAAAAGAAAATACACATACACATGAACTAGACAACCATCCATCAAATGTAAGAAAAATAAGAAAAAGCACCCCAAAGGAAAGTTATAAATGAAAAAGCTTACAGAAATGGATACAAAGGAAATATTAAAATAATGGAAACTATGTACAATTATTTTCAGCAAAGTATGTATTATAAATTACCAAACGAAAGTCAAAAATATGAATATAACAGTGACAATGAAGAAACAAAAAAATGGAGAACTACTTCATAAAAGATATGCTCTTTTAAGAGAATCAGTTTCTAATATTTTCTAATATTAAAGAAATTTATATTTCTCATGCAATGCACACTGTTCTATAACATAGGGGAAAAAAGAAAGCTACTAAATTCATTTTATAAAGCTCATAGATTATTGGTAGGACAATCTGTCAAAAATAGAACAAAAACGAAAGCTAAAATCAATTTCACTTAAGCCTGTAATGCCACTGTTACTATTAATAGCTAACATATGTTGAGCACTTACCGTGGGTAGTCTCATTGAACCCTCACATTAATTGAAAGAACATTTATAGAAGTAAAGACACAGTATGCTCACCAAGTATACAATCTAAAGCCAAAAGGGGGGAACTAGGATTGGAAGAAAATGCTTTATATCATCAGGGTGGTTGTCTCTGCGTGGGGGAGCCACAGGGATTTCTTTCCTCCCTTCTACTTTCATCTTTTAAGATATTTTGTATTTTTTAAAAAATGGCTCTTACCGCTCATATAATGAAGGAAAAACAAATTATTTTCTTTCCTTTACAGAAGTAATCAAGTTAGACAAATGATTTGTTAAAGCATTTCTGCTGCTATTATTAGAACTTCTCTTCAGGTTACAAGTAGAATGTGCTCAGCACGTTGAGTGTTTCGTTAGTATCTAGGGGGCGTGGAGGGCTCTCAATATCAGACCTCAGAAAGCAACCAATTTTGGTGCTCTCAAAAAAAAAAAGCTCCCTATAAGGCTTTATCAGTGAGCCTAAAACATAGAAAAAGACCATAAATATTTAATCATAAAGACCTTCAAAGAATCAAAATAGTGTCACTAATGTTAACACAACAACAAAAAAATCCCCTGACACACAGAGCTAGGCAAGGCCATGAAGAGAGGGTTCTCACACTTGTGTGCCTGATAACAAAACTTCACAAAAGACTGTAAAAACCACAACTTTTCCCAAAGGCCATCACAACCTTACACAAAAAAATACTTCAAGGACATCCGCCCAGGAACTGCCTGTCCAACCTCCAACTGACATTACCTTTGTTATTGATCTTTGTAGCCAAGAATAATAATTTCGAAACAATTATGTAATCCTCCTCATTTTTTCCTTTAAAAATCTATTTTCCTTTAACTCCCTGAATATGTCCATAGCTTACTATGGCATGCATATTCCCATTGCAATGCTGTATCCCAAATAAACTTCTTTTCATTTAGAGAGCCTCTCTCCATTTGTCACTAAGGTTGACACCCTCTACACATAAACCCTTCACTCTCTCACACAATGAGCTGGGAATTGATTAAAATGAGTAATCATTATTGAAAACGGCCCTCAAGGGAAAAGAAAGTCATACTGAAACAAAAAGCCGCTATGAGTAACTCTCCTACAATGAAGGTGTGTTCAGGGGCCCAAGCTGAGCAATGTCACAACCTTTTAGGTTTCATCTCAGGCAGGTGTCTCCTACCCTCTCTAGAAACCCCTGAGGACAGGGACTGAGCCTGAACCGTTTCCAGAGGTCCCCTGGACGTTGGGGAAGCCGAGCTAACAGAGCATTCACAGTCTGTGCCTGTCAGGAAGGGCGTGCCTCTGACCCCTCCTTTGCATATTTCTGTTTCTGCCTGGCTGAGCCAGGAAGGCGCCTGGGTATAGAAATGAAGTGAAACAGGTATTCCTTACAAAGTCTCTCCCAAAAAGAGATCTTAGCAACTTATGTTTCAAATCATTTCCAGGATCATTTCCTGAACAAAGATGAAATGCTAGGACAAAATTTGGACAGTCTTTTCCAGGTTATTAACTGAGGAAACTTCCCACCCTGCAAAAAAGAAAAAAATCTCAGTGGAGTAAATTCTCCCTTCTCCGAGTTGGTCCCATCTCCCTCGAACTGGTGTGTGCACACTCAGGCACCATGGCCACCCGCCTTCTTCAGCACTTCTGGAGCATGAATGTGAAGCTGGTGATCGACACACGGTGCAGGCCAGTCCCCTCCTGGGCAACAGGCCAGCTTACCTGGGCCATCTGGGCCGCAGTGTTTCCCTTTGCCCCCAGGAGGACCATGGCCAGGGCAGAGGAGATGCTCATGGGAGAGTAAAACACGTTGTGCGAAGGGTTGTCTTGACAGAGTATCTTTAAAAGGCTAATGGCAAAGGTGCCATTTGCTTCAGCGAGAGTTTCCATGACGCAGGTCCTGGAATCCAAGAACAGAGAGAGATGCTGCTTCAACACATCCCTGAATGTTACTGACTTAGTACGCGGCAATTTTGGAATTGTACTTTTTTGTTTTCATGTCAAAGCTCACAAAATATTTCAAATTGGAGGAAAATCCATTTTCTGTTGGTCTCCATCCAAATTTTAAGGTAATTAGCTAAGTGTAGTGACCGTAGCAAATCAAACCAGCTGGAAAGCTTCAAGGATATCAACAGCACTGGCTTGCCTGCCAGACACACACACACACACACACACACACACACACACGACACAGCTGGGAGCAGCGAACTCCCATCCTCTCCAATAAGGACCAGCTCCTCCCAGAGGAGGAGGAAACCCAGAGTGATAAATGTCTAGGTTCTCCAGCCTGGTGGCGGAAACACTGTGCTTATTCTTGCCTGCATTTATGAGGAGTCCTCCTGAGATTTTCAAATGGACACCAGGCTGTGGCCTGTTTGTCAGCTGATACACAAAAGATACTGAGATGCTGAATCAGACTCAAACAGATGGCTCTGAGGCAAGGGTCTGTCACCCACAATGGCTGCTCACTCAGTGACAGCTGGGGGAGAGCCAGTCTGCTCTCCTGATGAGAACCCTCACCTCCCAGGAGAAAAGCCCAGCCCCAGGCCCACATCTGTTGACATCACAGAACCCAAATCAGATCAAATCACTATCCTCCGGACATCATGTGACCTTCAAACATTGGAAGTTGGGCTGGGACAACTGTGTGGGTTTTTTTTTTTTTTTTTTTTTTTTGCTGCGTTCTGTTTTGTCTTCAATGTTCTTGCTAACTCAGAAACGTGGGTTTGAGAGCTTTACTCATTAGTACCACCAAAGCCATGAGAGTAGACTGCACATGAGGGGAAGGGACTCATCCCTGTAGAATGCCAGAACAGAAAGGCAAGCAGGAACAGTCAAAGGGGAGGCAGTAAAACCAGCGAGAACAAGGAGGCAGCAGCTGTGAAGCCAGTGGAGGCAACGTGTGAATGCAACTGGGCAGGTCTGTTGGCCACCTACCTGAAACCCAGCACACACCTGCCACCACCCCAGACCACAGTTCCCAGTGTCCTTGGTAATGAGACCCTCACTCGCCCAGCTGCTCCCCTGAGACCCTGGGAGGCCACCCTGACTCCTTCCCATCTCTCCCTCGTCCCCCCACACCCATCACCAAGGCCTCCTGTCCCCAAGTCTCTCTCCAACCTGTGCAGTTCCGGTCCTGTGCCCAGTCTGGACCATGCAGGCTCCCTCCAGAGCCTCTGGTCTCCCTGCAGCCACTCCCCACTGTGCCCAGGAAACTGCAAACCAAACCACTGCAGAAGCCTTGGGACAATAAACAGAACCGGCTCCCCCCACCCCACCCCAGACACAGACAGTGACACACACACACACACACACACACACGCACGGCATCCTGAGAGGAGAACAGTGTCTTGATCCTTTTACCGCTCCCCTGAACCTCCCCTGTCCCTAAGGATGGTCTCAAAGTCGCCTTATTGAAGTGGCTTCGCCAAGGCGCCCGCCCCTGCCCAGGCCTCGCTCCCCCCCACAGCCTCCAGCTCTGGCCGCCCTGACCCCTTTCAAAGTCATCTCGCAGCCTTTGCAAACACGGCTTATCCCACTTAGAAGGCCCACCTCCGTCACCGGGTTAATCCCACTCCCCTTCCCAGCTCCACTAGCGATCGCAGCCCCGGCCCCCTCCCACGCGACACCTCCCTAGCGCGACTGTTGTCCCCGTGCGTGTGGCCCCCACCAGACTGGGCGCTGCAGCAAGGGCTGTGTGTGGCAACGTCCATTCTAGGCCTCGCAGGGGTGGCCAGGAACAAGCAGGGCTCCCTCAATTTGGCCGCGCTACTGAGAGCGACAGGATGGGTAAGAAGCGCTCGGATTTGGAACAGGAGACGGGTGATTTAAAGGACAGGGAAGAGGTAGGACGGACGTCCTTCTGCGGATCCCTGAGGGGAGAGGAGCGGTGAGAAAATGGGGCGGCAGGTGGGGACGGGACTGCAGGGCGAGGACCGAGGCCGGGAGAGGGCAGGGGGTAGGGACAGCGCCCGGGGCTCGCGGGGACCGCGCGGCACCGCTCCGGGGCCAGCCCGAGGCACAGCCCGGCTGCGCCACCACCAGCCGCCGCGCGAAACAGGCCATTTCTGCTCCGAGACAGCTGCCCGAGCCGAGCTAACGCTCCCGTCCTCGGTCCATCCCTCAGCGTCCGCCTGCGGGTCCTAACGCTCGCCACTCCCGGCCCCATCCCTGCCCTGCGCAGGGACACCCCACCTGCCACCTTCGTTCGCCTCCGTCGCCGCGCTCCAAGGTTGGACGCCGCCCCCGAGGCGCAGGACCCGAGCCCTCACTGAGCGCTGCGGGTTTCTAAAGCCTTTTATAACCCCGGGGATTTTCAGTCTTCCTGTCTGCTGCGCGCTGAGGGTCGGCGGGGCGGGGCGACGAGGCCAGGGCCTCCCGTGTCCTCCCCGCCCAGGGCCGAACCCGCCGACGCCCCCGCCCAGTCCCCTCGAGCCGGGCCTCGCCGCTGAGACCCACGAGCGCACACGGGACCACCGCCCGGGACGCGGGGTTGGCAGAGGCGCGCTCCCCCCAGCCAGGACGACTCTGACACCGAATTCTGAAAGGGAAAGCGTCCTGACTCTGACAGCGCAGAGAAACAGGCCGGAAGCCTGCGGGCCCCAGGGCTTAGCTGCCAGGAAAGGGGCAGAGGGGACAGAACCTGGAACCTGGTCCTTTCCGCTCCCAAGAAGCGAAGGTAGAGTGACACACAGGCAGGAAGGTCCGGGGTCTGCGTTCCACGCCTCTTGTCCTACGTCCAGGAGGGATTCCGTTAGCACCGAAGTATTTGCTCCGCTAGTTAGTACTAGTCCTGGCCCGGATACAGAGCCCAGGCGTCCCGAGTCCCAGTGCCCGAACCCTTCTGCAACCCGGGTGTGTGGGCCGCGGTGCTGGTGTGAGCAGCCCCACCACTCGCAGCAAAGTGACAGAGACGGAACCGAGCCAGACGGTGACCTCTATCCGGGTTTCAGAGGCAGAAACCGCTTCAGGGAGTTGGTGCAGCATTTCATGACGTCATCTGAGACACCCCCCCCCAACACACACACACACACACACACACACACACACACATCCCTTCCCCTCACTGTGCCATTCTCAGGCTGGAACAATTGGAAGCATTTCTTGTTAGCACCATGATGTCCAGAGGAAGAGAACAGACCAAGGGACTTTCTGGAGTGGGGAGCATTTCCCAGAAGTCTTGTCCCTCAGCACATGTCCCCTCCTGTTCCACATTAACCATAGTTAATGCATTCTCAGGAGGCTCAGAGCCGGGGGGAGGCCAGCCAGATGCCTAACCACAAAGTTTTAAGGACGGATACACTCTTAGGTGCCAACCCTGCATTCTCACCACCCTGACAATCAGAGCATCATTAATCTTGCACCCTGGGTGCCTAGCTTATTTTTTAAAATAACACCTTTATTAAGATACAATTCACATACCATAATATTTGTCCTTCTAAAGCACGCCATTCAGTGTTTGTTAGTATACCTATAAAGCTGTACAGCTGTCACCAGCATCCAACTCCAGAACATTTTCATCACTTCAAAAAGAAATGTGATACCCATCAGCAATTATTCTCTGTTCCCTCCACCCCTCCCAGTCACTGGGGACTGCCAGTCCATTTTGTTTCCATGGATTTTTCTTATGTGACCGTTTCATGTAAATTGCATCATACAATATGATTTGTGACTGCCTCCTTCTGCGTAGCATGTTTTCAAGGTTCATTCTTGATGGTTCAAAGTAGCATTTATCAGTACTTCATTTCTTTTTATGACTAAATAATATTCATCATAATATTGTATGTATATCCTTTTTTATCCATTCATCAATTGATGGACATTTGGGTTATTTTTGTTCTTTTTATATTATGAATAATGCTGCTATGAACATTCATGTGCAAATTTATGTGTAGACATATGTCTTTTGGATTTATCTTGAGTACATACCTAGGAATGGAATTGCCAGGTCATATGGTAACTTTGTATTTAACTTTTTTTTTCCCCAGCTTTTTTTATTTTCCCCATTTACACAAAACAAAGTAGAAGAAATAATACAGGATTAAAACTGCAAATGCAGTAGAATTCAGTAGAATTCAGTAGAACATGTATACACAAAAAAATCTGGGTAGGAAGATGGGCTTATTTACAATGAGGAAAAAATGTAAAATTAAGGTAGTTTTCACATGAAACATTAAAAAAATCAAACATATGCTACAATTGGTACCACTGTTTACAGCAGTATTAAAGGGGGAGAAAATAACACTTAATAGGGACAGATATACCACAAGGTACAGGTTTTACAGCATCAGTGCAATAAATTCACAAAACTATATTACAGCTAGTTAGTCAGTTTAAGAATTGTTCCCAAATACGTCACATTTTTGGCCCGCAGAGGTTCATTCCCACAGATTTCAGCTACTCTAAATTGCTAGCTACTGAGAAGGAAAGAATGATTATAAGAGGCTTTCCAAGGAGTTACAAAATCTAAGTAGACCAGAGGCCAACTATCACCACCTCAAGTCTGCTCTCACCAACAGCCCTTGCATTTTCTTCAGAGAAATATCCAGAAGAAAAGTCAGACACCAGTGTAATCACTATCTTCTATGCCAAACCTATGGAGACTGAAACAGCCAGGTAATTACCATAAAATGAGAATTTTGAGGATTACCTTTAAAGGCTTATTCTGGTCTCAAAAATTAGTCAGATAAAGCTACTTTCTACTGAAATGAATCTTGACTAAACATAGACGACTTTGGCCTTTATTGGCTGGTCGTGGAGTAAAGATCACAGAGAAGTCTTAACCTACTGTATATTATAGCTAAAGTCAGCTGAAAATGTGAAATTAAAAGTATGCTAAAAATCCTAAATGTAATCTTTTGGAAGTCTGCTATTAAAAAGGCTTTATATATTTACTAACTCAAAGTCTTAGTGCAAGGGGACAAGAGCTCTAAGCCTGTCAGATTTTCCTCATTTGGGAGAAAGGACCGATGTTTCCTACAAATTGCTAAGTTTTGCACAAGAGAGAAACCTACACACACTAGGGCATGGAATTAGTTTCATTTTATTCCATGGGGCTTCCTCCCCACGGCAAAGAAACAGAATGAGGAATGATTCTTAATTGGTCTATTCATCAGAAGTGGTAAATTTGGTCTCTATATTCCTGAAATCAGACAGTTTTTTAAGCAGACTGTGAAAACAGACAGTAGAACCAGCTTCCTGTAGCCACAGACCACTATTTTGTATCCAACTAAAGCAAAGATCAACTCCAACAATTATCCAAAGTCACTTTAACTGTACTAAAGGGTAAAGTCCACTACTATATTAATTATTTTAAAGGAGGTTGTCTAAAAGTAAGAATTCAATTAACACTAGGTGAGAAAAATCAAAGTAAGTCATACTCACTAATGAGTTGTCCATATAAGAGCAACTGATGAGAACGTATCCAACTACACTTGACATGAAGACACTATGCACAAAGCCATACTTGGCAAGTCTGAATTTCTATTAACTATGGGCAGAGTGAGGGAGAGCAAAGAGCTATGTCTGTAACATTTTAGTATCCACACAGTATAGTAGAAACTGTTCCCAGGGACAATGTACACTCCATTAATCACATTGAATAAAGCAGATGAATTATTTTTCTTTTCTTTTTGTTTGAGAAGCTTGTTGATTTCCCTTTTGGCCATTCCAATGTACTTCGAAATGATTCCATGTTGGTTAAGTCCAGGAAGCAACAGTAAGAAAGTCACTATCAGGTAGGTGAGAAGCAGGTTGTGGACTTGTTGTCCCACCCAAGCAACCGCAGCAAGAGAAATGATCATGATCATGAAGTACATTTTAGGTTTTTCTTCCTTTAGTGTGAAGAGGTGTTTCCACCAGCCCACAGCTCTGCATCGGGTTTTTACTAGATTGCTGCAAATTTCATGGAACCTTTGCTGTTGTTCGGTGGTCCACTTATTGGAGCCAAAAATTCTAGGTGCTAGAATAGGAACAAGGTAGTCAGCCAAGCACAAAAACATAACAAAACAGGAAACACCGGACAGAACAGAGGGATCTAGATAATAGATAATCAGAAACACCAAAGAAACCACACCCATGATGGCAGGTGGAAACCAGGCTCTTTCCCTTTGGAGGACTTTATCCATCATCAGCATCACTTCTCCCCATCCTAGCAGCTGCTCTTCCAGACTTGCAGTTTCTGCAGCCAGCAAGTTGGTGCTATGATTATCTCCCTCCACCATCGTCCCTGAAATGCTGTATCAGCGGGCGTAAGCCACCCTCCGGCTCAACCTGCCTCCAGAGAACTGCACAGCTATCTCAGCCTGTATTTAACTTTTTTAAGAACTGCCAAACTGTTTGGCAAAGCTACCACACAATTTTACATTCCCACCAGCAATGTATGAGGGTTTCAGTTTCTCCACGTCTATGGTCTATCTTTTCTTATTTTAGCCCTTCTACTAGGTATGAAGTCATGCCTCACTATGGTTTTACGTTGTAGTTCCCTGATGACTAATGATGTTGAGCATCTTTTCATGTGCTTATTGGCTCTTTACATATCTTCCTCTGGGAAATGCCGATTCAAATGCTTTTGCCCATTTTTCGATTGTGTTGCCTTTTTATTGTTGAGCTGCATAACACAAGATGTTTAACAGCCTGAGTGTGTTTTCCGAAGCAATTTGGTAACCAGCCCTGGGAGTTGGCTTACTTAGCTTCCACCTCATGTCCTTTCTGGTGTGTCTTCTATGGAGATTGAAAAGCTAAAAACTTTCCAGATTATTTGGTAGCTGGCTATACATGTGATTGGGTTCTGTCAAATTGATTCAGCTCTGCAAAACTCAGAAAGTAGAAATTAAATGACAGTTGTGGGGGAGGATATGACATCCTCGGTGGCTTACTCTTAAAGAGACACTCACACTCATAAGGTGCCACCCACACAGGGGTGAGAATAGTGCCTGCCTATTCCTTTCAGCCAGATTGGAAAACCCTATAATTGTCAGAGTATTGGACAGAGTCCCTGAAGTTATCTTGCCTCAGTGTGGGGAATAATTAGCCCTCAACTAGGCTCAGCTCTGGTCCTGCCTGAACAAATCTTGGAAATAAGACCTGAGAAGATAGTAATTTGCTTTCCAGAACAATGCTCAAGGATAGTTGTAGAAATGCAGAAATATCCAGCATCTAACAAAGGAAAATTCACAATGACCATGACTGGAATTCAAAGATTACCAGCCATGCAAAGAAGCAGGAAAGGATGACCCACAATGAGGAGAAAAATCAATAAATTGAAACCAACCCAGAACTGACACAGATGTCAGAATTAGCAGATAAGGATATTTAAATAATTTTTATAAACTATGTTCAAAAGTAAGTAGAAACATGGAAGATTATATATTATGTATATATCATTTATTTATATATTTGTAATATAAATACATATTTATATAATATGCATAAAACTTCTGGAGATGAAAATGAACTGCTAGAGACAAAAACTACAATGTGAGATAAAAATACACTTGATTGGACTAATGGCAAATTCAATGTTGAAGAAGAAAAGGTTAGTGGACTTGAAGACATGGCAATAGAAACTATCTAAAAGAAACAACAGAAAAAAATTATGAATGAAATGAGTGAACTGTGGGACAACTTTAAGCAGCTTGATATATATGCAATTGGCATCTTCTGAGAGGAGAGAGACAAAAGAAATATTTGAAGAAATAATGGATGAAAATTCCCCAAATTTGATAAAAACTATAAACCTACAGATTGAAGAATCTCAACAAACCCCAAGCACAAAAACACATGATGAAATTTACTCCAAGGTACTTCATAATCACATTGCTCAAAACTAATGATGAAAAGAAAATCTTAAAAGCAATCAAAGAAGAAAGGTTAGGTACAGAAAAAACAAAGATAAGATGATAGCAAAATTCTCTTTGGAAACAATTGCAAGCAAAAATGCAGCAGAGACGTGTCTTTAAAATGCTGCAAGAAAAAAAAGAAACCATCAACCTCAAATTCTATATTTTTTAAACATACCTTTCAAAATTAAGGTGAAATAAAAACTTTTTCAGATCTACAGAAACTGAAAGTTTTCATCACCAGCAGACCTGCACTTGAAGAAGCATTAAAGTAATTCTTTCAGCCCGGCAGAAGGAAAATGATACCAGGTGAAAAAAGGATTTACCCAAAGGAAGAAGAACATTGGAAATGGTAACATCAGGTAAATATATGACTATTTTTTTTAATTTTTAAAAACTGACTATATGTAAATATGAATTATATATATATAATATAAAAACTGACTATATATAAATAGTTATAAATAGCTTTATAACTGCCTATTTTAATAAAAAATAACAATGTATTATAGGGTTCATAACATATATGAAAACAATAGCATAAAGACCAGCAGAGAAGAAATGGAAATATAGTATTGTAAGGCTCTATACTACATATGAAGTGATATAATATCATTTGAAAGTAACTGTGATGAGTTAAAGATGTATGCTTGTTTGGGGAAAATCCCAGGATGGTGTAGAAACACCACCCCCCAAACTGAAAGGGTGCTGAGAGACCAAGAATGACCCAGACAAAGCCAGCTTGATGGGTCAGATGAGTTTATTAGAGGTTACGTACACAGGGCTGTCACTCCTGGATGGTGGCAGGGTTCTCTGAAGAGTGAAATCCTCACTGCCTGCCTGTTTATGGAGCCTTAAATTTCTTTCTGGCAGGTGACACAGAGCTCTCTCTGAGTCATTGCCTGTTCACAGGTGAAATGACCGTCTACGCAAAAGGAGCCACTGAAGTATATCCTTTGTGCTCTGCATTTCTTTCAGCTACCTTGTCCTGATCTACTTAAAAACAGCAGAGGCCCGGCATGGTGGCTCACACCTGTAATCCCAGCACTTTGGGAGGCCAAGGCGGGAGGATTGTTTGAGCCCAGGAGTGTGAAGTTGCAGTGAGCTATGATCGTGCCACTGCACTCTAGCCAAGGCAACAGAGTGAGACCCTGTCTCAAAAAAAAGAGAGAAAATTGATTAAACCAAAAGATGTTCTTTGAGAAAAATTAAATTGATAAAACTCTAGCCAGCCTAATTAGAAAAGAAAGACACAAATTACCAATATCAGGAATAAGAGAAGATGGTGTCAGTATGGATTTTACATATCTTAAAATGAAGATAAAGGAATATTATGAATTTTATGCTAATAAATTTGACAAATTAGATAAAATGGACAAATATCTTAAAAACCAAAAACTACCGATACTCACTCAAGAAGAAATAGATATCTTGAACAGTCCTATCTTCTTATTAGTCTACATTAATCAGGACAGTGGTACTGGCATCATGTTAGACACATAGATCAATGAAGTCAACCAGAGTTTAGAAATAGGCCCACATATATGTGATCAATTGATTTTCAGCAAAGGTACAAATGCAATTCAGTGGCCTTTTCAACATATGCAAAAACATGAACTCAAAATGGACCATAGACCTAGATATAAATTTTAATACTATAGCATTTCTAGAGTTCTTTGAAAAGCACTCTTATCAAAATGAAAATACAAACCACAAGCTGGGTGAAAATATTTGCAAATCACATATCCAGAAAAGGACTTCGTATCAATTATATAAGAACTCTCAAATGCAATAAGCAAACAGAACCAAAATAAAATAAAATGTGAGTGAGAGATTTAAAAAGACATTTCATCAGAGAACATACATGGATGGCAAAATGAGCATATTAAAAAATGCTGAACATCATTAGCTATTAGGGAAATATAAACTAAAACCTCAATGAGACACTGCTACACACCTATTAGAACAGTTAAAATAACAACATTCATCTTGCCAAGTGTTAGTGACTGCAACTTTCTTATGTTCTACTGAGAATTAAATGGTACAGCCATTTTGGAAAACAATTTGGCAGTTTCTTAAAAAGTTAGACCTCCCATATGACACAGCCATTCTACTCCGTTGTATCTACTCAAGAGAATTAAAAGCATATGTTCATACAAAGACTTGTACATGAATATTCATAGCAGCTTTATTTTCAATAGTTAAAATCTTGGTAACAACCTGAATGTCCATTAACAGGTGAATGAATAAGTAAATTTTAATATATCCATACAATGGAATATTAGTTAGCAATAAAAAGGAATGGACTCTTGATGTGCAGGACACGGATGAATCTTGAAATAAGTATACTGAATGACAGGAACCATACCAAAAAAATACAAAGCTGTATGTTTCCATTTATATAAAATTCTAAAAAATGCAAACTAATCTAGAATGATGTAAAGCAGATGAGTTGTTGCTCAAGGACTGAAGATATGTAGCAGGAAGGGGAGAAAAGAGGGTTACAGAAGTGCAAGAGGAAACTTTTGGGTGTGATGGATATGCTCATTACCTTGACTGTGGTGGTGGTTTTACTGGTACATACAGTATCAAAGCTTATCAAATTACACTTGTTAAATATATGAAGTTTATCCTGTCAAACCTTAATAAAGTTGTAAAATTTTTTTTTAATATTAGGAGGAAATAAAATTAAAATTTGCAGTTGCCTGCTTTCCAGTTCTGTGGAAATTTTTTGCCAAATTCACTTTGGAAAGCATGGTCCCTGAAGTGAACATGGTCTAGCAGAGGACCTGGTCCAGCTGGGTACATTTTAAGTTAAGAGCCATATTGTGAATGGCTTGTGCAACAGGCCAATAAACTCTGAATCCGAAATAGAGCCAGAAGCAACCTCTACTCAGGCCAAATCATGAAAGTGAGTCAGGCAGCAGTGAGTGTCGTGGGAATGGTCGTGTACATGGGCGTGTACATCAGCGCAACATTTTAGGGTCCCGTTTGGAAGACGCCTCAAAATGTGCCCAACTTTTATCTCAACAATATCATTTTTTGGAATGTTTCTTTAAAAATATTAAGGATGTGAGAAAATATTTAGGATATTCACAACAGTCTAGTGCATAATATAAACAGTTTTAATTACCCAAGTTGTCTACTAGTAGCCGAAATAGATTACCAAAAGTACAGACAATCATACCATGGAATACTATACACATCAAAATTGATGGCAGGGAAAGAGGACTATTTGGGGGAAGGTTTACAGTAAGTAGAGGTGGAAGTAGGCTACAGAAATGTATGAATAGCTTGTATGAAAATAGGTTTACAAGTTTCTATCTGCATACGTAGAGTGGAGAGTAGGGAAAGATATATAGCACTGGTAACAATGGCAATTGCTGGGTGGTGGAATTGTGGGTGACTTAAGTTTTCTTTGCGTACTTTCTATAGCTTCCAGATTTCTGCCATAACACATACTCTTCTTTAATCAGAAAATATATTCATGTAGGTTGGTCCCTTCCTAGGCAAGGGGTGCTTGGGCCGCATCTGAGCATCTCTCATCTACAGCTGCATCGACACTAGTTAGAGGGCTGCTGCTCCCAGGAGTGGCTGAGCGTGAGGGCCCCTTCTAGGCTGTGTGTGCTACAGAGGGAGACGGGGAGTCTCAACCACATGGCATCTGTTTCAGGGATCCGCCTCTGAGCCCAGTCTAAACCCTTGCCTCTGCAGTAGAGGCTCATGGGATGAGAATCTGAAGGAGTTGTTTCCACGAGGGACTCCGTGAGGTGTGGAGCATGCAGGTGTCTGTGTGACACGAGGGAAGGAGAGTCACTTTATCACTACTGCTTAGGAGACTGTGGGGGGCTGCAGGGTGAACATGTCAAGATCTCTGGCTTTGCAAACCAGGGGGCCTGGGCACTGGCATCTCCTGGTGAACCTGGCAGCAGTGGGGGCAAAGCTTTGAGATGATCGAGAGCATCTCAAGTGCTGGTCCCTGAGTCCCTGAGACACTCCTGAGGATGTCCACAAAGAATGGACACGGCCTGGGCGGGAACCTGGCAGTCCCAGGGTGTGCAGGTGAGGACAGCACCACTCGGGGCTCTGCAGTGCTCCCAAACCAGCGTATCCTCCTCGGCCCAAACTGCACCCGTCTGAGCCTCAGTTATTCCCAGGAGCTCTGTGATGCTCAGTTCAGACGTCCACAAACCACCTGGTGCACACACTGTATTTGGCCATTGGAACCACAGCACCGATTTGCTCCCACGAGATTTAAATGAAGGCAAGGTGGTCAGAAGGGAGAGCGCCGCAGGCGCAGCAGCCGCACTCTCCAGGGAGAAGAGAGCCCGTGAACAAGACGCTGCTGCCTCTGAGGTGCCTGAAGAAGGAGAGGTTGGTCTGAAAACCTTGCTCGGTTCTGCAGCCCACCGCGCAGTCCTCACTGGCCTCCGCAAAGCACTTGTGGGCCACCTGGGACCGCAGCACAAATCAGACTGGATTAGGGCCCACCCTAAAGGCCTCACCTTAACTTAAGCATCTCTATAAAGACCCTATCTCCAAATACAGTCACATTCTGAGGTACCGGGAGTTAGGACTTCAACATAATGAATTTTGGGGGAACACAATTCAGCCCATAGCAATCCATATGCACATTAATGTTTGGGAAACACTGACTCAGTCAACCCCTACCCTCTCTTCCATGACTCATATTCGATAATTATTGGGCTTTTAACTAGTCCTTTTCTTCAGAATAAAGAATAATTTTTTTGCAGCTCTCTCTTGTTAGCTTCATCAAAATGTGGCCTCACCAACAAAGTCCACTCCCAGGTACTCAACAGAAATGCCAACACATGCTCACCAAAGACATGCAGTGGTGTTCATCCAGCTCTACTCGTAATAATCCTGAACTGGAAACTCCTCAAAAGCTTTCTGGTGGATGGACTTAAACAAACGAGCCTGGGCTGGAATCCACAGCCACTCGGACTCGCGGCCCAGGGCTGGCCACGGTGAGATGGGTGTTGTCTGGGAAGCAGAATGGCGCTGCTCGGCTCCCCGGCGTGGGGCAGCTCCAGGACGTGGGTGTGCGCCTGTCTACATGCCCCGTCTTGGGTTCAGCTTGCTTAAACAAAATGTGTACTGCCGTTTTCTCCTAATGAAACCATGAAATTAAAACCAGATTCCTGAAAAATGAGCACAGCGTACCAAGAAAGGATACCTCTAACTCCAGGAACCTCTCAGGTACACGTAGGAGAGTTTGTATTTGTGTCTCTTTATGCTGGTAAATATAAAATGTAAAATCTTCATTAGGACATTTGGTATTGAGCACAAAGTGCTATTGTTCCATCAGATCAAATATTACTGGGTGGGTGAGAGAGAATAAATATTTCTATATTTATTTTGGAAGGAGTTATGTTTTTCTCCCCCTTTTGAGAAGCTGCCTAGAGAAGCATTCCCATGGACTTTGTAATTAAAAAATATTTCTCCAAGTTAAGAGGACCATTAACTAATATTTAGGCCTTTGAGATGAAGGCTGTGGTTAGAATAGATATTATAGGCCAAAGGGAGTTACACTTTTATCCTGAAAAGCTGCCCAGTTATATAATTGGTTTTGTGGCTTTGTTTTTCTTAGAGAGGAGAACTGGACAAGGTGTATAGGGCCAGCATTTTTAAAGCTTGCTTCAAATATGTTTTATACTTTTATATCTTTGAGCAATAGGGCATTATTAGGTTGATGGAGGTCAAATCCAAGTTACTGACACCTGCCATTATCACATTCAAAAGGAGCATAGGGGAGTATTTAGCATTCGCATGAACATCTGATAACACGTTTTTCTTGCACCTGGAATTATACTGCCATAAATTTTAAGGTGACCAATAAGCATTATTATCACTGACATTGCAGGAAGGTGTCCGGGTGAGTGTAGCTCACGATGGCATAACACCAACGTGCTCTAAGGCCTGTAGGAAACTTACCTCCAATCCAAATAATATGACCAGCAATGAAAGATGGATTTGGCCAAGGATGAAGAAACAGAACTATCAAGACAAAAATTATTTCGGTTTTTCTTTTCCCTCCCCGCAACCAACTAAGGGGTATACACGGGCATGAAATCCATTCAGAAATAGTTAAGAATCAAGAGATTTTGAAATAAATTATTTATATTTCCCAATCAAAATCTTTCCCACCATATTATAAGTCTCAGTATATCTGAAAAATACTTTTTTATCTGGTTGATTTTTAAAGGTTTCCCAGATAGAAGATCAAGAGGCCCTGGAGAAGAAGCCATTTTCCTGGATTTTCCAACACTGCCCAGAGGGCAGGACTCTGAGACCCTCACACTGTTTTTAAGTATTTTTCAAAAATCACTACTTCATGATCTGACAAGCCTAAGAGAAATAACAGAATTTTGTCGCTGTTCTAAAAACCTGGCAAAAACAAACACACACCTCCAATAACTGGTCACAGCAGGAACACGGGGACACAGCCAGCCAAGTGCAGCCACACTTCCCATTCTAACTACAGTTTTACTGAAAATAGACGCTCTCACCGACAGTCTGTTCTGTGACCCAGTCACTATGTGTCTGGGTTCTCCTGTCTCTTTAGCAAAGGCCAGCTCTGTCTGAGACAATGTCTGGCAGTGTTCCTTGAAGACCTACCAAGAGCAAAACACTGGCTTTGGCCCTGTTCTGCAAAGGTTTCCACACCTTGAAGACATTTTCCCCCTCTTTCCACGTTTCTGCCATACATGATTACTCAGGTCCTGCTGCATTTTGAGACTCATTAATTCAGTTAACAAAAAATGACTGAGCACCGCCATGTGCCTGGCGTGCTGGGTACTTGGCACCACGTGGAGCACACAGTATCTGACCTGAGGTGGCCCATGGTCTGACGGAGAGACGCCAGCACACAGAGGTACTTCCAAGGTCCCCAAACACCCCAATAATGCCTCCTGCCCAAAACTTAAGCTTCACAGGGACTTCCTGCTTAATCTTCTGTCTCCTGCACTGAACTGTGAGCCTCCAGACGGCCCAAGCCTCCTTTGTTAATTTAATCTGTATGTCAGTAGCAACACAGAGCTGTCCCTCCGTCCCACAGGTTCCCATCCACAGATTCAACCAGTCTCGTGTGGGAAATATTTGGGAAAAAAATAACAGTACAAAAATTGAAAATAATATAAATTTTAAAATAATACAATATAACAACTATATGTTATAGCACTCACATTGTACCAGGTGTTATAAGTAATCTGGTGATGATTTAAAGTATATAGCAGGATGTCCGTGGGTTATATGCAAATACTATGTTGTTTTAGCTCAGGGACTTGAGCATCCGCAGATACCCAGGGGGGTCCTGAACCAATCCCCCTCTGATACTGAGGGATGACTGTATTTGTTGAAACATATTTGTTGAATGATCGAGAGGCTTCAGAGTGGGACTAGGTGATCAAGAAATCTTAGAGATTTCCAAGCGGACAGAGAGAAAAACAGCATTTTTAGATCAGGATGCTCATGGTGGCTTAAGAGAACAGGGAGCAAGAAAAGTCCCCCAGGAATGGATAGGAATAGGTCTGGAGGGGTGTGTGTGTGTGTGTGTGTGTGTGTGCTGGGAGGGGCTTAGGGGAACACAGTGGCAGGAGATGAACTTTGAATGGTAAGCTGGGGCCAAGTTGGGGAAGCCTGACGCAGTGCCCTGACGCAGTGCCCTCTGGAGGGGACCCTCGTCTGTGATCACTTGGCTTCAGATAGAATGTGCTTCACAGTTGGCGCTCATCCTCCTGCTCTAGAATATTTTCACTTCTACAGAAGAAAGCGGATGGAGAGGGGAGGAGAAGCCAGGCAACAATAAAGGTGGTGGGTGGTCCCCTGTGTCCCCGGTATACTCCAATTGCAAGAGTCAAAGATGAGGCTGACGTTCAGAAATGATTCCTGGAGCCACTAGTGCTCATCCTGGGAGACCTGCCAGCGAAATCGCTCAGAGTCGTCCCATGGGAGTCAAGCCCAGAGCAGGCAACCTCCAGGGGCAGCTCCCAACAGCAGCGATGATGTATTCGACTCTTGCCGAAGAACACTGGGAATCCAGGCAGGCAGATCTCCCCACGCAGCTCATTAATCTCACAGTGACATCATCCTGCATGTCACCTGGTAGGGTGTGTTTGGGCCTCACTTACCGCATTAGGGAAAGGTTTTTCTGGATGAAGGAATTGTGTAAATACATATATAAGTAAATGAAGCTACTCACATTTAAAGCCTCGGTTTCATGAACAGATTTTTATTTACAAAGACTATTCTGTCAGTAGTGTGGGTTTATGAGACAGAGGGAAGGATCAGGTTGGTCTTGAAGAGACCAGTTAAGAAGTAATTAAAATAATAGCATAGAAGCCATAGTGCAATTGTGAACCCAGGCAATGGCAGGGATTATGCAGAAAGTGGGTGAATGTCAGAGTTCAGCCCAACAGCCAGAGGTGAGGTGAGGAACAGCCCAGATGGCCGAGCTGCCCTGTACTCATGCTGGAGGCAGGGAGTCACCAGCAGAAGCAAGACTGGGTGCAGGAGCATGGACATATTGAAATTGACATCAGGGAGGGATTTAGCATAAAAAATTAAAAAGATAAACAAATCAGAAGCAGTATTAAAATTCAAAAATTATACTTACAGAAGTGCAATTCTAAGTACATTTTAAGGCAGTCGAGTTATGTCTCGTTGTCTACTCTTCTAAGGTTCTTTTATTTTCCTTTTCATCACTGTGTGAACACTAATTATGAAAACACGTCTTTTCCCCAAAGAATCTGTCAGTAGTTCTAAGAAAGTACTGTGTGCCAGCCACATGTGTTCACTTCAGGGGGAGATGACTAGACACCTTGGTGAACATCCTCATCTCTGTTTAAACAAAATGCCTGGTGACAGAAAACAGCAACACCAACTGTGAACATTGCTCTCTTAATTTCTCAAAGAGCAACCTCATGTTCACACTGAAAATCATGGCAATTCCTGTTTGAAAAGGAGTTCGATTGAATTGTCTAGCCCAGTTTCTCAACTGCAGCATTGTTCACATTTGGGGGCAGATAATTCTTTGTCGTGGGGGACATTCCTGGGCAATGTAGGATGTTTAGCAGTGTCCTTGGGCTTCCAGATGCCAGTAGCATCTCCCTCAATTATAACAACAAAAAATTTCTCCAGACATTGCCAAATGTCCTCTGGGCTGGGGCACAGTCACCCCCCACCCCAAGTAAGAACCACTGGTCTAGGAAATTTATCCATGCCAGGAAGGCATGCTAATAGGAGGGAAACAGAACAATGACAAAAACTGTCTTAGGGATTAAATCTAACATGGCCCCAGAGAATAAGAAAGAGCAGACATAGAAATGAAAATGTTTCACCATTAATTTTACAGAAGTTCTCCAGACCAGACTATGATTGAAATGTCAAGCCAGAGTAAGAATTAATGTTGTTCCTGTCTCTCCCTCCCACTCCCAGCCCAAAGTTCCTCCTCCAGTGAGCTGGGGATCTCTAGTTGAGGTCTCTGGATGCACTTGGGTAATCAGCCACACACACCCCTAAAATTACTTGCAAAATGTGTAGAATGGTAACACTTTCCCGGACACTTTGACCAGATTACCAAAGAAACCTAAGACTCAGAGAAGTTAAGGACTACTTCTCTGAAGCATTACCCACTACCTCATTTGTACACAAGGTCACACATAGCCCATTATTTATTCCATCTAAATAACTCCAGAAGATACAAGTTCTCATTTGTGTTTATTCTTATGCATAATCATACACTAAAAAAAGAAAAACACATTTTACAAAAAGTTCATTTACACACAGCTGCATTTCTATCTTAAATACAATTTTAGCAGAAGTTTAAAATACACCAAAATTGAAATTCTTTGCCTTTCTGTGGAATAGAATTGTAGTTTTACCTGACTTATCAAAGATGCAATTTTGCTATGGCATATGGATGCTTTTGTCTAGAGAAAATCACTTCACTTGATTTCTCCCATAAACACTATGGGAGATTCCACAGTTCACCTTCCTACCCATGTATGCCCTTTGCCATCAGCACAGGGTCCCTCCTGCCACCTACAGGTCACCCTGGTTTTTGTCAGCTGATGTGAGGATGTCTCTGTGGAGGAATAGGAAAAAAAACATTTCATGTTCTTCCTATGTGACAGGTACATTTCCTTTTGCTCGCATGAAAACCAGGGCCATGGCAGAGGAGATCCTTAGAGATGACATAAACACATTTCATGAGTTACTCTTACCATCCATCATTCTTAATAAACTGATGGCAAAAGTGCCATCTGCCCCTCAGTTTATCCATCAGGGAAGGTTAGGACCAAAAGCACAACCCAGGAGCACATCCACCAGTTGGACACTTGGTGTGGTCAGCAGAAAAACAGCTCCCCCCGCCCCCCCGCCAGAGATGTCCACATCCTAATCTCCCAAACCTGTGACTGTGTTATCTCCCATGGCAAAAGGGACTTCGCAGATATGATCTTTGAGTTAAGAATCTTGAGATGTGGGGATGATCGTGGTTATCTGGGTGAGCTCAGTGTAGTCACAAGGTCCTCATGAGAGAGAGGCAGGAGGGTCAGAGTCAGAGAAAAAGATGTAAGGACAGAAGCAGAGGTCAGAGTGATGCCAGTCACGAGGCAAGGGATGCAGGCAGCCTCTAGAAGCTGGAAAAGCCAAGTAAACGGATTCTCCCAGGGAGAGAATCCAGCCCTGCAGACCCACTGTGGACTTCTGACTTCCAGAACTGTAAGACATAAAGTTGGGTTGTTTTCAGTCACTAAGCTTGTGGTAATTTGTTATACCAGCAATAGGAAACTAACTCATTGGTTTATTCACAAAGTAGCCGGTGCTGGGGGCCCTCAGCAATGGGACTGCTGTAGGACTCACAGACACCCTCAGAGACCTGCTTGCTGTAGCCTCCCCTAGTGCAACCACAGCCAACACTTCCCCGGGCCAGGCTCTGCTCTAAGTACTTTGCATGCGTCATCTCACCTAACCCTCCTGATAGCATGCCAGGTCGTGTGGCTATTACCACACTGACACGGGGAGACTGAGTTTATTCCACATCCCATAGCTAGTTGCCACTGAAAGAGTCGAGCTTGGGACCTGAGCTTTGATTCCAGAGTCTGCATTCTTGACCCTTATATATATTACGTATAATATCTAATATATATATTATGTATAATATCCCTTGCTGCTGCTAGTCATCTCAGTTTGGTATCATTAATACAACTTATAAGCAATGTTCTATGAATTAAGAATATAATTCTCTATAAATAAAAACAACATTTTTGTCACCATGTTGCAAATTAAAACAATATCTTAAGCCCCCCAGCTGACTAAATGGACCCCTTCTTGGTCAAGGGAACCCCAGAAATACCCTAAAGTTGAGTTGCTGGCCATGAGAAGAGAGGTCAGATGTGCCTCATCATGCCCCGCTCCCTTCTTGCCAGTATCCTTTGTAACTCATTACCAGGCCTAACGTTATACAAGACAAAATTTAAACCACACCTGCAGGTTTACCAAATAGATCACTTGAGTCTAGGTCTATGTCTGGTATATTGCCAGTGGCTTGTTCCTGATTAACAAACTTCCTTATTTATCTTAAAATATTCCAAGCCTTTAGACAAAGCGTCATTTATTTAAGCAATCAAAACTCCAAGAATCTTTAAATCCACCTATAGCCTGTAATCTCCCAATTCAAGATGTCCTACCTTTTTGGGCCAAACCAATGTATAAGTTCCATGTATTGATTTATGACTTTACATGTAATTCCTGTCTCCCTGAAATGTGTAAAACCAAATGTAACCCAACCATATGAGACCATTTGCTCAAGGCTTCCTAGGCATGGCTCCGGGTCGTGGTTGCCTATATTCAGATCAGAATAAACCTCTTTAAATTATTTTACAGAGTTTGGGTTCTTTTCCGTTGACAATATCATGTGGAAAGAGCTGGGCAGAGTTCACCAAACCTGAAGGGTTTGTTTGAGACATAAAATAGGGCTATGTGGAAGAGACAATTGCTCTAAGTCAGGGAGAGTCCACAGAGATAAGCCATTTCCCCCTGGAGCTGCTGAAACTGGGCTGGGGAGCTGCCCACGGTGCCTTTGGCATGGACATCTAATACGAAGCCCGAATCTCAAGTGGGTACTTGGAGTTAGAGGCATTGATTTGGGTCCAGCCAACACATCTCTTGGTCTATGAGTCCTGCTCCCAGGCGAGAGCCCCAGAATTCACCCATTAGTTTCCTGGAAAGGGGAAGGAAAAGATGTACGTGAAAGAACCTTCATTACTAAATCAAAAGTTACTACAGCTTACTGTTGGCTATTATAATTTTAGCAAATTATTATAAGTCCGGCATTAATTGTTTCTTTCTATTAAGGCTCACTTAATCATAGCAAGGTTCTTTTTGGCTGGGCTACTACTCAATAAAATATTAAAATTCATCAGTGCACCTCTGTGTCCCTGAGTCTCTTTGCTGTTACAAATGTTATTGAGGGCATTTTAGGAAATGAAGACACAAATCATCCATAATCCAATAACCGTATCAGCTATTATATTTTTCTCTAGTTTGTTATTCTCTCTGTTTTTTTCATACGTATGTATACTTTTGATCAAATATTTTTAATATCCACACAAGAAATATATGTTCCAGTTTGGAAAATTATAAAATAAGCAAAGCAAAAATTACTGGGAACTCCACCCAGAGATAAAGATCATCATGCACATGCTGACTTTTATAAATGGTGGATCTATTTATAAACTTTAGTGGGGGCCATCTGAGGCTCTCGGCACAGTGGAGGAAAAAAGCCCTGAGGCGGTAGGGCGCGGGATGGGGAACGACTCTTTCAAACAGAGCGTCTCCACTGTTAGATATTTTGTTTTAAGCTTCCTGCTAAAATATCTTTTCAAGAGGGAGTGTCTCAAACTTAAAAATTAAAAAAAACAAAGCATGAAGGCTACTCTGTAAATGTAGATTAATAGCCCAACCCATGCAAATTCTTTTAAGTTTCAAACAATGTGTGAAAATGTCAACCAAGAAAATGTAATAATAGCATAATTTGCACAACCCATCCAACACATAACAGGTCACTTATTCTAGAACAAAATGTTAAAGTTCATCAATTGTCCTCAAATCACAAAGCCTTGCCAGAGCCTTCGAGGGCTGCAGCTGCTGGGAGGCGGGTGTGTCTGCCACGGGCAAGTCCCCAGCACAGCAGGGTCCAGCCTGTGTCCTGACCACTGGGATCATACTCAATCTCACCCTACTGTGAGGGAAACAAAAGTTTAGGAGCCAGGAAGGGATATTCAAACTTGGAGGCACTGGGCCCACCAGGGGGTGGCACCAACGAAAGAGATCCAAGGAGGGAGAGAAGTTGGTAAAATGGAAACAGCAGAGACACAAAATTTGGATTTGATTCCACCTGACAGTGAGCTCTTTGCCATCTAGGTGAGGCAGGCATAAACCTACACTGGTGTGTATGTGTGTGTGTTTAATCACAGTGTCTAAGCAGGCAAAGGAATGAACTGGAGCACCCATCCATCTCAACTTTACATTTTAACTGCTCTTAATTCCTTGCAATCGCCTACTTCCGGCTGCTCCTGTCTTCCCCATGCTTTCATCTCAATTCCTCACCTCCATTGCTGTCCAGCGTCCGGGTGCTGGTCAGTAGCATGGTATTTCCCATCATTATCGACCCCATAGCAAGAACACACACACACACACACACACACACACACACGCCTCCGGGGTATGTCCCAGCGCTCACTGATGGTCAGGCTGACACTGGAATGAGATCTCAGGGTGACTCTTTCCCCCATTCTTCCTGGTTCTCCAGTCCCATTTGTACATTAAAGCTTTCGAGACAGTTGGCACTTTAAACACAAACCTCTTCCAGTAAATCTAAAAAGGCCTTCATTCCGATATTACACAAACTACACCAATGGGTGCCCATGCCACAGTTCTGCAGTGCCGTAAATACACTGCAGTGGGGAAAGGTTTGATTTCTAGCCATTGAAATAAACTGGCATCAAGCTGGGTGTGGTGGTGTGCACCTGTATGCCCAGCTACTCGGGAGGCTGAGGTGGGAGGATCACTTGAGGCCAGGAGTTCAAGTCCAGCTTGGGCAACATAGTGAGCCCTTGCTAAATTTTTTTTTTTTAATTAGCATAAACTAGTTTTCCTTCTACATGTGAACAAACAAGGCCTGGGACAATTGTGTTTCTGTCCTCAGATTTCACAGAAAGAGTCCAGGGTCTGCCTCAAAAGCAAGCCTTGGGCTCTCAGGTACCCGGCATCCTCCTCCTCCTGGGAGTCTTGGAGGCGTGTGAGCTCCAGGCTCCACGCCCCTTTCCTCATATGCATTCTGGCAGATGAATTTTTTTCAAAGGGCACTGATGCAAAATTTTCCTTATATGTTCTGGGGAAAAGAAAATGAAAACTAGCCCTGATCTGGGGCTCAGGCTGAGGGGAGCCCGCAGTCAGGAATTCCTGGTGGCAGGTTAGCCCTGTGCTCACGGACAGCGGGAAGAGCTATTATTGGGAGCCAGGGACCCGGGCTGCTGCCTCCTCTCAGAGGGGCGGTGGGGAGGCCCAGGGAGGCCCCAACCTGCCCAGGGCCCCTCATGGCAGGTTCAGGACTCTGAACTCCATGTACCGTCTGGGAAGCCATGAATGGTTTTAATCAAATGTTGGATGAAATGACAACTTTGGAGTTGTAGAAAATAACACAGGCCGTCTGGCGCGGAAGGAGGCCAGGAGCCTGTAGGGAGACCAGCGCCACCGCCAGCAACCCCGGGACCTAGAGGAAGCAGGGGGCTGGAGAAGCAGCACGTGGGCCTGCGGCGGCGCTGGTCCCGCAGGCGAGGCAGCAGGGCAGCAGGGACTGTCCCGTGGCTGCTTAGGGTGGCGCGGTCCTGGGGCGTCCGTGCGCTCGGAGCCTCACACTGGAGCTGCCTAAGGGACCCAGGACAGCCAGGGATGCTAAACACAGGTAGGATGAGGGGCAGTTCTAGAGGGACTTTGGGCCATCAGCCGCTCCAGGAGGGTCTATGTGGGCGTAGGAAATTACTCAGTACAGTGGAGACGCACGAGAAGAAACCCACCCAATTGTGGAAAATGCCTGAGGGTGGCGAGGGAGCGGGAAGGGTGCGTGTGAGGAGCCGGGAGCAAGGCGGCAGGGAGAGAAGCGGGCACGGGGAGAGGCCTGTTTCCAAGCCACGCCCGGGGAGGAATAAGGCAAGATGCGAGACGTTCTTTTAACAGAAAAGCTAACACGGGAGGGCAGCTGGGGGGCAGCTGGCGGAGCGCGGGAACTAGGCGGTCTCCCGCTCGCCACTGCGGGCCTGGAGAAACGACAGCCGCTGGCCGGGGAATGACCCATCCTGCCACCAGTGCCCAACTGCCCGGCCGCCGCACCTGCTCCCGCTGCCACGGCCCCTCGGCCCACTGCAGGGGCGAGGACGCGCCAGCGCCCGAGGGTGCGAGCGGGGTGGGCGGCTCTCAGACCTGCACCTGTCCTTCTTCTCCCCTCCACCTGCCTTGGATCTCTGTCCCCACCCTTCCCCTGCTCGCCTGGAGTCCCAGCAGGGAGGGCTCAGCCGCGGGATCCCAGGTAAACCATTTGTAGTCCCTGCCTCCGTGTCCTGCATACACACCAGGGCACCCGGCACCCCCCTACCTTCTCTTTCAAAATTCAGCTCAAATAATGCCTCCTTCCGGAAGCTCTCCTGGTTCTCTCCCAAGTAGTGTTTGGTGCTTCTGCTTTAAAAAATCCCATGCCCAGTCTGCACCCAGATCAATTAAGTCAGGATCTCATGGTGGGAAGAGCCCAGCCAGCAGCTGGATGTCAGTGTAGGGTGGAGGGTGAGAACCATGGGCCATCCTAGGGGTAACTCATCAGAGATTGTTCCCTCAGTAGCCTGGGTGCAGGGTCCACCCCATCTTTTCCGTGTGTTTTGGAAATATGCCTTTGTAGTGGCTTAGGCGTCACCGCTGACTATGCCCAGACTTTGCTGCTCTGCCTGCCAGAAACCCAACATCACTTTCTCCTAGTCACCAATTTCTCCTTGTTGGTCAGGCCTAGATGCAGAGTTTGGTTGCCACTTGCTCCTTGCACCTTCCAGGTGGGGACATGGCCAGCTGAACAAGTTAAGAATGTGCTCAGGGCTCTGCTGTGTCCCCATTAAAAGTCTTCCAGCAGATGTCTGGTGGGCGGAGGTCCCTCACCCATTCTTGACTGCCCTCTGAGGGTGTGGGTTGGAAGTACCAGTGTTCCAGGTAGGAAAGCACGTGCTTGTGAGTGTGTGGAGCTTGTGCACCACAGGACAGAGAATCTCAGCCAGTTCAGGCAGAACAGAGAGCTGGGAGGTCTGCACCACAGGGAACATCTGAGAGGTCCCAGGGCCATGTCACAAAAATTTCACAGGCTCTGATGCTGGGTGCATTAGTCAGGGTTCTCCAGAAATAGAACCAATAGGGGGTGTGTGTGTGTGTGTGTGTGTGTGTACATATATATATATATATATATACACATAGAGATAGAGAGGGAGAGATTCCTTTTAATGAGTTGGCTCATGTGATTGTGGGCAAGTCCAAGCTCTGCAGGGCAGGCTCTGCAGGACAGGCTGGCAGGCTGGAGACCCAAGGAAGAGTTATGTTGTAGCTCAAGTTTAAAGACCATCCAGAGACAATTCCCTCTTCCTCAGGGATCTCAGTTGCTTTTTTTTTTTTTTTTTAATAGATGTTACGTTGAGAGGTGTTTTAGGCTCACATCAATATTCAGCAGAAGGTACAGACATTTCCCGTATAACTCGTGACCCCACACATGCACAGATTTCCCTGTTATCAATATCCCCCACCAGAGTGGGACATTAGTTACAAATTATGAACCTACACTGATACATCATTTCCACCCAGTGTCCGTAGTTTACATTAGGGTTCACTCTTGGTGTTGTACGTTCTGTGGATTTGGACAAACATATGATGACAGGTATCCACCATTGCAGTGTCACACAGAATAGATTCACTGCCCTAAAAACCCCCTGTGTTCCCCTCGTCATTACTCCACTGCCCACCGTGGTAACCATCAGTCCTTTTCCTGTCTCCATAGTGTTGCCTTTTCCAGAACATCATGTGGTTGGAACTGTACAGTATGTAGCCTTTTCAGACGGGGATCTTTGCCTTAGTAATATGCAAATAAAGCTTCTCTATTTCTTTTCAAGGCTTGATAGCTCGTTTCTTTTCAGGGCTGAGTAGTACTCATTGCCTGCTGGTACACCTCAGTCCTTTGCTCTGAAGTCCTTCGGCGGATTGGATGAGGCCCACCCGCACCGTGGAGGGGAGTCCGCCTTACTCAAAGTCTATTGATTTAAATGTTCATCACGTCCAAAAATACCTTCACAGCAACATCTAGACTGGTCTCTGACCAATATCTGGGTTCAATGGCCCAGCCAAGGTGACACATAAAATTAACCATCACAGTGGATTTTCTTTTTCTCTTGCTGACTGTGGGGAACGCCCCAGGATGTTAAGTGGGGAGGAACATAATCACTCTGTGTTTTAGAAAGGTCCCTATGGCTGCATTATGGAGAGGATGTTTTAGGAGGCTGCCATCGCAGGCAATGATGAGAAATGAGGAAATATGAAATGAGGCAGAGGCAGGCAGCATGCAGGGACCTCACCCACCGACGCAGTGAGGCCACAGGTCGCTGCTGAGAAGGTTCCAGACTCTATGATTCAGAGTCTGGGGACCTATTCCCAGCTTCACCTTGGTATTCTTGCCCCATAACTCATTTTTCACAGTTCTTCACCAATACTTGGGAATATGTATGTCAAAGCTAAACAAAGCCAGACACTAGTTAGAGTGATCAGGACAGATTTTAATCAATAATGTACCACTGCAATAGGGAACTCCACTTTGATTTGTGCAGAGGTGACTGGGCCTTTTAAAGGGAGAATGAGGAAGGGGTGAGGGGAGAAGGATAGGGGACAGACAGAGTCAGGGAAGTGAAAAATTACCAAGGGTTGGCCAGCGTAATTGTGACTAGGCCAGTGGTATAGTTATGGAAGTCAGGATTCCATCGTCCCACAGAGACTGGGAGACTGAGACTCCATCCTTTCTGGTGATTACATTCCAAAGGAACAGCTTTCAGGTTCTTGAGAAAGAGACTCCAGGATTGTAGGAGATACATGCATATGTATCTCAAAGGGACAGAGGAAGGATTTGCAATGGTGAGCTCTTTTTAGTAAATGCTCTAAGAAAGAGAGGTTGGGCCTATTGCCAGGTATTGTCTACACATGAATTCTTTGGTAGCCTTGAGTTTTTTCAGGCAGCTACTCTGAAGGGGCTTAGTGTCATCCTAGAGACATGGCCTCGAGCTGTCGGAAACCCTGTTAGTGTTTAAGTCTTTTAATGTGGAGGAGGAAGGTAGATGAAATCATTTGTGCTGAGAGTCCACAGTTTCTACAGGCAGAGGTTGAGGCCTGGTTGAGAAGGACACTCAAAGGAGCCTGGCTAGAATTTGGTCAAGGAGAGAATCTTTGTCATCTGTTGCTTCTTAACACCAGATCAACTCTTGACGCGTTAATAGTTTTTCCAATTTCCTTGGCTCCAGACTTTGCAGACCAAGGGAACCCTCCGGCTGGGCTCCCGGGATCTCTACCCCAGAGGTCTGCCTGTCCAGAAAGAGTGGAGTCCAGGCACAGTGAGAACTCCTCGGGTGGGCTGAGATTCTCGTGCTCTGCGCTGTTGGAAGAAGAAACTGCACCCCAAAGAGTCCAATCAGGACTAACTGTGAGGAGGCATCCCGGACTTCCCTGGGCCTCCAAACCTTACACTCAGTGACTTCCCCTCTTCCCCCGCAATGGCCACCCTGCACATCCCGCCTCGCCTCCCACGCTCCCATGAGAATTCTAGCAGGCTTTCACGGTTTGAGACGGCATGAGGTAAACGCACGGTTGCCTCTGTTAATTAATCCCAGGAGAACATCATGAACTCTAGGAGCTAGAAAGCGCCCTAGAGATTGTTGACACTGTTCCTCGTGCCTTACAGAAGAGACTGAAGGAGACAGAGTTTGTGTGATTTGCTCAGCGTCTCCTAGAGAGTTCATGGAAGGAACAAGACCTCAGGCCCTGTGGCCTCCTCTCTAGAACAGGGCTTTTTCTGCCACCCCTTGTGGAAATTGTATTGTCACAAGACAACTAAAGAATGTTCCACACATTCAAAGAGGGAAGAGGAGTTTAGTTATGATGAACACGTGTCAATACAAATCAGGGTCTGAATGCTGAGAACCTTAGGGAATGGAGTTTTCACTCTCTGCGAGCAGCTGGCCTCAGTGTCTCCATGGAGTCTCCGTGTCTGTGATCTGAATTCTGTTTTGCTGAAGCTAAATTGCTATTTCAACTGGAAATGTCATTGACTGTTTTGGTGCCAATTCTGTTGAGTTGAGTGTGACTGTACCAATGGGCATGTTCAATCTGCCCAAATCTTTTCTCTCTTCAGTTCTCCCACCACTTCTCTCTAGCCAAACTGTTATGAAACCTTCCTGGATATTATTTGGCCAGTCCATAGAGTTAATGGATCACTTATGTCAGACTTACCCTGTCCCTTTTCATTACCCTGCCACAGTCAACTAGTACCACTTAGCACTAAGATGATCCAAAATTCAAGAGAATTTGGCTACCAAGTGGTCATGTAGATAATCCCAAACATGCCTGCATTGAAGTGTTCGGACTGCTGCCACACGAGAGCACACTGTTAGAGAGACGTGGTGGCGCTTGCTGGCCAAGGAGTGTGCACAACCCAGTGGGGCTCAGTGTGAAAAGCATCAGGTTAACTAGTTTGCCAGATTTTGTACTTGAAGGAACTAGTAAGACAAACACGTGTTTCTGACATGATACCATCTGGGAACTGCCACTAGTGCCCGGTTAGTGCATCGTCACTCTCTTCATTAATTCCAAAGGTGTTACCTGGAAGTAGTAAGTGACAAGTAGTTGGGTGGCAGTTAGGGAGATGTGTTTGTCTTCTAAATATATCCATTCCTTTTTGGGGTGCTTTGACTGGATGTAATGCAGAGAGGAAGGTTAAATAGGACATACAATCCTCACATCCTCTTGGAATATGGGATAGCAGGACGACCACACAAGTCGGCTTGTCTCTGCCAGTCCCAATGATGCACGCTGCTCCGGTGTCCTGCCTGGTTCAGCCTTTGTCGCAGGTTTTTCATTTTTAATGAAGTATTTTTATTAATGGGCACAGGAGGGGGTTGGTAGATCTTTACTTTGTACTTGAAGGCTCTGCCACAGTCACTCCTGTGAGCACGTGAGACACACGTGCAGTTTATTAGTCAGGGTCCACTCAGGAGACAAAGCCACATCAGTTATTTGAACAGAGGGGAATTTAATAGAAAGAATTATTAATTAGGGAAAGGGGAGAAGAAGTAGCACGTGACAAAGGGTAGCTGCTACCTCTAGGCTGAGTGAGAGTGGACAAGAAAAGGACTGAGGTCTCAGGAGACCTATTCCCTACACACACAGACACACACACACACACACTCTCCGGGCTGAGACTCAGACCTTTCTGCAGAGGCTGTGGCTGCCACAGGAATATGAAGCTGCCATTGGCAAAGGGCTTGGGTCCGAGCCGGCCCACAGAAGCTGTCTGCCATTGCTGGAGGGCGTGGCAGGCTGGAGCTGGTCTATAGACGCAAAATTCCAGGTAGGGACACAGTAGACTGCGATTGCAGCCATTAAGACGGCAGAAATGGCCTCTGCATGAGAATGTGGCTGGAGATGGTCCTTGGGGGCCGCCGGGCCCCTACACTGAGTGCTCACATGAAAGGCAAGCGCCTTCGCTGCGCAGTCTGCACAGCATCCCACCAGCGCCTCTACCGACCGAGCCGAGCATTGCAACAGCTGGAAAAGCAGCGACGCTCAAGGGGCCCAACTTCAGCGACACAGGTGGGTCAATGAAAGGAGGACTTAGAGCTGGGAGACAGGGCACTGATTGAAAGGTGGTCTTGCTAAGAACCTATCTAACAGAGGACATAAACGGAAAGTAAGAGAAAATCACAACACAACTACCCTTTGTTTAATTAAAACACGTGTGGCCTAACTTGTCTGTGAGTTCTTTCTCAGCCTTGAGAAAGTCCCTGAGCGGACAGCAGGAGCACGAGCTGCCCCCGCGTCCTCAAGAAAAGGCAGTACCAGGAGCCTGCTACTTTCCAGAAGAAAGAGAAACTAATGTCTGCTGTCAGTCGGCTGCGGCTGCGTGAGAAATAGAAGACGCCAACACAGCAGGTCACAGCTGCTTTTGTCATCAGTCCTCTGAAGCAGAGGGAAAAAAGCCATTTCTACCCTGTAAAAGGACCAGGCGACTTTCCTCAGCGCCGGGCATTTCTTCCCTCCCTCTGTGTGTCATGGCCACTCTCTTTTCTTTCCTTCCTTCCTTTCTTCTTTCTCTTTCTTTTTTCTTCTTTCTTTCTTCCTTTTTTCCCCTTCTTTACTTTTCTTCTTTCTTTCGCAGGAAAATAAACTTTTACTTTTGTATAGCCTAATCACTGCCTGAGAGGTTAAATCTGAAAGGCAACCAGTGAATCTGTTTCTCCTTTCCTGACCTTTTCCAGAAGTCTCCCCCTCCAAGGACAGCACGCAAGGAACTAACTCACTGGTGTGTGCTTATTCACAAGCAGCTGGGGACAACTGAGTCCTCCTGGACTCTAGCATTGGTGAGAGAATTGTTTGATGCTGCTTTCCTTGATAGTCACTTGGGTGTGACATGGCTGGTGCCATGGCCTTTGAAAAGTTACCATTTGGCAGGGTCAATTGCAAATATGAAAAATCATAGTTTAGGCATGTTTAAAATATGTACAGGGAAATAGAAGTTATTAAGTATTATAGAAATAAGCCCAAACTCTCTTGCTATATCGGTTTTGTCATTCATTTTAGAGTGAAATCTGAAGCCATTTATTTATTTTATTGTTTGGTTATGCTTTTTAAATTTTGCAATAAATACTTTCAGAGAAACAATGAGCTCAAAAATTAAGTGCTAAATCTTCATATTTCAACAAATGAAATGCCTAGTGGCATCAAATGTTGTTTACCACCTGCATGTGGTACCGTAGTATCATCTCTAACCATGTGAAAACCAGAAGATTCTAATCTACAAAGAAACACCATCATTTCCTTCAAAAGTTGGTAGTTATTTTAAGAAAGTTCTATCCAAAGATAACAATCTAACAAGTGCAGCTTCAGAGGATTTATTTATATATGAGTTTGTAAAGCAGGTTCTTCATTTGATCAAATGACTGTTATTCTAAATTAATTTGTCATTTTCAAAAATTAAAGCAATACATGGAAGTATTGGCTCCATTAGCAGAAGAAAAACTACATTTTATTCAAAGAACTTTCATGAGATATTTTGATTAAAAAGCAGTTTAAGTTTTTCATCTAATCCATGGATAGAATCAAAGTTAAGCTTTTAGAAGTTCTCTCTCCCAGAGGTTAAATATATAATATGTTGTGAATGATTGCTGTCATAAATTTAAGTACAATGTGTATCAGGGAAGATTTTCGTAGAGACAATATGAATCAAATTTTGATGGAACATGACCTTGAAGTTGATTATGATGAATACTCAATTTGGGTTGCATTAATCAAACTGTGATACTTTTTTTAAATATATATATTTATATGTTTATTTTTAAAAATTTCAATAGATTTGGGAGGTAGAAGTGTTTTTGTTTGTTTGTTTGTTTTTGAGACAGGTCTTGCTCTGTTGCCTGGGCTAGAGTGCAGTAGCATCATCATAGCTCACAGCAACCTCACACTCCTGGGCTCAAGCAATCCTCCTGCCTCAGCCTCCCTAGTAGCTGGGACTACAGGCGCGCACGCGCACCAGGCCTGGCTAATTTGTCTATATAAGTGTTTTATGTTACATGGATGAATAGTATCATGCTGAAGTCAGGCTTTTAGTGTACCCATCACTGCATTGTACCAATAGGTAGATTTTTATCCCTCACCTCCCTTCTACCCCCCCTTCTTAGTTTTCAATGTACACTACACCACTTTATGACCATACATACCCGTCGTTTAGCTCCCACTTATAATTGAGAACATGTAGTATTTGTTTTTTCCATTCCTGAGACACTTCACTTACAATGACAGTCTCCAGTTCCATCCATGGTGCTGCAGACAAGCTGCAATATTCTTCAAAGCAAAATAGAATAGTTGTCAAAATTTACAAATTTTCTTTATATAATCACAACTGTAAAATATTTGTGATGAATCTGCTGATGAATACCCAAAAAAAAGTCAATATGGCAATACATGCTTTTCCTCTTCGCTGCCCATCAGCGATTGGAATATGGTTATGTGCGCTCTTTTGGAGAACGACTTTAAATAAGCCTAAATGTTCTATTATACAATGAGATTAAGCTGTCTTTGAACTGAGTCCTCTAAATTTTAGGTGCATTTTGTTCAAAGTCACTTAGAAATATTTGGTCAAAATATTCAAATCATGACACACCCAAAAATTTAATTTTGGAAGCTTTTTATTTACTTGAAATCATGGAAAACAAAGTTTGCAAACAGGAAGATATTGAAAGTTATCCCGACAAAAACAAGGGAGGAACTGAGCAAACTAAACATCAGCTTAATGATATGCAGGACTTAATTTTCTGAAATTCTATATATTGAATTTTTGAATATCTTGACTGTGGGAAGAATCTTTAGATGGAATCTCTATTTTTAATTGGATAAATCTATACTCTATATTAGAATGCAACGAAACTGAGAAACACAAAAAGTTTGTAGCATATACATTTGGTAAAAACTTCAAAAGGATTATGTAACTAAGTCATTTGATAAGTTTTGCCTGGTAAAAGTGTTTGGGAAAGTTTGTATGGAGGCCAAATGACTGTAATTATGGAAATATTCAGACTGAAATCCTTGTAACATTTTAATGTAAAAAAATTAAGATTGAGACAATTCTTCGTCTCTCAGAATTTGCTCTGGGCTTACCAAGTGCCTCAGCTCCTGAACAGAGTATTTTCTCAATAAAAATGACGTAGCCCATCAGCAGGACCAGCCACAAAATTTGAAGGGCCCAATGCAAAATGAAAATGCAAGACCCTCTGTTCAAACGTTATGAAGAATTCCAAGATGATGATAGCAGAACATCAGCCAAATGTGGGGCCCTGTAACGGCGACCTAGTTCACACATGAATGCTGGTCAACAGACAACAGTCAACGGACCGTGACAATAATTTCAAACTTGTTGATAACAAAGAACAGGAAAAATTGTATAACCAATTTTATAACAATTTTCTTAAGAAGATTCAACTGAAAAATACATTATTGAGGAAAAATACCCATGACATTTGTTAGAGGAAGATTTGGCTAAGAAATGGATCAAGTATATCAATATGCACCAAGAATAATGTCTGATTCGAATTTGTATGCAGGACCAGATGAAACAGCTAGAATAGACATGATTCCTGCCCGATGGCTGACCTGTCCTTCCAGAAAGTCTCCAAAAATGACCTAGAAAGGGGAATTCAAGCTTTATCTTCATTTATCCTTTTGTTTAAAGCGTATGTTTTCTGTCCTGTGTGTATAATTTTATAGTTGTGAATTTTGAGAATACTGGCAACATAATTGCCCTTGATTCTAAAACAGGATCCAAATGACTAAAAAGGAAGGATTTTTAAAATGAGACTAAGAACCCTCTCCTTTTTCTTTACTTTCTTCTTTTAGAGACAGGGTCTCCCTCTGTTGCCCAGGCCGGAGTGCAGTGGCGTGATTATAGCTCAATACAGCCTTGAACTCCTGGGCTCAAGCGATCCTCCTTCCTCAGCCTCCCAAATAGCTGGGACAAGAGGTGCATGCCACCATGCCCAGCTAATTTTTTTATTTTTTGTAGAGACAGGGTGTTGCTATGTTGCCCGGGCTGGTCTCAAACTCCTGGCCTCAAGCAATCCTCTTTCCTTGGCCTCCCAAAGTGTTGGGATTGTAGGTGTGAGCCATCACACCTGGTCAAGACTGGGAACATTTTCCTAAGGGTAAGAAAATTTATCCAAACTTTTGTTCGCAGATTTAAAACAATAGAAATGATATCTATCTCAAAAGGTTGCTATGGAAATGAAATTAGCATACGTAAAGGCCTTTGCATTTGGCCTGGCTGATTAAAAAAAAAACTCCTATCAATAAATGGGCCTATTCTATCAGCTACTATGTTCTCCTCTCAGGTGAGATAGCTATTTCTGCATCTAGTGATATTACCATATGATCTTGCTCCTTTATCTATAAATTGGACAGATCACATTAATTTTATCATGCTGCATCAACTCCGTATTCTTGGGTTTAACTCACACTTTTCATACTATCCTTGGATTATCAAGGCTGTGCTACCCATATGCAATGATTTATTTATTATTTGCATATATAGGGTAAGATTGGACTGATTTGTGCCTTGAGTGCCACATGCAGTATCCAGGGGGGAATTTGAACCCAGGTTCTAGCTGACTGCAAGCTTGCCGTGTTCTCCCAGATGCAAACAGTCTCAGCCCGGGGAGTGCATGGAAGTCAGGCCCCCGGGCATGTGTAACAGCCCATCATTCAGTTCTTTCCCCAGACTGTGCACCAACCACACCTTCAGGAACAATACAAAGTCCACGTTCCTTGTTGAGGATGAGTGCATCCAAGGCCGGGCATCTCACGCCCTGGCTCTGGCCACCAGAACTGTGCTTGCACTGACTTTGGAAAGCTGAGCCCTTTCCAGTAAGAGTGCATGGAAATGAGAAGAGTGTGGAAGAGAGGCGGATACAGATGACAGCCTTGTGAGAAAGAAAAAACCTTTGCCTGTGAGTATTTAATGACTACAGGGAAAGAACGGATCTCCCCCTCATATACACACCACTCCACAAGATTTAAATATAACAGAAAGCCTTATTTTCTTGTTTTAAATCAGTTTTAAAATAGTTTATGATTATATAAGAATTCATATTCACTATAGAAAATTTAAAAATTTTTAGAAATCAAAAAAATTGAACAAAAATCACGCAATGTCTTGTAGTACCATTTTATAAAAGATGTTAGAAGCATTATTCAGGTGGTCATGCCTTTTACTGAGATGTAATTAAATACTGAGTGACAGATAACTCTTCAAAGGCAATTTGACATCTAAAGGGAGCATCTCAGTAAGGACCAAAGAGCCTGTCAGAGCAGAGAGCCTGTTGTGTGTCACAGCCTGTAACAGACAGGGCCACCAGCATCATCTTCATAACTCACTATGATACAGTCCCAGGAAAAGGGATGGCGAGCCCCGGGACGCCTGGATGGTTAGCAACTATTCCACCCACCCCACCCTCTGCCCCCGCCCACGAGCGACCCTCTGTGAGGCCTTTCCAGGAACAGGACACCAGGCTGTTGCTACCAGCCGTAATCAGAGGCTCTCTCTGCAGTGCTTCAAGCATCACATAAATGGACCGTGCCCCACCCTGGAGTCCTTGTTCAAGTCCCCTGGTCCCAATTCTTTAAAAAGATACCGGGAGTACCATGCAGAGGAGGGAGAAGGCTGAAAGACAACATACAAGCCTGGGCCCCTCCCTTTCTCTCCTGCCTGTTGTGGCCACATCTCCTGATGCTCCTGAGTCCCACTCTGCCACCGTGGTCTGGATTCAAGGGGACAGTAGACCACGTGGAGTGAGATTCTGAGTTGCACCAGGTAAGTCGGAGGGGCTGGGCTCCCGCTGCCTGCAGACAGGCCTGGGGAGAAGTCCTTCCTGCCCGCCCTGGGAAAAGCACGGCTGCTGCACTTGAACCTGCCCATTATTTGCTCCCATGTTGCTGAGCGTAGCGATCACGTTTCCAGCAAGTAACACAAGTGGGCCCAGAAACCTTAGCCGCCCTTGTTTCTGTTTGTAATACTTGCAGTGAAACAAGGTCATCTGGTGCTGACTCATGAAGTTGTCGCAAACTACATTACTGTGAATGAGCATGCCTAATCATCTCTGCCCCTTGGTAGTAATTTGACATTTTCGAGGAAGGTGAGCCATTTGCATTTGAATAGGTATGTGGCTCACCGGTCCCAGGGAAGCAGAAACGCCTGCCCATGGGGAAGGGGACTGATTTCTCCCTGGTCTGAGTTACCTGCTCTTTCCACCTCCCTGCTCGCTCCTGGAGAGCTCCCTGCGGAGGGTTTCTGAGACCTGCTTCCCATACCTCCTCACAGCTCCCACTGCACTGGGTCCTCTCCCGGGAAGTAGGTGAGATTTCCATGCCACTGAGCAGAGAAGAGAGAGAAGCACCCTTTGTTTTCTCGAGCAGAGTCGCACGGCCGACCGCTGTCTGCCCACAGTGAAGCTGCGGGGTCCTGCCGGCTGTAGGGGGTGGGGACACCTCGTCCCCAGCAGAGGTGAGCTCAGCAGCCAGTGCTGCCCCTGCCAAGTGACCTAGATCCTAGAAAAAACATCTCACTTGCAGACACACACACACAGAGTTCTAAACTTGAGACTCCACAATCAGGCCCTTTATTTCTGAACTGTCAGTGCTGCACAGATAAGGTCGCCTGGGACCAGGCATAGTGCAGCGTGTCAGAGGGAAGCAGGTCAGCAGCAGAGAGGGCAGGGCTACACGAGTGCTGGCCACGTCCTCACGGGGAGGAGAAGCGGCCGCAGAACAGGATCCCGTTGGTCCTGCTGTGCTGGATGAAGAAGAGGAAGGGGCGGTCGGCACAGAACCTGCGGGTGATTCTGGCGCACCGCATCATCATGATGGCGGCCGTGGCAGCCGCGGCCTCTGTGCCCTCCTCGTTGACCTCCACGAAGGACTTGTGCACGACCTTGGACAGAAACAGATCTCTCCTGGACGATATTCCGGAAAAGTCTGCCCTGGCCTGCTCGAAGGCGTCGGTTATACCCAGGCTGCGAAGGACATTCTCCATGTCGTAATTCTCCTCCAGTTTAAACCTCGGGAGGAACACTTCCACCTCTTCTTCATCCATCATGTCTGGCCTCGTCCACTCTACGAACTTCTCATAGGTGATTTCTTTTTCCACCTAGAAGGAGAGAGTAGAAGACTTTAAAGCCGGTGGCCGCCATGTGAGCACTGTGCTGCGTGGCGGTGCGGCTGCGGGTCAGCACCGCCGGCAGGCGGAACAGCTCCACAGCGGACTGGCAGAGCAGCCACCGCGAGGCCGCGCGCGCCCTCGCCAGCACGCCCCGGTCACAGCTGCGCTCTGTTACCGTCATCAAGTCGCTGTTCTCATCTGGAAGCATGATGATCATGTTCAGCTCCTTGCCCACATAGGGAAGCACCAGAATTTGGGTGAATATTTCTCCTATATAGGTGATGTGAAAAGTAGATTTCTTAAACATCATTTGCACCGGTTTCCTCTCACTCTACAAAGGAAACAGATAAACATTAAGCTGAAACAAGATCCAGCTGACACAGGGGGCAAATCCGACAGAGCGGCCCCCAGGAACACTTGCTCCCCAGCTTCCAGGACCCCCTGGCCACCCCACTCTGCTGGCACGTGTTCATCTCCTCACCCTCCAGACACCGTGGTGGCTGGGGGCAAACCCGACACTTCTTTTCTCTGGGTGATCTCATTCAGTCTCTCGACTTTAAACATAATTCTCAAATGTACACCCCCAGCGTGGACCTCTCCTCTGTACGCAAGACTGTGGTATTTTACTGCCCACTTGGCACATGCATTTGGACAGGAAAGAAACTCCCAGTGTTGCCTGTGACACTGGGCTCCAAAGACTGCCTCCATCCACAACTCTGCCCATCCCAGCTGAGGGCACCGTCGTCCAGCAGTCAAAAGCCCTGGACTCCTGTCTGTCTCCAGCACCCACATCTGACTCATTAGCAAATTATATGGCTCCACCTCTAAAATATAACCCAAATCTGACATGCTCTTTCTACCTCCACTGCTAGCAGCCTGGCCCTGGAGTAGCACAACATAATCCTGCGACTGTTCTCCACACAGCAGCCAGAAGGATCCAGCGAAACTAAAGTCAGATCACATGGCTCTTCAGCTGGACACCCTTCCCTGGCTCCCCCCAACTCGGAGCAGCAGCCAAAGTTCTTAAAACGGCCTGAAGTTGCAACAAGAGCTTGTCCTTCCCTCTCCCTTTGTTCGGCTGCTATAGTCTCAGGGGCCTCTTTATGGTTCTGGGGGCAAACCCGGCTCATTCCACATCCAAACAGTGCCTCCCTCCTCTCCTCCTGCCTCTTTCTGGCCTTTGCTCACATGTTGCCTTTGCAGGGAAGGCTTCCTTCGTAGCTCCCACCTGAAACTATGCCCCCACCCCAAATACAACCTCCGACCCCTCTCCGTAGCATCCGCCACTGTCTGACATGCTCCCGTGTTCTTAGTTAGGCTCGCTGTCTCTCCCCCAGGAAGACGTGAGCTTTGTGAGGGCAGGCGTGCTTTGCTGGCTTTGTACATGGCTGTTATAGTACCTAGCATGATGCCTGGCCCTCAATCAACTTCTGCTGAGTAAATGAATAAACCAACTAATTAGCAGGGATACTGAAAGGCCAGGCAAAATTTACACAGCTAACTAGAAAAAACTGCATTGGTTGCCAGCGCATCCCCAGCCAGAGAGGGAGAAAAACTGGAGGATGGTGGCGTGCCCCATCCAACAGTCCTCCTCGGTTCCTGACTCCTAGCACCTCCTCTGAATTTACTAAATACCCCGTGACAGGCACAGTTGAAGGCACTGTACAGTCTCCAGTTCACTGGTATAGCACGTTACTCTGCATGAAACGGGAACACACCAAAGACACTGCCGCCGTAGCTTCCTGCCTTCACCTAGCCGAGGCTCGCCTGAGCTGCCCTGAGCTGGCCTCCGCCCAGGACAGCCCCTGGCCTTGGCTGCCCCACTCTCTTCCTCGGCCAGTGACCAGCACACTTTTTCCATGACTGGCCAGAGAGTAAAGATTTTTGGTTTTGTGGCCACACACAGTTTCTGCCACAACTACTCACCTGCCACTGTAGGATGAAATATGTAAGCAAATAAGCATGGCTGTGTTCCAATAAAACTTGATCTAAAAAAACAGGCAGTGGGCTAGCTTTGGCTGCAGGCCATAGTTTGCTGACCCCTGCCTTATACAATTTCTCCCCAACCCCACCCCAGGACCCAAAGCCTCCAATTTTGTAATGTAAAAGGATCTGATCTTAGTAACTGGATGATTCACTAAATATGCAATTTACTAAATATGCACAGATAAATTCTATGTCATTTAGCAATAAGAAATTAAAATGAAAATGCATATCAGTTCAAAATCTGTGCCCTTGGGGGGCATGCCCCACCCAACACCGCAGCCCCTCCCCCTTCTTTCTCCACTGCTGAGATGAGAAAGCAAGAGAGGACCCTTCCCAACCCATGCGAAATAGTTCTGGCCTGCACCATACAGAAGGAGGGTTTCCTTCTCTGAATACAATGGCAGAACCTCCGAGGGGAGAAGGCTTAGGCCCCATCCCTGTCCTTCCCGGCTGCCTGGACTGCAGTGGTCTGGCCCATCGCTGACATGAGGAAGGAGGACCCCTGCTGAGGATGGTGGAGCAGGAAGAGTGAGGCGGCCCCTGGGACCGGCAGCAGGGCCAGGTCAGCCTGGGTCTGCACCAGCTCCAGGTGAACTTCCGTGAGCCGAACTACAGTGAGCTGGGGTTTCTGTTACTTGCAGTTGTATGACACCCTAACACACGTCTTGTTAAAGATTAAATTCAAGGAGAGAAAAAAATTTGCCAGGGGAAAATTGGACAATTCATTTCAGAATAAAGCTCGAAAGAAAATATTAAACATTTCTTGAAGAACTGAAGGTTCAAGCTCAAGTTGGCCTGGAAGAGCTAATCAGTCATCAAGAATACAATATATTTGTGTAGGTGCAAAGATCTCTATAATTAAAGTTGAACAAAACACGAAAGAATAAACTGGATTCGGTGAGAGAAAGAGGAAGCGCCATTAGCCAACGGTATCTTCCCAGCTAAAGGTGGCTAACTCAGCATCCACCTACGTGTCCTTTTGTTTGCTTGTTTAAAAACAAACACCTGTACTTATATCGTCTTTACTGTCAAGAGGAGACCGAGTATCGCTCCTCAGTTTGCCATTCAGGGAGCACCACCTGCGCGCCGCCGCGCCCTCGTGCCAGCCACGTGCCCAGGCGCCTGCGGGCGGCTCAGCCCGGCAAGTCCCGGGAAGACCGGCAGGGGGCGCAGCGGCGGACCCCGCAGGACGGGCGAGGACGGCAAGGGGACGCCCACAGTGCCTCGTCCTGACGGGAAGAAAGCTAGAGAGGTGGGGGGAAAGGGGAGTGGGATCCGGGCCCACCAAAAGCCTTAGCCACCATATTTTAGAGGTTGAACTTTAGGGCCTTAATTAAGCCCGAGAGCGACACCGTCAGACGTGCCACGTAGGCGGCAGGAGGGCAGGTGCCGGGAGGGGCGGACCAGAAGCCCAGGACCATGAGGGCAGCCTGAGGACATGCAGGGGAGGAGCAGGGTGACAGAAAGGCCCCAAGGCCCATGGGGAGCCCGGGCCACCAGCTGCCCCAGGCCACATAAGGCACAGTTCCTTGAGGTGGACTTGTCCCGTGTTTTGGAAACCGGTGTGGACAAAGGGGCCATTCCAAGAATCTCCTTTGCTATTGCACAATAGTCACCTTGCTGACTTTAAATGGTCTCTCCTTGGTCTGCTCTTTGTTAAACTGTTTATCCCAGTTTCCTTTGAAGTAGATGGCATTCACGAGAATCAGATTAGTCAATGAATTCACTGAATCTGGAGACAGGAGCTCTGCAATTTTACCTAAAAGGAAGAATTAAAGAGCTCCTTAGTTAAAATTTTGAGTTTGCAGGAACGACATTCAAACCGGGCGTCTCCTTAATTAGTCAGGCACATGGATAATGAGTTTCAGTGTCCCTCAGATGTAAAGGGATTCTTGTCCTTAAAATAAAGCAACAAAAATGGTAAAAGTTCTGGTAAAAAAAACACCATCATTTGAATAAAACATGCAAAGTGAACAAGTAGACCTTAACATGTGCAGAATGAATTTATAACATATGAGATAGAAAGGAAAACTGGTGTCTCTGACTTAAAGACAGGAACTTAAAAGGACTGTCAGTCAAAAAGATGGGCGGTTACAAGATGTTACAAGCCTAAAGAACAGTGTAAGAATGCAGGTAGACAAGGGCATGGCCAAGTGTCCCGCAGCCATGCATGAAAACTGCAGGGCATGAGCTATACTGCAGAGGGAGACAGCTCAAGACCCATAATAAGAATTTTTCATGCTATTTGTGAAAGGAAAGACTATCCTAACATTGACACCTCCCCAAAAAAATTAAAAATGTAGATTGTTCCAGAAGAGGTGTACCGACTACTGAGAGACATCATAGGTACATTGATGATAGCAGGGAAAAGCTACAGAAAATGTCATACATTTCAAAGTTTCAAAATGTCAAATACTGATAATAATTCAGAAGCATATTTTTAAAGTTTACAGTTATCTAGAGAAAAAAATAATCATTCCTGTTTACATTTGACAGTCTTGTGAAGGAAATGACAATAAGACTGATTGAGATACTATTACAAACAGAATAAGAATATATTTTCACCTTCTGTCTTTTCCGCCACCCAGGTGTTTATATGTTTTCTAGACTCCTCTGTAGCATTGATAAAGTCGAGCTCTCCCATCTCTGCTTGGTAGAATTTGTGGCAGGAATCTTTAAAAGACTAAGAGAGACAGAGCAACATAACTGCATGGCTACTAAAATAATGAACATCAACAGCTTACTTCCTCATTGTGCCAAAGCAGAGAATAACTTCATGATTTACATGTGTAATTTACAAATAAAAGGAATTAACCTAAAATCCAACTTTTTAGTTTTTAGCTTTTATTTCTTTTTTGAGACAGGGCTCTGTTCCCTGGGCTAGAGTTCAGTGGCAACATCACAGCTCACTGCAACTTCAAACTCCTGGGCTCCAGCAATTCTCCCACCTCGGCCTCCTGAGTAGCTGGGACTATAGGTGCACACCACCACATCTGGATAAATTTTCTATTTTTTTGTACAGACAGGGTCTCACTCCTGCTCAGGCTGGTCTAGAGCTCCTGGCCTCAAGCGATCCTCCTGCGTCAGCCTCCCAAAGTGCTAGGATTACAGGCGTGAGCCACCGTGCCCAGCCTTTAGCTATATGTAACCCTAGCTTATGAACTAAATCAAATCATGGTCTGAATATCAAATAAACTTCACGTACTGCTGGATACTTAAAGGGAGTAACCTTGCATCAAGGAGGTAGTTGACAAGACATGGTGACCAGTTGTAGCTATATTGTGTGACACCTGATGATAAACCCCTGCATGGGCGGGGTCAGCCCAGCAAGAGCCACAGCTCCCTCTGCACTGCAGAGCAGCACACAGCAGCCAGGCTCCAGGGCCCCACAGAACAGGGGAAATGAGCAATTCCGCACAGCACTCCCACCCAACGGCACTTCCCCAGGCAGCTTTGAGGACACCTGTCAGAAGGGAGTCAGTGGCTCTCCCGCACAGGAGGCTCCATAGTGCAGCTGAGGGACAGAGAGTCATTTCATTCCATGTTAATTAGTTGCATTGAGATTCAAATAGCTACCCGTGCCTAGTGGCTACCATGCCGAAGGGCTCAGTTTTAGACTGTTAGCAACTCTCAAAAAAAGTTCAAACTATAATTTGCTAATATATTTTATGAAATGATGTTAGTGAACACCTGCATTATGCCACATAAAAGCAGAAAATGTGATGGAAAATAAGTGCGCTGGAATAACTAGTTATGTTGACAGTGTACTACGGGATGACTTCCCAACCTTTCATTTGAATAGCTTATGGCTAAATATTTAGTTCCCCTTTCGAGAATTGCTTTTATACTACAGGATTTCACATTTCTCCTTCAGTACGGCATTAGACAGACAATGACGCACAGTGGTTATGAACACAAGTTCTACAGCACATTAGCGCTGTGGCCTTAGAAAAGTTGATAGGTCTCTCTGTGCCTCCTCGTCCTCCCCTGTCCATGAGGAGACAGCACTAGCTACACCTCAGAGGGTTGCTTCAAGGACCAGATGAATTATTTTCATTATTACTGTTTTATGTAACATTGCTGAAGTCTCAGTATGGGGCAGGCACTGTACAAGGTGAACCTCACAGAGCATTGCATTTAAGCCTCACATAGTGTGTACTTTGCCAATTTCACTGTGCTGCTTCTTGATCAATGCTTTGGAAAAAATTTTAAATCTCTCAATCTAAGAAAATAGTCTGGAAGTAAACTGGTCACTCACATATTGATAACCTGTCATACCCTCGGATGATTTTTTCAACTTTTAAACACATTTGAAAATAACTGTCTGCTATTTGTTACTATTTTATAAGCAAAAAATAATCAAACTAAAGAAATATCTGGTTACATGTTGTGACAGATACTGGATTCTTCTAACACTAAATTAATGAGAAAGAATTGACTAATATTTCTGATCTATTTGTTTTATATTATAATATCAAAATAACATTTTAATATTTTTCTTTTTCTTAAAACATCTACCAAGAGAGGAAAAAAAAGGAAAATTAAAGCAAATCAGCAATCCTTTGTGTTTGTGGAAGTTTTGTTTTTCTTTATATAGATGGCTTTAAAAAAAGACAATAACTAGAAAGTAGCTAAGACTGATAAAAATAAGTAAAACAAGTTGTAAAAAATCACACTGTGGTATAAATCTTGCCAATATTTGACCTCATGCTTGTCTACATTCACTTTATACCATTTTTTTAAACAATTAATGTAGATTCTGAAACCATGTTGAAAAATGATGGAAAAAAAAAAATCACAGAGTAAGACTGATATCCCAAACATACAAACACCTTACAAATCAATAAGGAAAAAGGCATACATACACACAGTCCAATAGAAAAATGAGCAAAGAATAGGCGATTTGCAGAAAATACATATATGCTCAAAAAACATAAGAAAATTGTTCAATCTCATTAAAAATCGCACTATTAAAGGTTAATAGCATGCAGTGTTGATAATGATGGGTGCGAATGAGCGTGCTACTAATATTCCTGGAGGGAATGTAAACAGCATTTTGAAAAGCAAAGTAACAATATTTATTAAAATTTCAAAGCTTCACTTCTTCCTCCCCTCTACAAATCCACCTTGGAGCAACACATGCACGTAAGCTCAAAATCACAGGCAAAAACACTCACTGGCTGCATAGCCCAGGCTGGGTCTGACCTCAGTTCCCACCAATGAAGGACTGGTTTACTACACTGCGGTATGTCCATGCTTAGGCACACCAGACAACAGTTCAAAAACACGAGGTAGAGCCACATATACTGAGAGGCAAAGAATTTAATATATATTGCTAGGTGACAAGAAACAAATTACCAAACCATGTGTATGGTATAATGACATTCACAGTCCACACGGTTCCTGCTGTGTCCTCCCCACCCCTACCTCGCCACCTTTATTTCTTTAGTAAGTAGCAGCAAGTATGACTTACCGAGAGGAAATCACAAGACTTTTCCCCAAAGAGCCTGTTGGCCGTTCTCAGCAAGTACTGAGTGCCAGTCTTGTTCACTTCGGTGAGAAGTGAGTGGAAGTCCTGGTGGACATCTCCACCTCCACCACCGCTGCTTTTGCTTAAACAAAGTGCCTGAAATCAAAACAGAATAAAAACACACAACTTCAGTAAGCTCTGACTTCGGGAAACAGGGACACCACCAAACTCGGCTTAACAAGTGTGTAGATCCTTACTACCGCTTAAAAGATCCATCCAACTGAAGACCAAGAGTGTCTTGAAAGCTCCCTCCCTGCACCCTGCCGGTACTGGGATGAGCAGAAATGCCCCTCCACAAACCCGGGCTCTCTGCAGTTTGGCTACAAACAGGGCTGCCAACCAGACCTCCCGTCTCTGCAAATGGGGCCCCTCCTGACATCGGAAGTGCAGCTCTCCTCGGCCCCTGGGTCTGCGCCGGCCCCGCCACTGGCTCTGACCAACAGAGTTCAGCAGAAGTGATGCTGTTCCAGGCCTAGATCCTTTTTAAAAGGGCTGGCAGCTGCCACATTTGCTCTCGCGAGCCCCAGCCACCACGATGAAGGAGTCCCACACATGCTGCTGGAGGGGAAGCCACATGGAACGTCCTGAGGAGGTGCCGCCACTGGGGAGAGCTGCTTGGAAGAGAACCGAGGCCCCAGATGAGAGAGAGGCCTTCTTGAATCAGCTGCCCACTGAGCCAGCCACGTGAGTGACCCCAGCCAGCACCATGGGGAGCAGAAGACCCGCCTGGACAGGCCACAGGATCAGAGAAACAATCACTGTTATTTATAGCCACCAGGTTTGGGATGGTTTGTTTCACGGCAACAGATGACACATGCAGCCATCCGGAAGTGGAGTTCCACCATGACAAAAACCTAAAATATGTGGCCCTGGGTTTGGACGGAGGCAGCCGGCGGAGGCTGGAAGGACGCTGACAAAATTACTCTAGGGGCTGGAGAAAGGGGGCTGTGGTGGGCACCAGCAGGAGTGGAGAAACGGCCGCCTGCAGTGGCAGGGAAGATGGGTCATCCCCCTGTGAACGCATCTGGCCAGGGGACCAGGAAGGATGTGGCTTCTAGCTGCCTGGGATGACACATGGGAAGAGAAAGAGGAGCTGAGAGGGAACTGTTCTGCTTTCGAGCAGAATTTAAAGAAGTATTTCTAACCCATGTGCTGGGTGGAAAAGAAAAATGTTTCTTATTCCCAGCCTCTCCAGGTGGCCAAGGATTCTAAAAGAAATGGCCACAGGGCAAAGGTCAAATCCCAGGCGCTGGCCTCAGGGTCGAGGTCCAGATCTACTTTTTTAACCCTAAGGCAGCGCCTCATAGACACTCTGGCCAGACAGGGGGCTGCCAAGCAGCTCCAGGACTCTGCCCCACAGCACCGTGCCTCCCAACACGGAGCACCGTCCCCAGCAGGTTTGTGCATGTGGCTTTGGTCCAGGGAAGCAGATTTTAGGTAGATGGATGGAATTCCCATAGTGGTGTTTAAGGAGTTGTGACAGCTTAGACTAATAAAGAGAGACAGCTCAAAGTGGGGGAGGCCTCCTCTGGGCCCCCACTTCCTATGGGCGGGAGGCGGGCGGAAAGCAGCAAGCTCTGGCCATTCCTCACAGAAGGAGCTGCTGGGAGCTGAGCCCAGAGGGCAGAGCCAGGCGGGCGGCCTGCGGGGCTGAGCAGTGACTCCCGGGAGCCCTGTGTAGGCTCCTGCGGGAACACCCCCGGCTCTGGGGCTGAGGGGACCAGCCATGTGCGCCTGGCTGGATTTCAGAATTGCCACGGTGCAGTGACTGCAACGTCCCTCCCCACCTCCTGTGATGGGCTGTGTGTTCCTCCAAATTCACATGCTGAAGTCCCAACCTGCAGTGTCTCAGAATGTGACGTTATTTGAAGATTGGGCCTTGATAGAGGTAATTAAGTTAAAATGAAGCCGTTAGGGTGGGCCCTACTCCGATCTGACCAGTGTCCTCATAAGAGGAAGAGGTGAGGACACAGACACACACAGGGGCAGGACCATGCGAGGACACAGGGAGAAGACGCCACCTACCACCCAAGGAGAGAGGCCCCGGGAGAAACCAGCCTGGCGACACGTGGGTCTCAGACTTCCAGCCTCCGGGACTGTGAGGAAATAAAGGAATTCCTATGGCTTAAGCCCAGTCTGTGGTGTCTGTTACAGCAGCCCTAGCAAGTTAATACACCTCCCCTCACTATTGTTTTTAAATACAAAGAAAATTCTGTTTGTATATCAAAGACTCTAGGAAATGAAGAAGTGATAAGGTTACCAGAGTTGGTGGAAGATACAACAGGTTTGACAAGGCAGAGATGCCTGATCACCTGGTTTCCTGCAGCCTGGCCCCGAGCCTGCCCCGCCCGCCATCCCCCCCCCCCCCATCCCTGGCCCCTGGCCGCTCCCAGCTGCCTCTCCAGCGCGACGTCCAGCTGACCGATCATGGCTCCCTCTGTGAGCCTCCTTCTCTCTCTTTTTTCTTTTTCTTCAGTCTAGGAATTCTGTGTTGGTGCACGGCGCTTCCTCAGAAAGCGCTTCTTCCTTAATGTGTTTCTTTTTATCCTTTTTCTTCTTCACAGATGTCTCCTTTTCTTCTACCACTTCTTCCTCTTTCTCTTCTTCAACTTTAATTTTAATCTTGGCTTTTTTTTTTTTTTTTTCCACTTTCTTTTCCGTAATTTCATCCTCTCTACCTGCCGGTTCTATTCTGTGTTTTTTAGAACAGGTTGGAAATGTGGAGTCACCAGAAAGAGGATGAGTCCTCACTTTACATTTCTGTTCAGATTTTTCTGCTTTTGCTCATGCCTTTCCTGTTGCACTGATGGATCGAGAATCATATAAACAAAAAGCCTACCATGCCCAAGATCCAGCTCTTCTTTTACGCCCCCTCCTAGTTTAGCGTCAGCTACAGCCAGGGCTCTGTGGGCTGCTTTTACTCTTGTCTTCAGAACCTCCTTCAGCAGTTTATCGCTTTTGTCCTCCATCAGGGCTGTGAGTGCTGCTAATGCTTCTGCTGTAGCCTGAAATTTCTCAAAATGTGCTATTTTGTTAGCTTTCTCTGGAGTTTCAAATGCTTTCCATGAACTATCGGCCTCTTGAAGTTTCTTCTCACTTAGAACCTTAAAGATGACGTAGCCCACGGACATTTCAAACAGCACAAACATGGTATAAAGCTGAGTCAGGGCACCGCACAGCCCACCACGAGGTCTTGTCCCAGTGCAAAAGGACCGACTTTGCAGCCCCAAAGGCCTGCTGCGCCACGCCTGACGAAGCACAGACCTGCACGCCTTCCGCAAAGAATCAGAGCACAACGCCTGAGCGTTCCACACTGAACTGCTGCCCACGGCTTGTGAAGGGAGCGTCCACTGCAGTTATCCCACCCTATCCCACCACCGCATGTCTGAGGAGGTGGGGAGGGGGCAGATAATTGTCTCTTTTTAGTTGATGAATCTCTGCACCCAAGGAGCCACACGGAGGAGCTGCTTCTGAAGAGCCTCAACCACTCCTGTTCCTTCTGGACTTCCAGCCCGAGCCTGAGCCCAGGGTGGGATGGGACTTCAGGGTCCTGGGAGAGCTGGGAACCATGAGAGGCCAGAGGGCAGGCAGCAGCAGGCATGGGTGGCCCTGACGAGCCACGCCTGTGGTGTTCATGGCCTTGCTCAGCCCTTCTCTGATTGACCCTGGGTTTGGAAGTGTGCCTGCCTGCAGCAGCGGGCCTGAGCAAGCGGGACACACGCAGAGGCTTGATACACACTCGCACTCCCAGCTGCCCGCCCTCTGGGAGACCTGCCTCTGGGAATGCAGTTACTGTGCCCACGGGAGCCCCAGCGGCCCTGCCAAGGAGATGCATGTGGAAGGCCCCCGAGAGGAGGTCTGCTGAGCCCCTGCTGAAGCAGCTACGCGAGGGACCCACCCAGCACCAAGCGGAGCAGAGGAACTACCCCATCTACCCAGAATCAACAAACAGAAAAGTGTCATCCTAAGCCACTAAGTTCTGGAATGTTGCTTACTCAACAACAAATAACTGAAGTACTACTAAAACATTTTTTGGCTGACAAGTGCGATTCTAAGGGGATTTTACACAAAAATGAAAAAATAAAAATTTCTAACAACCAAAAAGCAGGTAACAATACCCAAAGAATATCACAGGACTCAACCTGAACGGTGACTCCACATCTACATACAAACTCATGAGCAAGCTAAGCCCTGTGGGGATGAAATCACTCATTCCTCTGAATCACGCCACCCCCCGCCCGACACCTGCAGTTACCTGTCTAGAGCAATCCTGTGGGACCTGGAATGTGGAGGATGAGCCCAATTGGCAACTAATAGCACTTACTTTTGCCCTGAAACCATACCTGGGTCATCTGGGCGGCGGTGTTGCCCTTTGCCCCCATGGAGACCATCGCCAGGGCGGAGGAGATGCTCATGGGTGAGAAAAACACATTCTTGGAGCCATCTTCACCCAGGGTCTTCAACAGGTTTAAGGCGAAGGTGCCATTTGCTTCCGAGAGAGCATCCATGGTGGGGAGCCTGGAAAGATGGATTCACAGTGTGCATCACACAGGCGGCTGACAGTCACCGCCGACGCTCTGGTGCAGTGAGCAGGCAGGGACACACACAAAACTCTGAGCGTTTCTTTTGGGGGCCCTCAAAATTATTTTGTGTGTTTCTAATATTAGGCATAAAAAATGAACAGTCGTGTTTAGAATACGACCCTACATGAGGACATCTACCTGCACGTTTGCCCGTGAATGGGGGAAAAGTGTGGAAGGGGGCACAGGAGGCCCCTTACTGGGGTCACTTCCTCGGAGCCAAGACCTCATTTCCACGGCTGTTCTGCGGGGTGCTGCACGGGCTTAGACGTGTTGTGTCGTAATTTGAAAATGATTCAAAATGATAAATTCACTCAGAGTTACACAGCAAAAGATGGCTGAATGTCTTCATAATGTGGGAGAGGACCCCATTTTAGGGTAGCCTGAAGCCTTAAAATAAAAGATGATAAATCAAGCCACACACAGAGATGCATGCCAGCCTTATGAATGACTCTCATTCCTCCTTCTAGGAAACCTACGCAGGTGGCAAAGCCCCAATCGTCAGCTGTGCTCTGAGGACCTCCTGCTGTGCGGGCCAGCCGCCATGTCCCACTCTGGACCACAAGGGCACCTGGGCCGGGCACTCACAGCACCTCACCACGCAAACCCCGCTCTGGGCAGCGGGCGCGTGCCCACCTGCACCTCCAGACACAGGCTCCGAGGCTGGGGCGAGGCTGCAGGCATCGCAACAGTCGGCCCCGCAGCCCTGCCAGGGCCCGGGCCCAGAGCCAGGCAGCCGGGGCAGGGTGAGGGATGGGTTATCTTCAGGCCAGTCAGATCACAGAATCACAAAACGTTCAAGCACAACAGGTCTTTAGAGGTACCTACTGTCGACTCCCCGTTTTACAATGGGGAAGGGGAAGGTCACAGAAGAGAAGTGATATTTCCAGGCCAAGGAGCAGATGAGCTAACTCAGGGCCGAGGCCTTGTCTTTCGGCTACTGCTCAAGAGCCTGCAGGACTCGGGAGAGAGGGCACAGGGCAGACAAGGGCCCAGCCGTCAGGCGGGTTGTCAATGTGGCAGGGCAGGCAGGGAGGTGACTCCAAATTAGCATTTCTCCAGTCACAGAATGCCACATTCTGAGGCATTCCTGATGACTCACTTGAGCAGTGGGTGGGAACCCACAGAACAAGGAAAGGAGAAGCCAGGCAGATATTTCCAGGCATAGATGGGAGAGGGAAGGAGGTGCCCAACTGAAGGACCTGTGAGGAGGTAATGAATTAACCCCTTCTTCACCGAGCGGTCCTAGACATTTGCAGCTGTGTTGGCAGAGCGAGAGCTGCAAAGATAACAGGCTCCTAATCCCTGGAACCTGAGCTCGCTCCCTCACATGGCAAGGGGGACTCGCAGCCATGACTGAGTTAAGGCTGCTGAGACGGGGAGACTATCCTGGATGATTCAAGTTGCTCTGAAACGTAATCACATGTATCCTTCTAAGAGGGAGGAGGAGGGACAGATGACAAGAAGCAAAATGAACACAAAGCAAGATGCTGGCTTGGAAGACGAAGGGGGCTGGAGCCGAACGGAGCGCGCTGCAGTAGCTGCACAGAGCAGGGACAGCATCTCCTGCGGCCCCGAGACTCCAGCGCGGCAAAGCCAACTTGAGCTCCTGACCTGCAGAACTCTGAGAATAAACACCGGTTGTTTTAAGGCACTGGGCTTGTGATACTTCGTTTCAACAGCCACAGGAAACTAATACAATAACTAATATACCCGATAAACCTTGTTTACCGTCCTTGTTTAAATATTTTGTTTTCAAACTCTTCTTTGTTCGTTACAGAGAAGACTTGGGGCTCTCGGCACTCCTGGTTTCCTGAGACTTTCCGTATACATCTTAAGATTACTAATTTTTAATGAAAGTACAATAGAATGTACACATTGCTAAAATTCTTCTGAATATACGGGATTCTTTGGCCATTCAGAAATAACTCCAGGATTTTGTAGAAAACATCCATATAAACAGAAGAAGCCATTACGTGACACTGAAGCAACCCATTTTTCGTTCTTGGATTCGAGATCAGCAAGAGCTGCCCTCTTATCACCTTTAGGAAAAACAACTGGTAAAACAAGAAAACCTCTAAATTAAGAATTAATAAAAAAGGAGACACCCCAAAGCAAGAAACACAGCCTTAATGTCAAGACTCAAACAAGTGTCTGCGGACTACTCACCACACAGCTCTTCCCTGGCCTGGGGACAGGGACACTTCCGACTTTGCCCCCAAGATGGCTTAGCTCACAGAGAGAAGCTGCCTCCCTGAACTGAAAAAAGACAGAGACTGCCACCCGGTGAGTGGGCCAGGGAAAGGTCCGGAAATCGCACCCTGGTCTCCCTTAGCCAAGACTCTAGTTTACCATCAGCAAACATTTTGCCCCCAATGTTGAAGGACTCTTGATTCAAATGGAAACGCCAACCTAAGAAAGGCCATTAATAAAGCACTCTGGTCATGTCCCTAAGAATTTGTTCTGGGCACTGACCTTTGTATCAGTGACCTCAACAAGGGAAAGCTGCCCTCTTTTCGCCACCTGAAGACATACCTGTAGGGGACGTGCCAGTCTGGCCAGCCCACAGTACACCATCTGAGGCAGAGGAGAAATCCATGTACATGGGTTTCATTGTGTCAGGGGGATTTAATGCTGAAAGAACAATAGTTCCTCAATATAAAGCAGCTTCAGTCTTTTTTTTTTTTTTTTTTTTCCTAATACTGAACTGGGGAAATCAAACCAGCACATTCAGAGGAAAAGGTTCATAGTCCCAGCTCTGGGACCCTGGACAAATCACTGGGTTTCTGATTTCAGTTCCCTTTCTGAATGAGGAAGTGGATATACCAGATAGTTTGTGTTCTCTTCCATCTTTAACATTTAATCATTAACATCAAATACAGAAAGAAGAGTAAAAATTTAGCTCAATTTTCAAAGCCCACAATGAGATTAGTAATAACATTTTTCAGTTGAAAGTCATGGCCAGGAAAAAGTAAAATTATATCCATGTCCTATATGAAAATTGCTAAAAAAGAAACAATAAATCAATGATGCCCTGGAGGTTTATCTAAGAGATGCAGGATAATCTTAAAGCTGAAAATATATTAATCATGAAACAACTGAATAGCCCACTCCTGATAAATGCCCTTCAATCAAATAGCAAATGACACTTACTATACATGCTTAGGAGATAACAATTGTCTACTTTAGCAGTCATCATCACAGTTGATGACATAACATTGGAGTCCGTCCCCAAGCAGGAGCTATAACAGAGTGGTCACCCCTCCTCCTATAGACATGGAAGAGAAATATTGCGGGTGGGGAATATGTAACAGAGAGAATGGCCTGAATAAACAAGGCAAAAATATGTTCTGTCTCTTTAAAACACCCTCCATTCCTTTTTGAGAACTAAAACCCTCATCCCTGCCCAGGCCAGTGGTGGGGAGGGGCAGGGCAGGTCTTTCATTATTTGTGCTAAAGGAAGGTCACGAGATTATCAGTGGAGACAAGAGGATCAGAATCAATATAGTTGAACAGTAATTGCCTGAAACTGAGAAGCTACCCTTTAAAAGGTCTATATTTCTGCTTATCATGAAGATGATGGCCTTTCAGAAAGGAAACTCCTCCTTTGCTGGCAAAGTAATAAAATATCTTTCCTTCCCCTTACGTCTAGAGCTGAGAGAGACACACAGAGCCCCATGTGTATCGAAATATTGTTTATTTTGAGCATTTGGGTGCAGATGAGTGGAATCCTTAAGAGGGTCCACCCTGGGGGAGGGGAAAGCCTTGGGTTTCATAGAGGGTTTCTCCCTCGGGAGTGAGTACCTGGGCCGGAACAGCCACTGTAATAAAAATTTGTCAACAACCAATTTCTGGGTCCCCTGCGACAGTCTCATCCTGCAGAGATAAGAGGAGGAGGGTAGCTTCCTCCTTATCAGGGGGTAGGAATGCTGGTTTCGGCTTCACCAACTGCAGCTGTCCGGTCCGCATTTATAATATAGGGACTCCCCAGACTCCTGCGGCTATGGTTTTACAAGCCTAAGTTTTCCATTACCGCATTCCGTCCTATACATACTTTTCGGGTTCCCACCTGGAACAAACCTAACACTTCCCAAACCATTTGTCCTTGTTCTTCTAATTCAGCCTTGTGGACAAGTGGCCGAGCTTTTGGTAACAGACTGAGATAAAAATATCTGTCATCTCATCCTGGTATAACTTTGGCCAGATAGCTCCAGCAAGTCCAATACAATTCGTCAAAGGAATGAGAAGGAAAATTATCAGAAAAGATACACAAAAAAGCATAGTTTGATGTTCTACCTGAAAAGCAGCCAGAAGCAATGAAATAGTCTCAAAACTGGTAATTAAATAAATAAATGATGGAGTAAAATGGGCCACAAAAAAATAGGAAAAACAGACCCCAGTAGAAATATGTGCAAAGAACATTAGTAAATTACCAAACAAAATGAAAGATAGGGAAAACAATAGCTAATGATTATATTTAAAAGTTTCAACTTCAGAGAAAAATAACAAACGCCAATGTTTTAGAATGTTCTATGTGCGAGGTCCACATGAGCACTTTTTTTGAAAGATCCTTACAACCCCATGAGGTAGGGGCTGAGAACTTCTGGGCTGCAAGCAAAGATGTGGAGCCTTATCTCTAAGAATCTGTAAGTAGCCCAGAGGACCCCCGGCTACAGGCAGCAGAGTGAGCCGGGGAGCCAGGTCTGCAGGGCTCTGGCATTCACTTGCTTCATCAGCGTGGTACACAGCCTTCCCCAAAAAGGAAAGCAAATGAAAGATACCTTTTTAAACCATGAACTTGGCCAAGTACAAAAGCCATTCATTTCCAGTACTGACAAAGACAGGTAATCCGTCTCATCCTATGCAACTGATGCTTTCAACTGGTACATCAGTATTTCCTGAGTATAATGTAGAATTATGTTTAAAAAAAAGTAAAATAAAATAAAAGAAGGAAGGAAGAAAAGAAAATGTCACGAAAACATACCATCTGAATAAAAAATAACACTTCTAGGAATTTCACTGAAGATAAAACTCACAGGTACCAATAAAAATTTTATACACAAAGTAACTATTGAAGTACCTCATATCCCACAGGAAAAAAAATCTTTAAATACCCAACAACAGAGAACCAGTTAGATTCTGTCACATCCATGATGGAATCTTAAGGGAAGTAATCATAATTAAAATTAGAGTAATGTCATGGGACTGTACAAGATTATGTGGGAAAAAAGTAGAAGTACAATTTAATCTTACGTATGCAAATTAGGAAGAAATATACATATAAATATAATTTCTATAAGTGTGTATACTCTATAGATGTAAGTATAATTTATAGGCAGAATGGAAGGATATACTATATACCAGATGCTTCTGAGTACCGGATAATTTTTAGTTTTTTTTGCATTTTTCTGTATTTTCACATTTTCTACATCGTGTTATTTTAGGGGGTTTTATAGTTAATTTTTCTTTCTATGAAATTAATATAAACACATTTAAAAATCAAATGAATGCTAAAAAAGATATTACAAAAGACAAAAGGCTCCCTCCCACCCTTTCCAACTCCCAAGAGGCAGTCATTTGCAGGTCCTTTTGCTCTTTTTTGTGGTGTTTACCCGTATTTCTACATAACATGTGCACATTGCTATTTTTGACCTAACAATTTTAGATATTATCTATTGCCTTCCTAATTTGGGGGCCAGGAATCTGCTTCTCTTCTGCTGCTCCCTCATCCTTCCCCATCCACAGGTTTGTTTTATTATAACTAAATAGTATTCCATGCTAAGCCAGAGGGGTGGGACAGGAAGGAACCCATTTCCTGTTTTCATTTAAAGCTGCTCTGCCTTCTGTGAATATTGCCTTTTCTCACATTCTTCAGTTTTCTGTGTACGCATCACAAACATTCCCCAAATGTTTCACAGGTCAGTCAAAACCTTTCAGTAATTTTGTTGTTGCTGTTGCTGCTGTTGTTGTTGAGACCCAGTCTCACTCTGTCACCAGGGCTACAGTGCAGTGGCGTCATCATAGCTCACAGCAACCTCAAACTCCTGGACTCAAGCGATCCTTCCAAGTCAGGCATGCGCCACCACACCCCGCTAAGTTTTTTAAATTTTTTGTAGAGGCAGAGTCTCACTCTTGCTCAGGTTGGTCTTGAATTCCTGAGCCCAAGTGATGCTCCCACCGCAGCCTCCCAAAGTCCTAGGATTATAGGTATGAGCCACCACGCCCAGGCCCCTTTCAGTAATCCTCTCATACACTCAGACACAAGAAATAATTTCCCAGCTGCATTTCCCTCTCCAGCAGCCTGCCATGCTAATGCTGAGCACAGGCACTTTGACTCTGAAGAGGAATTTTGCCAGGCAGATAACAACTTTCCTTATTACAATTCATTAGTTAATGGCCAGTTTCTTGTTTGGCAGGCTGCTAAATTTTTTCCCCCTCAAACACAGCACATTGCTTACATGGCAAACAAATTATTTTTTCTTAAATATTTAAGCATTGATGATATATTTTAGTATGTCTGATTTTTCAAATGCTTTTATGCATCTTTTAAAGCAAACAAAAATTCCACAAACAAACCTTAGTAAACATTTGAATTTCTATAAATCTAATAAATCGAGATTTACAAGTGTAGTAGGTTAGCCTCTTCTAAGACTTTCAAACATATTTTAACAATACACAAAACAGTACAATGATTACAAAACTTATTTCTACACCAGTACTTAAGTCTAGCAACAGGTATTAATTAATATCATGGGTTTAACTTATTTTATCTTTGCTATATCTTTCTATACCTTTCTTAGGATAATAGTAATGTGTATTTTATCGGTTTCCTAAGGGTTAAATTAATCTCGAAGGACCATTCCTTCTCTACAAAAACAAGGTTTGGTTTATGGTCCTTTACGTCTTGGCTGTTTCTCAGCACAGGGCACTCACTTTTTGTAGCCAAGCACATTTGACTAATGAGGGGAGCCTTGAGCTTCAATCCCACCTTCACTGGGATTTTACAAGGCCTTGGCCAAACATCAAATTTCAGTTTCTTATAGCCTGGTGTCCTTTCTTAAAATGAAATATTATTTGAGTTTTCCTCTGAGTTGCATAGCCCAGAGTTCTATCATAAAGCTTGGTCTTTTAGTTTAATTTTTAGGCCTTTAGGTTGGTTTGTACAACTACTGTGCTTGTTAGCCTAGGAACCTGTAATAACCAAACTTTTTCCATAGCAATCTTAGACAAGTGCAAACATTACTGAATTCTTTCGTGACTTTTTAAAGTTCATCTTGTTTGCCTCATCTGAACTTATTAATGGGCTTGATTTTTTAAAAAAAGCAATATATTTCATGTAAGGCTGGTGGCGGGCACCCCTCCCTTCCCTAATGAAAAAAAAGAAGCCCCTCCTATTTCTCAATACCCGCCCTAAAACTGCAACAAAGAAATTCCTCACTCTTCTAGCCAAAACTCTTCACGCCAAAGAAACTCCCATCCCCCAGCCCTAAAAACATATATAAACCCACTCAGACTTCTGGGCCGTGTGACTTCACGGGGTGTCTCTCTCTCTCTCTCTCTCTCTCTCTCTCTCTCTCTCTCTCTCTCGGGACCCGTGAACCTCGTCCAGGAGCCCTCCACTGAAGCCTCGTTGCTTAACCCTTTCAATTCTGCTCGTCTTTCTTTCTCTGGTGCCGGCCATTCAAAAACCTTCTTACATTTCAATTAACTGATACTGTTTTCTTCTTGATGCTCAAATTGCCCTAACTGGAATTATGGGAACCTCTTTAAATTGGTTGCTTCATCTCCAAACATTCTTGCTTTATGGCAATGAGGTCTCACAGGCCCATTGTGGATTTTCCCAGTCAAAAGACAAAGTGTCAGGCCCTCTTCTGGTTTCTTTTAATGGAGAAGAGTTGTAACGCACAAAATCTGAATATTCAGGGAGTACACGGAGTTTTGGCACTGACTGGAAATACTGCTGCTGTTGTGAGGCACACCAGTGACAGAGCTGGGATAGATATTTCTTCTAAGTCCCTCATATATCACGCTGTAAATAAGATTGCCATTCAAAGTTTGATACACCTCGCTCTGCTAAAACACACTGGCACTTAGCTTTCATCTAGGCTGCAATTTCACTACTCTTTCATAATATGTATGTGTGGCCATCAACCACTGCTTATCAGCCATGTTATTGAAACAGTTCCACTTTGGACCCGTTGCTCTATAGAGTGTTGCATAGCTGTCTCATCTAAGATCTCTCTTTGCCAATAATACCTTGGGTTTGGACCCCAAGATCTTCCTGCTTCATGGTTTACTCCCTTACTTTGATGGAGCAAATCATCCAATAGCTTTCTAAGACAATATAGATATTCTGATTTCTTGTATTTCTGGAAATGTTCTTATCCTACCATTCCATATGACTGGTAGACTGGCAGGGTCTATGATGGGTTGCACACATCATGTCACCTCCGAATCTCTGAGGCACTTCCTCCAGACTGGCTCTCTGTCCTTTTTCTGTACCTCGGATTCATCAGGTACAAAAGTCTAGGACTGACATCATCTAGGACTTTTCGACCTTTTCCATGCGTGGAACATACAGAAAATGGTACTTGTATGGCACTCTGAAGCAAGGCTACTTGCTGCAGATGTGACCAGCCCATAGCTTCAGCCACCCTGCCCCACCCCAGCTGGCCGGAGTTGGAGGGTTCCATTCCCTCTCTTGGATTTTTCCATAACAATGACATTGTGTTCTATTTTCTGGAAGACAGTTCATGATTTTATCTTCCAGTCCTTCTATTGATTGTTTTATTAACTTAAGCTACTGCACTTTGGATGTCCAAGGATTCTTTCTTCTTCTCTGATGTTCCTTCTTTACAGCCTTCCTTTTTTCTCATTGAGTTCTCTTCTGCTCCCTGCATTCTTTCCCTGGGGTCCTTTTGCTATTGTGGTTGGTGTTTGCTTTATTTTATTTAGGTCTCTCTCTTTCATACCTAGGCTTCCCAAAAATGCCTGACCACCCTTAGACGTTAGTCCATATTTATCAGGAAAACACAAAACAATGCTGGAAATTCTGTTGACAGAGCAGGATGTGTCAGCTGAGGGCTTCACTGCAGTGTGGTCAAGGGGTCAGTAGCTTTTTGGTTGTGGAACCAGCAAATGGAGGAACCCTCCAGTCTGGCTGCTGGTATCTTTCTGGAAGTAGGCAGGGCAGGAGCTGGGGGTGGGGGACTTCCACTGGATCTGTCATCCCTTCATGGCAGCCCAGTGCCTCCACCTTGGTGCCTGGAGGTCCCTGAGTTTGAGCATTTTCATTATCACTTTGCAATAATGAATAATATATAAATACTTAACAATTAATCATATATAGATTAAAGAGATCCTAATCCTAAAAAGAAAGAAAAATAAACCATTAAATTTACCAATAAATTTAGTGGTAAATTTAAAGTTTACCACTAAGATATTCCAAACATCAAAAAAATTATAAACAATCTAGTGAGATTTTTATGTTGAGGCCTTTCTGTTACCCATTCAGTAACTGTGCCAGTAACAAGGATGCATCTTTCATAGATCACAGTGCAAACTCAACACCTTTCAGTGGCTTTCCAAGTACCTACTTCTTTAGCTGAAATAAATAAGACAGCTAAGTGTCCTTAACATATATATGAAAACACATATACATATGTATATACACACACATATATGCAAAATTCACTGTGTATTTCAAAATTATTTACTGCTTTAAAAACAGTATACCTTTTAAAAATAAAAGCAATATTTAATCACAGATGTAAAAATTGGATATTTATGAACAATTTTATATATTTCTTAAACAAGTCTAACGAATCTATCCTAGCATCATATTTTTTTCCTGTAGCATCACCAGTAACTTTGAGCAGGTAATGTTCATAATTGATTTTATTCAACTGATCACATCTTAATAATGTTTTTAGGTGTCACTATTTAATTGTGCTATTTAACTTATATTAAGGATGTCTTTGTTTTCTACAAAATTTAATAACCATTTTAAAATAGCTGTAATGGAAACTTGGGCTCCTGCTTTGCCCCTAACCTTACTTTTCTTATGCAGTGTGTGTGTGTTTAACTTCTCTGAGCAGCAATTGCTTAACATATAAACAGGGGAATTACTGTGTACATTATATTCTTTCTTCAGATGTCTTGGTCTAATCCCAGGTCCAGCAAGCTTGGAAATGTAAAGTGTGTGGTCTTTCATGGGACCTTACAACGTCCACTTGAGTACCCTTATCATCAGATATATAGAAAAGAATGTTGATTCTGTTCATTCTAATGTCACTCTACTGTTACTGGTCTAACTGCAATATGCTGAATTGTAATAAAATGCCTTAGATTGGAATTGCCCTTATTTAATCTAAATTGTTAGTTTTTGTAGTCAAGTATGACCAAAAGTGCCTTTCTCTGTGATGGCACCAAGTCACAACAGATGCAATTACTCAGAGGTGGCCATGAAACAGCCTGACACACCCCATCTCTGCTGACAATAGCAGTCATTCAAGTTAATCACAGGCTCCAGCAATACCATGTGGTCCTCGGGACCTTAATCCAAAGGTTACTTACTTAACACAACAGATCTCATCAGTCCTAAACCACACCAGGAAGCAAAGAGGCAGCGTGGTGGGTGGGGGCACATTCCTGTCATCAGGCACAAAGGCCCTGGAAGCAAAAATGCCAAAACTGTCTCAGCTTCCCCCTCCCAGCTGAGTATTCCTGACAGCATGTGAATATTAACTTTCTATACGTTTTCCAAAACTGAGCTGTAAGGGGAAAAAAAGGAAGAAACTAACTTAAATACCAATTTCATCTAGCAAACTCCAAACACGGCTAAAGTTTCCCCCGTGTCCTCTTTGCCTTGAAGACATCAAATCTTGTAATATTTTACCCGCGGTGAGTTTCATTAAAAAACAGAGCAGTTACAAGATCTGGAGTGGTCCTCACGATTGTGTCCACAGGCCGCAGCGACCTCGAACAGTGCTGCAGAATTTGCCAAAGTCCTGAGCCAGGCCGGCCAGCGAAAAGGCGCAGGAGGACCCGGTCCCTGCCCTCTCCGCCTTCAGCCTTCCCAGGTTCCCAACGCCTAGTGCCCAGCGGCGCGAGCCCCCGTCCCGTGGGTCGCGGGGCGAGAGTGTCACCCGTGGCCTCCGGGAGGGCGGGGGATGTCACCCGTGGCCGCGAGGGTCACCTGTGGCCCGGGGGCCCGGCGCAGCAGCCGGAGAGGCTCTGCGCCACCCCCATCCCGCGCCGGCCGCCTCCTGCTCGGGTGCCGGGCCTGCGCGCCGGGGGTCGGGCGTCACCGGCCGGCCCGGCGACCACGCACAACTCACCGAGCGGCGTCACCGTCCGCTGTTGCCGCCGGCGACAGAAGGGAACCCGAGCCGGGACGCTCAGCCCGTCCCCGCCCCGCCTCGCCGGGACGGCAGGGGTCACGGCCCCGCGCGGCCACGCCCACTTCTCGCGGCTCGGGGCCCGCGCGGCCTCGGCCCCTGCGCGTTCCCGCCGCCCCGCAGGCCCCCGGCGCTGGAGCAGAGAGCCGACCCCGCGTGTCCGAGTGGGTCCCACCCCAGACACGTACTCCGGAGTCTCGGCGCCGTGGCCCGGAGCGAGCGGAGCGGCTGGCTGGAGGCGTCCGACCCGCCCTGCACCTCACATGCCGGCCGCGGGGAGGCGGGCCGAGAGCGCGGGCTGCGAGCCAGCGCGCCGCCGCCCGGCCGGGAGCGGGAGAAGCAGCGCCGCGGAGGGAGCTGCCAGGTGCGCGCAGGTGCGCTCTGACGGCTACCGGCAGTCCGGCCGGCGCCGGCCGCTGTGGGGCCGCGCGTCCTTCCTGCCGGCGCGACTTCGCTCTCCGGGCCGCCCGGGCGGTGAGCGGATGCGGCCTCGCCCTCGAGGAGTTTTCCCTCAGCGGGCGACGGTGCGCGGCCCACCGGCGTGTTCGCTGTGCCTTTGCGGAGACTGCATTATGGCTTCAGTTTCCAGAAAAATATCAGCTTGAATTGGACATGGGCAGAACAGAAGTGAAACATGAGCAAGGCCCTTGCGATCATGGTGTGTGTTCAAAGACTTATACTCTTCAGGCTCATAAGAATTAGACCCCAGGGTACTGACAGATTATACAAAGGAGTATGAAAACCCCGTCTCCCATCTCAGATGGAGCACTCTCGGAAAACAGAAAGATCTGGACTGACTGGGGGTGGAGGCGGCGCAGGGTGGAGGGGATGCTAGCCAAGTTTTTAAAATGAGTTCAGTTTTTGAAACCTCAAGCTATTTATTACCTTCTCCATCCTTACCCTAAGCAGGGTGTCTCAACATCAATACTATTGACGTTTGAGCCAGATAATTCTTGGTTGTGGAGGACCGTCCTGGAATTAGCATCCCTTGCCCCTCTGCCGTGTAGATGCCAGTAGTAAATCATGCCCCACCCCCACCAGTTGTGACTTTTAATTTTATTTTTGGAGTAGTGCAACATGAAGAAATGCTCAGAGATATCTTACGTCCACTGTCTGCAGTCCTTTTCACTCCAATTAGCTGCAGGTTTATCATTCCAGCTTATCTTTTGCAAAAGTAAGCAACGTGTGTATATCTGTATATATTCTAATTACAATTCCATCTTTCTTTTCAAAGGGGTAGCATTCTATTATCTATTGATAGTTGGACAGCTCTCTTTCTTCACTTAATATGTTTTGGAGATCCCTCTAATTTGGTACATATAGATTTTCCTTTTTTTTTTTTTTTTTTTTTTCCTGGCTCCACGGTGTTCCTCTGTGTGCTATTTGGATTGTTTCCCATCTTACATCTTTACAAATAATGCTGCCATAAATAACCGAGTGCAGCACTTCTCAAACTTCAGTGCACATACAAATCATCCCAGGGTGTTGTCAAAATGCAGATTCCAATTCAGAAGGTCCTGAGATCGGGCATTTATAACAAGTGTCCGCATGGCTAATCCTGCTGGTCCACAGACCACACTTTCAGTACAAAAACTTACTGTGAATATTGTTTCCCATTAACAGAGAAGCATCCTAGATTCCTAGATTCCTGAGAGAGGATTGCCAGGTCAAGAGGTAAATAAGTACACGTATATTTTTGTTAGTTATTGTCAGATTTCCCTCTATAAGGATTATGTCATTTTTTTCCTCTCACCCGCTATACCCAAGTGCTTCTTTCTTCCCAGATTTACTAAAAGTGTTACTGTCAGATCTTTGAGTTTTTACATATCCGATAGGATAAGTTAGGCAGAAATGTTATCTCAGTGTACTTATGATTAGCATTTTCTTTATTATGAGTTAAGTAGAATATCTTTGCATATGCTTAAAGGCCCTCTGTCTTTTCCAGTTTATCCCCTGTGAACTGTTCCAAGATGTTTGTTCTTTTTTTAATTCACTTAAAGATTTTTTTCCCTCTTGGGTCTTAAGAGCTCTTTATATTAATATTTTAGCTTAATTTGTTCTTTGTGATGTAAGTCACTAATATTTCTCCCCAGCTTGTCATCTGTTTTCTGACATTCCTTCTGTTGACTTGGGCATATACTTTTTTTACGTAGTCAGATTTAATGATTTTTCCCTTATTTTTTCTGGCATGGTTAGAAAATCTCTATTCAGAAGGAGCAGTCTCTTAAACAAACAAAAATCTTTCTCTAAATTAGAGACTTCACCAATGTTTTCTTCCAATATATGTGTGGTTTTATTTTTTACATTTAGATTGCTGTTCCCTTTAGAGTTTATTCTGGTATATGAAAAATATAGAGCCAATTTAACTTTTTATCAAAATGACTCTCCAGTTTTTCCAACTCTGTTTATTGAAAAATGTGGAGGCTAAATTAACTCCATCTTGGATGTTAATCTGCCATGTTGACCATTCTGATTAACCCCAGTTCTGAGAATGCCTGTAAGATTTACACTTTATCTACTGTTCCTTGTGAAAGAGCACATAATTCCCATACATCCTGCCCTCAGGTCAAAACCACCTTGATGTTATGACACAAAGTACAGGCTATGCCATATATACCATTCTCTTCTTCTTCTTTTTTTTTTTTTTGTTTTAAGACTAGTCAAGTGCAGTAGTGAGAAGGGGGAAAAGTAGTACAACAAGGAGTTCAATCTGTCACTGACTGGGAACAATTAAGTAAGATAACTCACTACCGTCAGACCAGCCTATATCATTCTTGTCTTTTCCTGGAAGCCTGACTGTAATTGTCCTGACTGTTCTCTGGAGAGCATGTATACCTTTTCCCACAGTATGTAACCCCCAGGCCTGGAGGGTAACAGCAGGAGATCTACTTGTCTTGCAGCCACCCAAGGCCACACTTCTGTCCGTAAGTTTCCTAATAAATCACCCTCTAGCGACAAACTAGGTCTGTCTGACTCCCTTGGTTTCTTAGCTCCTTCTGTGTTTGGGGATCACTTTGCATATATGGCCCTTTCACTAAACAAAAAGACCATATTTTCACCCGTTTTGACATTCGACCTATATCACATGTCAATAGCCACATACACTTGTGTCTGTTCTTGGACTTTACACTGGAATTCACTGAACCCACGCTTTCCATTACGGTAGTTTTCTGATATGGTTCCATATCTCATAGAGCGAGCTCTCCTCAATACTCCTCTGTGGCAGGCTTTCCTGGCTGTCTTGCTGCTTTTTTCCCCATATACACTTGAGAGTCAACTCGTCTACCTCTAAAAAAACACCTTGTTGATATATTTATTAGAAACATTGAATTTATATGTTAACTTCTTGAGAATCAGCATTTGTACCTTGATTAAGTTCTAGCAAAGAACATGTTGGGTCTTTCTATTTGTTCAGATAATTTTTTTCTTTTTCAGGAGTGTTTTAAAGTTTTCTTCATGTAAGATTTACGCTAAGATTTACTCTGTTTATTTTATTTCTAGTTATTTTACCTTTTTGTTGATATTACAGGTAGGCATGTTTCTTCCATTATGTTTTACAACTATCTTCTGTTTGTGCATAAGAAAATTGTTGGGGTTATTTTCTGTCTCATTCTGCTGCCCAGGCTGAAGTGCACTAGCCCTATCATAGCTCACTGCAGCCTCCAGCTCCCGGACTCAGGCAATCCTCTGGCCTCAGCCTCCAGAGTAGCTAGAACTATAAGTGTACACTACCATGCCTGGCTAATTTTTTTAATTTTATTTTTTTTAGAGATGGCAGTCTCACCATGTTGCCCAGGCTGGTCTCAAACTTCTGGCCTCAAGTGATCCTCCCACCTCAGCCTCCCAAAATGCTGGATTATAGGCATAAGCTAGTATGCCCAGCAAGAAAATTGTTTTTACGTGTTAACTTTATTACCTGCTGCCTTACTGAATTTTCTTACCATTTGTATTGTTTTTTTCCACCGATTCTTTTAAGTTCTACAGATATACTTTATCACTGAAAATAGAAATAGTTGTACTTCTTCCTCAAATTTTCATTTTTTTCCTCTAATTGTTTTCTCTTGTGTAATTGCATTGGCCATTACCTCTGATAGAGTAAGTCACCTAACTGCTCGTATTGTTAATACTTACAAAATAAAAGGGTGAGTGTGAGAAGCCAGTATGGCTTCACAATGAGCAAATCATTCCTAACCTCATTTGCTTTTTCTCAAAATAGGTTTACTTGGCAGGGAGATCTCCTAGGAAGGTTTTCTGCAGTCTGTTATTTTTTTACCATTATACTTGGATTTAAATTAGGTTGAAAAACTATTTTCAAATTATGTAGGTTAATAGTCCTAGGCTTACCATCCTTCTAGCAAGACGTGTCTAGCAAAAAGTTGTTTAATGCATGTTTATCACATTTTCATAACATAATATCCCAACAGGCTTATAATGAAAAAGAGAGTGAAACCCAAAAGTAACCAGATTTTTAATAATAAATGATGTGAGTACACAATTGGAGAACAACTCTAGTGAATATTTCTGGTGTACACATGACAAAGGCCTGGGATTTCAGTTGTCTAAAACCAAACATGAAATGCCAGCTTCATGTGGCACCACTGGGAACACTTCCAAGACCTTTCTTCCCTTCTTTTTAGCCATTTGCAGAGGGACAGAGCGAGGAGGTGCTGGCATTCTCTAAGAAAGACTCCTGGCAAGCCAGTTTCCAGAGCCTCATGCCTGAAGATCTAAAGGTCACCGTTCCCATCACTCAGAGCTCTTCAGTATTTTTTCTCTTCCCCACTTCTCTTCCTCATTAATGAGGAATTGAACAATCATTCAACATATCCTCCGTGCTAACTTCCAGTGAGCAGGGGTGAATCAATGGACTCCTTAGTATCAACTGCATTTTAGTTTTTTTCAAGGCTTGTCAGGGTCTGGGCCTTCACTCATGGAATGTCCCCAGGAGGCTGTCTTGGAAGCTGAGTCTGGGGTCAATGACTGGAGGAGAGGGTCATGCCGCCATCAGAGGACAGTAAAGAGCAGAAGGCAAGAGTCTCCCAAAGGATCCCAGGCACAGCTGTTGCTTCGTGGTGCTTGGTGATGCACTGGTGTCTAATGCTTACATAATTCATTTCAATGACAAAAAGACCTGACTCCAGAAAAGGTCTTTTTCCCTCTGTCCCCAGTTTAATTGTTCCCTGCTGCTAGATACAACTGGAAGCAGATGGCTCTTGGTGAGCAATCACGTGGCATTTTCTTTTCCCAAACTGCCCTGGATGGGGGTGGGTCCAGTATTGGTTTGAAAGGACTTCCGTACTCCATGCAGAAGAAAAGTAAACAAAGCCTTTTTTGTTGTAAACAAACCTTTTTGGTGTTTATAAGACAGTGTGCATTTACAATCAGTAAATTGGACATAAAGATTTACCAGCTTTGGTCATGGATACTAGCATAGCTCATTTTACTTATGAACTTGGGATTGTTACAAGTAAATATTTTGTTTTTCTGTATTTTATTTTTGAAAATAATCCCCCTTTCAAATGTTGGAAATCATAGATCGAGAAAAACACATTTAAAAAGAATGTTCAACCCACATCCAACTCATTTAAGACAGATCAGCTTTGGCCTTGGAGCACAGCATTGCACCTCACTCGTGACCAGATCAAAGAACGGCAACTACACAATCACTGGATGACTGTGTTCTGTTCTGCTGACGTATCCGCTCTAACAAAAGGAGAAAAAAGGTGTTCCTGTCAATAACTGAATATTTCACTGTGGAATTTACATTGTGTAATACAATCATTCTCCTTGTAAATTTTTCAGAGTTGTATGGATGGACTGACTCATAAAACTGGGAGAGTATTTCTACCTTAGTATTAATGGGAGAGATGGGTTTGTATTGATTTAACCATACTTTTAAAAAATCGGATCACAGTGAATTGAACCAAGTAAGACTAAGTGTCTAAATAGTAAACTGGGACATTAGATGACTAAAAAACTTACCCTAATGGATTCAACTGTGATTAAGTCAAATTGCTTAGTTAACTCAATTTGATTAAATGGATATTTATTAAACACCTACAGTGCAAACACTGAGATTGGTCTGGAGCTAGAACCCTCTTGTCCTCCAGTAGGGGACAGAAGATAAGTTCCCAGGCAACTACTTATGCCTATGGTGTTTTCCTTACAGATTATAAACATTGCAGTGTTTGCTATGAACAACAGAAAAGTTATCCAAATGGCATACAGCAATACTCAAGCGGCAGTGTTACAGTACTTTCTACCTGCTCATTACTGATGTCTTGACAGTTATTTCAAAGAGATGGTAGCAGCCCCTCCCAGTAACTCACTTGCATAAACCTGTTTGGGTCATGGATCACTTCTAAAGGACACAGACCAGGCAGGCAAAAGAGAACCTGTTACAAGGCCAAGAACATGGATGAAACACACATAACCTCACCTGCCAGCGAAAGGCAATCAAGGAGGCCATTCTAAAATAAGACACTGTGCAAAGTTGGCAAGGTGTCAGAGGCAGAGATCTGGTGAGACGCCGGAAGTGGGCAAATACAGGATGCACACTCCCTTCCTCTGAGAAGGGAGCCTGCTTTCCCAGGAGAAAAGTGTTTGGAAGACTCAGATCTCACTTTTTCTTCCCCAAGAAAGCTTCTGCGACCGCTTTTAAGGAGCTGCTGACAGTTGCTCTTGATTCTTACCACTCATGCAGCAGCCACAAAGAGAACCCCGGGCTTCTCTGCATCTCGCCTGTAAGGACAGGCTGGGGAGGTCCCTAAGCTCCCAGCCCTGCACCATCTGTGCTTGGGAGGCGCTTCTGTTCCTGAATTTGTTGCAAAGAGCTCAACTTCCCTGCAGTGCTTTCTGGGACTGGAGCAAAGAACCTGCCTTATCTCCTCAAATATCTTAGTGGAAGATCCGGCACCAACAATGGAAGGTATTTTTCTGAGTGGCCCTTCCCCAGCTTTCTTCGGGGCTAAGAGCTACGGCAGGTTCCTTATAGCCCCCTGGTTTTCTTTCCCTTAACTGTGGTAGCAGGCCTGGAATTGAGGGAAAGCTGTGGCCCTTCAGTACAGACTGAATAATGGCTCTTACCCTTCTCCCTGGAATTTTTGGGAAAGTCCACCATGGACTTGCCTCTCCCACTCCCACAATTCAAGTAATTCATTTATGAGGATAAAGGACCCAGAGACATAACCAGGCCTCGCTGTCTTGCTCCACTTTATACTTTTCTATGGCAGCTTTTTTAAAAAAAACACAAACTGCTTTCACAGATGCCTGGATATTGTAACTCCTCCCCACAGCAAATACATACATTTGAGGTCCCTCCCTTAGTAGGTAATAGGGCTAGAAAACTATAGAAAACCAACTAGTTACTAGTTCCCCATAACTTCCTAAATATTTGTTGTACTTCTCTGTATCAGGTCACAGAGAAATTGAGATATAAAACTGAATAAAGCACGGTCCTTCCTTTTTCAGAAGCTCGGAAGCATGGGAAGGGTGCCCACGGCGCGCAGGGTGGCTGCTCTGAGGGCGCGCCCACACCCAGCAGGACAGAACGGAAGGCGGGAGGAGAAGCTCTGTGGGTCTCAGGATGGGTTCCCCGGGGCATCCGCTGAGCTGGGGCTTGTAGGAGGAGCGATTGTCCAGATGGAGAGTTGAGAGAAAACAAGCGAGTGACAAGGATTCTTTGGCCAAACTTTAGTCAGGCCTCTAAATCTGCTGCTAGGCCCATCTGTGCACTTCCTTATAAAACCTAGTTTTAGAGAAGAACCCTGCTAAGTCATTTGAGCCAGAACCCCCACCTCCAATATCTGATCACCCTCAATATCTGATCTGTCCTCGTCCTCCACCAGGGGATGTCTGGCCACCTGGCCTGCCTTCAGCAAGAATCCTGTTGGGTCGTTTAGCCAGAATCCCTCTGACCCCTGATGTCTCCTCTGAGTCCTTTCCATCCACTGACCCCACCCGGCTCCTTGGCGATCAGCCCTCACTTGCCCAGGTGTTCGGAGTTGAGCCTGGTCTCTCCCCCACGGCAAGACCCTATAGAGGTGAGTGGTCCCTGTGATGCCCTGAGGCAGAGAACTAATTAGGAGGCAGAAGTTACAGCCTGTCATGACCACGTGGACTTCAAGAGCGAGGACAAGGAGGAGAGCAGCGTTCCAGATGGTTTGTGGTTGTCCGGGTGGAACGGCTAGTAGGTGCTCACAGCGTGGGTGGAGAAAGATTTCTCGTGCAGAGATTAAGATATATAAAAGTAAAAGAATTGTACTTTATCTTTTTAGAGGAAGGCAGAAAAGAGAGAGAGGAAAGGGGGAGGAGAGAGAAGGGAGACTGTGTGGCATCCCAAAGACAGAGAAGGGAGGTGACAGCAGTGAGGACAGTGGCTCACTGATTCTAAGGGGCATGAAGAGTAAAAAACAGCGATGGTGTCAGCTGATAACAAAAGCAGCCACGGGAGGTCAAAAAGTCCAAGACTTGGCTTCCTGTCTTTCCTTGGAGGAGGGATTATCACAGGAGAAGTGACTCTGCCCTCGAGACATGGTTGAGGCTGTAGTTCCTTTTCCCACTGTTTACTCAGAACTCTGTAAAAGCAGAGTCTCAAAAAACAATTTTGAGAGAGAAGGATTTATATTTCTTTTCCATACATTCAACTTTCTTTAGGAGTTGTGCAAAACAGAACTGCCGGGTACCTGTTAGTGAGAAAACTCATAGGATCGATCTTTAACTGTTACCAGGAGATTGCAGGATTAGGTATTTTCCTGTTATTTTTGGAAGGCCGCCCTTTCAGCAGTATTCGTTCTAACTCACATATGATAAAATTAGCTGAAAGAGGATATGCAGGGAGGAGGGTCAGGGGTCACATAAGGAACCAGTTTGAGTCAAAGGGACTTAGGCTCGTGAAACACTTAGGCGAAGGCGTTGAGAGGCAGGTGGACGTACAGACAAAGGGAGGGACATAGGTGCTAAATTAAGCCGTGGGAGGGAAACGCTGGGCTTCGGCCCAGCAGAGCGCATATATCGAGAAGGCATCTGAGGACGGAAGCTGTGGCGATACCAGCCAACATGTTAAAAGACAGCTGGAAAAGAGCACATGGCAAAGAGGACCAAGGAGAAGACAGAGGAGAACCTGAACAATGGAAAACAGGCCAACAGCATCCCCAGCTGGTGCTGAAAGGGACAGTTAGAACTGAAAAGAGCACTTCTCATTCCCACGTCACTGGTTCCCCAGGTGGGATGAACACCAAACTGAGTGGGATTCAGGCCTGGAAAGAGACACGTGGAGACAGTCCTCCTAGTGATACCCCCAAATCGGGGCTTGTTTGCCTAGTGAGTAACAGATGGCTCTCCAGGAGAACAGGGGTCTTGACCAGTAGCAGTTTTACCACTTGTAACAAGTAAGGGGAGGACTGGGAATAGTCTCCAAAGCAGTGTCTCCCCGAGGGGAAAGTATTAATAGCATAGGGTTTTTATTGGATGATAGAAAAAGAAAAAGATGTGTTTGGTGAGGTGGCTCATGCCTGTAATCCTAGCAGTTTGGGAGGTCAAGGAGGGAGGCTCACTTGAGGCCAGGAGTTCGAGACCAGCCTGAGCAAGAGTAAGACCTCATCTCTACAAAAAATAGAAAAATTAGCCGGGCGTGGTAACGCACACTTGTAGTCCCAGCTACTTGGGAGGCTGAGGCAGGAGCATGGCTTGAACCCAGGAGTCTGAGGTTGCTGTGAGCTATGATGACACCACTGCACTCTAGCCTGGGCAACAGAGCGAGACTCTGCCTAGAAAAGAAAGGAGAGGAGGGGAGAGGAAAAGAAAATAATGTGTTATCACATGCAGGGGAGGGGTTGCAGTTGCACGAGCACAGTGGGTGGGTCCCGCTAGCACGTAAGCTGCACGTTATGGCAATGAAGCTACGGCTCCTTCTAGGGTGGAGGCTGTAGCAAGGTAATGAGGAAAGTTCTCTTGAGTTCCTCTGTAAGCTGCCAGGGCCTGTCAGGGGCAGTTTTAGCTGGCTGGGTGGCCACAGGCCTCACGGAGTTTCTGTAACACGAGAAGCTGAAAAACAGGCTGATTACTCAAGCTGGTTGAATTCCTATAACCCTGGAGACCTCCCTTCTTGCTTTCAAGAAACTGAGTGGTGAGGAATGAGCAAGGGCTACCAGAGCTGGGTGTGGGCTGGACGGAGGATTGTCCTCTGCTATAGGAATGAGGGCTGTGACCCTTATGATGGGTAAGGAAGGGTGTCACACCTTTCCTGCCCCTACAAGATTATACACTCGTATTTAAAATGTGAGTTAAATTAAGAGTATATTGTTACCCTGGAGATTTTTAAAAAATATTCTTGGTCATAAGAATTTAAGAAATAGCTAAATAACAGAATAGAGGTTTCTCTCTATCTCCCCTCACCCCTCTGTCTCTTTTTCCATTACAAGAGAAGCTCATCTTCTTGTCTGGAGTTACTTGGGTGATCCATTTCAGAATGCAAATGAAGAGCCAAGTGAGTGTGTCCCCAGTGTGTTGGGACAGGCTGCGACTGACTCTGACTCAGGGCAGCTTCCCCCGAGGGCCCAGGTAATTGCTATGGGGAGCTGGAAATCGCTCCCTCAAATGCTAAGTTAAAGAGGCCTAGTGGGCTTGACTAGAGTAGTCCTGACCAGGCCCTATGACAAAACAAGGCCCTTAAAACTTGTTAACCCAAGAAATAACAAGATTCATAACTTGGAAAAAAAGAGCTTTATTTTTTCATAAAGGGTTGCAGCCTGTAAGTGACCATTCCAACAGGCCGGAAAGCTGAAGCCCCCCGGCTAGAAGCCAAAAACACATGCTTTGAGGCAGGGACAATGGGAACAGGAATCTATACTGAGGAGAATGGCCAAATATACATATGTAACAAGCTACAGGAGGAGTCGTGAATGTTTGTGAAAGGAGCAACACGCGCCTGCGCAGGGGAGCCTCATGCCCTTTATGGGGTCTGTGTTCAGAAATGGCCACCCTCTGTGTCAAAAAGGTGAAGCAAGTGTTACCAAAACTTCAGTACTTATCCCCGAGGCTGAACGAAGAACAAGGACAAGTGATTTGAGGAAAAGGAAAGAGAAGATTATTAATTGGCCAGCTAATGAGGAGGATGGCATGCTCTCATCTTAAAGAACCATGATCCTGCGTTTAAGCGGAAATACAGAGCTTTTAAAGGGGGGTTTTAGCTTCAGGTCATTGCTGTTTAACTGTGGTGGTCCTGGTTGGCCTTATCTCGGGTGAAGATGGTTGAGCCATTTCCTGAGGTTTAAAACAAAGAACAAAGAACACTCCTCTGCCCCTCTGATTACCAGCCCCAGGGAGGAATGTAGGTTTTCATTCCCAAAAAGAGTGGGGGAGGTTTTAGAGAGAAAACTTGTAATACATTTTTCCTTTTTTTAGGCCTTTACTTCTATCATACAAGGCCATAAAGGCCGTCTCTGTGCATGCTGCGTAGACTGGTTAAAACCACTCCACGGTTGGTGGGTTCTCTCAGGAGAGAATGCTGGTCTAGATCACGAGACTGGTTTCTCTTTCTCCCATAGGAAAACGCCCGATGGCTGTTAGCAAGGGAGGGAGTATGCTGAGGTGTGTCTGACCTCCCACCCATCATGGCTGGGAACTCAGTTTTCAGATTTCTCTGGGGTCTCCTTGGCAGAGAGGGGGTCTGTTCCGTCAGCTGGGGGACTTAACATTTTATTTTAGTTCACAGCCTGGTAATCACTGAGCCCCATTCTCAACAGTTATTGTTTGTTAACTTTTTTAGTTTGAAAACTAAAATAAAATCCTAAGCCCCCTCACTGACTGAACGGATCCCCTCTTGGCCAAGGGGACCCCAGAAACAGCCTAAGGCTGACTTGCTGGGCATGAGAAAGGAGGTCAGACATGCTTCATCATGCCCTCTTGCCTTCTTTGAGATAATCCTTTGTAACCCATTAACAGGCCTAAAGCTATGCCTGACAAAGCTTAAACCACCTCCGCAGGTCTTCAATTTACGAAACAGATCACTTGTGTCTCGATATATATCCAGTGGCTTGTCTATGATTAGCAGACTTCCTCATCTTAACTTAAAACATTCCAAGCCTTTAGACAAAACTTCATTTCCTTAACCAATTATTATACAAATCAAAGAATCTTTAAACCCACCTATAATCTGTAATCCCCCACTTTGAGATGTCCTGCCTTTTTGAGCCAAACCAATGTTTGCCTTCCGTGTATCAATTTATGACTTTACGTGGAATTCCTGTCTCCTGAAATAAAACCAAACTGCAACCCAACCATGGTGAGACTACTTGTTCAAGGCTTCTTGTATGTGGCTCCAGGGCACTCATATTTGGCTCAGAATAAACCTCTTTAATTTTTTAATTTTAATTTTTTTTTTTTTTTTAGAGACAGAGTCTCACTCTGTTGCCCGGGCTAGAGTGCCGTGGCATCAGCCTAGCTCATAGCAGCCTCAAACTCCTGGGCTCAAGCAATCCTTCTGCCTTAGCCTCCCGAGTAGCTGGGACTACAAGCATGCGCCACCATGCCTGGCTAATTTTTTCTATATATTTTTAGTTGTCCAGCTAACTTCTTTCTATTTTTAGTACAGATGGGGTCTTGCTCTTGCTCAGGCTGGTCTCAAACTCCTGACCTTGAGCGATCCTCCCACCTTGGCCTCCCAGAGTGCTAGGATTACAGGCATGAGCCACTGAGCCCGGCCAGAATAAACCTCTGTAAATTATTTTACAGAGTTTGGGTTCTTTTCCTTTGACAAGGATAACTCCAGCCAGTCGGTGGCTGGTGCCATAGTGCAGCAAGACCCTCTGGATCATGCCACCCTGGCACTGGGGATGCTGGGGAGACAGGCTGAAATTGGGACTTGCATTACAGCAAGGTGGCCTTGAAGATCCAGAAGGGTGCCTCCTTGGTCAAACTTACTGCTCCCCATAAAGGGATCCCCTTGAAGACCCACTTGGATTTCACACAAAGGGCAAGGGGTTTAATTCCAAATTTGGGCCTGGGTATTACAGAATTAAAGCAAAAGAGGGCATGGGATATGCATTTTTTAATTAAAAAAATTTTTTAAGGACAGGGTGTCACTACAATGCCCAGGTTTGAGTGCAGTGGCTACTTACAGGTGTAATCATAGTGCACTGCAGCCTTGAACCCCTGGGCTCAAGCAATTGTCCTGCTTCAACCTCCTGAGTACTGGGACTACAGGTGTGCACCACCTGTGCCTGGCTGAGATATGCATTTTCATTCTTCCTCCTCACAATAATAAGAGTGAATCGAAATTTTCATTCTTTTTAAACAAAGGTGGGCAGTTCACTTTCAGTACCCACCTCACCCTGAGTTAGAGAACCCCAGCCCCTTAGCAGGAAGATATCTGTTCATTGAGCCCCAAGGACAAAGCAGCTAGGGTTGAGTGAGGGGGGCTGTGTCATCTGTCACCACTGCTATCTTTCTCTCTCACTTCTCCCACACAAAACATTCCCCCAATGTACACACTCTCCTTTCTTTCCCAAGCTGAACACGACTCCCAAAGGTGATCTACTGTTTTCACAAGGACTCTGGGGAGTTCTAATCCTTTCAGTTATGCAACCGGATGGGCAAAGCCCTTTAGATCATTGACAGTGCTTTTCTTTGGATAACTTGACCTTTGCTGATCAGCTTTAATAACATCATTATATGATCTATCTGGCATTGTGAAGTGGTAACTGATTCACTGACTGTGGTGTAACTAATTGTTTCATTCATTCCACAAGCTTTTATTGAGTACTTACTCTAGGCCAGGAGCTATACTAGGGACTGGCACTATGAAGACGGGAGACACAGTCCCTGGCCTCAAGACACCAGACAGATGTGCAGACAAATGATGCCATATGTACTATAATGGCACCAAGTATAAGGAGCAACAAAAATTAGAAGTAGTAACAGTAAATCTGACTGGACGAATCAAGAAAGGTGTCCCAGAGTCCCTAATACTTGAGCTGAGATCTGAAGAATGAGGATGAGCTGACCAGGTGACAGACAAGAGGGTTGTATGACCACCTAGGAGACTGGGAAACAGGCCAAAGTGTGTACATTTGAGGAAACAAATAGCTTACTATTACTATGTAAAGAAAAATAAAAATCTCAGGACACCCCAACTCCTTATGTAAAAGGGAAGTCCATGCCTGGAGGCTGAGTCATGCAACACCCCCTTCCAAATGAATGGCTGTTACTAACATTATACATGAGTCAGATCCCCAGAGAAAGGTAAAACGCCTCAGGCATCTACAAATACTGCCCCCACAGATCATTCATAAGGAAATCCCTGGCTGGCCTCCAAGGCAGGACTTACAACAAGGACATGCAAATTGTAACTTTAGGTCTGGAGGCTAGGTCTAGCTCCTAAAACTAAAGTCTGTTTGATTCTACACCAAATAATGTTGATTACAAGTTTATCTTCCCAGGTGCAAACCCGAGACAAGATCAATCATTCCTCCACCTATCCAGAGACATTTGCATAATGAATTTTTCCTTCACTCCTTTTTTGTCTTTGAACATTCACCTTACCGTTATGTGAAATGTAAATTTACTGAGCACTAATTAGAGCCTCACAAGAATATAACCATTTGCCTCCCTGCCCACCCCCTCCTCCTTTTTCTTGCTGTGTGCCCTCTCCCCTTAATTACTGAGTTCCCAAATCCCTCTTCAGAGAGCACAGGCCACAGATGCTTCTGGGGTTTGTGCTTATCCCAGATGCGTCCTCAACCTTTGGCTTAACAAACCTCCATTGACTGAGGTCTTTGCCTCAGTCACTTACTTGGGGTTGTCAATTACATCATTAAACACGAGGCAATTTAGACTGGACACCTATGAAGAGTGTCCTCATATTCAGTAAGTTACACCAAGCAGTTTTTATTTCATTTCATAGGCAGTGGAGAGCCTCTGAGGAGCCCTGAGCTGGGTGGTCACATCATCAGCGTTACCATGGGAAAGACTGCTCTGCAGCAACCTAGACAACCCGGATGGAGCCAGACTGCGGGCGGGAAACCAAGAGGTGAACCAGGCAGCTGCCGTGGGGGATGAAGGCACAGATGTACCAGCTGTTTAAAAAGGAGGAGAGACAGGGCTTGAGGCTTGTTGGATAGGTGGATCAGGAAGGAGGAATCTAGCATGACTTTCAGATTATTGACTTGGACCAGCAGGTGAATGGCTGTGACAACAAGCATGATAGGGAAAACAGGAAGGTGAATGAATTTGAAGGAAAAAAATGTATTTGCTTTTTGGCATAGCGTGAAAGGCTCAGGAGAGAGGTGTAGGCGCCCTATGTTAACGTGGGGTCAAATGAATATAGCTGAAGGCATGGGCATGGTGAGGGTTTCCCGGGAGAGCAGGGACTTCACGGAATGTCATACATAGGGTGAATAGAGAGGGAAGACCCAGAAAACGACGAGGGGCCAGGGAGGCATGCAAAAAAATCAGGAAAGAGGTACTAAAAGCACACAAAAGCAGGGAGCGTTTTAAAGAAAGCTGAGCAGTTTGGGCAGGAGTGGGAGGCCAGGGGCGAGAGGCAGTGGCCTTCAGACTGGGCAGCGTAGGAGCTGATGGGTCGGGGTTAGGCAGGTCCTCTCTGAGGATGCTTGCTGAAGGCTGCAGAGGCGGGGACAGAGGTTGGTGGGGAAGCCGAGTCAGACGCTAAACTCCTCCACGCAGGGGCCTGAAATGACCAGGCTTGGGGAAATAAGGGCTGAAAGCAGGGTGGAGGCTGTGCTGCCTGCCTAGGGGTCTGGGAGGGGCCCAAGAGCGGGAGAGCTCTCTTGGCGCCTCCCCGGTCCTGGGCTGGAGGGATCAGAACGCTTGGCCTCCACACCGAGCGCTGCAGCAGCGGGGGGAGTCCGGGGTGGGGCTCCCCGACAACCAGAGCAAGCGACAGGGTGAGTCAGATGGCAACGTGCGGGAGGAGTCACCCAGGTTTCGGGGACGAAGGGGTCGGGACGGGCTCGCGTCGGGGCTGGGAGCTGAGCGAGACCGAGACCGAGACCGAGACCGAGACGGAACGCGGCCCCTGAAAACCACAGACACCGCCGGGGCTCCCCAGAGGTTAACCCCTGCGCGCAGTGGCGGAACCCAGGCCCTCCGCAGCCCGGCCCAGCCTGGCCCAGGATCCAGGGCGTGCGGGAGTTGCGGGAGGGCTCCGCCGGGTCCGCGGCGAGGAGGGTGGTTCTCTCGGGGGCGTCCCTTCCTCCCTGCCGCGCCCGGGTACAGGCTGCCGGGCCAGAGCCCCGCCTGGCGCCGCCCTGGCAGCGGCGTGCGTCCCACAGGCTCGCGTCCCGCGGTCGGCGCCGCAGCGCGCCCTGGTGGCCGAAGCGCTCCCGCGACGTAACTCGCCACGCCCGGGAGGGGACCGCGAGCGCGCGGCTGGGGCTCGCGGGGCCGGGTGGGGGCAGGCTCCTGGGGCTGAGGGGGGCGCAGGGCGGAAGGGCCTGACGGGAGGATCCGCCGGGTAAATGGGCTGGGGCCCAGGCAGGGTGGGGCAGGGTCCAGCGACACCTAGGCCACCCGAAGGAGGCGTGTCTGCTCGTGTCTACCACAGCTTCCTTTTCATTTCCTTCGCAGCACTAGTCAGCGTCTGTAGTTTTACTCAGTCATCCCGGGCTCCACTCGAAGGCAACGTCCAGGAGACGGGCTCAGGACGCTGGCGTTCGCCGGCGCTGGAGCTGCGCGGGCCTCGTGGCGCATCCGGGCACGGGGGGAGGAAGGTCGGGCGCTCGCGATCACCAGATCACCAGCCTTCCGTGCTGAGGCCCAGCCAAGGTCAGCGGGGGGTGCGGGCACTGGCTGCGTCGCAGGTCCAGCAGTAAGAGAAACTTAACCACATCACATCCAACCTGCAGGCCCACGCCAGTGCCACTCATGCCACTGTTAGGGCCCCTGGCTTTGCCAAGGTAAAGCCCGTACACCAGTTGGATCCCCATGAGTCACACCGAGGCCGGGCATTGCGTGTGCAGTGTCGAGCTAAATAACAGAGAGAGGTTCTCCAAAAGAAAATGATATTTATTTGGGAGGTAAAGGAAGACAAAGATTTTTAGAGGAAAATTGAGGATTACGTAATTGTTTTGAGATAATTATCCTTGGCTACAAGGATCAGTAACAAAGGTGGCACCAGTCCGAGGCTGGACAGGCAGTTGCTGGGAGGATGTCTTTGTAGAAATATTTTTTCTGTACGTTGTGATGACATTTGTGCAAGGTTGTGGTTTTTGCAGTCTTTTGTGGTATTTCTTGTTATCAGGCATTGGTGCATGAGAACCCTCCCTTCATGGCCTTCCCAGGCTCTCTTGGTCAAGGCTTTTTCTGTTTTGTTTTGTTAGCACAAGTGACTCCATTTTGATTCTGACAACTCACAACAGTCTGTGCTCGTGGAAGTCCTGCAACCCAGCTTTCTGTTGTTGCTCCAATTTTTCATTAGATATTTGAGATCTTATCCACACTTCAGATCATTTTTAAAGCACTTTCCAAAATAAGCACAAAATATAAATAGCCTAACATCAATCAAAAAGTAGAATTTTGGCTGAGCGAGGTGGTTCATGCAATCCTAGCATTCTGGGAGGTAGAGGCGGGAGGATCACTTGAGGTCAGGAGTTCAAGACCAGCCTGAGCAAGAGCGAGACCTCATCTTTACTAAAAATAGAAAAATTAGGTGGGCGTGGTGGCACATGCCTGTAGTCCCAGCTACTAGGGAAGCTGAGGCAGGAGAATCGCTTGAGCCCAGGAGTTTGAGGTTGTTGTGAGCTAGGCTAACACCACGGCACTCTAGCCCAGGTGACAGAGCAAGACTCCATCTCAAAAAAAAAAAAAAAGTAGAATTTTCATTATCCTATGCAGATCATTAAAACTAGATGCATTTTGCTAAGTTTTGCTGGTTAGTTACTGTGGTGTACTATTCTCAAAGTAGGCCAGATAAATGTATTGTTTTGCTACTCACTTTGGTAGGGAAGCAGAGCTCACATTCAAGAGCTGATTTTCCTGTCTGCTCCTGCTGAGGTCCCTGACTAACCACCCTGTGGTGGGTTACCTGAGGGGCCTGGTGCAGTTCAGGGGCTTTTCTGGAGCTGTTCCTGACTTTTATAGCAGGCTTCTCCTGGGAATGTTCTGATGAGTAGTGTAGTTCTTTGAGCTGATCCCAGCTTTTTATTTTGTAAAAATAAATAAATAAATAAATAAATGCAATTTTAGGTTCATAGCAAAATTGAGAAAAAGGTACAGAGATTTCCCATATACCTCTTCCCCCCACCCCATGCATATCTTCCCCCATTATCAACATTTCCCACTGGAGTGGTCCATTTGTTACAATGGATGAACCTACGTTGACACATCATTGTCATCCAAAGTTCATACAACTTTCTATTTGTTAGTGCTTACTGAGAGTTTTTCTGGTCCACCAAAGCTTGCCTTCTTGTTTTCTAGTGGGATTAAGGGTTTGCCTATGTTTTTAAAAGTTTTTTATATTTCAACGAATTTGGATGGGAAGGCTTCACATGAGCTCAGATGCCATCTTGCAACAAAATGCTTCCATGCTGTTTTTAATTCTGTAAATATAGGCTTCTCCCCTTCCACTCCAAGCTCAGCCCAGAGGACTCTTCCACATACACTTTGCTTTAAGAATGTTGCAAATGCAATGTATGTTCTTGTAACAAAATCAAACGATCCAGAATTATAGAAAGTAATAAAATATACTATCTCTTTCTCCCCCAGAGACCCTGTGTAAATTAAAATATATATGGACATTTCTACATTTATATAATATTTTTACAAAAATAAAACCATACTATTAGTAAAGGAAGATCTACAAACAAAATGAACCAACCCAGCAGGAACTGAGGTCCCTTCTGACAGGACCCTGAAATAATTTTATTTTTCCCTGGTAACAAATGAGATTACCAGAGCATGATTATCATCTACTGTGATGATTTCAAAAAGACAGGCCACATAAATGCGTACTAAGGGAGTAACGTCAGCAAAATTCCCCCACCTAAAGCCTCTTTATTTAAAAAGCCTGGTGTGTGTGTGTGTCTGTGTGTGTATACGTACACATGCACACATATACCCGTACATGCACACACACATGCATGTGTCTTCAAGATGACTGCAATTTATTTTGCAGTCATTCTTTGCACTGCTTCCCAATTTTAGTCCGTTTCCCCCACTAGTTTGTAAGGTACATGATTCCAGGAGACCAGGGGACTAGGGTCTGTTTTTGCTGGGAAATGAGTCCTCCATGCCCCAAATAGTGAGTGACAGAGTAGGGGCTCAGTAAATAACTTTTTTAAAAATTCTTTTTTATTTTTTAGAGAAGGGGCTCACTATGTTGCCCAAGCTGGAGTGCAATGGCTCTTCACAGGCAATATTATAGAACACTATAGCCTCAAACTCCTGGGCTCAAGCTATCCTCCTGCCTCAGCCTCTCAAAGTGCTGGGATCACAGGCGTGACCTACCATGCCAGGCCAGCTCTTGCCTCAATCTTGAGAGTAGCTGGTACTATAGGCCCCTGCCATTGTGCCCGGCTCTTACTAAGCACTTTTTAAATGAATGATTGCTTGACTAAATCTTACCGATCTGAAGCTTCTAGGGCCATCCTTTTTCTTTTATTGTTTGTTTGAAATATATTATGTTTAAGATCTTCTCACTGCCAGCCTCCAAGATAGTGTTGTGCGGGGCTTGCTTTATTCTAGCTTGGTTTCCATGATCCCAATTCACTTGTTACCTGCTTCTCTTTTGAGTTCACAATGATACACAATTTTTAATTTGCTAAAGCACAAACACAGGGGATTTTTGTTCATTTAATGTGAGATATTATGATATAACCAAACTGTGTCTTAAGATATGATAAAATAGTTATTATAATTTTCTATCTTTGGCATTAAGGCTCTAAAATTCTTTAATACTATAACACAGGACCAAGATTTGATTCAGAAAAGAGAATTTCGTGGTCTAATTTATACACTATTCATGTCAGATTCAATTTTTTTTTATTAGATGAATTTGTGAAAACAACCTAGAATAATGCAATCAGTCTAAAATTAGAATAGCAGCTTATGAGACCACCAATAAGTAGTTGTGTGGTAGGGTTTTAAAATAAATTAGAAAAACATAATTTGGGGGAGATCTTAGTATTACTAAGAATATATTCTTCTAGCTAACAGCATCTATATTTATATAAGTTAGACATTTGCTCTTTTAGCTCATGAGATTTTTAAAAGCAGGGATTTTAGCATATCTAAACTTTTATATATAAAAGCTATTTTCAATACAGTTTTTATTTTGGAATAATGTTAGATTCACAGAAAAGTTGGAAAGATAATACTGTCTTCCCCTAACACAGTTTCCCCTAATGGTAACATCTTAAATTACTGTGGTAGTGTAGCGAATTCTTATAATTTTATGTTGTCTCGGCATCCATTGTGAATATAAATTGGATTTTCTCATACCAGAAGCAGGGCTTAGTCACCCTGGACACAGTTTCCAATTCTCCACCTTCTCCCAGTTCTTCTTTGTGGTTGACCCAGATATCTGCCTTATGCAACTGCCTCCTGGTGACCACTTCCCTGGGGGACAGCTAGGTACAACCTGCTGGCCCTGCTGACCATCACACCCTGTGTGGACTGTGCAGATGTGGCACGGTGACCCCCTCTCGGTCATAGCATGACCTTCTGGAACTCATGTCTGCTTGCTTTAGACCCACTAATTAAAACTTCCCATGGGAAACCTGTTTGAAAAATGCCCTGGACCAGTAAAGTCATTGGCCGATGGGTCTACACGCTCCCTGGCCTCTTTATGTCTGGCCTCCAGGCATGCCGTCTACCCCCAGAGCCTGTAAGCAATAACATCTTTATTTCTATCTTATGTCTTTCCTACTCATTGAAGGGATGTTCTCCATCTTAAAGATCCTAAATTAAAACAGATACATGTGTCAAAACTAAGAAGCCAACATGGATACATTACTATTAACTAAACTACAGACTTCATTTGGATTTCACAGTTTTTCCATTAATGTCAGCCTAAGTATTTTAAAAATAGTCAGCAGAAAAATTGGATTTAATTTTACGGTGGTAATTTATAAATAAACAAATGATATTCTTGAGAAACTTATTTATCAATAACATGTCACCTTTAACTATATATTATATCAATGTACTTGAGAAATCAGGCCTTGGTAAAGATTTTTCTTCACTAAGTAATGCATGTGAAATATGGTAAGTGACAATAATAATACAGTGACCTTATAAATACCTCAAGATTTATAAGGCATGCAATTAATAACATAGTGTTTCTGAAATGTAAATAAAAGTCATATTAAGACAAAATATGTTTAAGTGATAAAGGTAAAATTTGTTATTCTCTCTATCTGTATAGATATTACAGGATCTCTAGAATGTATTACTTCAAGACTTATTTACTAAGAAAACTGATAAGTTTGATAGTTTCAAAAAATGACACATTTGTTTCAATGCAGATGTTTTTGCCACTTTGAGAGTTTTCCAAAGTATTTGCTGTCAATGACATATTTCTAAGTGATCTGCATCAATAATGTGACAGTAGCTTCAGACCAGGAACCTTCGCTCCTTAGAAGAAGGCCGCGTGTTAACAAGGGTGTTGAGTCTAAGACTGCAGTGTCTACACTGGTGTTATATTTACATCCTCTCCAGTGTCACCTTTTCTATGATACGATTTGAAAATATTTTGTACATACTAGTAAGACCATAGGAATTTATAAGTGTTATGTGTCTAGCACATATGAAAAAACTAGACACTGTGGAAAGAAAGGTTATGTTTGCATGAGAAACTAATGTTTGGTTTAGGCATGTGAGTTGTTCAGAAACATGGTCTGGTCAAATTTATGTCAGTCTTAATAGAAATGTGGCTGATAAACAACTAATGCTTGACATATGGAACTAGTACAGACTATTTTGCCTAAGATTGTATACTTGATAAAATTTTTTTTTTTAAAGTTTCAGAAGGTGGTTTAATGTTCAAAAAAATATGTATAGGAGAAACAGGCTTGGGGATTCAAGATGGCTGACCAGAGACATCGGCTGCCAAAGCATCTCAGTGAGAAGGAAAAGTTTTAGGTGAAAGAGAAACAAACAAACATAGATCAGGTATAATTCTGAGGGAAGGGTGCCAGAACCTACAAGAGACTCCACGGGAAGAAGGTGTGGAGCAGAACAAGGAGGAGCAAAATATTGGCAGAAATCAACTGGCTTCGCCATCAGTGAAAAGCGCAGGTGGACCGGTTTGTTTCTCCCTCCCTCACATCTCTGACGGCCAGCGGATTCCCGAGCTGCTGGAGAGACTTTCTTCCTCCATGAGCTCAAAAGCTGCTGCTGCCAGTGAACTGGGAGCTTCCTGTGGACAAAGCACCAGGCTTCCCCCTGCCCCTAGGGTGCTCCTTGTCACCACAGACTCAGATGCTCATTCACACACAAACATTTCCCAACTCTGGCCTAGACTGTGGGAGTCATAGGGGTCTAATGGGTTCCAGGGCATCTGCATGACTCCAGAGCCTGATTCCAGGTGGGCTGCTTCCTGAAGGGAGGGACAGAGATGACCAGAGTGCTAGCATTCCTCCATCTGGACTCTTCTCCTCCCCTTCCCTCCCCACCTGTGGCTGCCGAGAGCTCTTAAGGTCCTGCTGCAGACTGAGAGGTGCTCCAACTATGAGCTCCCTGCTCACTGGCCCTCCCTGGTGCTGCTTGCAGGGCGGCTCCATCAGAGCAGGGCATGCCCCCGAGCAGAAGGACGTCAAACCTGCCTGAGCACCCCATAGGCAACTCAGGACCTGCATACTTTTCCCTGGCATGGTCAGGGATTAATCTTCAGTGATCCAGGCTCAGGCCTGCATGCTAGATCCCAGGCCCCAGGTCTCAATCGTGTTGCCTGGGGGCACAGAGGGGACATTTGTGAACTAATCTCTGGAGGCGAGGGAGCCTGTGGGGGCAGAACTGAGAGGAGAGTGAAGTGTGGGTCCCAGCCACTGTGTACTCATGGGGCACCCCTCCCCCCACAAGAAGGCTGTGCTTTCAGCCCAGGCCGGGATCATGGGTGAAGTTCCCCAGTCTGCAGCACAGTCGTGGGAGAGCTCAGCTAGTTTGAACTCCTGCCTGCTGGCAGATGCCAGAGGGAAACCGCAGAGCAGAGGAGAGCAGAGAAGAGGGAAGCCTGCAGGGGACAGCCAGATTGTGAAACTCAGATGGCCCCGCCTCCACAAGCAGACTTTCTGGTTGGCTGGGACCACTTCAGCCCCTCCTTGTGGCTTTGCCCAGAAGCTGGGAGCAGACTTTTGACTTCTGCTGAAGCAGATACCTTGCCAGCTTTTGTGGAGCCTGAAGGCAAGCTCACCCAACCCAGCCCCACCCAGCCTCATTCACCCACCCACCTCTGCTGTGGCAGAGAATAGGGACTCACCTGGAAGTTCCAGGGCCACACCCACCACCTTGGGCATTTAAGTGCCTCTCCTGAGGGACTAGAGCCTGTCACAGATCCCAAAAACAACATTGCAGCTTGTTCCTTCTGTCAAGCACCACCTACTGACAGGGAGGTCAATTGACATGCCCTTTATAGCATTTACTAACTCAAGCATATGGGGTGTGGTTGATTCTTACCCACAAGTACCACCTAATGTCTCAGAGATTAAACTGGGCCTGCCATTACAAGTCACACTGTTAAGAAGACCACAGGGCTGGGGAAAGACCTCCATCCTCCATCATTGAAGAGAGACAGGGATTCTGCCCACTCACATAGCTCACCACTCCTACAGCCTACAAACAACTAGCAACTGAGAAAAACCACCACACCAAAGATAGCTATAATCAAGGCATCCATCCAGAGCGTAGATGGCCATCAAAACAAACAAAGCCAAAGGTTCTTAGCAAACATACACTACAAACACACCTGTATGAGTGTATGTGTGTAGGGGGTGGGGTGGGGAGTGGGAAGTCCCATCTAAACAAAAGAAAATCCCCAAATAAGAAGGAATAGCTGCTCCAGATTAGAAGTAATTACCAAAGAACTCCAAAAATATGAAAAAGTAGAGTGAAAGGACACCCCCAAAAGGGAACACCAGCTCTCTAGCAATGGGTACTAGCCAAAATGAAAATATTGAAATGACAGATAAAAAATTCCAAATATAGATAGTAAGGAAACTCAATGAAGTACAAGAGAAAATGGAAAACCACCTCAAAGAAACCAGAAAAACAATTCAGGAAATGAATAGAAAATTCACTAAAGAGATTGAAATTAAAAAAAAAAAATAGAACTTCTGGAAATGAAAAATTCATTTAAGGAAATACCAACCACAGGGGAAAGTTTTAAGAATAGCCTTGACCAGGCAGAAAAAAGAATCTCAGAGCTTGAAGACAGCTCTGTCAAATTAACTCAGTCCAAAATAAAGAACATAGAATTAAGAGGAATGAACAAAGCCTACAAGAAATATGAGATTATGTAAAATGACCAAATATAAGAATCATAGGCATCCCTGAGGGTGAAGAAGAAAGTACATAAGCACTGGAAAACTTATTTGAGGGAACAAGTGAGGAAAACTTCCCCGGTCTTGATAGAGACTTAGACATCCAGGTATAAGAAGCCCCAAAAAACATCTGGGAGATTCATCACAAAGAGGCAATCACCAAGACACACAGTCATCAGACTGGCCAAAGTCAACATGAAAGAGGAACTCCTGGCCGGGCGCGGTGGCTCACGCCTGTAATCCTAGCACTCTGGGAGGCTGAGGCGGGTGGATCGCTCGAGGTCAGGAGTTCGAGACCAGCCTGAGCAAGAGCGAGACCCCGTCTCTACTAAAAATAGAAAAAAATTATATGGACAACTAAAAATCTATATAGAAAAAATTAGCCGGGCATAGTGGCGCATGCCTGTAGTCCCAGCTATTCGGGAGGCTGAGGCAGTAGGATCGCTTAAGCCGAGGAGTCTGAGGTTGCTGTGAGCTAAGCTGACGCCACGGCACTCACTCTAGCCTGGGCAACAAAGTGAGACTCTGTCTCAACAAAAAAAAAAAGAGGAACTCCTGCAAACCATGAGGTGAAAACATCAAGTAACTTACAAAGGAAAACCCATCAGGCTAACTGCAGACTTCTCAACTGAGACCTCACAAGACAGAAGGGATTGGGCCCCATCTTTAGTCTTCTTACACATAACAACTGCCAGTCTATAATTTTGTATCTTTCAAAACTAATGAAGGAGGAGAAAAATATATGAAGGAGAAATAAAGTTTTTTCCAGACAAGCAGACAGCGAGGGAATTTGTCAAGACCAGACCTGCCCTGCAGGAAATACTCAGAACTGCATTATACATGGATCAGCACAATAGTCATGCACCAGAGAAAAACCATCCAAAAGCTAAAGCACATAGCTGATATAAAACAATAGTACCAGAGGCAAAACAAAACAATAACATAAATCCAACAGGATGAACAGAACAGCATCCCAACTATCAATGCTATCAATCAACATGAATGGTTTGAATTCCCCACTCAAGAGACATAGGCAGGCTGAATGGATTAAAAAAAAAAATACAAGCCACGTACCTGCTGTTTCCAGGAAACACATCTAACCCACAAGGGCACATTCAGACTCAAGGTGAAGGGATGGAAAAAAAAATATTCCATGCAAATGGACACCCAAACAAAGCAGATATAGCCATTCTCGTATCAGAAAAAATTGACTTTAAATCAACAATAGTAAAGAAATTATATAATGATAAAGGGAGAAAGTCAACAAGAAGACATAACAATCCTAAATATTTATGCACCTAACACAGGAGCACCCAGATTCATAAAGCAAATGCTACTAGATCTAAGCAAAGAGATAAACAGCAATATCATAATTGCTGGGGACTTCAACACGCCACTGACAGAACTAGACAGATCATCCAAGCAGAAAATAAATAAAGAAACCCTGGACTTAAATGAGACTCTAGAAAAAATGGGCCTAACAGATATTTACAGAACATTTTACCCCAAAACTACTAAATATACATTCTTCTTATCAGCACATGGAACATTCTCCAAGATTGATCATATTTTAGGCCATAAAACATGGTTCAAAAAATTAAAAAATATAGAAATCATACCATGTATCTTCTCAGACCACAGTGGAATAATAAAACTAGAAATCAACTCCAAGACAAAGACTCAATTCTACACAAAGTCATGGAAATTAAACAGCCTGCTGCTGAATGATTATTGGATCAATAATGAAATTAAGATGGAAATTAAAAGATTCATTGAGCTGAATGACAAAAGGGACACGAGCTATCAAAATCTATGAGATTCAGCAAAAGTAGTCCTAAGGGGGAAATTCATAGCCTGACATGCCTTCATCAGAAAGACAGAAAGATCACAAATTAACAATCTAGTGACACATCTCAAGGAACTAGAAAAGGAGGAGCAAACCAAACCCAAAACCAGCAGAAGAAAAGAAATAACTAAGGTCAGAGCAGAACTAAAAGAAATTGAAAACAAGAAAATAATACAGAAGATCAACAAAACAAAAAGTTGGCTCTTTGAAAAGATAAACAAAATCGATAGACCTCTTGCTAGATTAAGCAGGAATAGAAGAGAAAGAACTCGAATACACTGAATCAGAAATGAACAAGGAGATATAACAACAGATACCACAGAAATACAAAATATCATCTGTGAATACTATGAAAATCTCTATGCACATAAACTCGAGAACATAGCGGAAATGGACAAATTTCTGGAAACAACCTCTCAAGACTCAATCAGGAAAAAACAGAACTCCTGAACAGACCAATAATGAGCAATGATATTGAAGCAGCAATTAAAAAAAAAATCTTCCAACAACAAATAAAAGCCATGGACCAGACAGAGTCACAGCTGAATTTTATCAGACCTACAAAAAGAGTTGGTATCCATTCTACAGAAATTATTCCATAACATTGAGAAGGAGGGAATCCTCCCCAGCTCATTCTGTGAAGTCAGTATTACCTTGATATCAAAGCCAGGAGAGTTTAATCGGTAGCGGGAGCAGAGAGCGGACCCCAGAGAACCCTGGGCAGCCCCACCGCCACCACCGGCCTAGTTACCGTCACACATTGTGAGGAGCCGCAGCTGCCGCAGCCAGCCCTAATCACGACCACCGCAACCATGAGCAGCAAGGCGGAGACCCAGCAGCGGCCCACCTCCCCCCCTGCCACCCCCAACCTCAGCTGCTGACACCAAGCCTGGCACCACAGGCAGCGCTGCAGGGAGTGGTGGCCGGGGCGGCCTCTCATCGGCGGTACCTGTCGGGACAAGAAGGTCATTGCAACGAAGGTTTTGGGGACAGTAAAATGGTTTAATGTAAGAAACGGATATAGTTTCATCAACAGGAATGACATCAAAGAAGATGTATTTGTACACCACACTGCCATAAAGAAGAATAACCCCAGGAAGTACCTTTACAGGGTAGGAGATGGAGAAACTGTGGAGTTTGATGTTGTTGAAAGAGAAAAGGGTGCAGAGGCAGCAAATGTTACAGGCCCTGGTGGAATTCCAGTTCAAGGCAGTAAATATGCAGCAGACCGTAACCATTACAGATGCTATCCACATCGCAGGGGTCCTCCACACACCATTTCCAGCAGCGTTAACAGAATAGTGAGAGTGGGGAAAAGAATGAAGGATCAGAGAGTGCTTCTGAAGGCCAGGACCAACAACGCCAGCCCTACCACAGGCGAAGGTTCCCACCTTACTACATGCGGAGACCCCATGGGCATTGACCACAGTATCCCAACCCTCCTGTGCAGGGAGAAGTGATGGAGGGTGCTGACAACCAGGGTGCAGGAGAACAAGGTAGACCACCAGTAAGACTGAATATGTACTGGGGTCATAGACCACGATTCTGCAGGGGCCCTCCTCCCCAAAGACAGTCCAGAGAGGATGGCGATGAAGAGGATAAAGAGAATCAAGGAGATGAGACCCAAGGTCAGCAGCCGCCTCAACGTCGGTACCATCGCAACTTCAATTACCACCGAAACTTCAATTACCGATGCAGACACCCAGAAAACCCTAAACTACAAGACAGCAAAGAGACAAAAGCAGCCGATCCACCAGCTGAGGATTCGTCTGCTCCCGAGGCTGAGCAGGGCGGGGCTGAGTAAATGCCGGCTTTCCATCTCCACCATCGTCCAGTTTAGTCATCCAACAAGAAGAAATGAATATGAAATTCCAGCAATAAGAAATGAACAAGATTGGAGCTGAAAACCTTAAGTGCTTGCCTTTTGCCTATTGACCAGATAACTAGAACTATCTGCATTATCTATGCAGCATGGGGTTTTTATTATTTTTACCTAAGACGTCTTTTTTTGGTAATAACAAACGTGTTTTTTTAAAAAAGCCTGGTTTTTCTCAATATGCCTTTAAAGGTTTTTAAATTGTTTCATATCTGGTCAAGTTGAGATTTTTAAGAACTTCATTTTTAATTTGTAATAAAAGTTTACAACTTGATTTTTTCAAAAAAGTCAACAAACTGCAAGCACTTGTTAATAAAGGTATTAAATAATTTAAAAAAAAGCCAGGAAAGCATGCAACAAAAAAGAAAACTAGAGACCAATATCCCTTATGAATATAGATGCAAAAATCCTCAATAAAATACTAGCAAACAGAATTCTACAGCATTCAAGAAAATAATCCACAATGACCAAGTGGGCTTCATCCCAGGGATGCAAGGATGGTTCAACATAAATAAATCAATAAATGTGATTCACCACATAAACAGAAGCAAAAACAAAGATCATATGATCATCTCAATAGATGCAGAAAAAGCATTCAACAAAATTCAACACCCTTTCATGATAAAAAACTCTCAAGAAACTAGGCATAGAAGGAAAATACTCAAAATTATAAAAGCCATATATGACAAACCTACAGCAAGCATCATACTGAACGGGGAAAAGGTGAAAGCATTCCCACTAAGAACTGGAACAAGACAAGGATGCTCACTGTCAGTACTTCTATTCAACATAGTGCTGGAAGTCCTAGCCAGAGCAGTCAGGCAAGAGAAAGAAATTAAAGGCATCCAAATCAGGAAAGAGGAGGTCAAACTATTGCTCTTTGCAGATGATATTATCTTATATCTTGAAAACCTCAAAGATTCCAAGGGGCTCCTGGAATTGATAAATAAATTCAACAAAGTTTCAGATTACAAAATCAATGTACACAAATCAGTAGCATTCCTATACATCAATAACAGTCAAGCTGAGAGTCAAATCAAAGACTCAATACCATTCACAATTGCTAAAAAGAAAAGAAAATACCTGGGAATATACTTAACCAAGGAGGTGAAAGAGCTCTACAAAGAGAACTATGAAACACTGAGGAAAGAAATCACAGATGATACAAACAAATGGAAAAACATATTATGTTCATGGGTCAATAGACTCAACATTGTTAAAATGTCCATACTACCCAAAGTGATTTACAGATTAAATGCAATCCCCATCAAAATACCAACATCATATTTTACAGATCTAGAAAAAATAATTCTATGCTTTGTTTGGAACCAGAAAAGAACATGAATAGCCAAAACAATCTTAAGCAAAAGTAACAAATCAGGAGGCATCACATTATCAGACTTCAAACTATACCACAAGGCTACAGTAACCAAAACATCATGGTATTAGCATAAAAATAGAGACATAGACCAATGGAACAGAACAGAGAACCCAAATATAAAACCATCCACATACAGAAAACTGATCTTTGACAAAGCATATGACAATATACACTGGGAAAAGAATCCCTTTTCAATAAATGGTGCTGGCAAAATTGGATAGCCACATGCAGAAGAATGAAACAGGATACATATCTTTCACCACTCACAAAAATTAATTCAAGATGGATAAAGGACTTAAATGTAAAGCATGAAACCATAAGAATTCTAGAAGAAAATATTGGAAAAACTCTTCTGGATATTGGCCTAGGCAAAGAATTTATGAGGAACACCCCAGTGGCACTTACAGCAACAACAAAAATAAATGGGACTGATTAAGTTAAAAAACCTTCTGCACAGCCAAGGAAATAATCAACAGAGCAAATGGACAACCTATAGAATGGGAGAAAATATTTGTAAGCTATACATTTGGTAAAGGACTAACAACCAGAACATACAAAGAACTCAAGCAAATCAGCAAGAAAAAAATCAAACAACCCCATTAAAAAGTGGGCAAAAAGACATGAACAGAAGTGTCTCAAAAGAAGATAGGCAAATGGCCAATCACCATATGAAAAAATGCTCAATGTCACTAATCATCAGGGAAATGCAAATTAAAACCACAATGAGATATCACCTTACCCCAGTAAAAATGGCTTTTATTAAAAAGTCCAAAAACAGTAGATGCTGGCATGGCTGCATAGAGAAAAGAACACTTACACACTCTTAGTGGGACTGCAAATTAGTATAACCTCTTTGGAAAATAGTATGGAGATTACTCAAAGAGCTAAAAGTAGACCTACCATTTGATCCAGCAATCCCACTACTCGGTATTTACCCAAAGGAAAAGAAGTTATTTTATCAGAAAGACACCTGCACTCAAATGTTTACTGCAGCCCAATTCACAATTGCAAACATGTGGAATCAACCCAAATGCCCATCAATTCATGAGTGGATTAACAAAATGTGGTATATGTATGCCATAGAATACTGCTGAGCCATGATGAAGGATGACTTGATGCCTTTTGCAACAATTTGGATGGAACTAGAGACCATTATCCTAAGTGAAGTATCTAAATATTGGAAAAGCAAACACCACATGTACTTACTGTTAAACTGGACTTAACTGATGAGCACACATGTGCATAAAGGGAAGTAAAACTCAATGGAAATCAAGCGGGGGGCGGGGGGGGGAGAGGAGGAGGGGATGGGCAAAAATCAGCCTAGTGGGTACAATGAACACTATCTGGGTGATGGGCACACTTTAACCCTGACTCAAGTATTACAAAAGTGATCCATGTAACCAGAAATATTTATGACCCCATAATACTTTGAAATTTTATGTATATAATTCTAGATATTGGCCTAGGCAAAGAATTTACGAGGAAGACCCCAATGGCAATTACAGCAACAACAAAAATAAATGGGACTTGATTAAATTAAAAGCCTTCTGTACAGCCAGGGAAATAATGAACAGAGCAAATAGACAATGTACAGAATGGGAGAAAATATTTGCTATATATATAATAGAATCCAAGGATCTATCTACACAGATATATACAGATCTAATATGTGTGTGTGTGTGTGTGTGTGTGTGTATTTGTGTCTTTTGCCCACTTTTTACTGGGATTATTTGATTTTTCTACTATATATTTAGTAGATCCTTGGTATGTGAGGGAGATTGGTTCTAGGACCCCCACAGATACCAAACTCCATAGATGTTTGAGTCCTTATATAAAATGATGTAGTGTTTGCATACAACCTATGCACATCCTCCTGCATCCTTTAAATAATCTCTAGATTACTTATAATACTTAATACAATGTAAATATCTGTTATACTATATTCTAAAAGTTGGATCATTTTTTATTGTTGTATTGTTTTTTTTTAATATATTCCATTCATGGTTGTTGAATCAGCAAATAGACTATATTACAACCTATGGATGTCTAGAGCCTACTGTATCTATTAATAAATCTAGATTAATGAAAGTGGTTAAAAATTTTTTATCTCCATTTAGATAGGTCATACCAGAGAGAAAACTAAACTCAAAGATTGCTTTGATCAATTAACACAGCTTTGTGACTGACAGGGTATTCGTATCTGTTGCACATGTGGCTATATGTGTGATCACCCCATGCTAGAGGTGTCAATAGATTGCCTCACCTTTCTGAAAAATAACAATATAACAATCACAAAGCTTAAAAAGACACATGAACATATGATCCATTGAAAGAAACTAAATAAAGTGACGGAAATTGTCCCTGAGGAAGCCCAGACATCAGGATTACCAAACAAGGACTTTAAAACAAATGTCTTGAATATGCTGAAAGAGTTAAAGTAAAACATGGACAAGAAACTAAAGGAAATCAGGATAATGATGTATGATCAAAATGAGAATATCAATAAAGAGACAGAAAGTATAAAAAGGAACCAAACAGAAATTATGTAGCTGAAAAGTAGAATAACTGAAATGAAAAATTCACTAGAGAGGTTCAACAGATTCAAGCAGGAAGAAAAATTCTATGGGATTCTATCAGACAATATGGGACAATCGAAGTAATTGAGTCTGAGGTACAGAAAGAAAAAGGAATGACAAAAAGTGAACACAACCTAAGGAAACCGTGGGACACTGCCATGTGGACCAAAATACACACTATGGCAGTCTCAGAAAGTGGAGAGAGAGGAAAGGACACAAAGAATCTTTGAAGAAACAATGCCCCAACACCTCTCAAATTTGATAAAACATATGCATTTACAAAGCTAAGATGCTTACTGCACTCCAAGTAGGAACTCAAGGAGGCTCACATAGAGACACATCATAATCAAACTAGTTATAGGAATACTGAGGAGATATTGCAAGTTCAGTTCCAGACCACCACAATAAAGTGAATACCACAATACTGAGTCATGCAAATGTTTTGGTTTCCAGTGCATACAAAAATTATGTCTATACTATACTATAGTCAATGAAGTATACAAAAACATTATGTATAAAAGACAGTATATATCTTAATTTTAAAGTATTTATTTAGAAAAGCTAACAATTGTCTCAGCCTCCAGCAAGTCATACTCTTTTTGCTGGTGGAGGGTCTTGCCTTGATGTTGATGGCTGCCAATTGATCAGGGTGGTGGTTACTGAAGGTTAGGGTGACTGTGGCAATTTCTCAGATAGGACAATAATGAAGTTTGCCACACATGTGGACTTCTCCTTTCACAAAAGATTTCTCCATAGCATCTGATGCTGTTTGATAGCATTTACCCACAGTAGAACTTTTTTCAAATTGGAGTCAGTCCGATCAAACCCTGCTGCTGCTTTATCAACTTAATTTATGTAATATTCTAAATCCTTTGTTGTCATTTCAACAATTTTCACAGCATCTTCACCAGGAGTAGTTTCCATTTCAAGAAACCACTTTCTTTGCTTATCCATAAGAAACAACTCTTTGTTCATTCAAGTTTTTTCATGAGATTGCAGCAATGCAATCTCATCTTGTCTTGCTAGTTCTACCACATCTGCAGTTCCTTCTTCCACTGAAGTCTTTAACCCCTCAAAGCCATCCATAAGGGTTGGAATCAACTTCTTCCAAACTCCTGCTAATGTCGATATTTTTACCTCCTCCCATGAATCATGAATGTTCTTAATGGCATCTAGAATGGTGAATCCTTTCTAGAAGGTTTTCAATTTACTTTGCCCAGATCTCTCAGAATAATCACTATTTATGGCAGCTATAGCCTAATGAAATTTAGTTATTAAATAATAAGACTTGAAAGTTGAAATTACTCCTTGATGTATGGCCTGCAGAATAGATGCTGTTAGCAGTCACAAAAACAACATTCATCTCTTTGTACATCTCCATCCAAGCTCTTGGGTGACCAAGTGCATTATAAATGAGCTGTAATCTCTTTTTCTGAGCAGAAATATCTTTTTCTGAGCAGTGGATATCAATAGTGGGCTTAAAATATTTAGTAAACCATGCTGTAAACATATGTGCCATATATAAACATATATCCAGGCTTTGTAGTTCCATTTATAGAGCACAGGCAGAGTAGGTTTTGCACAAATTTTTAAGGCCTTAGGGTGTTCAGAATGGTAAAAAAGCATTGGCTTCAACTTAAAGTCACCAGCTGCATTAGCCCCTAACAAGAAAGCCAGCCTGTTATTTAAAGCTTTTAAGTCAGGCATTGATTTTTCCTCTCTAGCTATAAAAGTTCTAGATGGCATCTTCTTCCAACATAAAGTTATTTTTTTCTACACTGGAAATCTCTTGTGTGGCCGCCTTCATCAATGATCTTAGCTAGATCTTCTGGATTAACTTGTTGCAGCTTCTCCATCAGCACTTGCTGCTTCACCTTACACTTTTATGTTATGGAGATGGCTTCTTTCCCTAACCTCATGAACAAACCCCTGCCAGCTTCAAAATTTTCGTCAGGGCCCAGGCACAGTGGCTGACACAGGTAATCCCAGTGCTTTGGGAGGTTGATGCGGGAGGATTTCTCAGGCCAACAGTTTGAGACCAGCCTGGGCAACATAGTGAGACTCTGTCTCTACAAATTTTTTTAAAAAATTTAGCCAGGTATGGTGGTGTGTGCCTGTAGTCTTAGCTACTTGGGAGGCTGAGGCAGGAGGATCGCTTGAGCCCAGGAGTTCAAGGCTGCAATTTTCGCCACTACACTCTCACCTCCCTCAGTCTTGATAGAATTGAAGAGAGTTAGGGCCTTGCTCTGCATTAGACTTTGGATTAAGGGAGTGTTGTGGCTGGTTTGATCTTCTATCCAGACCAATAAAACATTCTCCATACCAGCACTAAAGCTGTTTTGCTTTCTAGTCATTTTTGTGTTCACTGGAATAGCACTTTTAATTTTGTTCAAGAACTTTGCTTTCACAACTTGGGTAAGTGTTTGGTGCAAGAGCCCTAGCTTTCAGCCTATCTTGGCTTTCAACATGCCTTTGTCACTAAGCTTAATCATTTCTGGGTTTTTTTGTTTGTTTGTTTGTTTGTTTGTTTGTTTTTGTTTGCTTGTTTTTTTTTTTTCTTTTTTTGAGACAGGGTCTTGCTCCATTGCCCAGCCTGGAGTGCAGTGGTACGATTATAGCTCACTGCAGCCCAAGGATCACTCTTGGGCTCAAGTGATCCTCCTGCCTCAGCCGCCCAAGTCACTAGGACTATAGGTGCATGCCACCACACCCAACTAATTTATTTTTATTCTTATTTTTTTGTAGAGACAGGGTCTTGCCATGTTGCCCAGGCTGGTCTCAAACTCCTAGCCTCCAGTGACCCTCCTAGCTCGCCCTCCCAGAGTGCTGTGATTACAGGCATAATTAATTCTACCTGGCCTCTAGCTTTTGATTGAAAGTGAGATAAGTGCAACTCTTCCTTTCACTTGCAAGGCCAGTGGAGGGTTATTAATTGACCTAATTTCAGTATTGTTGTGTCTCAGGGAATAGGAAAGCCCCAAGAAAGGGAGAGAGATGGGGGAACAGCCAGGCAGTAGAGCAGTCGGAACACACACATTTATCAATTAAGTTTGTCATCTTACATGGGCTTGGTTCATGGTACCTGAAAACAATCAAAGATCACTGATCACAGATCACCATAACAGATGTCATAATAATGACAAAGTTTGAAATATTACAAAAATTGCCAAAATGTGACACAGAAACACAAAGTGAGCATGTGCTGTTGGAAAAATGGCACCTTGCTCAAAACAGGGTTGCCACAAACCATCAATTTGTCTCTGTGAATTGCAATAAAGGGAAGTGCAATAAAATGAGGTATGCCTGTATAAGACAAAGAGAGAATCTTAAAAGCAGCAAGAGATATACAGAGCTCATCAATAAACCCATATATCTATGGCCAGTTGATTTTTGACAAGGGTGCCAAGTCCATTCAAGGGGGGAAAGAATAGTCTCTTCAATACACGATGCTGGGACAACTGGATTTCCACAAGCAAGAGTGAAGTTGGACCCCTATGCCACACCATATACAAAAAATAACAACTAATGACCTAAATATAAGAACTAAAACCATAAAACTCTTAGAAGAATGCATAGGAGTAAATCATCATGAAGTTGGATTTGGCAATAGGTTCTCAGATATGATACCAAAAGCCAAAGCAAAAAAGCAAAACAAAAAAACAAAAAAAAATCCAAGAAAATAGATAAATTGGACTTCCTCAAAATTTAAAACTTTTATGTATCAAAGGACATTATCAAGAATATGAATAACAACCTACAGAATGGGTGAACATATTCGCAAATCATACATCAAATGATATCCATAATATATAAAGAACTCCTACAAATCAACAACAAATAGACAAAAAAACAAATTAAATAACGGGCAAAGGACTTGAACAGACATTTCTCCAAAGTTGTATATATGAATGGCCAGTAAACACATGAAAAGATGCTCAAAGTTATTAGTCATTAGGGAAATGCAAATCAAAAATACAATGAGATACCACTTCACACCTATTAAAATGGCTATGATTTAAGGGGAAAAGGAACAAAGCAAATGTGGGTGAGAATGTGGAGAAATTGGAAGCCTTGTACATTGCTAGTCAGAGTGCAAAATGGGGCAGCCACTGTGGAAAATATTTTGACTGTTCCTCAAAAAGCTAAATATAGAATTACAATAGCATTATTTTAATACCAACAATTCCACTGTTGGGTGTATACCCAAGTCTGGAACTCCCCAGAGGTGATGTTTGTCCTTGGTGCTAACTCTATTTTATCTTGTTTTAATAGCATGACCTCCTCCTCTAACTCGGGATACAAATATGATCACATCTCATTGTGGATGTGAGTTATTTCTCTGCCCCTGATGCCAAATTAGCTGGAAGTTCTGTTGTTTTTCTTTTGAGGATGGGCTCCCACTGAACTGTCCCGGAATCAACCACCATTCAGTTTAACGCCTCTCAAAAGAACCAGGAATTGAGGTCAGTCCAGCTTACAGCTTGCTCAGTCCACATCGTGATTTCTCGTTGCTGCCACAAGGTGGTGATGTTGTGTTACAGATGCGCGCCATGGACGTGCAGATGCCAGCGCTCCCCGTGGACCGTTCCGAAACGAAAACTGTCTTGTGATTTCACAAGACAAAGCAGCCTGTTCCCTGCTGGGGAGCTCAAAGGCGTGAGGATATCTCAGAGAGGCCATATTCCCATCTCTGAAGACAAGGAAAACATCATCAACAGACAGACCAAGCCCAACACTGCATCCTCAGACGGGGAAGGGCCACTGCGAGTGAAAGCAAAAATAAATAAACAAACATAAATCTAAGAGGGGAAGTCCCAGAAACCGCTGCAGGTACTTTCTTTAGGAACCTTATGAACACAGGGAAAACCTTCCTTCTGGTCTGTTGTTGGAATAAGGCCATCCCAGGACACCAGAAATCAAGGCATAGAGTTTAGGGAGGGCCTTGGGGAGGTCACAGTGGCAGGCGGGCTGCCAAATGAGGTGACACAAACCAGAAAGCACTGGAAAAAGAGACAAGTAGCCCAAATTTCAGCATCACTGCTCTCCCCCACTCCCCACTCGAAGGCCCCCAGGCCCTGGTTCCAAGACTTTCCACTTTCTAGAGGATATTCTTGATCTTAAACCATTTTCCTGCTTTTTTTTTTTTTTTTTTTTTGAGACAGTTTCTGGCTCTGTCGCGCAGGCTGGAGTGGCCTGATCAGAGCTCACTGCAGCCTCGAACTCTTGTACTCAAGGGATCCTCCCGCCTCAGCCTAAGGAGTAGGCTGAGTCCCCTGCTGGGACTGCAGGCAGGAACCACAGCGCCCCGCGTCCATTTCCCTTTATTTTTTTATTTTGAGGCATGTACCCCTTATCCAGTTTTCCCCAGTGGTAACGTCTCACAAAACCGCAGCCCAGGAGCCCGACCCGCACGCTGGCAGCGGTCCGCCAGGCAGAGAGCACCGCCGCGACCGCACAGGCCCGCGCGATTTCCGCAGCTCCGTCCGCTTCCCTCCCCACTGGACGCCACCGATCTGCTCCTCGTTTCTGGGACCTGTTCTTTCAAGAAACGAAACCGTGCGGTGCAGAACTTTCGGGATTGGCTTTTTTCATTCGGCTAACTCCCTGGAGTTCCAGGCAGGCTGTGGGTGCATCAGGAGCTCCTTTCGTACTGCCAAGGACCGCACCGCGGCCTAGCACACAGACCCTCATTTTTCAACCCGGACACCCGCGAGGGCGGCAGGACGGGAAGGCGCATGGCTGGGCGCTGCTCCTCCCAGCACAGCGTCTCTGGGGTCCAGGTCCTGCTGGGCCAGTTTCCACCGCCTTGGAACCCACCAGTGTCCTTCCCCGACACCAAAGAAGAGAGAGGCCGAGAAAGACCTACAGGACCTCGAGGAGGAGTGGGCGGGGCCTGGGCGTGGGCACAGCGCCTGCCCAAAGGTGGGGCGTGGGCGGAGCGCCTGCGCGGAGGCGGGGCCTGGGTGTGGGCGGAGCGCCCGCCCGGAGGTGGGGCCTGGGTGTGGGCGGAGCGCCTGCGCGGAGGCGGGGCCTGGGTGTGGGCGGAGCGCCTGCGCGGACGCAGGACATGGGCGGAGCGCTTATCCGGAGGCGGGGCCTGGGCGTGGGCGCCGTACTGAAAAGGGCGTGGAGCGCGGCGGTACAGGGATCCAGCTTCAGCAGCCTGGTCTGCGCCAGCACCTGGTCCCGAAGGGGGCAGCCGGGGCACTCCCGCACGCCGGCGACTGCGCGTGCTCTGCCAGGCGCGGCTGGAACCTGGAGGGGACGGCCGGAACGCCCCTCGGGGAGGCGCGAGTCCGAGCCTGGCGCTCCTACCCAGGCGTGCGCGGGCCAGAGGGTGAGTGACCTCTGACCGGGGACCTGGGGCTTGGGAGGGACAGTTCCCTGGACCGCAGGGCCCGAGAGGTCCCTGCGATTTTAACTTGCCGGCCAGATGGTGAACACGTGGGCTCTGTGGTTCCTTGCGCCCGGGCCACGGACCATTTCGAAAATGTGATGGGACGGACCTTTGCCTGCGCGCCGCCGCATGCTGGGGCAAGCTGTGAGCGCTTCCCAGGAATCATCCCATCGAGTCTGCCCTCTGCCCAACCCCGTATTTCACGTAGGAATCCGGGAGCCCGAGGTCAGTTTGCAAAGGGGTGCGGTGGTTTAGGCCGATGCACAGCCCAGGGCTGCCCTGATCCCGCGGCTGAGTCACTGTGGTTTAGCGCTGCCCTTGTCCAGGACACTGTGGCAGTCTGAAAAAATCAGCTTCTTTAACCTTTAATCTCTGAAAATCTCAGCCAAACCAACACGTGAAAAGGAATGTATATTAAATAATGCACACTTCTAACCATGCTACCTATAGTCCTTTAAAAAGAAAATGGAAGTAACCTAAGTGCCCAGAAATAGGGAAATGGACACAAAAGGACATGTGGGCAATGGTGTCACTACACCTGCTACACCATGAAAAGTTGTCTAGCTGTTAGAATGTCCAGCATGGGGCCCATCCTCATGGAAAGAGGCACAGGAAATAACAAAGTGAAAACATCATAAAATACCTTCTGGATGCTGATTAAGATGAAATACTGTGTACGTCAACAATAGCAAAGCCCATTTGATGTGATATGTAGAGTTTAATAACCAGGTGGCCCTTTTTCCTGTAGGCCTGGGTAAGTGTGTAGTTTCTAACAAAAGAGAAAAGATTACTGCTGTGGATGGGGTTCTCAGGGAGGTGCCTGAGGCTGGAGTGCCCTGGACTGTGAGTCAGGAACCTGGTTGGAGTCCTTTGTCTGTTATTTTCAGCAAGTTGCTCTGTCCTTGGGCCTCAGTTTCTTATTGTAGCACTAGGAGAATTGGAGATGAGGAGTCACAAACGCAAATGCCAGGCCAGGCATGTGACGTAAATATGTAAACTGGGCCAAGCAAGACCACAGGGAGTGGTGAGGCCTGGGGACACTGAAAGTTCCTGCCCTGCATAGAGGCCTTAAGTTAAAAGCATTTGATCCAAACCAACATGTCTTTGGGCCCTCAGTTTAGGAGTCTCAGGGTAAGGTGTTCCCTGAGTCTCCAGAAGCACTGGCAGCATTTTTAAAAAGTAAAGCAGGTCACATCACTCCCCTGCCTAAGAAACTCCTGTGGCTTTCTGTTAGGCTTAGATTGAAATCCTTGCCCATGCCCTAGGAGGGGTCAGGCCCCTCCCATCTCTCGGTTTGCATCTCCCACCACCGAACTCTTCTTTTCTCAACCACAGTCCAGCCAAACAGGCTCTCTTGCTGTTTCCTGAACCTAGGCCAGCTCCCACCTCAGGCCCTTATGGCCATTCCATCTGCCTGGACACCTGTTCCCCCAGATCTTTGCATGGCTGGTTCCATGTCACCATTCACTGTCCTGCTCAGAGACACCTTCCTGGACCACCTCTAAAATACCAAACATATCCCTGCCATTTTATCCACTGAATACTTTATTTGCTGATTACCATTATTTACCATTTTTACTGTTGTGTACTGGTATCTGGAATTCTGTGGTTGCTTTCTTTGCCTGGTTGTTTATTCCCCATCACCACCCCAACGGAAGTATAATACAATGTTCCTTTCTCCTCTGGCTTATTCACCACTGTAGCCTCAGCACCCAGTGCAGTACCTGGTCACCTCCAACAAGGCGCGGATGTGGCTGAATGAATAATGAGCATATCTGCGAGCAATTGTGCCTCACTCACTGCTAGTATCATAATAGAGTCAATTCCAGTGGCTTTCACAAAACCCACGGTTTAATTTCTCACATGAAGAAATATGGAGTTTGTCTGACACCCTCAGCCTTTCTGGAACCTGCCTGAATCTGAGCTCCATATTCACCTTCCATTCACAGTTTCACCTCAGACTTGACCTGTAACCCTCCTGGGAGCCTGTTCTCAATTGTGCTTTAGATTCTTCCATTTTTTTTCTTCAGAGCACCTGTTTTACCTTAGACGACCAGCACCAGATCTGGCCTCAGGATCTCTGCATAGTTTGTGCTCCTTAGCAGCTGCCTTCCTCCCAGGTTCATGAGAGACTTTATTTAGATTTATTTACTTTTTTGAGACAGGGTCTTGCTCTGTTACCGAGGCTGGAGTGCAGTGGCATAATCATAGCTCACTGTAACCTTAAACTCCTGTGCTCAAGTGATCCTCCTGCCTCAACCTCCCAAACAGCTGGGACTACAGGTATGCACCACTATGCCCAACTAATTTTTGAATTTTTTTTAGAGACAGGGTCTTGCTATGTTGTTCAGGCTGGTATCGAACTCCTGGCCTCAAGCGATCCTCTTGCCTCGGCCTCCTAAAATGCTCATGATAGACTTTAGAGGGAAGCTGAGCAGGTGGGCCAGGTCATGAGCTGCCGTGCTAAGTGATGCTTAGGGAATGACCAGAGGGGCCATCCTATCTAGCTCACCAACACGACTTCTGTTGCCCTGTGCTTTTCTCAGGCTTCCATGTGCACGTGTTACACACACTCTCTGATGGCCGAAGTTCACTCTCTACAAGCTAAACCTCAAGGCAATGTCTGTCTACCAAGACTGCAAAGCCTGCCAGCTGAATCATTAACTCTGTGCTGTTTCTCTTAATGCGATGAGCCACACCATGCCTTTCATGACTTGCCCTTTTGGCCCATGCTGTAAGTTACAGCCGTATTTCTCACTGCCTGAGGTGTTGGTGTCAGCAGCTAGCCCAGGGACAGTGGGTCCTGGAAACCTGCCTCATCAGCAGGCTTTGAGGAGTGACCTCCGGGGAGCTAGAGGCGTGCTTGCTGCGAGCTTCGTTTCCACAATTGTGCTGCTGAGAACATCCAGGATTTCAGCCTCAGCGATGGGACAACTATGTCTCTCACAACATGTGCTCTGCACTAATAACTCTGGGAAAGCAGGGGCAGCGCAGGTCCCCGGACTTACAAGAGGTAGCAAATGCCTGAAATCCAAAGGCCTCATCTTCGTGCAGGTGAACTCTTCTGTTTTAATGACATAATACTTTTCGTTGTGATTTATATTGCAACTTTTTGTTTCAAACAATACCATCTGTCATCACCCGCTTTCTTTTTTCTTTCCTTCCTCACTGCCCAGCTTTAGGTTCACCATTGTGTTGCCGTTGTCAGAATAGAAACCCCCCTGAACTTTGAACACATGAATGTGACCTCTCCCAAATTCTCCTGTGCTCTGGCTTGAACACGCTAAAGTGCTTGGACACAAAACGTACCTTGAGGGCTTATGTGGTTCCAAACTGACAGTCTGTGGCCCTCCCCACAGATTAAATGCCACTGCAGATATTACTGCGTGAAAAAAAACAAAGCAAAAATATCCGGAGGTTGGTAGTCCAGAACGATCTTGCCTCTCCAGTAAGGCATCGGGAACCCAGGTTCTGTTTGTATTTCTGCTCCCCATCCTCCATGTATAGCCTCTATCCCCGGATGACTGACTCTGCCCTTGTATTCCACAGTCCAGCTAGGAGGAAAGCCAGTGACAAAGGCCAAAATGGCACCTCCCCTCACCCCCCAGCTGAGTCAGCTCCTTAAGGACATTTCCTAGAAGCCCCACCCAGTGACTTCTGCTCACACCTCACTGGCCACCCCTGACTGCAGGGGAGGCTGGGGAGATGTGGTCTTTACCTGGGCACAGTGACTCCCTGAATAAATTCAGGGTCTGTTCCTAAGGAACGAGGAGGTGATGTTGGGTAGCCAAAGGGGCAGTCAATAGTCAAGTGAATGGGAAAGGACTTTAACTCACCTTTGGGGTGTGAGGGTATTTGGAGCGATCAGAGCTGTCTGCTCCCTCTTAGCGGTGACAGCACCCCACTCTGTAAGTCGCAGGCCTGCCCCCCGACTTAGCTCCCCAGCCAGGGTGGTGGAAGCCTCTTTTCCTTTCTGTCCACAGAGCACCCATCTTGTAGAGCCCGCTGCTGTGCACCCCTCGCTGCTCGGCAGTATTCTGCAGACCCGGCCCTGCGCAGCTCTTCTGAATAGCTGGAGGTGGGGAGTGGGCCCCGCAGATGCAAACGCAGGCCCCGCCCCAGGTTTCAGCTGCAGCGGGGATAAGCTCAACTTCTGCATCTCTGTTCTTTTTATTATCCCGTAAAGATGCACTGTTAGGTTAAACTTGTCATTTGGGCGCAACTTGCAGCATGCAGTGTCTTCACCCTAACCCCAGTCACATGCTCTGAGTTGTTTGGGTTTTCTGCAATTTTTTTTTATCATGGTTAAATACACTTAACATAAAATTTTACCATCTTAACCATTTTTAAGTTTGTAGCTTAGTGGCATTAAGTATATTCATAATGTTGTGCAACCATCACGTCCATCCATCTCCATAACTATTTTCATCTTGCTAAACTGAAACTTTGTATCCATTAAACATGAACTTTTCACTCCACCCACACACACCGCCAGCCCCTGGAAACTCCCATTCTACTTTCTGTCTCTATGAATTTGACTCCTCTAGAAACCTCATATACACGGAATCACACAGTATTTATCTTTCTGTGTCTGGCTTATTTCACTAAGCATGATGTCCTCAAGGCGCATCCATGTTGTACCGTGTGTCAGAATTTCCTTCCTTTTTAAGGAGGAATAATAATCTATTATATGGATGGACCATATTTTGTTTATTCATTCATCTGTTGATGGACTTGGGTTGCTTCACATTTTAGCTATTGTGAATAATGCTGCTATGAACGTGAGTGAACAAATGGTTCTTTGAGACTCTGCTTTCAATTCTTTTGAGTTCCTACTTAGAAGTGGAATTGCTGGATTGTATGGTGACTCTCATTTTAATTTTTTGAGGCGCCTCCATACTGTTTTTTACAGTGGATGCACCATTTCACATTTTCCCCATCTGTGCACAGAGGTTCCAGTTCTCCACAATCTCATCAATGCTTGTTATTTTCTGTTTATTTGAGAGTGACGATTCTAATGGGTGTAAGGTGGTATCTCACTGTAGTTTTGATTTGCATTTCTGTAATGATTAGTGATGTCAATCATCTTTTAACATGCCTGTTGGACATTTGTATATCTTCTTTGGAGAAATATCTATTCAGTTCCTTTGGCCTTTTTAAAATTGAATTATTTGGTTTTTGGCGTTGAGTTTTATCTGAGCTGTTTTTTCGGCAACAAGAATAGGTTTGTTGGAAATATCTTGTCTCTCTCAGAAGGAAGCCAGTTATTTCAGAGATGGCTACTGGGGTTAAAGACACAACCTTTGAGGCCCCCTGGGGAAAACCAACGTTTTCCCAGAGCCCTAGTGTGCGCCAGCCACCACACATACGGACTGTCTCTCTTAGTCTTCTGGGCCATGCTGTGACTTTGTCGAGGAGGAGGCTGAGGCACAGGGAGGCGAAGGCATGTGCTGCAGGGCCCACAGTTACAAATGGCAGAGCTGGAACTAAGGCCAAGTCCATCTGACCAGGAGGTCTCCACTGGCCTACACTGCCTCCCTGGAAGAACTTCTGACACCTCGGGTTGGAAACCAGGTCGAAACCAACTGCTCTTTCAGGTGAGGAAGAGGCCTAGCAACACTCACTACCATCCCCTCGTCTTCCCAGCACTGCCAGGCAGCTAGCTGCGGGGTGGCAGCTCGCACCGCGAGCCTCCTCTGCTCAGCTCCATTTGTCATCTGAAGGGGACACTTAAGGGAGACAGGAAGGCCAAGAAGGTACAACTCCTGCTTCCTACCTGGCGTATTTCCCAGGTCCTCTTTTCCATGGCTGCCTTCACAGAAGGTTCTGAGTTCCCTCAACAACAGCAACACAGAAGGAGTGATTTGGCATCCTGCATGCTTTGTGCTCTGAGGCCTAACTCTCCAGAGGCTTCCTTGCCTATGTGGAGATGCCTTTTCTCTGATGCGTTTGCACGTCCTCCAGGAAGCTACGGCGAGGCCCGGCCGTGGCACATCCGCCTCCCTCGTGTTCCTTTTCTCTTCCAGATTGTGGGGCTCTTGGAGGAGAGTGACCGCAGCTGAAAGCCCGGGCCACCCGCTCAGTCGGAGAGGAAGGATCTGTCGTACTGCAGCATGGCGGGTAACCAGTGGTCATGGGGGACGCAGACTTTTCATGAGAAATTGAACACATTGTTTGCTATAAAAAAGTCCAAACAACATGGAAATGTATAAACCTGTTTTGTTTATTACATGGACCACTATCTTGAATTCTTCTCACTTGTTTTGTTGTCCATTTCACCCCCTCCAGAATGTAAGTTCCTCAAAAGTGGGGCCTTGCCGGTCCTGTCTTTTCGCTGCCTCCTATCCCTGAACTCACCCCTGGGACATGCTGCCCCAGAGTAGTTGTTGATTGAACGACCCCCAGGAGGTGCCTTGGTCAAAAACTTGGTGTGGTTCCATCTTTACTCTTGTGATTGCTTATAATGTGCACATGCACACACACACATACACATGCACACACATACACACATGCACGTGCACACACACATGCACACACATACATGCACAATTTTGCAACTTCATTTTTTTCATTCAGCAATATGACATGGAAATCCTTTCATTATAGAACACACAGATTCACCTTATTCTATATATTGTAGTGTAGATTAGGATTTTTAACCTTGGCACTGCTGACATCATGGGCCAGATAATCCTTCGTCGTGGGGTCAGGCCTGCGCACTGTGAGATGTTTAGCAGTGCCCTGGCCTCCACCCATCAGATGCTAGTAGCACTCCTCCAACACCAGCTGTGACAACCAAAAATATCTCCAGATGCTGAGAAATGTCCCCTGACAGGCAACACTGTCCCCAGTTGAGAAACCTTGTTGTGAGTATTTCATTTGTATCCATTTTCCTGTTAAGCTCCCAACTCGAGTTCCTTAATAACACAGGAGTCTGAGGAAGCAAGATAAAAATGTTAACTATTAATCTAACTCATGGAATTCAACCTTTACACTCAGCTGAATGCCCTGAAACTGTTTGCTTCAAGTACGTGTATTTTCTTTTTAAGGTCCTAGACTGGAAATTTTAAATCAAGAGTTTAACATCCTCTTAGATGTTACCAGGGTAAATTTAATTAAGCAAATCACCACACTGCCTCCAGGAAGCAATCAGTACACAATCTCACAGACTCTCCTGAATGAGGAAGACTCTGCTTCCGAGGCCCCTGGGGTCAATGGTACGGCTGGTGCCTGCACTTTGTCCTCAGCCTCGACACTGACAGACAGACTCGCAGTAGCCCTGCCTTCCCCTGGGAGCAAGGCTTTCCATTTTTGTGCTTTGTTTAAGTGTCAGGTTTTGGTGGAAGTGGAGGAGGTGGAAGCAGACCCGGCCAGACCGAAAGGTGCCGGTGGCTGATGCCTGCCAATGTAGGGTTGCGTAGAAGATTGGTTCCAGCAGCTTTTTAATTTTGATATTAGGGTGCAGGCCAAACCTTTTCACAGGGGATAAACAAATTAGATCAGTCTTTTGAAGAATTTAGTGGTGGTCAATGAGTGCATTGCACACCCTATGGGGAATGGTAACACTTGAAGGTGCTGACTCGAGAAGGGGGGGTGGGGGGGAGGGACATATACCTACATGATGGGTGCAACGCGCACTACCTGGGGAACGGACACGCCTGGAGCTTTGACTTGGGGGAAAGGTGGTACATGGGCAACGTATGTAACCTGCAATTCTGTATCCCCCATAACAATAAGATGAAATAAAAAAAAAAACAAAAAAACAAAAACAAAAACAAAAAAAAAGAATTTAGTGGTGGTATTTTTGAGGAGACATAATTTGGTCCGTTGTGTTTTCATGCGTTGGTAAACCCAAGCAATGATGAGCTGGGATATAACTGAATAAAAAAAGTCCATTGCTTTAAAACTACCACTCATTGGCATTTCTTTGCTTCAAGCACCATAATGCACTGAAACATTTAATTTTCACCTTGGTCTTCATTGATTTTGACATAGAGAAGTTGCTCTTCAAGGGGAACCGTTTCTTCTGTTCATGTAGGTAAGAAAGTGCTCATTGTCTATGCACACCAAGAGCCCCGGTCTTTCAACGGCACCTTGAAGAACGTGGCCGTGGACGAGTTGCGCAAGCAGGGCTGTGCGGTCACTGTGTCTGACCTGTACGCCATGGACTTTGAGCCGAGGGCCACAAGGAAAGACATCACTGGTGAGTCATGGGGGCAACTCTCTGTTGGTTTTTTTTTTAACTTTCTTCTTTGTGTTAATTAAAAACATGTTGACTTCTGATTCTAAAAGGGCAGCTAGAAACCAGCTGGTTTCACTCCCCTCGCCCCCACAGAAAGCCAAAAAAAAAAAAAAAAAAAAAAAAAAAGCGTAGCACTGAGATCTATCACTGGCAATATCCCAGAACTCAAATATGAGGATGAGGTAGCTCCCAGGGCCACAGAGAAGTGAAAAAACTCCAAGCAGATGGTAAGAGAATTGAACTTTCATGTCTGCAACACCCCTTCCCAATATGCCCAACACCAAGCACGTGGAAATTTTCCCCCCAACTCATGGTTTCCACATTGGAAAATGTGACATCTGGATGGACAACCAGCTTCCCTAATATCTTGGGTTCCCTCGCAGGAGACCTGTCCCTGCCTCACCCCACAGGAAGCACTGGGAGTACCTGAAGGGAGAACTATTCCCGAGAACAGCCAGAAACAAGTGGGGAGGCAGGACTACCATGCCCAGCCCTGGAAACTGTGCTCCGTACCTTGGCCAAAGGAGACACCAATCAGAGTGGTTGTTCAGCACCATGCTGGAGGCGGTTCATTCCGTAGGTCCCTTGGGCAGGAGCCCCTAGCCAAGCCAGCCTTCCCACACTCCAGACAGCCCCTGTGGGACCACCCCCATTTGGAACAGGCGGTGCTTAAATCATTTACTAGAGCTGAGGCAAAGCTGGGCTTAAGGTACCGCCTAGTGCTGAAAAGGAGGCAGCAACCTAGTGGGGGGAAGAAAAGAAATTCAATAGGTAAATGGCAGAGAGTCTCTAGCAAACACATCCAATAAAAACCAAAACAAGCCAGACAGAGAGGACTGAAGTAAATACATAAATAGTCCTTTAATACAAAGACATGGACACACATCCACAAAAACAATAGCAAATAGGGATCCATGACCTTCCCAAACACAAAGCACACAACCAGCAACTGACTCTCACAAGATGGCAATACTCTGACCGAAAGTCCAAAAGAGTAGTTTTAAGGAAACTCAGTGATTTCCAAGATAACACAGAAAAGCAATTTAGAAATGGTCAGAAAAATTTAATAGAGATTGAAATAATAAAAAACACTGAACAAATCTTGGAACTGAGAAATACCTTTGATGAACTGAAAAATTCATTTAGAGGCTCTCAACAGCAGAATGAATCAAAATCAATGAAATGAAAAGTTGGTTTTTGAAAAGATAAACAAAAGTGACAAACCTTTAGCAAGACTAAGGAAAAAAAGAGAAGAGAATCATACAGGAAAAAGGAGACATAACAACTGAGACCAGGGAAATACAAAGAATCATTGGAGACTATTCTGAATCAACTATATGCCAACAAATTGGAATATCAGGGTATTCTCCATTTTTCTCTCTGCTTTTTACAGAAATGGTAGCATGTTATACTCATTGTTTTTCACATTGCTTTTCTTTTTACCACTGCAAAGTCTTCCCTTGTATGGCTGTGTTGTCATAGTGTGAGTAGCCCCTACTGAAGTGTGTTTTAAGGTGTTTCTGATCTTTTAATGATACAAACAAAGCTGCAATAGATAATCATGGCCATATGTGTCTCCCTATGTATGCAAGCACATCTAGAAGTGGAACTGCTGGTCAGAGGGAGCGCGTGTGTTTAGTTTCCATAGGAGGTATCAAGCTACTTTCCGTGAGTGGTGTGCCAGTTCCGCTCCCACCAGCAATGTCGCACGTGCTCATTGCCACCCCGCCCCCTTCCCCCGATGTCATCAACAGCATCACCACTTTTTGCCCAGTTGCTGGTCTGGCAAGTGAAGAATGGTCTCTGGTGTAGTTCCCATTTGTTCTTGTCTCATTATAAGTGAAGTTCAGTATTGTAGTATTTTATATTTATTAATATTTTTATAACACATTAAATATTTTCTTTCCTGTGAAATATCTGTTCTTATCTTTTATTCACTTTTCTGTTAGACTGTTGGTCTTTTTCTGATTGATTCTAAAGAGCTTTTTATATATTAAAAAATTAGCCTATAGTGTGGGATATGAATTGCAAATACTTTTTACCTAATTTGCTTGTTTTTAAAAAAATTTTGATTTTACTTATTATGGTTTTTTTCCATGTAGGATTTTAGTGACTTTGTTGACTTTTGATCCATCTTTTTTTTTCTGTGATCTTTGGATTTTATGTCATATTTCTATAAACTCTATGATTATATTTTTAAAAGTTTTAGTTTCTCCTAGTATTTGATCAGGTTCTACTTTTTAAATTTAAATATCTCACCTTTTCAAATTTATTTTGGTGTATGATGTGAGGTGTGGGTCCAGTTAAGTACCTACCCAGTTAGCTCATTACCATTTATTGTATGATTTGGCCATTTGTCCCCAATTTAAAATGCCACCTTCATTGTGATCTAAATTCCCACATATTTGATTCTATTCCCTTCTTTCCGTTCTGTTTTTTTCCTCTTACCTACTCAGGACTCATAGCACATGGTTTTAATTATTTTGCCAAACCATTTAATTTAATATCTGATAGAGGTCACCTGCACTTTCCTTATTTTCTATTTTTATTTAATTTTTCCATAAAATCTCTTGAATTAGCTTTTCAGATTCAAAAAGAAACCCAATGATATTTTTGCTAAGATCCTATTAAATTTATAAATGGAATTAGGAGGAATTGACCTTTTATGATGCTGTTCTTCCTTCCAAGAAAATGATGTGGCTTTTCAGTTGTTCAAGTCTTTTTTGACCCCCTCAGAAAGTGTGTAGACATTTTCTTCCTGCAGATCTTTCATAATTCTTCCCACCTGGTCATTGTTTCCCACGTGAGGGGACCGGCTCTGTGTGTGCCTATGTGTGTGTCTGGCCGCCGCACCTCTTCTTACTGTTTGTCACACTTCCCAGCTGATCCTCCAGGGCTTTCCAGGTATGAAATCAAATAATCTGCCAATATTGATAATTTCATCTTCTCTTTTTCGGTATTCAATACCTCTGATTTCCTTCTGTTTGCAACTGTGTTAACCAGATCTCCAGATACAATTTTCAGGACTCATGTCAGTAGTCGACATCTTATCTTTTTTTTTCTTTTTCTTTTTTTTTTTTGGTCTTTACTTTCTTCCCTTTTAATAGATCCATCAACTATTTTCTCTTAATGAACAGCAGAGCAGGGGCTAGAAAAATAGAGAACACTGGGATATACAGCCACTAGTTTTAAGTGGATAAAGTAACACAAGCTTGAGGTAAAAAATGTCTTTAAATATAGGTGAACACAGGGTGCAAAGTAGAAGCCCCCGTTGACACCTCCTCCGGCCACACCCCAGAGGCAAGCGAGCTTAACCTTTTGGTGCAAAAGTACGTACCCATGTGGTATTTTGAAACTCTGTAGCTATAGAAGGTCCTGGGTGCTACACAATGTTGTCGTGGAAACTCCAGGTGACGACCTCCCTGACACAACACAGCCTCTTACCGCCCATGGTCACCCTCTTAGGCTTCCCGTAAAGACAGGATTTTATACATAGAAGAACTCAATGTATACTTTTTTTTTTTTTTTTGAGACAGAGTCTCACTCTGTTGCCCAGGCTAGAGTGAGTGCCGTGGCGTCAGCCTAGCTCACAGCAACCTCAAACTCCTGGGCTCAAGTGATCCTTCTGCCTCAGCCTCCCGAGTAGCTGGGACTACAGGCATGCACCACCATGCCCGGCTAATTTTTTCTATATATATTTTTAGCTGTCCATATAATTTCTTTCTATTTTTAGTAGAGATGGGGTCTCGCTCTTGCTCAGGCTGGTCTCGAACTCCTGAGCTCAAACGATCCGCCCACCTCGGCCTCCCAGAGTGCTAGGATTACAGGCGTGAGCCACCGCGCCCGGCCTCAATGTATACTTTTTGAATAAAAATCAAATACAAGTAGGTTAAAAGAGGATGCAAAGAACACTGAAAGGGTTTTTAATTATGACTTGATCGAAGGACTACTGGCCCGGTTCTCATGTGGCTCTTCTCCAGGTGGCTTCGGCTTTGCACCCTCCTCCCCAGACACACTGGTGTGGCTTCGTGGGTCACACCTGGGCCACACTTGGGCCTCAGGTCATCCCACCTTTGCACCCACCTCTGCCACGTAGAACCCTTGTGGCACTGGACAAGCCACCTAGCTTTCCTGAGGCCTCGGTTGTCTCTGGTGGATTGGCAACTGCACGGCCCTCGCTGGTGGTTAAGATGAGAAGGGGCCGTGTGCAGAGCACAGCACCTGCTAGGGAGGACGTGCTCCGTCTGTGGCCACCCCTCCCAGGCTCTTGCTCCTTCCCTAGCCTGGCCCCAGGGTGCGGCGCCTGGTCAGGTTGAAGGAGTGTCTGGCATGCTTGGAGGAGCCCAGGTACACACAGCGCTAGCGGGACGGCCGGGACGGGCTGCAGACACGCACCTGCCAGTGACAGCGTTTGGCCTCTTCCTCCCCAGGTGCTCTCTCCAATCCTGAGCTGTTCAATTACGGGGTGGAAGTCTATGAAGCCTACAAGAAGAGGTCTCTGGCCAGCGACATCACTGAGGAGCAGAAGAAGGTTCAGGAAGCTGATCTAGTGATATTTCAGGTTCGTTTTTCCACTAATTAATATAGTGAATCAGAGTCATCTATGTACAAACTCTTTCCAAATGTTGAGTGTGGAGCTCCTCCTAGAAGTGGTATCAATGTTTTTTGCACATTTGTATGCTTGGGTGTTGTAACCCGGTTGTAACATTTTACCTACTTACAACACTAGTTCAGCAGTTTACCTAGTTGGGTAAGGAGATCTATGTAGCCAGTATCACTCACTCAAAATCCTGACCCCAGGTAAATAGAAATGGAGGATTTATCCATTAGCCCAATGGTCCAAACAATGTCTGGATCCCCCCGGACCTGTTGCTTCCATTCTCCTGCAGCCCCCACCCCCAGACATGCCAGTCTCCCTGCACGAGTGGTCAGCAGGGGCAATCCGGCCAAATGCGACTCTTGCCTTAAATATCTTGATCATTAAGAGGAAAATCTTTGTTTTCTATCCTCTCACTGGTTGTTTCACCTCCCTGAACCTCTGCCACCCTCCGCGTATGTGTTCACAAGGAGGAGAGAACTGCCCCACAAAACAGCCTCTAGGAGCGCTGACTCATTAAGGCCACTTCCTGCCACCCAGAGGAGAATGCGTACAGTCACAGATGTGACCGTAAGCCTGGCAGCCATGTAAACATGTGCGCTTCGAGGGAATCGGGTTGACAGAAATCCAAGTTGAGCTAGAAAGAAAGGCGAGTTTCTCATAAGGGCTGTGGTCTCTTGGGTCTCCTGGATCCCAAGGGCAGAGCTGTGGCTGGGATTTGGGGATAATGTCCCCCGAGGCAGGAGCACCTCTGCTCTCCTCCTCACATTCCCGTCTGCTTCTCCCCACAGCCTGGTCCTCTCTCCTGCATGCCAGGGCCTGGGTTCCCTAGATCCAGTGTTTCGAAGCAAGGGATCCGATGGGTCCAGATCGCCTCTGTTCCCTGCCCTGCTTGAGGGCAGGGAGTGGGTGGGAGAAGACCACTGTCCTTATGGTGGGTGCAGAGCCCCTCATGTGTGGGAAAGGCGGAGGTTGTCACGGTTCCCAAACCCTTCACAAAAGCAACCTGTGTAAGTAGGAGGAGGGATGTTTCACCCCTGCCCAGGCCTGCCTCTATGCGCCCCTTCCTGACACCAGCCCTCTCTGTAACAAGCCACCTTGAGACGCTAATCTGGCCCAAGTGCAGGATGCTCTTTTATCCTAACACACACGGGTAGACCCACAGTGCCTTAGACCTAAGTACCATACGGTTCATCATGCACACTTAATAGTCAAGCTGGCATGATGGGCCTGTGTCCTGAGCCACATGGTCCCAGCAGAGCTGTGGTCAGCTCTCTCACTGGGCTCCTGTCCCCCTGGTGTTGGCCAACCACGCAGGGCCCACTTCTCCCTCCCCCACCTACCTGCTCCACCCCATAACGGGGTGGCTGGGGTAAGCCAACACTTGACTCTTCTCTAATGGTCTTTCTTTTGTTCCATCTCATTTCATGTTTCTTCTCCCCTTGCCTTCCCTTTTTTTCTGGTACTTGGTCCAGAGACTTTGCATTGTAAGTTTATTTTTTTTATTCAACGCTAGTAAAAATTTCATTCATCACTACTGCTATTAGCAGAGCCCACCACTCACTGAGCATTTCTGCTCTGGGCGTTCTGTTCCAGGCACTGAATTGTGTCCTTGAATCCTCACCACAATGCTGTGAGCTATAAACTGTTAGTACCCCTATTTGACAAATCAGGAAAAGGAGGCACAGAGAGGTCAAGTAACGTGCCAACGTCACACAGCAGTAGGTTGTGGAGGTTGGATTTCATTGCCGGATCCTGAGTTTGATTTATATTGAAAGCGCACGAAACGTGGGCTTCCACTTTTGGTAACTGTTGATTGCGTATGTTTATTTCCCTTCCTAGACGGTACCGCTGGATATGATGTTAGGGCTTCGGTGGGACCCAGGTAGACTTGGGGAGATCTTACTGCTGGTGTGTGGAATCTGAGCATAAGGTTTTGGTTTGTGTCAAAACCTCAGCTGCTCAGCGCCTGACTCAGTCTGCCTCCCAGATGCTAACGCCGCACCCCAGCTCACCCCAGGCACGGGAAGGGGCACACTCTTTTCCACACCCTTCCTCTTGGTTGTCTTGGTCACAGACACTGCTGCCCAAAGCCAGTGTCCTGTCCCACAGAGCTCCTCACCCCTCCCTGCCTGCCTGGGGACCAGCATCAGGGGCTGTCATGGGGGATTCAGACCCACCCCAGCAGTGACCAGGACCACTGTCAATTCCGCCCCACCCCCATCCACACTGTGCCTCTCAGGCTGAGCATGTGGGTTACCCTCACCCGCCCAGCTGCCCGGGCAGAGGACAGCAGGATTCGTTCTGAGTCAGCAGACGGACTGAGTACGAAGCCCTGGGGCCCGCAGCAGCAAGGGTCCCCCTGTGTCCCTCCCACAGTTCCCGCTGTACTGGTTCAGTGTGCCGGCCGTGCTCAAGGGCTGGATGGACAGGGTGCTCTGCCAGGGCTTTGCCTTCGACATCCCCGAGTTCTACGATGCCGGTTTTCTCAAGGTATGTGCTCTGGGATCTGCATCGTTGCAGACTGTTGGAGTGGGGGAAGAGGGGGGTCTTTCAAGTTGACCTTCTAGTTTCCTTTTATTTTTTAAGCAAATATCGATTGAGCACCTACCATGTGCAAAGCACCGTGTGATGCACACGGATGAGCAAAGCATCATTCCTGAAATCATGGAGTTTTCGTCTAGTGAGAGCTACCGATCCGTGGCAGAGAAGGGGCTGGGCAGGGGGGTGGGCGAGGGTGGCAGTAGGCAACTTGACGTGGCCACATGGCAGCCACCGCCGGTCCCAGCGAGGGCGTCTCCTCTGTGGCAAAAGCCAGCCCTGCTCTCACACAAGGTCACGCCCTGAGCTCCACGTGCCTCCCTGTGAGACAGAGCAACAGGACACCCACACCGCAGGGCGAGGGGCGCGTGGAGCCTGGTGGATGCGCCACACGTGTGGCTGTCAACTTCTAACTAAAAGAAATGTATTTTTTTAATTCTAAAAAAAAGTCAGAGAATAGGTGCCTGTAAGGAAAACAGACCAGGGAACACAGATCTGTCTAGGACCGTGAATGGCGCTGCCATTTCCCGAGTGGCCCCCGGTGCCGGGCACTGCTGGCCTCCCCCCAAGTCCTGTTCCTGCTTTCTGCCTGAAACCCGGGCGTGTTAGAGCTGTCACAGTTGTTTGGTCGGTTGGCTCCGATTGTCCCATCGCCCCCTCCTGCTGGGGTGCATTGTCACCTGAGGGTGGGCTTGCTGAAGGTGGGAGTGTTCCGTTCGTCCGTCCCCAGAGGACGCTGACCTCACATCTTCCCTGCTGGCCGTGACAAGCCTTCGTGCTGGAGTCACCATAGCATTTCTAACGTCTCCTGGAGCCCGCACGGACGCCTTGCTCTCTCCCCTGCAGGATAAACTAGCCCTCCTGTCCCTGACCACAGGAGGCACGGCCGAGATGTACTCGAAGGCAGGAGTCAGCGGAGATTTTCGATACTTCCTGTGGCCGCTCCAGGTAGACGAGCTGCGCCCAGCTCCCTTGCTGCGTTGGCCCGCCGAGCGCACACACGTGCACACACGCACACACACGCATAACATGCACACACGCCTTCAGCTCCCTGAGGGCTAACATGAGATGTGATGGGAGCTTGATGACCCACACCATTTTAATGACTCCTGGGTACAAAAAAATCATATAACATTTTGTCCTTTATAATTTTGGCCAATAGGGAAAGGACATGTCGTAATTACAGCCTTTGATATTGTTTGGGCAGAAGCTAAGCCAAACCCGCTTAGCTGATGTCTGCCCTGTGGTAAGCAGAATGTCCCCAGGTGGCCCTGCGTGTGTTGCGGGCCCAGCGGCCGGGTAGAGAGCTGTCCACGTGGCTGCGGCGGTGCTTGGTGAAGGCAGCACCTTCCTTGGACCCTGGCAGGAGGCACCCAGGCCCTGCATTCTGGATGGCCTCATGCTGGCCTCTGCTGGCCACGGCGACCTCGCACGGGTGGGGGGTCCATGGAGCCACCTCCCAGTCCCCGGCCCCGTCCCAGGCCTGCTCCCCTAGGTGGAGTCCGTGCTGCCTGGGCCCGAGGGGTAGCGTCTGCCAAGGGGTAGGGCAGGGCAGTTCAGTCAGGCCGGGTGTCCATGAAGCACCCCGTGCGGGGCAGGGCTGGGGTGGGAGGAGCAGGCCCAGGTCAGGGACCCCGGGAGACCCAGAAACCTAACGCGCAGCTGTTCTTGCGTGTTGTTATGAAGGGATGTTTGTCAAGGCAGGAGGAGGACTCGAATCTGGGGGTTAGTGAGCTTGCTTTAAAAAGCAGGCATCGTCCCTTTCCTGTGAATGCCCTCCAGAGCCCTGCCCACGTGCCTGTCGGGATGTGGGCATTTTAGAATTTGTATTTGTCGGCACCCTTTCTGTATCAGAGAAGTTAACCCTGTGTCTTTTCCAAACGTTAAGATTTTTCTTCATGTAGGTAGCGAAAGCGCATGCTTATTTTTAAGCTCGTCCTTTACCGTTGTTGTTTGCTATTAGGAATGGGACTCGTCTTCAGTTATATCATCTAATCTTTGGTTTATGAAGGCTGTTGATTTCTGAATATTTTTTTTTTACCCAGACCATTTTCTGTTTTCTCCTACTGATCATAATTTTTTTTTAGCTGGTTTCCAGTAATAAAGTCACGTTGTCTGAGAACAAAAATGTAGAAAGTGGCGTGTGGGCCTCTCACTCCCCACCTGACAATAGGCCTGGCGCAGGTGCAGGTTTTAAAGGCAGTAACGCAGAGGCCTGAGCGTGAGATTTCTATAAAAAAGTGGTCGTCTTTGAAAGCAGAAAGCATGTGATTCGAATTAGTGATACCACCCGAAGGAGAGAGAGTTTACAATTGTCCCTTCTCCACAGGCCAGCTGACCTCTTACATGTCATAGCCAAGCTTAAATTCTTCTTGCTTTTAAAAATCTTTATTTTATTTTTTATTTTTATTTATTATCATTTTTTAAGGCTAGTCAAGTGAAGCAGTGGGAATGGAGAAGGAACAAAGGAATCTTATTATCCTTTTACATAAATTTTGTACCAAAACTACTGCTTAAAATTTGTTGCTGTTTTCATTTGACAAATATCATTTCATTTCATTTGAATAACCTTCCATGGTGGCACATTATAGCTAGAATAACCTCATTTTAGAGTAATCCATAGTATGAATGTACCATAATTTGCCTAATCAATCAAAATCATGATGTTTAGTATCTGATTCAATAGCAAAGATTGTAGGTTAATCTCAATTCTAAGAATAGAATTTGACCAGCCTGAGCAAGAGCGAGACCCCGTCTCTACTAAAAATAGAAAGAAATTATATGGACAACTAAAAAATATATATATACAAAAAAAATTAGCCGGGCATGGTGGCGCATGCCTGTAGTCCCAGCTACTCGGGAGGCTGAGGCAGTAGGATCGCTTAAGCCCAGGAGTTTGAGGTTGCTGTGAGCTAGACTGACGCCACGGCACTCACTCTAGCCCGGGCAACAGAGCAAGACTCTGTCTCAAAAAAAAAAAAAAAAAAAAAAGAATAGAATTTGGAAGCCAGGCGTTATGGCATGTGCCTGTAGTCCCAGCTACTCAGGAGGCCAAGGTGAGAGGATTGCTTGAACCCAGGAGTTCAAGTCCAGCCTGGGCAACATAGGTAGACCCATCTCTTAAGGGGAAAAAAAAAAAAGACTAGAATTTGGAAATTCCAGCTACCCCAAGTTCTTCACCTCACTCATGAAGCCCCGTTTCCTAAGTCATAGGGAAGTTTAATTTTCAGTTACCTTGTAGCCTTAAAATAGTTTTATAATTTTTTGAAGGTTTGCTTCATACCTACCACTTCCCTGCTTTAATCGTCTAACCAAAGCGTACGTAAAAGGCGTAGTTTCTAATCAGTTCCTTCCTTTCCTGTGGCTACAGCACGGTGCATTGCACTTCTGTGGGTTTAAAGTCCTTGCCGCTCAGATCAGTTTTGCTCCTGAGATGGCATCAGAAGAGGAAAGAAAGGGGATGGTGGCTGCGTGGGCCCGGAGGCTGAAGACCATCTGGGAGGAGGAGCCCATCGCCTGCACGCCCCCGTGGTACTTCGGGCAGTGACTCTGTGCCATGTGCACATCTTGTGAGCAACACACTAGGAGACCCAAGCGCGTGCAAAGGGAAAGGCAGCCATGAAATAAAATTACAGTGTAGCAAACTGGAAACATTCAATGAAGTATATGAATGAGTGTCTTGAGCGTTTTATAGGGCCAGATCAATCATTTCAATAATCAGCTTATTATAGTGAATTCTATTCTGACCACTATTCACCCAGGTTTTCTTTACTTTAATATTTGTCTAATATCTTTCCATATTCCTATGTTCAAGCTTCATGGATAATTTATTTTCACAGTCCTACCACAAGATGCTGCCTTCGCTTGCCTGGCTTGTCCTCCTTAGTGATCACCCTCGTCCACTTGTCCCCACGTCCCATTGTCTGCAGAATTCTTAGTGTAAGCTTTAAGCTCACATATACCACACACATGTACATGTACACACGAACATACATACACACCACATATGCCACAGACACCACACATACATGTACATGCACAGACACACCCCCATACACACTCATACACACACTCACACCCCCATGCACACACTCATACACCCCCATACACACACGCTCATACACCCCCATACACACATACATACACACACACTCATACACCCCCATGCACACACTCATACACCCCCATGCACATACATACACACATATACCCCCATACACACATCCATGCACACACTCATACACCCCCATACACACACTCATACACCCCCATACACACATACATACACACACTCATACACCCCTATACACACACTCATACACCCCCATGCACACCCCCATACACACACTCATACACCCCCATACACACATCCATGCACACACTCATACACCCCCATACACACACTCATACACCCCCATACACACATCCATACACATACCCTATACACACACTCATACACCCCCATGCACACATCCGTACACACACCCTATACACACACACATCTGTTCATTGCTGCCCTGGAGGCTTATTAATTCCTCCAAGGTTTCTCGTGGCTCCTAGGAAATGCCCAGAATCTTTGAGCTGGTCTGTGAGGTGTGGCACGTGGCCCTGCCTCCTCTTTGGGCTTTTCTGGCTCCTTCTCCCCTCTGAGTCCGTGCCTGGCGGTGCCTGACTTCCTCCCTCCTACCAAGGCCCACACCATCCTGGTGCAGGCTGAGGCCGAAGCCGCCCCTCGGGCAGGAGTGCCATGTTGTTTTGTTACCGCCTCACCCTTCGCACACCCTCCTCCAAGCCACTTGGTTAAAGAAGCCTCCCCTACCCCTTGGACTAGTTTGGAGCCCCTGTCCCACACCCTGCCTTTCTCCTGATTTTAAAAAAATCTGTAGGTGAGGCAGGAGGATCACTTGAGCCCAGGGGTTGGAGGCTGTAGAGCACCGTGATCGCGCCTGTGAATAGCCACTGCACCCCAGCCTGGGCAACAAAGCGAGACCCTGCCTCTAAAGGAAATCTCTGTGGAGCTTTATTTATACAAGAAATGCATGAGGACATCTCGTAGATGTTTCAAACACTGGGGTGATCTGGTAACGGCAGTTTCCCTCAGACCGACTGGGCTCCGTGAGAGCAGAGGGGACGTCAGTGGCAGGCAGCACCCGCTGCAAGGGGCACTCTCCAAGTCCTTGTTGAGAGGCAGGGCTGCACCCGCCTGCCCCCAGCCGTGGAGGGCAGGCGGCAGAGTTTGGCTGTCAGCAAGGCGGCAGCATCGCTGCACATGGGCGTGCGTTTCCACAAGCCACGTGCTTCTGACCACCTGGACCTTTCCAGGGATTTTTTTATTGCTCCCTGGTTTCTCTTCCACTCCTGTGCTTGCAGAACCAGCCCGGCTCTTGATCGGGATTGCAGGTTTGGGAGGCCAGGTGGGGCCAGGCCGCCCCAGGAGAAATGCCCTGGGCGGGCTCTCCCTTCTCCCTGATGACTCGCTGCTCCGGTAACCCCTGCTCCTCCCTGGCTCTGTGGGCCGCGGCCAGCCTGCGCCCTCTAGAGCCTCACCCCGGGGTCCTTGGGGTTGCCGGACTCCAGCACAACCCCCCTGAGGAGGAAGTCCCACATCCTCCCTCAGCAACTCTGAAGTGTTGGAGGGTGGGTTCTCTAACCTGCTAGAGGGCCTTGCCCCTTCCTGTGTGGGAGAGAGGACGGGAAGTTCAAGGGGAAGACTTCTCTCCACCCTCCAGGTTCCTACAGGCCCGTCGCCCTGACAGTCAGTACTGTCACCGTGGCTCGCCTATGCTGAGGACATTGATTTCTGCCTACAAAGCACACCGTTAGCAATTGGAGGGCTGGGGTCTCATCAGCTCCCGCAGCACAGGCACCCTGCTACATTGACTGCCGGTTTCAACATCTTATTGCTGAAAAACTTAAAAGTGTAATAAACACGGCATCAGCAGGGCAGTGGGGATTATAGCCGGGTGTGGTGGCTCACGCCTGTAATCCCAGCAGTTTGGGAGGCCGAGGTGGGAGGGTCGCTTGAGGCCAGGGGTTGGAAACCAGCCTGGGCAAAAAAGCGAGATGCTGTCTCTACAAAAAGTAAGAAAAAGAAAGGAAAGAAGGTAAGAGGAATGAAGGAGAGGGAGGAAGAAACAGAAAGGAGAGAAGGAAGGGAGGGAGAGAAAGGAAATAACCAAAGAGAGGAAATAAAGAAAGGAAAGAAAAAGAAAGAAAAGAAGGGAGGAGAAGGAAGGGAGGAAGGAAGGAAATGCCTGCAGCCGAGTCTACAGTCACAACTTGGTTATGCAAAGTTAGGTCCCAGAGCCTCCTTCGGGCAGTGGTCGGTAAAAAGAGGAAAGAGCCCGTGTTGCTCAATGTAAGAAAGCACCAGGAGCTTTAGAGAAGTTCCCAGCAGCAGCGTGAGCGTGCGACTGCTGCTCCCAGCCAGGGGGACAGGAAAGGGCGACAACGGGGATGTAGAAAAAAGCCAGCACGGGAGCAGTTCAGCGGTGGGGACAATGTGGGAACCTGGGACAGCCAGGCTGCCGGCCCTCTGACGGACATTTGTCGCGTGCTCCAGACCACTTGGATCACACCAGTGCCGGGTGCCTTGTCTCGGGGTGGCATCAACTGCCGCAGAACTGCTGAGCACGGCCTGGCTGCAAACAACAGGTGCTCCCGACACAGCGGGACCTTTGGCCAGGTGATTCCATCCACAGAAAGAGGTTCCAGGGGAAATACAGAGAGAGTGAAAATAATTTTGTAAATTAAATGTTTCATTTTTTAGCAAATCTGGTTATAACAGTGAGAAGCAGCAGCTAATGTTTATTGGATGCTTACTATGTGCCAGGGGCTGATATAAATTCTTTACGTGTATTAGTAGCTCATTTAATCCTCCTAATAGCCTTGTGGGCAAGAACTATTGCTATCTCCACTTTACAGATGAGGAAATTGAGGCAGTTAGGTGAAGACACTTGTACCACGGTCACAGAAAGAGAGGCACAGATGTGGGGTTTGAACCCAGAGCACCTGGTTCCTCTGGAAGCAACCAAAGTGCTCGTGATTGGAGTGATGATGAAGCACCCTGGCCACCCACTGAACTGTGAATGGCAGGTATTAGGGACAGTCACCCGTGCCTGTCCCACATCTATTCCTGCCCCTTCTCATGACAACATCCTGGTTTTCCTTTGGGGACCATGCTCCTTCCCCAAGCCACATGGCTTTCATGGGTGGCCCCTCCTCTGTCCCCAGGAGCAGTGCCCGACAGACCGGGCCAATCACAGTGGCCCGTGGGCCAGCAATCGAAGGGCCAGGCAAAGAGAATCAACTCGGGGATCAGCTGGACCTGTCGGCAAAGGGAAACCTGTTCTTGCTTCTGGACTTGGAACCGTGACAATGTTACGTTGGCCGGGGCCGTGCATGACACAGAGAGCGCTGGCTGCAAACGGAGCCCACAGTGAGGAAAGTTTATCCAAGCCACATAGAGGGACAACTTCCTAGGGACTTCCTTTGAACACCTGGCTCCATCCTTGCCTGACGCTGGAATTTTATTCTTCAGCTCTTCGGTTAGGTGAGGCAACACGCTGCCTTCTTTGCTTAAGTGGCTTGAGTTAAGTTCATATCGGGTACAAGGAAAGAATCCTAAATAACGCAATAAGCATGGCTACTGTCTACCTGGAAATATGAGGTACTCCGGTGAAAATAAAACGTAAATTAATTCTGGAACTTGACCATATTATAATAATATAAAAACACTCATAGAAGGTATGTAAAAAATAGAACAAAATTTGTAGTATAATTTATTAAATTCTTTTTCTCACAAAATAGGTTAAGTGTCTAGTGTCTAATAAACACAGGAGGAGGAGGAAAAGGTGAAGGAAAAGCTGCCACCGAGGGGACTCATGGAGACAGCAGAGGCTAGTTCTGAGTCGAGTCCCCGCTCTGCCAGTAACGCACTCGCCCTGAACAAGCGCACCAACCTCTTTGGGTCTCAGCTTCCCCATCTGTGACATAAGGGGACTCTGGCCTTACATAGGTCCCCACCTGATGTGCAAGATGCCAGTATGTCCTCAGTTCTGTCACGTGTAATCTCCCCCCTGCCACCCCAGGAGCAGTTTGGAATCCTGTCTGGAATCCCAGTAGTCCCGTGCCGCCCCTGACCCAGGGTGCGTCTCCCGGCAAGCCTGATTTCTACTTGCCTCCCACCGGTTCTTTCCTTCTGCAAAGTGGGACTGATGTGCTGAAACCTAGTAATAAAAGCATCCAGTTATGTGTTTCATTAAAGTGTATCAAGGACAAAGCTTATCAGGAATCAGATCATGTGTCTGCTTGAACTGATTTGAACTCTTGAATCACTGATGGAAGGTTTGTGTTTTGTGATGATTTCTCCCAGCATGAGCTGGCAGTTTGTAAGAAGGTTTTGTTAGTATCTCCATTTTACAGATGGGTAAACTGAGGCTTAGCGAATTGAAGTAACTTGACCAGGGTTCTACCCCCTACAAGTGGCAGAGCTGAAACTAAACCCAAGGCAGCCTTTTCCAGAGCTTGTTCTCTGAACCTCTCAGGGTAAGGAACCTTGTCAGAGGGAACTGGAGCAGCACTGAACAAAAGACATTTTAAAGAAATGACCCTCGAGGACACTACAGGAGAGTTCGCAGTGAAAATAGAAGAAATCTGAGCTGGCGCCCTGGCTCAAAAAGGGCCTAATGTTTTGTGGATCAGAGATTCTCTTGCTAAGTGTTTGGTTCAGGTGAAAAATGCTACACAGACTTGCATTTCCTGCTCTGTGGCAGACAAGACATTTTAAAAAGCCCTCCTGCAGCAAAACTTCTCGATACCAGAAGATAAATACAACAGATGTACTTTTAAATGCATTACTAAGATCACAAGAAACTAAGGGAAATATCTAAGCATATCACCTGCAACCCCTCGCCCCACAAAAACAACAAGAACAAAAAAAACAGTTGTTGGAAGCAAAATGGTAAGCAGGTGAGAAACCTAGGCTGCCTCAGGATGAAATACTCATGCCCGTGACCTAGCAAACGGGAGCAAGAGAGCCAAGCTCTGGTGTGTGCGATGTGGGCAGCTGAATCAGGACCCTGCGTAAAGGGGCCCCACCCTGGTGAAAAGGTAGGTAGAAAAATATACCTGCCCTTAAAGGGAGATAGGTAACCTACCTCCTTCTCAGCTCTGGGTAGGTAAAAACCACCTCTCCTGTACTGTAAGATCTTGGATTGGAATTTATTCTACCCACATCTACAAAGTCAGGTGAAATCTAAAGAAATTAAGTGACCCCAAATGATAGAAACCTTTGGTGTAGGAAAAAGTAAACATAAGTTCTCTCTGGAGAACATTATCTCATGCCTGTCAGAATTTCCCCTGAGTAAGATCAGCCTAATATATGCCCTCCAAAATTACCAAACACATGAGGAAACAAAATGTTATGACTGAAAATAAATAACACTAAGAAATAGATTCAATTGCCCATGAGCTTCAAATATTTGCATTATAAGATATGTAACACAAAATAACCATGAGTAAAATGTTTAAAGAAATACAGACATTCAAGTGACCAGATGTGAAAAATAATGTAATAGAACTGAAATATGCAAACATTGAAATTAAAGACTCAATAAATAAGCGAAACAGTAAATTAGACAGATGAAGAGAGAATTAGTGAAATGAAAGATAGATCTGAACAAATAAGGAATGAAATGAAAAGGATAAAAGTTAGATTAGGAGGCATGGAGAATAGAGTAAAAAGACCTATTTTTAATATAATTCTTATATGATAATTTCTAGAATGAGAGAATGGGAAAGTATCATATTTCAAAAAAGACCAGAGTTGAGAATTTCCCAGGATTTATAGAAAATATCGTTATTCAGGTTTAGTAAGTGCCATATATCTCAAAAAGGATAAAAAAAAAAAACCCGAATACCCAGACATAGCATATCAAAACTATTTGCCACAAAAGAAAAATGGACAGGACAGACAGATCCCCTATAAAAGAGCAACAACTTGAATGACAACAGATTTCTCAATAGCAATAGTGAAAATCAGAAAACAGTGAAATAGCATCACCAACATGTTGTGGAAAAGATAACTATAAATCTAGACCTCTCTTTGAATTATTAGAGTAAAATAAAGACATTTCACAAAACCAAACACTACAGTTTGCTATGAAAAGTCATTCCTAAAGGAATTTCTAAAATTTGTGTTTCTTTTAGAAGGGCAGTGATTCCAGAAGAAAGGAAGGAATATCTGAAATGCAAGAGGAAATGGGGAACAAGGAAAACGGTGTATGTGGGTGAACCCAAACAATGACTAAGACAGTAACAATACAGTCGAATTCACAGGCTTAAAAAGCAGATGTTATTAGAACTATCATCCTGGGCAAAAATAACTTAAAAGATCGTGGGTATAATCTAAATTAAAACAGCCAGTTCTTACTTTTTTCCAAGGAGGATAAATTTAGTGATTAACTTTAGATTTTTAAGTGATATATGTGTAATCGAATTCTAGGATAAGTGGGTTTTTTTCGATAAGTGTTAATGGAAATTGAGGGTCAAATTGGTAGAGGGAAAAAATGGAGTGAGAAAAATGCGATCATCCAAAAGAAGATAAGAATGGAGAAAAAATAAATAGTATTAATAAAAACAGGACAAATTAAGGATATAGAATATGATGGTGCAACAAATCCTCATATATCTGTAATCACCAAAAAGGAAAGGAATAAAAATATCAGTTAAAAGACAGAATCAAACTGTATAAGATTGAATTCAGCTATGTGCAGTGTATGTAAGCGATGTATCTGCAACGCACACGGCGGGGTAAGGGTGAAAGAAGACAGGCTGCCATGCGAACACGGACTCGGAAGCAGGCAGGACAGCTGCATCAACATCAAACAGAAACAGACGGCAGAACAAAATCTATGATTAGGGACAGGGAAGGTCTCTGCGTAATGATGAAAGTTTCAATTCAATATGAAGTTATAGTGATTCCAAACTTGCATATATCTAATGAACAGCTTTGAACTATGTAAAGCAAACACTGAATTATGAAAAGTAATCAACAAACCCACTATCAGAGTGGGAGATTTCAGCACACATCTCTTAGTAAGTGAAAGTCAAACAGACAAAATTAAAAGAACAAATAGTTGAACAAAATTGATTTAATAGATATAGAAAAATCACCGGGCCCAGCAATCTAGATGGTTCCAAGTGTTAGTGATCACCCCATGTGGTTCGACAGGAGAGCTTACACACTGCTGGTGGGTAGTGTACATTAGTGATCATGAGTACACTTTCCAAAAACTTAACTGTAAAATCGAGCATTTACACATCTTACTATCCCTCAAAATAATAATTAACTACAATATACAACTCGTGTATATTTCATAATTATTAATATAAAACTGAGTACAAAAAAAAAAAACACCAGGTCACAGAATGTCACTTAGACTAAGCATAAAAACATGCCAAATAAAAAGTCACTCTGGGATACATACTCATGTGGTAAAATAATCATTAAATATTCAGAATAGTAATGTGATAGGAGGAGACACATAGGTCTTTAATACTATTATGAATGTTCTATGTCTTAAGCCAGGTGGTGGGTACTCAAGTATTCATTTCACTGTCCTTTAAGTCATATTTATATAAGGTTTTTGTTTTTTGTTTTTTATTTTTTTTTGGAGACAGAGTCTCACTCTGTTGCCTGGGCTAGAGTGAGTGCCCTGGCGTCAGCCTAGCTCACAGCAACCTCAAACTCCTGGGCTCAAGCGATCCTACTGTCTCAGCCTCCCAAGTAGCTGGGACCACAGGCATGCGCCACCATGCCCGGCTAATATTTTCTATATATTTTTAGTGGTCCAGATAATTTCTATTTTTAGTAAAGACAGGGTTTTGCTCTTGCTCAGGCTGGTCTCGAACTCCTGACCTTGAGCAATCCTCCACCTCAGCCTCCCAGAGTGCTAGGATTACAGGCGTGAGCAAGCCACCGTGCCTGGCCTTATATAAGGTTTGCTTTTATATATGTGAATTGTTTATGATAAGAGTAACAATAATAAAATAAATCTAGATATGTATTGTTTTTAAAAACTCTCTTGATGTCAACCACCGAAACAAGGAGCTCTGTGCTGGGGACAGTGGCTGAGTTAAAAGAGCGGCACCTTCAGAGTACACATGGGGGCCGCCTGGTGGGTAGGGGCCCTGAACCGTCAAGGGCACGCCCACCCCAGCAGTTGCTGGTTCATGAGGCTGTGCAGGACATAAACTCAACAGTGACTCCAAAACGGCAGGATCAAAAGCACCGGTGTTAGTGGATAGATCAGATTTTCCACCTTGCCCAACTCTCAAAATTTGAAAGCAAAAGCCCTAAGAACACCCCCAGAGTTCTTGTGCAATTTAGGGTAGAAGCGGGGAGCCCAGCTAAAGGGCATTTAGAGACCCACAGGATTAACTGGACGGAAACAAAGGCTTTGATCCCCAAGCTGGTGTGACGGATGGCTGCAGGTGCATTTGCTATTGGGCTGTCATGAATGTGCCACTGCGCGTGCACAGGCTGTAGGTGGCAGCAGAGCCCTGTGACACTCTCACCGACCCATCCCAGTGACGCTGGCTCCTCCCTGGGGCGTTGAGATCACACCTCTCCCAGACCAAAGTACACCCTGGCAGAAAGGGATCATGGCTGGCAGATAATCCAGAGCTATCAGGGCCTCCTCCTTTTTGCAACATTCAAATTGGAGCCATAAATAAAATCGTCTTCAGGAAAAAACATAAAGCTAATTTTCCAAGACATGAAACATGGGCTTTGAAGATTAGAATGAAAACCTTAAGAAAAACATTGATTGATTCTCAACTCCTACTCTTGCTAGAATGACCTGAAACAGATTATTTTTGCATTGTGTACAATATTGCCTCTGTAGTAGGGCCTGAGCAGGTGGTTCAAAATCCAGAATTTATCCTTGCAGTTGCAGTTGCCCTGGCTCACACTCCAGCGTTCAGCCTTGCGTGCCCCTTCGCTGGCACAGAGGGTGTTTGCCATTTTGTCTTCCAGAAGGACAACGATCTTAGAGGAGTTCCGAAATGATGAGGCTCCACACCAGGGGCGGGTGAGGTGCCCACGTAATTGAAGCCTGTGAGATGTCACCAGTTCCAATTTCTCCCTGTTACCCGTGTCACCACCCAAAGTGGATGGGTCTCAGGCTCTAGGGATCCTAAGCTAGTTCTTTCTGCTTTGGGTTAAGTATCAAATTCCTATGGGCTTGGAGGAGAAGAAAACATAAACATTCTTACGACCAGATTGATATTTTTCAGGGTGTGACCATTGCTGAGAGCCAAAGTCAGCGCCCCTGTGGATTCAAGGCGCAACATGAATTATTATTATTCTCATGAGGACTGGCTAAAACCCCTCACCTAGAATAGCCGAATTATAGCAGTCTTTTTATAAAGTTTGGCTGTTTTGTTTTGAGAGGACATGATTTATTCCATCTTGTTTTCCAACCCTGCATATTGTAAAATCAGGGGAAAGTAAACCTCATAAATTACCCCTTAAAACATGTAAAATGATCAATATTTTAAAAGATGATGTACTAAAAATCTTATTTCTATACTTCAAATATGCTGATGTACTTAAATATTTGCTAATGATTTTCTTCTTCCTTGAATTATGACCAAGAGGAATTTCCCCCCCGCCCCCTGAAAGATTTTTTTCTTCCTCTGATTTAGGTGAGAAAGTGCTCATTGTCCAAGCACACCAAGACCCAGGTCTTTCAAGGGTTGCTTGAAGAACATGGTGGTGGATGGGCTGAGCAAACGGCACTGCACGGTCACCAAGTCTGACTGAAACACCGTGGACTTTGAGGCAAAGGCCACAAGGAAAGACATCACTGATGAGTTACTGGATCAATGTTCCAATCTATTCTTTGGAGATTTTCTTTCTTTCTTCATAAGAAATTATCCAACTATGGCCACATATTGAATGGCAGAACAAGAGCCCGAAATGGGGGTTTAGAGAAAGGAACCAATGGTATTTCTTAACATTTCAGAGTTATAAACATACACCCACAGTCCAAGTGCTGATAAGCGAATGCTTTCAGCCACTGCTCAGAAGGTATCAGCCAAGCTTATGGGCCAGAGATGGATTTTCAACATTACTGGAATACAGAAATCTCATTTGGCCCAAAATTTTGCATTGGTTCTGTTGGCCTTTCTCAAGATTCTCTCAATGTCTAGTATGGATTTCTTAATAAAGCGTCTTAGTTCTGGCTGCTATAAAAAATGCCATACTACAACCCTCCACTTCTAAATTTGGCTGGCTTTTTAAAAAATGCCATCCACAGGGTGGCTTATAAACAACAAAAAGTTATTTCCTATGGTGCTGCAGGCTGAGAGTCTGAGATCGGGGTGCCAGAAGGGTCAGGGTCCGTGAGGGCTTTCTTCCAGATCGCGCACTGCCAGCTGCTCCTTGCATCTCACACGGTGGAGAGAGGGTGCAGTATCTCCCCGGGGCCTGTTTTATGAGGGCACGAATCTCATTCCTGAGGGCTCCACCCTCATGTCCTAATCACCTCCCAAAGACCCCACCTCCTAAGACCATCACACTGGGAGTTAGGATTTCAATTTATGGATTTGGGGAGGACACAAACATTCAGTACATAACACAGAGTAAGTGCACACAAAATTTTTGTTGATTGGCTGATACAGAATTATCTGATATCATTAGCTAAAGGGTTGCGGGTATCTACTGAAGGCAATCAATCACGCTGACAGACTTTGTCACAAACACACTACCTCGTACACCATTGTTCTCTCCTTCTCTCTTTTACCCAAACCACAGTAGGTTAAAATTTTTTTTAATGAAGAAGGCAAAGTAAATATTGAAAAATTTATGATACCAGGAAAGATTCTAATTTTTCTCCCTAAAGAAAAACCAATATTTGTAAACTCAGACCAGTACAATATCACTTAACGGTTCTGATCTCTGAAGCTGTACAGATTTGGGTGAAGTCCCATTTTTGCTACTTACTGTGTGACATTAGGCAAGTCACCTATCCTCCCAGTGCCTCAGTTTCTTCATCTGTAAAATGGAGGTAACAGTGACATCACAGGGGTTATGTGTATTACTTCGCAATGTCAAATATCAAAGACGCTGAGTGCAGTGTCCTGCCTGGCACGTGATATGAGTGCAGTAACCAGTAACTCATCAGCTTTGGAGGCCACATGCATGGGAATAAATCACACAGTCCTCCTTCTCGCAAGAGTGACCCTCCAGCTTTCTGGGCTCGGGGGCGGTCATCCTGTTGACGCTGTTCCTGTGCCATCAGTCCTGGCCAGCCTTGCCTTCCTCCCATTACCAGCCCCTGAGTGTGAGTCCTTGTCGTCTCTTGCCTGGAGTGTCCCAACTGTGGGTCATTATGTCTAAGTGTTCTCGGCCTCTTTTGCCACAAAAGAATTGCATCTTTACCTCGGAGCTTTCCACCAGCCTCCATGCAGAGCACAGACTTTGCCAGGCAAGTTCCCAGGTTTCTGTGGTGCCAAGAAAAGAAAACAGGAAGAGGAAAAATGGATCAAGTGGGCGGAGGGTGCCATAATTGGGTTTGGAGTGTGAGAGGCTCCAGAGGGGAGTCAGCAGACACTTACACACTCCAAATGCTAGTCCAGACACGACGGATACAGGAATAAATACGGTAGGCAGGGTCGCTACTCTCCAACTGCTCACATTCAGGGAACGTGCACAGCTGCTAAGATGTGTTGCTTCGTGCTTTGAATTGTATTCCCTTTACAGGTTTTAGAAGCACACAGAAAGATTGGAGTTACTTTTTCATAACTTCTAGTTGTTGTGTTTTGTTCCTTAGATGTGAGACCGTGATGAAGCTGTGTCTTCGTCTATTCTGTGGTGCTATAACAGAATACCTGAGCCTGGGTCATTTATAAAGAACAGAGATTTATTTCTCACGGTTCTGGAGTCTGGGAAGTCCAAGATCAAGGGGTCAGCATCTGGTGTGGGACTTCTTGCTGCATCATGACACGGCAGAAGGCAGATTGGCGAAGAGAAGGAGACGGAGAGCAAGGTGTGTAGTGAGCCCACTCCTACAGTAATGACGTTCATCCCTCCGTGCAGGCAGCGTCTCCGTGACCCAGACGCCTCCCTTTCGGCCCCACCTCTCTACACCACCACATTAGGGCTCAAATTTCCAACACATGAACGTTGGGGGACACATTCAAACCACAGCAGGCTGGGTCACGTGGTGTCCTGCAATGTTTTATTATTATATGGTCATCTCCCAACTGGCTGCCTAACCTCCAACCTTGTCTTTTTCTACATTTCCACAAAAGGATCTCGCCAAGACACAAACCTAAGAATGCTCTAAGTTAACCTTGCAGCTTAAACACTTCCACTGTTGCCCAGTGCTTCCAGAGTAGAGTCCACGTTTCTTGGCATAGCAAGAAAGACGTTTTGAGATACGGTCCCACCTACCCTCTGCTGTGCTTTCTTGCCGAGGCTCTCCACCCTTGCCTTGGCTACTCCGTCTCTGCCACACTCCAGCCCTGGCCCACACAACGCTCACACTCCAGCAGGGAACTCTCAAACCAGTAGAATGCTTCATCCACAATGACCTGGCTCCTCTCACCTCTCAGATTCCTGTCTGGAAAATCCTAGACATTCTTCAAAATTCAGTTCAAGAATGTCCTGTCTGGGAGGTCTTCCTAAGCCCCCAAATGGAGCTAGTCTGTTCACCTCGCTGATGCCACTTTCCATATCCATTAAATACCCGTATGGTTGCATTGTATTGATTATTGACTGTGAATGACTCTGGCTGAATCTTCTGTTGTCCAAGGTTGCTTGGGCAGATGTAGCTGGCTGCGTAGGTAGCCCCTTGTCCCCACATTGCTCCATATATTTTGATTCCTTTTTACCCCTCTGTTCCCCCTAATATAGTGTTCATATCATGAAAATGGGGAACAGCACTGGAAACCCCGTGGTCCTGGAACATACTAGAACCTCAGTGAACACATGTGGAATTGAAGAGGCAAGATCATTCCCTCCCTGTCTGCCAGGCATGATCCCTGACTTGCTTGGGCTGCCCTGCCCACTGGGCATGGGGCTGAGAATGCCCAGGTGTGGCACTTCCTCCCCAGGTCCTCGCTGTGGTCCTGGGTTCTTCAGTTGAGCGGAATGCACATGAAGGATTCTGAGAAGAGGTCTCTGACCAGAGATATAACTGAGGAGCAGGAGAAGGTTCAGGAAGCTGATCTAGTGATATTTCAGGGGAGGTTTCCTCTCTCCTATGAGATATATTTAATATTTCTAAGTATCAGATAAGCCAGACATCTTCAGGTTCCCATTGTAGCATAAGAACCACACATATACTGAGTGAAGCACATCGAGAAATGGTGCTCACAAATCTGTTTCCGTTCATGAAACGAGACTGCTGTAGGCAGGACCACAGGACCACGAATTCTAAATTCCGAGTCTCCCAGCTGAATACAGCTACAGGGCTGTTTGTCCAGTGTGGTGGCTCATGGACAGCCTCCTTGTGTCCACCCTGCTCTTTCCCTGGTCCAGGCTGAAGGTCCGCTGGGACCTGGCATTGCCAAGAGAAGATCATCAAGGCCCTTTGGGCTTGACACAAGCCAGGCACCTGCCAAGTCTCCAGATTTAAGGAAAGTCTTTGTTGTCTTCCTGATGATTATCACAGCCTCCTTTTTTCAAAAAACATAGTTAACAAATTGACAAGTGGCCCAAGGAAGTCAACACCTTCCCAAGGGGTTGATTCCAATCACTCGACGTGGCTGGCTCCGAGTCTCCGGTGTATATCCCCCGGCATGCTTGGCATTCTGTGTGTAAACCCGAAGGCAGGGCTGCCCAGGGCTCTCTGGAGTCTGAGCTGACCCAGAGTGGCGCTGACAGCCCTGACTGTCTTGCTTGTGCGTCCTGGGGGCTGGCGCACGGCTCGAGCTGGACCCGGGGAGCCGGACTGGGTGAGTCGGGCTGTGCATTTGCCTCCCTCGGGGCAGATTCTGGAGTGTGTCTGTGGCTTCAGGGCAGGACTCAGGCCAGTTCGTTCAAGGGGCTCAGTGTTCCCCTTCAACTCTGGGATCAATGGGTGGAGGCTATCGTTTGCCTCCCAGCTCCGCTGCCAGACTGTTCCTAGACACCTAGCCCAGAAGGTTAGCGCATTTTTTTCGTGGAACACATAATAGCAAGGGCTAACATTTACAGAATGCTCACTCCGTGCTCTGTACTGTGCTGCACATTGTACAAGAAGTGTGTCATAGCATCCTCCCAATCAGCGACGAGCTAGGTGTTAGCAGTAGCACCCTTGCCAGAGGGACGAGCAAATGGAGGCATGCTGAAGGGTGAGAAAACCGCCCAGCTAAAGTTATGGAGCTAGAGTTAAAGGCCGCTCTGCCTGCCTTCAGAGCCCAGGCTCCTACCCCAAAGGCCGCCCTCCCTTGCCCCTACAAACTCAGTCTGGAATCAGTTAAAATCCACACACACAGGTGCCCCCTCTGGAAACAGAGCACAATGCATGGGCTGCTCCCAGTATCGAAGTCGTAGATTGGACAGTGTTCCTGCTTAGCTGGGGGCATTCACTCAAGCCCAGTACAACGACACAGCCTTGAGCATGAGCCAAATCCACAGCACTTTCCTTTTTGTGTTTTTTTTTTTGACAGGGTCTTGCTTTGTTGCCCAGGCTGGAGTGCAGTGGCATGATCATAGCTCACTGTAGCCTTGAAACCCTGGGCTCAAGCGATCTTCCTGCCTCAGCATCCTGAGTACCAGTGAGACTACCAGTGCATGCCACCATGCCTGGCTAATTTTTTAAATTTTTTAGAGACGGAGTCTCACTAGGTTGCCCAGTCTTGTCTTGAACCCCTGGCCTCAAGCAATCCTCCAGCCTTGGCCTCCCAAAGTGCTGGGATTACAGGCATGAGCCACCGTGTCCAGCCCCACAACACTTTAGAACCTTACTGAGATCAAGCCCAGGATGGCCAGCAACATGTCATTCCAGGAGCAAAAATGGGAAAAGCTCTTTCACACTCTTTGTCATGAGTTCTGTCTTGCTTGGCTTCTTGACTTGGCCCATGTGTCAGGACAGAACAGCCCCACAGGACCAGTGCCCAGCACAGCTACCAACAGTGTTCCATGAGCATTGTTATGAAGAGGCTCTGACCAGGGGACTCCATAACTACAACCACATCAGGCATGGACCCCATAGGATGGGATGCAGGACCTAAGCCCCACGTATGTCACACAGTCTATCCTGCTGGGTGAAAGAGGGTGGCTGGGTGCATTCTGCGCTATCATCAGTTCATCTTTGGATGGAATAAAGATGAGCTCTGTGCACAAGCTCTCCCACCCAACTGAAGCACTTGTTTCCTTTTGGCTAACTGGGTCTCCGGGTGTCGCCGCCCCAGTTTCCACTGTCCTGCTTCAGGGTGCCAGCTGTCCCGAAGGGCTAGATGCACAGGTGCTGTGCCAGGGTTTGCTTTCAAGCCACCAAAATACTATGAATCTGCTGTTTTCAGAATTGTGCTCAGGAATAGACAGACTTGGGTTTATTAAGGAAGTTTCATACAACTTTAGACTTCCTGAAGACTTTTCCATCTTATCCATTTAAACTTCTAATCTACTAGGATATGTTTACTTATTTTTTACTCAACAAATATTTACTAAGCAATTATGTGCAATTCTGGATACTTTGAAGGAAAAAAGATGAGGAAAACATGAACTATATTCTAAATGCATTATTAGGCTAGAAGGGATGCAACCACATCCACCAGTAACCGTCATATATGGCAGGGATGTCTGTGTATTTGCATTATGTCTGTTTTTACCCCTGACTTGCTTCTATTATGATAGTGTTTCCATTCACCGACTTGACTGTTCCCTCCTGGGTTACTGTAAAGTCTTCCTGTGGGAAGTCGCCTCTGCTCCTCGCCCAACTGTTACCGTTCCCAGGATAAATTAGCCCTCCTTTCATCCAGTACCGGGAAGGAGGGGCGCGGGGGCTGGGGAGGCAGATACAGGGGAGACGTACACCCAGGCAGGGCCCAGTGGAGATTACTGATACTTCCTGTGGCCTCTGCACACTTCTAAGCCATGGATTTCTCTGTGGCAGCCGTGTGTCCTGACATCTGACCTTCCTTCCACCTCCTGCCCCACCTCTGAGCAAGCCAGTAGCCACCGGGGCCTTGGTGATCAATGACTAGAGATTAAGAGCTGATTCTGAACATAGAAGTCCAACCAGAATTGTAAAATGATAACATGTTTTGCCCTAACTGTTACTTTTAGATGGAGTGGAAGGCAAATCTCTTGCATTATGTTTTCTGCTTTATGGCAAATTATCACCTGGGTGTAGATAATAAATGCTAAGAAGAGCCCGGTATCTCAGGGTCTGAAACAGAGTGCAGCTATCCTGGAATTGCTTCGTGAAGGATGGCCTTAAAGGAACAGAAAGTGGAGGAGAGGCGTCATTTCTAGGAGGGGCCTTTGTCTACTTAGAAAGGAGATTGGCTGGCGGTTCTAAGAACTGATATCCTGAGGGAAGTGAAGAGTGAGCTTTCCGTTTCCCTCACCACAGGAAACTGCCTTCTCGCTTTGCTAATCTTTTCTCCATAATGTGTCCCTGCCACTGTCAGAAATCAGAAAAGTTGTAGCTCTCTTAATTATAGGAAGAGTTTTATATTCTGCACATTTTATCCTCACCTAAGGAGGAGTTTGTTTTTAGTTAGCTGCTGTTTAATCCTCTCTTGTCCTCAGGAAATGCAAGCTGTGGTATCCAATGGTTTAGCAAATGCATGCACGTGTGTGTAGGATAACAGAAAGATAATGCAAATGTGACAAAGTGTTCACAATCATGAGTCTAAGTGGAGGGTACTCATTGTACTATTCCTGCAAGTTTTCTTTAGGTTTGAAATTTTTCAAACCTGTAGATTCCATTGATATGTATGACATGGATGAATTTCAGAAACATTATGCTAAGTCAAACACAAAGAACTACATACTCTAAAGGATTATATTTATAAGGCATTATGGAAAAGATAAAATTATAGTGACAGAAAGCAGATCAGTGTTTGCTGGGGTTAGGGGTGGGGACAGAAAGCAGCCCAGTGGTTGCCAGGGTTGGGGGTTGGGACAGAGATTCCCTGCAAAGGCCTGTGGGAACTTTTTGGGATGATGGCGGTAATCCATATCACAATTGCAGTGGCAGTTATGCTACCGCATATATTTGTCAAAACTCATTGAACAAAACACAATTGTTGAATTTTATTATATGTACAGTATTCCTTGTAGTGCATTGACTTATATCCCCCCAAAAAAGATATGTCCGAGTCCTAGATGTGACTGTATTTGGGAACAGGGTCTTTGCAGATACAAGTAAATTAAGGGTCTCAAAATGAGATCATTCTGGATTGAGGGTGAGTCCTAAAACAAATGACTGGTGGTGATATAAGAGAAAGTACAGGGAGATTTGAGACATATAGAAGACCCAGAGGAGAAGGCAATGTGAAGATGGAGGCAGAGATTGGAGTGATGCGGCCGCAAGCCAAGGAACACCAAAGGATTACCTGTAACCACCAGAAGCTATTAACAGGGGCGAGGCATGGAATAGCTTTGTCCTCAGAGCCTCCAAAAGGAACCAACCCTGCCAACAACTTGATCTCAGGCTTTTGACCAGATCTGTGAGACAATAAAATTCTGTTATTTAAGCAAACAAACAGAACAAACAGAAAAATTCCAGTGATCAATTACAAATACTTTAGAAGCCAATGAAAAAGTAGAAAGTCTAAGTAAAGAAATGGAAGATATTAAAAAAAGAAACAGAAATTTTAGAACTGAAAAATACAATAACCAAATTGAATTTAAGATATCAAACTCCAAACAACATAAACTGAAAGAAATATACATTTAAATATATCATAATGAAACAAACAAAAATAAGGACAAAGAAAAACTCTTGAAAGCAGTCAAAAAAAATAATGTATTACCTTTAGGGGAACAACAATGCAAATGGCTGTAGATTTCTTACCAGAAACCATTGTATCTCAGTAATAGCTAGAACTAGAGATAGAAAATCATTAAGGAGATGAAATAACTGAAAGATATCATCAACCAACTAGGTCTATTAAACACCTATATAACATTCTATCCAACAATGGCAGAATACACATTCTTTTCAAGTACATGTGGAAAATTCACCAATATAGACCACATCCTTTGTTATAACAAATTTAGAAAAATTGGAATCATACAAAATATAGTCTTTGACTATAAAAAAATTAAACTAGAAATCAATAAAAGAAAGACAATAGAAAAATCACTACACACTTGGAAATTGAACACACTTATAAATGATGTATGGATCAAAGAGAAATTAGAAAATATTTTTTACTGAGTGAAAATGAAAATACAACATATGAAAACATATGAGATGCAACTAAAGCAGTGCTAGAGGGAAATTTATGGCATTAACATGCTTACACTAGAAAACAAGAAAGGTCTTGAATCAATAATATGTTTCCACCTTAAGAGATAGGAAAAGAGGAGCAAAACACTCCCAACAAGAGCAGAGGGAAGGAAATAACAGACAACAGAAATCCATAAAATTGAAAAAGGAAAACAGTAGGGAAAATCAATGACATCCAAAGCTGATTCTTTGAAAAAAACCAGTGAAACTGATACATGAAATCTCTATAAAGACTGATAAAGCAAAAAAGGCAAAGACACAAATTATCAATATTAGGAATTAAAGAAGCGATATACTTACAGACCTGGCATTCGAAAACTAATAAGCCAATAAAAGAATATCACAAACATCTTTATGCATATAAACTTCAGATGAAATGGACCAGCTCCTCAAAAATGACAAGCTACTAAAACATGCCCAAGTTGAAACAGACAATTTAAATTGCACTATAACTATTGAAGAAATTAAATGTATAGTTAAAAGGCTTCCAAAAAAGAAATCACCAGGCCCATGTGATTTTATTGATGAATTTTACCAACTATTTACATGAGGAAAAAAAAGATTGATTCTATTCAATCTCTTCCAGAAAATAGGAAAGGAACACTTCCCAACTCATTTTATGAGGCTAGCATTACCATGATAGCAAAGACAAACATGCTACAAAAAAGAACATTACAGACCACTATACCGCTATATGTTTTTGAACATAAATGCAGAAATCCCCAACAAAACATTTGCAAGTCAGATCCAGCAACGTATGAAAAGACTAATACAGCATGGTATAAAGGAGTTTATGCCAGGACTGCAAGTATGGTTCAATATTTGAATATCAATTAATATAATCCATCATAGACTAAGGAAGAAAAACAACATGATCATTTAATTAATGCAGACAAAGCACTTAACAAAGTTTAATGTCCACTCATGGGAAAAAACAAAACCTCTCAGCAAGTTTGGAATAGAAAGAAACTTCCTCAATCTGATAATGAGCATCTAAAAACAGCTAACATTATACTTTTCCCATAAAATCAGGAATAAGGCAAGGATTCCAGTCTCATCTAGTCAGTGCAATAAAAAGAAAAAGAAGTAAAAGGCAGACAGATTGGAAAGGAATAAACTGTCCCTATTTGCAGATTCTATGGCTGTCTACATAGAAAATTCCAAAAAGTATACCTAAAAAACCAGAGAACCTTCTAGAACTAATAAGAGAGTTTAGTAAGGTCACAAGATATAAAGTCAATGAGCAAAGGTAAACTGTATTTTCATATACTATCAATGTACAATTGGAAACTGAAATTAAAACAACACAATTTACAATAGATTCTCAAATGAAATAATCTCACAAAACATATACACATTTCTCTATGCTGAAAAGTAGAAACAGCTGATAAAAGAAACTAAAGATCTAAATAAATGAAAAAGTAAACCATTCTCATGGATTAGAAGAATCGATATTATAAAGATGTCAATTCTTCCCAAATTTATACATACATTTAATACAATTCCAATCAAAATCCCAGAGAATTTTTGGTAGATATAGACAAGTTGATTCAAAAATTTATACAGAAAGGCAAAGAAGCTAGAATAGTTACTTAAAATAATTTTGAAAAAGAAGAATAGAGTTGGAGTCGCACTCAACAATTTTAAGATTTACTCTAAAGCTACAGCAAACACAGTGTGGTATTAGCAAAGGAATGGAAGAAAGATCAATGAACATCAGAGAGAGGAGAGAGTGAAAGAAATAGACCCACACAAATATGGCCAACTAACATTTTAGAGCCTTTTTAAAATTAGTAGACTTTTTTATAACAATTTAGATTTATAGAAAAATTAAGCGGGTAATATAGAGAGTTTCTATGTACTCCCTGCATAAAATCTTCCCTATTATTATCTTACATTAGTATGGTACATTTCCTACAATTAATAAACTAATATTGATACATTATCATAAGTTAAAGTCCATAGTTTATTCAGATTACCTTGGTTTTTATCTAATGTCTTTTTTTCTGTAAAAGGATTCCATCCATGATACCATTATTACATTTATTTGTCATATCTCCCTAAGGTTTTCTTATCTGTGACAATTTCTCAGAAATTCCTGGGTTTTGATGACTGTGTCAGTTTTGAAGAGTACTAGTCATATACATTGTAGGTGCCTGATTTTTCTCATGATTGAGGATATGGGTTTTGGGAGGAGGATCACAAAGGTCAAGTGCCATTTTCAACCCATCATACCAAGGATACATATTTTATGAATAGATGTATTACTATTGACATTGACCTTGATCAGTCAGCTGAAATTATTTTAAAGTTACTCTGTTTTCTCCCCTTTCCACACTGTATTCTTTGGAAGGAAGTCATTTTGCGGAGCCTACACTTAAAGAGTGGGAGTAATGCTCTCCTTCCTTTAGAGTAGCATGTCTACATAATTTATTTGGAAATTTTTTTTTTTTTTAGACAGGGTCTCACTCTGCTGCCTGGGCTAGAGTGCAGTGGCATCATCATAGCTCACTGCAACCTCAAACGTCTGGGCTCAAGCAATCCTCCTGCCTCAGCCTCGTAACTAGTTGTGACTACAGGCATATGCCACCACACCTGGGTAACTATTCTATTTTTTTGCAGCTACAGGGTCTCACTGTGTTGCTCAGGCTGTTCTCAAACTCCTGGTGTCAAGAGATCCTCCTGCCTGGGCCTCCCAAAGTACTAGGATTACTGGCATCAGTCACCACTCCTGGCCGGAATAATTCTTCATGGGAGATTGGTCTCTTCTCTGCATTTATTTATTTAATATTTATTCAGTCAGTCACTCAATCATTTATTTATATCAATTTGGACTCATGGATATTTATTTTATACTTTAGTTTACAATTCAATGCTACCTTATTCATTTTCTTGTTTAAAATGTCCTAGCTTTGGTCACTGGGTACCCTTTCAATTGGCCCATGTGTTCCTTTGACATACCACCATCAATGTGGGTTTTGTTTTGTTTTTTGAGCACTTTTTTACTTTCTGGCATTCCAGGATTCTCCAGGCTTATCCTGTATTTTTGCTGTCCTAGAATCAACCGTTTCTCTATGGAGTCCTGGTTCCTTTTATTGGAGAATGGTATTAGAAACCAAGATCTGGAGGTAGGTGTGCCTGTTGCTACTGTGTTGTGATTTTTTTTCAGGCTCTCTCAACTGGCAGAGCAAAGAAATATATGTGTGTATACCAACTCATGTATATACTCTTATCTATAAATATTTCTATATGGAGTCATCTGTATGTATATTGAGTTCTTATTGATGTCTCCAACTCTAATACCTTCCACATGGATCATTCTAGCTCCCTCCCCTTGCTTATCTGTAAACTCCCACTCCAATGTTGAGAAACCTGGCTCCCACTATATACTATGACTAGTTTAATTACAGCATACATGTATAGCAGTATCAGAATTGTTAACTTGTGCCCAACTTTAACAACTTGTTATCAAAGAGAAAACAACTTTATCAACTAGAGTACAGTGTTTATATGCAGTTCCTTTTGCCTTTAGCCATACATCCTCCACTCATTTCTAAAATTACTTAGGTCAGCACCCTTTAACCTACCCCCTTCAGTGAGGTTGTTTTACACATTTGTGATACAGTTAGATTCTCTCGCCACAGTCTACATTTTTTTCTGGGACTTGAGATCACTTAAATCATGATTTTTAAATTTTCCTACATTAAGGTTCATTCTGCGTGTAGTAAAGTTCTATATGTTTTGACAAATGCATCTACCATTACAATATCATACAGAATAGTTTTCACCATACTAAAATTCCCCCGTCTTGTGCATCCCAGTCTGTTCATCCCACCCCTTCTCAACCCAAATTCCTTAGCAACCACTAATCTTTTTACTATCTCTATAATTTTGTCTTCTCTAAAATGTCATATATTTGGAACCAAACAATATGTAGCCTTTTCAGACTGGCTTTTTTAACTTAGCAATATGCACTTACGCTCCTTCATGTCTTTTCGTGGCTTGATAGATCATTTCTTCTTATCACTGAATAATGTACCATTACAAGGATGTACCACAGTTTATCTCCTTACCTACTGAAGCACATCTTGGTTGCTTACAGTTTTGGGCAATTATGAATAAAGCTCCTATACTTGAGCTCAGGAGTTCAAGACCAGCCTGAGCAAGAGCGAGACCCCGTCTCTACTAAAAATAGAAAGAAATCATATGGACAACTAAAAATATATATAGAAAAAACTAGCCGGGCATGGCGGCATATGCCTGTAGTCCCAGCTACTTGGGAGGCTGAGGCAGGAGGATCGCTTGAGCCCAGGAGTTTGAGGTTGCTGTGAGCTAGGCTGACGCCACAGCATTCACTCTAGCCCAGGCAACAGAGTGGGACTCTGTCTCAAAAAAAAAAAAAAAAAAAAAAAAGCTGTTATAAACATTCATTTTGGGTTTTTGTGTGGACATAAGTTTTTGACTCGTTTGGGTAAATACCCAGGAATGTTATTGCTGGATCACAGGTAAGACAGTGTTTAGCTTTGTAAGAAACTGCCAAACTATTTTCCAAAGTAGCTGTATCATTTTACATTCCTACCAGTTGTTAATGAGAGTCCTTTTTTTTCCCCAAATCATCACCAGAATTGGTATTGTCAGGGTTTTTTTTAAACATTCTAATGAGTGTGTAGTAATGAGTACAATGAGTAAATAATTCATTGTTGTTTTAACTTGCAATTCACTACTGACAAGTGATGTCGAGCACCTTTTCTTATGCTTATTTGCCATCTGTGTATCTTCTTTGGTGACTTATCTGTTCTGATGGCTTGCCCATTTTTTAATTGGGTCATTTGTTTACTTGTTGAGTTTCAAGAATTTGTTTTTGTATATTTGGAGTACAAATCCTTTATCAGATATGTACTTTGCAAATATTTGCTCACAGTCTGTGAAATATCTTTTCAATCTCCTAATAGTGTCTTTCCAGAGCAGAATTTTTTCATTTTAATAATCTAACTTATCAATTTTTTGATCATGGATCATACTTTTGTTGTTGTCTCTAAAAACTCATTGTCTCTGAGTGAAGGCTTCCCTAAATAAATAAAGCAACAAAAAACTCATTGTCAAACCCAAGGCCACCTAGATTTTCTCCTATTTTTCTCTAGAAGTTTCATAGTTTCAAATTTTGAATTTAGGTCTATGATTAATTTTGAGTTAATTTTTGTGAAATATATATGGTCCGTGTCTAGATTCTTTTTCTTTCTCTCCTTTTTGGCATATGGATGTCCAATTTCTCCTGAACCATTTGTTGAAGAAACCATCCTTTCTCTATTGAATCGCCTTTCCTCCTTCGTCAAAGATCAGTTCACTATATTTGTGTGGACATTTCTGGATACTCTATTTTGTTACATTTATCTAGGTGTCTTTTCTTTCACCAAAACCACACTGTCTTAATATTTATAGTAAATTTTGAAGTCAGGTAATGTCAATCATTTAACTTTGTTCTCCTTTTCCAGTATTGTATTGCCTATTCTGAGTTTTTGTCTTTCCATGTAAACTTTAGAATCAGTTTGTCAACATCAACAAAATAGCTTGATGGGATTTTCATTGGAATTGCACTGAATCTATAGATGAAGTTGGGAAAAATTGATGTCTTAATAGTAGTCTTCCAATCCATGATTATAGAATCTCTATTTATTTAGATCTACTTTAATTCATTTCATCAGTATTTTGTAGTTTCCCACATATAGATCCTTTACATATTTTGTTAGATTTATACCTATTTTATTTTTTTGCTGTTAATGTAAATGATAATGTTATTGTGTTTTAAATTTCAAATTTCAGTTCTTCATTGCTGGTATAAAGGAACATAATTGACTTATATATATTAATTTTGTGTCCTGCAACCTTGCTGTAATCACTAATTACTTCCAGGAGTGTTTTTTTGTTTGTTTGTTTGTTTTGTTTTGTTCTTTTTAAACTAATTCTTTGGGATTTTCTACATAGAGAATCATGTCATCTGTGAACAAAGACAGTTTTATTTTACCTCTCCAATCTGTATACCTTTTATTTCCTTTTCTTGTCTTATGGCACTAGCTAGGACTTCCAGTATAGTGTTGAATACGAGTGGTGAGAGGGGATGTGCCTTGTTCCTTGTCTTGGGGAAAATCATCTAGTTTCTCACCATTAATTATGATGTTAGTTGAAGGATTTTGTATATGTCCTTAATCAAGTTGAGGAGGTTTCCCTGTATTGCTAGTTGGCCAAGAGTTTATTATGAATGGGTGCTGGATTTTTCTCAAATATTTTTTCTGTGTCAATTGATTTGATCAAGTGATTTTTCTTCATTAGCCTATAGATATGGGAGATTACATTAGTTGATTTTCAAATGTCAACCAACCTTGTATACCTGGAATAAATTTCATTTGATCATGGTGTAATGCACACTTTCCAATTTCTCTATGTCTTCACCCACACGTATTATTATTTTGTAGAAATAGGGCCTCACTATGTTGCCTAAGCTGGTCTCAAACTCCTGGTGATCCTCCCACCTCAGCTTCTGAAGGTCCTGGGATTACAAGCCTGAGCCATCACACCCAGCCTGGTTTTCTTTACGTGTGTGTGTGTGTGTGTGTGTCTGTGTGTTTAATGATAGTCATTTTAATAAGTGTGAAGTGGTATCACATGGTGATTTTGATTTGCATTTCCCTAATGACTAATGATGTTGATATCTTTTCATGTGCTTACTAGCCATTTCTGTTTCTTCTTTAGAGAAATGTCTATTCAAGTCCTTTGCCCACTTTAAAATTGGGTTTTTTCTTTTTTTGTTGTTGCGTGGTAGGAGTGTTTTCTCTCTCTCTCTCTCTCTCTCTATATATATATACACATATATTCTGGATATTGAACCCTTGTAAGATATATAATTTGCAAATATCTTCTCCTACTCTGTAGGTTGTTTTTACTTCCTTGATAATCTCTTTTGATGCACAAAAGTTTTTATTTTGATGGGGTCCAAGTAATCTATTTTTTCTTTTGTTGCTTGTGCTTTTGGTGTCATATCTAATAATCCATTGTCAAAATCCAGGTCATGATGATTGACCCTCATATTTTCTTCTAAGAGTTTCATGATTTTAGCTCTTATATTTAGGTTGTTTATCATTTTGTGGGTTAATTTTTATATGGTGTGAGGTAGGTGCCCGATTTCTTTTGCATGGGAAAATCCAGTTTTCCCAGCAGTATTTGTGGAAGAGACTATACTTTCCCTATTGAATAGACTTGACAACCTTGTCAAAAATCAACTTGCCATAGATATATGGATTTATATATGTCTATGGACTCTCTATTCAGTTTCATTAATCTATATGTCTATCCTTAATGGCAGTACCACACTGTTTTGATTACAATAGCTTTGTAGCAAGTTTTTTAAATTGGAAAGTGAGGCCTCTGTTCTTCTCTTTCAATATTGTTTTGGCTATTTGGGGATCCTTGCAATTCCATAGGAATTCAAGGACTAGATCTTCCATTTCTGCAAAGAAGGCCATTGGAATTTGATAAGGATTGCATTGAACCTATGGATTACTTTGAGTAGTATTAACATCGTAACAATATTAAGTCTTCCTGCCCATAAATATGGATGTCTTTTCATTTGTTTAGGGCTTCTTTAATTCCTTTCAGTAATGTTTTATAGTTTTAAGTGCACAAGTCTTTTACCTCCTTGGTTAAATTTAGTCTTAGGAATTTTATTCTTTTAGATGCTATTGTAAATGGAATTACTTTCATAATCTCTTTCTTAAATTGTTCATGTGTAGAAACACAGCTGATTTTTTTGCATTGATGTTGTACGCTACAATTTTGCTAAATTTATTAGCTTTAGTACCTTTCCTGTGGATTCTTGGGGATTTCCTGTATATAGGAAATCATTTCATCTGTGAATATGGATAAGTTTACCTCTTCTTTTAAAATTTGGATGCTGTTTATTTCTTCTTCTTGTTTAATTGCTGTGGACAGAACTTCCAACACAATGTTGAATAGCAATGGGGAAAGTGGGAACCATTGTCTTGTTCCTAATCTTAAGGGGAAAGATTTCAGTCTTTCACCATTGATTAAAATTTTAGTGTGGGTTCTTCACAAATGCAATTTATCATGTCGAGGAAGTTCCCTTCTATTCCTAATTTTCTGGGTGTTATTATCATGAATGAGTGCTAGATTCTGTCAAAATATGTATCTATTGAGATGATCATGTGTTTTTGTTTTTCCTTTGTTCTATTAATGTTGTGTCTTCCAGTGATTGATTTTCTTATGTTGAACCACACTTGCATTCCTGGGCAAAATACCACTTGGTCATGGTGTATAATCCTTTGAATATACTGTTGAATTTGGTTTGATCTATTGGAACAATAGCACTTTGTGCTCAATACTAAATGTCCTGATGAAGATTTTATATTTTATATTTACCAGCATAAAGAGACAGAAATACAAACTCTCCTACGTGTACCTAAGAGGTTCGTGGAGTTAGAGGTATCCTTTCTTGGTACACTGTGCTCATTTTTCAGGAATCTGGTTTTAATTTCATGGTTTCATTAGGAGAAAACGGCAGTACACATTTTGTTTAAGCAAGCTGAACCCAAGACGGGGCATGTAGACAGGCGCACACCCACGTCCTGGAGCTGCCCCACGCCGGGGAGCCGAGCAGCGCCATTCTGCTTCCCGAGACAACACCCATCTCACCGTGGCCAGCCCTGGGCCGCGAGTCCGAGTGGCTGTGGATTCCAGCCCAAGCTCATTTGTTTAAGTCCATCCACCAGAAAGCTTTTGAGGAGTTTCCAGTTCAGGATTATTACGAGTAGAGCTGGATGAACACCACTGCATGTCTTTGGTGAGCATGTGTTGGCATTTCTGTTGAGTACCTGGGAGTGGACTTTGTTGGTGAGGCCACATTTTGACGAAGCTAACAAGAGAGAGCTGCAAAAAAATTATTCTTTATTCTGAAGAAAAGGACTAGTTAAAAGCCCAATAATTATGGAATATGAGTCATGGAAGAGAGGGTAGGGGTTGACTGAGTCAGTGTTTCCCAAACATTAATGTGCATATGGATTGCTATGGGCTGAATCGTGTTCCCCCAAAATTCATTATGTTGAAGTCCTAACTCCCCGTACCTCAGAATGTGACTGTATTTGGAGATAGGGTCTCTATAGAGGTGCTTAAGTTAAGGTGAGGCCTTTAGGATGGGCCCTAATCCAGTCTGACAGGTGTCTTTATAAGGGGAAACTTGGACACAGAGGGAAGGCCATGTGAAGACACAGCAAGAAGGCAGCCATCTACATGCCAGGGAGGGAGGCCTGGAACAGATTCTTCTTCACTGCCCTCAGAAGGAGCCAACCCCGCCCACAGCCCTCAGAAGGAGCTGGCACAATGAGGGGCTGCAGGTCATGAACGGCGGCACCGACTCCCTGAAGCGGTTTCTGCCTCTGAAACCCGGATAGAGGTCACCGTCTGGCTCGGTTCCGTCTCTGTCACTTTGTTGCGAGTGGTGGGGCTGCTCACACCAGCACCGCGGCCCACACACCCGGGTTGCAGAAGGGCTCGGGCACTGGGACTCGGGACGCCTGGGCTCTGTATCCCGGCCAGGACTAGTACTAACTAGCGGAGCAAATACTTCGGTGCTAACTGAATCCCTCCTGGACGTAGGACAAGAGGCGTGGAACGCAGACCCCGGGACCTTCCTGCCTGTGTGTCACTCTACCTTCGCTTCCTGGGAGCGGAAAGGACCAGGTTCCGGGATTCCTCTTCCCAAATCCCCCCGTGTGTCTCCGCTCCCTGGGCTTCCTGCCTGCTTTCTTCGGGCGGTCAGTTTCAGGACGCTTTCCCTTTCAGAATCCCGTCTGGGAGTCGCCCTGGGCACGGCGGGCTGAATTTATAGGACGAAAAGAGGCGCCCACGCAGGGCCCCGCCTGCCGCCCTCCCCCTGCGGCCCGGGGCTTTCCTCGGCCCCGCCCCTTGTGTCGACGCAGGCCCGCCCATCAGTGGTTTCGGTTTATAAAAGGCCAAAGGGTTTATAAGGCTGCGGATGGCCAGCCCCGAGTCAGAGTGAGAGCCTGCAGCGCGCAGTGAGAAGTCGGATCCTGCGCCTCGGGGGCGGCATCCAACCTTGGAGCGCGGCGACGGAGGCGAACGAAGGTGGCAGGTGGGGTGTCCCTGCGCAGGGCGGGGATGGGGCCGGGAGTGGCGAGCGTTAGGACCCGCAGGCGGACGCTGAGGGATGGACCGAGGACGGGAGCGTTAGCTCGGCTCGGGCAGCTGTCTCGGAGCAGAAATGTCCTGTTTCGCGCGGCGGCTGGTGGTGGCGCAGCCGGGCTGTGCCTCGGGCTGGCCCCGGAGCGGTGCCGCGCGGTCCCCGCGAGCCCCGGGCGCTGTCCCTACCCCCTGCCCTCTCCCGGCCTCGGTCCTCGCCCTGCAGCCCCGTCCCCACCTGCCGCCCCATTTTCTCACCGCTCCTCTCCCCTCAGGGATCCGCAGAAGGACGTCCGTCCTACCTCTTCCCTGTCCTTTAAATCACCCGTCTCCTGTTCCAAATCCGAGCGCTCCTCACCCATCCTGTCGCTCTCAGTAGCGCGGCCAAACTGAGGGAGCCCTGCTTGTTCCTGGCCACCCCTGCAAGGCCTAGAATGGACGTTGCCACACACAGCCCTTGCTGCAGCGCCCAGTGTGGTGGGGGCCACACGCACGGGGACAACGGTCGCGCTGGGGAGGTGTCGCGTGGGAGGGGGCCGGGGCTGCGATCGCTAGTGGAGCTGGGAAGGGGAGTGGGATTAACCTGGTGACGGAGGTGGGCCTTCTAAGTGGGATAAGCCGTGTTTGCAAAGGCTGCGAGATGACTTTGAAAGGGGTCAGGGCGGCCAGAGCTGGAGGCTGTGGGGGGGAGCGAGGCCTGGGCAGGGGCGGGCGCCTTGGCGAAGCCACTTCAATAAGGCGACTTTGAGACCATCCTTAGGGACAGGGGAGGTTCAGGGGAGCGGTAAAAGGATCAAGACACTGTTCTCCTCTCAGGATGCCGTGCGTGTGTGTGTGTGTGTGTGTGTGTCACTGTCTGTGTCTGGGGTGGGGTGGGGGGAGCCGGTTCTGTTTATTGTCCCAAGGCTTCTGCAGTGGTTTGGTTTGCAGTTTCCTGGGCACAGTGGGGAGTGGCTGCAGGGAGACCAGAGGCTCTGGAGGGAGCCTGCATGGTCCAGACTGGGCACAGGACCGGAACTGCACAGGTTGGAGAGAGACTTGGGGACAGGAGGCCTTGGTGATGGGTGTGGGGGGACGAGGGAGAGATGGGAAGGAGTCAGGGAGGCCTCCCAGGGTCTCAGGGGAGCAGCTGGGTGAGTGAGGGTCTCATTACCAAGGACACTGGGAACTGTGGTCTGGGGTGGTGGCAGGTGTGTGCTGGGTTTCAGGTAGGTGGCCAACAGACCTGCCCAGTTGCATTCACACGTTGCCTCCACTGGCTTCACAGCTGCTGCCTCCTTGTTCTCGCTGGTTTTACTGCCTCCCCTTTGACTGTTCCTGCTTGCCTTTCTGTTCTGGCATTCTACAGGGATGAGTCCCTTCCCCTCATGTGCAGTCTACTCTCATGGCTTTGGTGGTACTAATGAGTAAAGCTCTCAAACCCACGTTTCTGAGTTAGCAAGAACATTGAAGACAAAACAGAACGCAGCAAAAAAACAAACAAACAAACAAAAAAAAACCAAAAACCCCACACAGTTGTCCCAGCCCAACTTCCAGTGTTTGAAGGTCACATGATGTCCAGAGGATAGTGATATGCAGGAACTCTTTCTGTCTTTCCCATTAGAATGTAAGCTCCTTGAATGCAGTGTAGAGAGTTTTGTCTTTGATTCATAACTGGGTCTTTAGTGCCTAGAACAGGTACTCAGTAAATGTTTATTGAAGGAATGAATTCCTTTTTGTACCACTTGTATCTACCACCGGATACTCTTAGCTAGTACCTGCTTGGCATACAGTAGACAGAAAGGTTTGTTGAATGAACAGGTATCCCTTTAATCTCTTTTCATATGTACAGATCTTTTTAACAATAATTAATAGACTTTATGTTTTAGCACTCTTAGTTTTACAGCAAAATTGAGGGAGAAGAACATATCCCCTCCCACCCTGTCCCCTCAAAGCCTCCCCTACCATCAACATCCTGCATCAGTGTGGTAAATTTTTTACAACTGATGAACTAGCATAGATTTATCATTGTCATCCAAAGTCCAGAGTTTGTTAGGTTTCACTCGTTGTGTTATACATTCTATATACCTTTGACAAATGTATCATGACATTTATCCACTATTGTCGTATCAGACTATACAAGCCCTAAAGGTCTCCTGTGGTCCACGTATTCATCCCTCCCTCCCTGTAACCCCATGGCAACTACTGACCTTTTTTTTACTGTCTCCATAGTTTTGTCTTTGCCAGAATGTCATATAGTTGGAATCATACATTATGCTGTCTTCTCAGATTGGCTTCTTTCACTTAGAAATATACTGTTAAGAGTCCTCCATGTCTTTTTGTGGCTTGATAGCTAATTTTTTAGTGCTGAATAAGATTCTGTTGTATGGTTATACCATAGCTTTTTTTTTTTTTTATCTATTCACCTAGTAAAGGACATCTTGGTTGCCTTCAAGTTTTGGAAATTATGAATAAAGCTGCTGTAAACATTTGTGTACCCGTGTTTGTATGGACACAAGCTTTCAACTCATTTCAGTGTGCAATTGCTGAATCCTATGGTAAGACTATTTAGCTTTGCAAGAAACTGCCAAACTGTTTTCCAAAGTAGCTGTAACATTTAGCATTCCCACTGGAAAAGAGTGAGAGTTACTGTTGCTCCACATCCTCATCAGCATTTGGTGTTGTCAGTGTTTTGGATTTTAGTCATTCTAGTAAGTGTGTATTACTATCTCAGTTTTTTAAATTTGCAATTTCCTAGTGACCTATGATGTTGAGCATCTTTTCATATGCATATATGTATGGTGAGGTGTCTGTTTAGCTCTTTTGCCCACTTTTAATCAGGTTGTGCATTTTCTTATTGTTACACTTTAAGATTTCTTTGTATATTTTGGGCAACAATCCTGTATCAGGTATGTCTTTTGCAAATATTTTCTCCCAGTCTGTGGCTTATGTTCTCATTCTCTTTACATATATATCTTGTTACAATTTGTGATCATGTGCACATTTTATAACTTGCTTTTTAGTATAACACAAGTATTTTCAATTTTGCTTTAAACTTCACATTTTAAAGGGCTGTGAAATAATCATCACATTTCTTCCTCTGTAAGCGCACTCTACAGGTGAAGGGAGATGAATGGTAATTTGGGTATGCTAATCCGCAGAGCACCCGGACACTCCTAGACAGTGTCCCCACTGTAACCCAGCCAGTGCTTTCCGCTAGGTCAAGCCGCCTCCCCTCCGCGAGCAGAGGTTTCTGTGTCTTCTTTTCTTTAGACCTACCGATTCGCTTGAAACAAGGTAAAAGCGCGCCCCGTTAGCTGGCAAGAGAGCTCGGGTCTCTAAAATGTGGGAACAAGGCCTGGCTGGCGGCGGGGCGGGCGCTCTGACAGTCCTCCTTCTCGGCGGGAGGAGGCAGAGCGCGCAGTCCACGCCCTCCCGCCGAACGCACTCAACGCGGACGCGCGGCCACCGACCGGCCTCCCGGAGCGCGGCTGTCCCGGCGGCCCACACGTCAGGACGCCCGAGCACGGCTGTCCGGGCGGGATCGAGGGAGCGCGGCTGGACGGCGGGGCCACGGAGCCGGGCGCGGTGAGCGGGCGGGCGCGGGGCGGCCACTCCCGAGCCCACCGAGCCCAGGCCCGGGGACCCCCTCGTCCGGGCTTGGGCACCCTGCCCCAGCCCGCCCGGCGAGACTGCCCCGGCGTTGGATTAACCGCTAACTCTCCCAGCGCCCCTGTTTCCCTCACCCGGGGCCCCGCAAATGCGCCGCAGAACCGAAAGTAATTCTCCAGTGTGTCTGCGCGGAGGCCGCGGCCGCCGCCAAGCTCGCCGGCAGCGGGTTTCCGGGTAGCGGCCCCCCTTTCCGACACCGGGTGCGCGCGGGGGCGGGGGCGGGGCCTGCGCGGGGCGGGGGCGGGGGCGGGGTCCCGGAAGTCCGGCTGCCGGTTGGCACCTGTGGCGCAAGCGGCGACGCTCTCTGTCGCCCGAGACCTGGGCGCAAGTCGGGAGGGCGAAGACCTGCCCTCGGGCCACGACTAGGGTGTGGCGGTGGAATAGTCGCTTTGGTGTGAACGGCGTTGTTGTCCTTGAAGGGACGATGGGTTGTTATGTAGTATCATTAAGAAAAAGTAGTGCCTGCTTTTGCATAGTTCTGTCCCTGCATGGGACTTCTCATGAACCCTTGGAAAGGGTCTTTTGGTGTTGCACTTGGGACCGCAGCTGGTTGGGAAGCCCATTAAGAGTATTCCTGCGAAATCTTAGACGTCCGCTGGCAAATGGGAAAGGAGCGGTCAACAGCGGCTGAAGGGACGAATGTCATAACCCTAGGAGGAGGCTGCTTTGGTCGTCAGTGGCTTTTATGAAGTCCTACAGACTCTTTTCAGGGTTCGGAAGCGGATAGGCTGCGCGACAAAGCCTCGCAAGGATGGGTGGGGGTAGGTCTGGGGTCATTTGGCTGTTCCGTGATCGTTTGTCTTGGGCAAAGCGTGAGGCTGTTCTAATCAAGGAATTTTGAAGTCCTCAGTGTCTTTAGGCCACTATTAGTTCTTCCCTTGTTTACACTTGAAGAAACCAAGGCAGGCAGTGAACTTTGACATGTACAGTGACTTAGTACTTGTCCACGTTTTGTGACTGCCAGGAAGGTGCACTGAGTAAGGAGGAAATTGTGATCAGCTAGATTTGTGGAGTACTGCAGCTCTTCCATACACCAAAGTGAAGATGAGACTTGTTTAAAATGAAATTTGGAATGTCCCATCATTATTTTTATTGATAAAACACCAAAAACAATTAATTTTAGTTTTCATCTATGTGCATTATATTTTGCCCCAGAAATATGTTATACTTTCAGGATTGTGAATCTGAATGAGTATTAAGAAAAATTCCTAAAATAGCCCAAACTGGGCAAGCTACTATGTAGTGCTTGTTGATCCATAACATTTTCCATAATATGATCCAGGAATTTGAAAAAAATATATAATTTCCCATGCTTTGGTTGGTTATTATATTTTGGAAAAAATGGTTGACTGTATTAATCTGTACAATGTTGATTTTGAACCATATATTTCCTGTGTTTTTGAAATTCTGTACATTCCCTTGTTTCTGACTATAGTATACTTATTTAATATAGGTGAGTAAGGCTGTAAGATTGAGTCTTTGCATCTGGATTTTTCCAAAGTCAAAAATGTTTGCTATCTAGAGAAACAGCATGTGTTAGTGAATTGAGAGCGAAAGTTTGAGCATCAGGACAAAGGTTTGATTCCAGAATCTAGTACATTAAGTGAATCATTTAGCTCCAAATCTTAGTTTCTTCATTTGTAAGTTGAAATCATGATAAAATTTACTTCACCGGTCATAATGTGCTCATGTAGGTGATAATACTTGTTTAAACTCTATTTCAGTCTGTCTCTTGATGATCATTAGGCCCTTCCTTGCTCAGAGCTCTTGTTTATCTGGGCAAAGCACCAGGCTGCTATAATCAAAGAACCTTGGAGAAGTCCTTTGGTCACTTGGATACCCGAGTAAAATCAGAGTTCTGTTAGCAGGGAAAAAGGGGGCAATGGCAGGTAGGCAACCAACATTTTCTATCATAGTCTCGTTATGCATGGTTATCATGGAGAAATGGGGACAAATTAGTTAGAATATTGATATATAGATTGATCCTGCCTTAGAAGGTAATATCCGAAATTTCTTGGAATTTCCCATTAATTTCAATAGTAAAAGATCACTTCCCTGAGTCCCTGAATTAATATCCATTTATTCAAAAACATTAACAAATGCCGTTAAAATGCACACAATTACATTATTAGCTGAAATTAGTATGCCTTCATTAATTGCTCTGTAACGTGGCTATGTAATAACATGGCTATGTAACATGGCTATATAACCTGCCTAAATTCAGTGTTTTTGTGGCTCGTGGGTATCCTTCACTAAACTGCTCACAAGGCCTTCCTAAGATACCCAGTGCTTATAAGGTTGAATTGTCCATGAGGGAAAAAGGGGTTGGGGGAGGATAGTAAAAACAAAAGAAATCATTGGAAACCATGCAAATGATGTATATGATTGAGATCTGACTGAACTAGCATGGCAAGACTATAAGGAGAACTGACTTGGGTCAGGAACTGAGCTCACAAAGTCTGGCGGACCCCCCTGGAGGCCTCCTTCCCCTGAGCTCCACCGCACAGACAGGTGGCACTGCAAGTCCTGTTTGGTCTTGACAAATTTGAGGACACGTGGCCTGGACTGAGACAAAGATACCAAGTAGCATTCCTCATAAAGTCCTCATGCCATTTGGGCAAAAGATTTCAGGGCATGTTGTAGTTCCTATTTCCTTACTGTTTGTGAGCATTTTTTAATGTTATTAAGCGTTCTTATACAGTATCATTTTTGAAAACTCCTAGACATATTTCAGAGTATGGATGGGCCATAACTCAACCTCTCCTTTGTACATGTTAATTATTTTGTGTGCTTTTGCTGTTCTATTTAATGTTACCAGGAGCATCCTTGTACATAAACTTTATCAGCATCTCTGATTTCTTAAATAATTTCTTAGAGTAAAGAACTACTGAGTCAAGAAGTTATTCGTTTCAAAAAATAAAATTTTTATTATAGACTTAATTTGTGTTTATTGTAGAAAATTTGGAAAATGTAGTAAAAATGTAAAAAAGAAAGTACAAATTACCATCCAGATGTAATTCTTGTTAACATTTTGGTGTCTTTCCCTATATCTTTTTTCCTGTACATTTATCTATATCTGCTTACATATATACACACACAGAGAGATATATTCAAATATAAATATGTATTATTTTTACAGATTTATTCCTTGAAAAGTTTTGAAAGGCTATATAATATTTTGTCTCATGAATATGCTATCATTCATTTAACTATATCCTTTAAAATATTTTAGATAGTTTAATTGAGTTCTTTTTAAAAAATACTTATCCATTTAATGATCAGCTGTCATGTTGGGTTCCATGGCACTGGAGACAGTGCACAGGACAGTTTCCTGTCTTCTGTGAGCTTCATGGAAAAAAATTTTCAAATTACAGCTGTCATAACCGTTGCAGGAGAAAAGTACATGGTGCTGTATAAATGTCTAATGGGAAAACTTAGGATGGCTTCCCTCAGGAAATGCCAGTTTGCTGAGACCTGAAGAATGAGCAACATCTAGTCAGCCAGAGGTTGGGAGAAGGTGCCCTAGGAGGGCAGCAGCGGAGGGCAGGACAGATTACCACATGTGATGGGGAAGTTGTGCCTGCTCCTGGGATCTACAGCAAACGGAAAAGGAGGCATAAAATCAATGTCCTGACTTTTATGCCCTCTGTCTGCCCCCACCCCGATCTCATCCTCACGAGGATTGGTCAGTAGAGACCTGCTGAGCAGAGTGATGCCAGCTGCACGTTGGCATTCTGGAAGCCTGGGTGGGCGGCCAGGCCAGAGCCAGAGCCATAGCCATAAAGCAGGCAACAAGGATGTCTTCCCGTATATTGCTTTCTCATACAATCTTTAGCAGTTTTGTGAGGGGGTCATTATTCTTTCATTTATCAGATGAGGAAGTTGAGGCTTAAGTTCCCTGAGGTCACAGGGCTAATGAGTCACAGAGCTAGAATTCACGTGCATGACAGGAAGGCTCATGGTGTCCTTCCAGCTCCTGCTGCCTCACCTTCACCCCCTGCCTCACCTCGGGCTCCTCAGTCTCCCGCCTTTATCCAGGCAGCCTCCTTCTCTTCCCCAAGGGCACTTCCTCCTGCTGGGCAGTGTCTTCAGCATCGTGGGGAAGGTAGCCTGTAGAAGCTGCTATGTGGGCCTCGTTTGCTCGGCAGGGCCAGCCCGAAGCCTTTGGACACTGTGCAGGAGGCTGGTCACCTGAGCCACCTGCAGCAGGCTACTGGACAAGACTGTTTTCAGACCCCCCTCCTCAAGGTACTTTTTATTCTTTACCTCCCTGCCCTCCAACATTTATTATGAAAAACATCAAAGTGCAAAGTTGAAAAGGTTTTACGATGAACTCCCCGATACCCTTTATTGGTATCATCTTACGCTCTTGCTTCGTCACGTAGCTGCCCCTCTCCGTTTTCCCATGGCTGTCCATCAGTCTGTCTGATTTGTTGATGCATGTCCAAGTAAATTGCAGATAGCAGTACAGATCTGCCTACATAATTCAGCATGCTTACCATTAACTAGGGTTCCATGTGTTTACAGGTTTTCCTTTTGGTGTAAAATTTACCTGCAATTCTTAAAACTACATTTGCTGAGTATTGACAAATGCATATGCCTGTCCAACTCTAGCCCTCACTGACACTATAGAACATCACCAGCACCCCAGGAAGCTCCCTCATGCCCCATCTCGAGCCTCACCCTGCCCATGGGCAACCAGTGTTCTTTTTCCAACACAGATTAGTTTAGACTGTTCTGGAACTTCATATAAATGGAAATTATATAGTATATATGCTTTTGTATAAGGCTTCTTTCACTCAGCGTCATGTTTTTTGCATTTCATTCATGCTGTTTTGTGTATTAATAGTTCATTTTTATTGCTAGTAGTATCCTATTGTGTTAATATACCACAGTTTTGTTTTTTTTGTTTTTTACCCATTCTCTTTATTGATGGACAACTGTTTCCAGTTTGGTACTATTACGAATAAAGCTGCTATGAACATTGTATAGGTCTTTTTGGACACACATTTTCATTTCTCTTGGCATTGGAATTGCTGAGTCATACTTATAAAGTACATTTAGTCTTATAAGCAAAATATATGCATTATGAAATGTAAAATATGTAGGTGCTATTTTGATGACCTTCGAAATGTCAATATTTCATGCCCTATCAAATGGTATTTTTCACTGTCTGTATTGAGATGCAGGTATTTCTGGAATATAAAACATTCATAACCCCTCTTCTACCCCCTCCCCCCCACTCAAAACACAGACATGCACACTCATGTGTGTGCGCACACACATGGACACACACCCCAGTGTGTATGTCCTGTTGGTATGCATGGAGTTTCTGTTTTGCCACAAAGCTCTTTGCCAGTCCTTTTTCTCAAATGGTTGTACCATTTTATACTCCTACCAATAATGTATGAGAATTCTGGTTGCTTCCCACCTTTGCCAGTATTTGGTGCTGTCAGTCTTAATTTTAGATATCTTGGCTGGTGTATGGTGGTATCTCATTGTGATTCCCCATGGATTTTTATTCTTCATTTCAGTTTGGGGAAAATGAATGAATATGAATAAATGGAAGAAAAGAAGGAACAAGGGTGAACCAGATAGTTCTGTTTTGAGATTTGACATCATATACTTCACAGCACTGTCGGACAGGTTCTCCAAATTTTCATCCTTTTTCACATCTTCCTATTCCTTTTAGAGAGTGCATTGTCCTTTTCATATTCCTCACATTCCTTTTTTTGTTCATAATTACTTTAACATTATTTATTTTCCAATGCTATTCAATAGTTCATTTACCTGAAGTTCTTTGGTGCCGAGTACTGCTATTTGTTGCATTTGCAGGGTCTGGCTCATGGTGAATTTTTTCTTTTGTGTTTTATAATTTTTGAAAGAGGGCTCATGTTAAAGTAAGTTTTATTTGGGGGAATCCTGTCTGGCTTGGTGTTGTGTTTGCTTTAACTTTGTAACCTCAGCATGTTGTCAGCCTGTGACCACTTCCTGTATAAAGTTCTTAGCTTGGGGAGTCCTTGCCTTATCTTATGAGCTTCAATTCAAAGCCCAAATCTGTTGGAAGACAGGCCCAAGGTTATGAATTCACACAGACTTGTTTAAATGCTCCATGTCTAATCCAAGACAAATACGTTCGTTGGTTGATAAGCTGCTTTTTTCCTAGTTCATCTTTTCATGGAGGGGTAGCACTCTGAGCGGTGCCGTGTAAAGGGGGGAGTCTTCATTCCAGCCCTCTTTTCTTGCATGCTGTGACCTCAGCTCCTGTCCCTGGCTGGGCTTTAAGCCCCGACTTCCGGATGGTGAGGTTGGTTAGTGCCCCACAGGGCTGCCATGTGGGCCACTGCTCACACCTGGTGCCCTGTTTTTTTGTTTTTGTTTTTGTTTTCTGTCTCTAGAGTTCTTTTCCTTTCCACTGAGCTCTGCTGTGCATTTGAATGGATGTTTGCATTATGTTATCCAACACATACAGGTCCTTTAGTGGCGGGAGGGTTTTTAAGATTTTCTAGTGCTCCATATTGCCAGAAATGAAAAGTCTGAAGGAATAAAAATCAGGGTCTTTCGGTGATTCTTAGAAATATGAAAAATAGCTCATTTTACAGACTATAAGTCTATTCTCAAAAAAAAAACAAAGGCACAGCAAGCATGTGGTGGGACTTTATAAAAATGTATGTTTTTGTCCTGAGTTAGCTTCTGTTTTCTTTACAGGCAGGTTTCTTTACAGAGGGAAAAAAAGTATAATTTTGAGCATTCAGAAGGCAACCAGACATGTCCTTGGATGACATTAAGATGAAATCCAGTGACTTCCTGGAGAGGGAAGATCTGGACAGTGGAGGCTTCGGGAAGGTGTCTTTGTGTTTCCACAGAACCCATGGACTCGTGATAATGAAAAAGGTCTACACGGGGCCCAAGCGCACTGAGTGAGTTGGGAGCAGAGGTGGGTGGGCCCAGCTCCAAGCTGGCCAGGGAAAGTGGCTATTGTGGAGGTGCGGGTCAGTGTGGGGATGAGCCCAACACTGGTGTGGTGTCAGGGGTGATGACACCTGTTGTTATCACCGATGGGGATTCTGAGGCTGGGTGTGGCTAGTAAATAATGGAAGAGAAATGAAGGGGAAGGAAATTGAGAAAAACAAAAAGATAAGAGTGGTAAGGGAGGCAGTGAGAAGAAAACAGGAGGTATCAGTGAAAATAGATAAATTCGCTTCTCATTTTTGGTGAGGACCAGCCCTAAGTATGAAAAAAAAAAGGCAGTTCATTCCTGAAAGGTTCCAAGAACCCCCTCTTTATAGCCATCAGTGGAGTGGTGGTACCTCTCTCCTTGCCAGAGTGGTTAGGAGAGAGGCTGTGTTTTTTGTTGTACTGTCCAGCACAATCTTTTTTTTTCATTTAGAGAGAGTTTCACTTTGTTGCACAGGCTGGAGTGCAGTGGTGTGATCATACCTCACTGTAACCTCCAACTCCTGCAGCACAATCTTTTTTTCAGGTTACATTACTGCTGTTCACATCCTTTTCATTCATTCATTCATTGGTTTTACATTTCTTGAGCATGCAATGCTAGTTATTGGGCAGGCGGGCTATAGAGATGAATGAGAAACTGCTCTGCCTTCCAAGGCTCGTGGTCAGTGCCTGGAAGAGATCAGAACACACCCAGGAGTATGACCGACGCACACGTGACGTGGTGCACGGGAGGTGCGGGCAGGGGTCTGGGGCGCTGGCTCTGGTCGTCTCAGCGCGGCTCCTTTCCCACCCGCAGGTACAACGAGTCCCTCCTTGAGGAGGGGAAGATGATGAACAGACTGAGGCACAGCCGGGTGGTGAAGCTCCTGGGCCTCATCATAGAAGAGGGGAACTACTCCCTGATCATGGAGTACATGGAGAAGGGCAACCTGATGCGTGTGCTGAAAGCCGAGGTAGGGGTCTCCACCTCGCGCACTCCTGCGCCCAGCACCCGGCCTGGCCGTCTGGCAGGGCTGCCATGCGCTGTTCATTTGTGCCTCGCTGGTATAAAATAATCCCTTTGTGAATTGCTTAGTAATGTGGATTTTCTGAAGTCAGTCCTCGTTAAATTTTCTTTGCCTTTCACTGTCCTGGGGGTGGTCTCTGTCCTCTCAATCCTGCTGACAGTCCTCTGTGTCATGCAGTCTGTGTCTTAGTACTGTGGTTGGCTGTCTACCATACCCGTCAGCCACTCTGCAATCCACGGTCCAGAGCTGGGCCCTGTCTTCATGAAGCACGTGGTCTCATGTGGGGTATATGCACCATGGATGACAAATACGGGTTGACTGATGAAAGCATCTGCACTGTAAATGACTGTGACAAATATGGATTGATTGACTAAGTTGTGTACACTATACATGAGTGTGAGAGAAGATGGAGTATTAGTGGTTGTAATTTGATACCATTCAAGAAATTTTTATTTTAGGTTGAATGTAGAACATTAGTGGCAACAACATAGGATGAGATTTAAAACACGAAAATAAAAATTGTTTACTCAAACCAAAGAATTTTAAAACATCGTAAAAGTTTATGAGCCTAGTAAGATGAAGGCCTTGTGCTAGTTTCTCAGGAACTAGCCGGTAGCCAGCAGGCTGGAGACAGGAAAAGGCAGGTAGGTCAGTGAGCGGTGACGGGGACGGTGCTTTGATAGACGTACTTGGGGCCCTGCTGTGGAGTGGAGAGGAGAGGTGCCCACCTGCCAGGATAGACACAGGCTTCCAGTCTGAAGGACAAGTAGGTGTTTTTGAAATAGAGAATTCCAGGCATGGAGAGTCTGCTAAGCTGGGAGAACCGTAAAGCACTGGATTCCACCAGAACGTAGATTGTATGTGAAGAGTGGTGGGATGTGGCTGCCTTTATCACAGATACTCCCCCTTTTCCACCTTCTCCCCACCCCACGATTGCCAAGTGAACAGACATTTGTTGAAAATACCTTCGGGAAGAATAAGATTGATTCATTGATCATAATAAACATGGATCATGGTTTGATCAGATTGCTTTCCTCCCCAATCCAGCTAAGATCTGCTGTTTGAAGCAGGCATTGTGATTGGGAGAGAAGCCCCCCGGGACTGCAGGCTCAGGCAGGAAGTCAGGAGGACCTGAAAGAAAGAAGCAGAAAGCGGGTGGGAGGGGGGCCCTTTGCTTGCTCAGAATTTTTTCCTAAGTCCAAAGGTATGCCAAGGAAGAAGGGAAAAAATATCTTTTTTCTACTTTCTGTGTGATGGTGATCAAGCTGTCAATACATTGGTATTGATGGACAGCTACATTATGTCCTAAATATGGTTTGAGGAGTCGACTTGGGAATCTAACGTTCATCATTAAAATTATTTTCCTGTTAACCAGTAACCAACACACCCATACATTTTTAGGAAACATCCTGTTAATTTAATAAACTGGCTTTTCAGAGTTAAGCAAAACTAAAATTTAATCACTGTACTAGAAACTGGAATTGTTTATATTATGTTAACATGGGTGTTCATATAACTAGAATATAGTTATGAGTGTGAGTAACCTCAGACTCTACAAAGACCTGAAGTATCTGACATAAGGCCACCAAATTGATGTTAATTAACTTCGGCATAGTTTTAGCATGATGTTTATCTCACAGATTAATTTTTACATGGCTGTAATCAGTGTGAACCTATTCCTTTGTATTCTTTTTTCCCTTAAGTTAATTCACATGTACATTACCATGACATTGTTCCCATATTTAAAATAAATATACTGTCACATCATATGAGTATACAATAGAAAATGTTTGTTTGTATATTTATTCATCTATTCGTTCAACAAACATTCCAGGTACCACCCTAGATACTAAGGATACAATCTTAAATGATAAAAATAATATATGTTTTTGTTCTCAAGGAGCTTAATTTTATAGCATTTTTATATTTTACCGGATTGGCATGGAATTTTTGTTTTTACAGTGACAAATGCAGCATGAGTGCCTTGGCCCTGGAATGAACTCTCTCCTGCCCCACAGTCACGGCAGTGCTGCAGAGCGTCTGCTAGGAGGAAGCCTGGTAACCTGCCCTCAGGTCCAGGTCCCGCCCCTCCGCCTAGTCTGGGACAGATTTTTATTCCTGTGAAACAGTTGCTTTGGCTTATTTGATTACCTTTGCATTTCATAGACTTAATGTCACTTATTTTAGATCAGTATCCCACTTTCTGTAAAAGGAAGGATTATTGCGGAGACCATTGAAGGCATGTGCTACTTACATGGAGAAGGTGTGATACACAAGGACCTGAAGCCCGAAAACATCCTTGTTGATGGTGACTTCCACATTAAGGTAAACCATAAGCTGTAGGCTTCTAGAAGGTTGGCTAATTTTTAGTTTTAATTTTCCACTGTAAGTCCATTCTCGTAGATGGTAGATGGTAAAGGAAGACCTGGCTCAGCTTATAACTGGTGGTGGTGGTGCCAGAAGGCTGTACCGAGGTTTGAAAGGAAAGATGCAGGCTTAATGGGGTCAGGAGATAGCTGGCAGGATGTAACTCATATCTTATGGGAGGAGTGGAACTGAATGGGGTAGATGAGAAAACCTCTTTCCTGGAGTGTGTTTTCCTCCTCTGTTAGACAGACGATTGAAACATTCAAGACTTAACCTTGTTCATCTAGGAATGGGCCATTTTCCTCATCATTTTCCCCAGGAGATCTATGTGAGCAAGACTCTCCTCCTCTGGAAATGCAGGGTAATGTGAAGGTGTGTGCAGAAAATCCTTAGATTTCAGATATGACCTGAGAGACAGATCAGTAGTGAGTTGGCCATTTTGGCATCAAAAACCTGTTTTGAAATTTGGCTGATTTATAATTTTTATTTGTTTACTTCCATCTGCATTAAAAAAAATCAGTTTCTTTTTGATAACTCTTTCCGTTATAGTAAAGGGAACAAGGGAAAGGGATGTGTCTTTTGTCCATGCAAGGGCAGGGTTTAACTAGGGGGACATCTCATCTAATTGGCTTTGGCCGCAGGAATCCAAGCACAGGAATCTGAAAGGGGAAGTGACATCACGGGGGAACCCAGGGCCTCCTGGCCCAGGTGTCCTTCTCTACCAGAAGATTCTGCTTCTAGCACTTTGCCCTCATCTGGGACAGATGTTTATTTCTATGTCTATAAAGAAGGGTCTTTCTTTAAATCAATATCTTATCTCTTCTATTCTAGGTTAGAATCTGTTAATTTTAGATGATCATGTGCCAAAATTCATCTCCAGATGCTTGCTTGGATTCCCAGAGGCAGACCTGGAACGGCCAACTTTGGTTTCTTCTTCACTGTGTGGTTCTGGCATTTTGTCCTGCCACCTCCGTCTCTGTTCTGTGTCTGACCTTGGTATTTTTCTCTCTGCTTTCTTGTCTGTCTTTTCCCTTCCTCCCATCCCGTCTTCTCTTAGGTTCAGGCTACCAACTCAAAACTGGCAGCACCACAGTCCTTATCCTCTGTGTTTCTTTGGGATCCTTGGACACTCGCATCCATGGGCCTCTGGACACCATTTGGGGAAGCAGAAGGTGTAGTACCTGGTCACCATCTGCTACGTAAATCTGCAGAGAAGAAAATATTGTTTTTCCCTCTAGTCCCAGAAATAGTTGAAAAACATGCGCAGATTTGAATAAACATGCTTTATTGTTGTTCATGTGAGAAATATCTTCTGCTTTTCCCCTTCCCTTTTATTGCGTAAGGATTGAGATACCAGAATTTCATGTGAATGTTTCTTGGGGGAGATTTTCCAGATGGCTATGAGCCTGTTTGGAAGTAGCTGCTATAAACCTGCCTAGTGCCACCATTTCTGGAAAATTTACTGTACCTCAAATACATCGGATAAGCCCAAAAGTTAAAGCCAAATCTACTTTGCTTGTAGCCTTCACAGAACAATCCCATTGCCTTGGTCCCTTTTGCAGATAGCGGATCTTGGCGTTGCTTCCTTTAAGACATGGAGCAAACTTACTAAAGAGGAGCACAATGAGCAGAGGAAAGTGAACAACACCTCCAAGAAAAATGGCGGCACCCTCTACTACATGGCCCCGGAGCACCTGAATGACATCAACGCAAAGCCCACGGAGAAGTCAGACGTGTACAGCTTTGCCATAGTACTTTGGGCAATATTTGCAAATAAGGAGCCATACGAAAGTAAGGCATTTGTAGAGAAGTGGGATTTTAATATTAATCAGCATTATTATATGAAACAGTGGGCTTCAATGAAATTAGTTAAGATTTATAATTATTTGTTCATTTAATGTCAGTCTTACCCGCTAGACTCTGAGTTCCATGAGGGCTAGGACCACATCTGAGTTACTCACTGCAGTCTCTTCAGCATCTATACACATAGTACCTAGAACATAATAGGTGCTCAGCAAATTTTTGTTGAATGAATGAGCAATCCCAGTTTAGGAATCAGAGATTACAAAATGAGTAGAAGCCTCTGTAGTGTACCTAAGCTTGGGAGATGTTGTAAAATTCCAGGGTTCTTTCTGGACAGGAAGGTTTGACTGTTTCTGCTTATGAGGACTTAGCCTTTCACACTACGAGGCATACACTTTATACTTTCACTCATTCACTTTACTCCTTCATTCAAAAACTATTTTTTCCCAGTCCTGACTGTGGGCAATTTTGTCGACAGTGGAATCATAAAGATGAGTAAGTTGTGGCTCGTGCAGGAGAACAGAGACATTCTTCAGCTCGTTTAGTGCGTAAGCTGATAGACATTTTCCTACACATTCTTCCTGGGTGATTCTCAACTCCTGTGACTTAATGATCATCTCTTTGCAGATGCCTCCTACATCTCTGTCTTTGGCCCTGGCCTGGATATCCACTTGCCTCATGGTCAGGTCCTTCCCTCATACCAGAAGATTCTCCAAAGCAGCATCCCCCAAACGAGCGCATGTGCTCAACACTCCCCCTGCAGCCCGGCCCACTTTACTCCTCTTCGTATGTTCAGAAAGTTGCATCTCCTCCATTCTGCTACTGAGTTGCCCAGCCAGAAACCTTAGCGTCTTTCCAGGTTCAACCTCGCCCTTCCTCTTCCACATTCAATCAGACTTCAAAACCTATGAATTCGAGATACCCATATGACTCACGATGCATCTTCAACCTGTCCAATCTTCTCTCTGCCACCACCGACCTCTGATTAGTTCAGCCCCTCCTTGTTTCTGCTGTGGGCTTCTCCCGAGGTCGGCTGTCCCTGTGGCAGCCAAAGGGGTTGTCCCAAACGGCAAATGTGACCCTCTCAGTCACCTATTGAAAATCCTTCCCTGTGGCCTTCAGGATACAGTTCAGATTCCCCAGCGTGGAAGACAAGGCTCTTGAGGACCTTCCTAGCCTTAGCCCTTGCCCCTCCTCCCTGGTCAGCGTGCCGCTGCACAGAGTGAGTAATTTCTGGGAGGCATCATGATTTCAGTAACTGCTGGTCTAATTCATGTCCCTTGCCTGGAATCCTCAAGAGTTCTCCTTCCCCATTCTGGATCTGACCATGAGGCAAGTGGATGTACAGGCCAGGGCCAGGGCAGAGATGTAAGAGCATCTGCAAAGAGATGTTCTGTACCTGCTGATTTTTCTGGACTCAACAAAGCCTCCACAGACCTTCCATTCTAGTCATGGCTGTGTTACCAGAACCCCTTGTCCTTCCTTCTTAAATAGCAATTATCACTCTATATTTTAAGTCACTCTCATTAAACTGAGCTCTATAGAGGCTAGGGCTGTACTGTATTTGCCTTTGTATTAACATCTAGGGCATGCCATTGGCTTTACCCACATAATCCGTTTGTTCTGTTTACCAGCAGGCAGCTTTGTTACGAATTTTGTCTTTCATCTGCAGACATTTAAATGCTGTTTGATCATCTCTGTAATGGAAGATGTCAGCTCCTTGTCACAAAGCCATTCTGCCCCAGAATGAGGCAGCTATAGCACAAGCACAGCCTAGGCAGAGATAAATCAGCAGTATCGTCCAAGTTCTGTCACCTTCCTGTCTGAGAGAGGGGCTGGACCTAAAAGAAAGTCTCAACCTAGACTCTTCTTTGCTTTCTAGATGCTATCTGTGAGCAGCAGCTGATCATATGCATCAAGTCTGGAAACAGGCCAGATGAGGATGACATCAAGAACTGCCCAAAGGAGGTCACTGACCTCATGCAGCTCTGCTGGCAAGCTGACCCGGAAGCTCGGCCAACATTTCCTGGTAAGAGCGTCTTTCGTGACTCTGTAGGATGCATCCCATGTGGTGATTTTCCTAGTAAGATGTCAGGAACTTGGTTTGTGCCTTCAGAAAGCTGAGTTCCACTTTACTTGTAGTTTCCAACTGATTTTCAAACTGATTTTCTAGATTTCAAACATTTTGTTCAATGAAAAGATGCCATCTCTCTCAAAAGCATGAAGGCATATAAGGCCTCTTTTTTTTTTTTTGTAATTTACTTTTTTTTTTTCCTGAGACAGAGTCTCACTCTGTTGCCCAAGCTAGAGTGCGGTGGCGTCAGCCTAGCTCACAGCAACCTCAGACTCCTGGGCTCAAGCGATCTTCCTGCCTCAGCCTCCCGAGTTGCTGAGACTACGGGCATGAGCCACCATGCCCGGCTAATTTTTTCTATGTATTTTTAGTTGTCCAGCTAATTGCTTTCTATTTTTTTAGTAGAGACAAGGTCTCGCTCTTGCTCAGGCTGGTCTTGAACTCCTGACCTTGAGCGATCCTCCCGCCTCGGCCTCCCAGAGTGCTAGGATTACAGGCATGAGCCACCGTGCCTGGCCTGTAATTTACTTTTAAAATTGTGTCAAAATATACATAACATTAAATTTAACATCATAACCATTTTTAAGTGTGCTGGTCAGTGGCATCGAGTCCATTCACGCTGTTGTGCACCCACCACCACCACCCGTCCCCAAGGCTTTTCCGTCTGCCCAAACTGAAACTCTGTCCCACTAGCCGACAGCTCCCCATCCTCCCTCCTCCAGCCCCCAGCACCCCCCGTTCTACTCTTCCTGTCTCTATGAATTTGACTACTTTGGGTACCTCGTATGAGTGGAATCACTCAGTATTCGTCCTTCGGTGTCTGGCTTGTTTCACTTAACAGAATGTCCTCACGGATCATCCATGTTGTATCATGTGTCAGAATTCTTTCCCTTTTTAAGGGTGAGTAGTATTCCATTGTGTGGCCGGACCACGTTCTGTTTATCCATTCACGTGTCTGAGGGCACTGGGGTTGCTTCCACTGCCTTCTCATTCCTCCACTGCTTTTCTTTCTTTCCCCTCCCCTTGTTTATTTTTTATTTTTATTTTTTTCACCCTCTCCACCCAGCTTTTCCTGACTCTGGGAAGAACCAGGCAGAGAAGGCCCCTCCCTCGTTTAGCTGGTGTCTTTAGAAGTGTGTTTACTGTTTGGTTCGGCCCAGAGAAACTGCGGGCCTTCAGGCAGGAGCCCCTGGTGTCTAGTATGATCCTATCCCTTGCTCTGTCTACCTGGGCATTAGTCTCTTTAGTGTCTTTATCACAGTTGGTGATTTGGAATTTAAATTTTTATTTTACTGCTTTGCCCACAGATTGAGGTAAGTAATTCAAAGACAATATTTTACGTTAGAAATATTTTATGTTAGAAAATGCTTAAGAAATTTAAAGTACTATTTTTTTTTCATACAGGCATTGAAAAAATATTTAGGCCTTTTTATGTAAGTCAATTAGAAGAAAATGTAGAAGAGGATGTGAAGAGTTTAAAGGTAGGCAATATAGCAGATGCTCAAAATATTAACATGTTGAAACATGTATTATCAATCAATGCATAAGAATAAGCAAAAGAAAAGAAATATAGGATTGGAAAGGAAGAAACAAAAGTGTCATTATTCACAGGTGATAGGAAATGTACAAGGAAAACTCAAAAGAATCTTCTTGCGTCAATAATAGTTTATCTAAAAACTGTAAAATAAATACTCAAAGTTATAAAATAAATACACAAGATCAATTATATCTTATTGGCCACAAATAGCTAGAAAATAAAGATTTTTTTAAAGATACCATTTATAATAGCATAAAAAATTAGCAGTAATAAATTTTACAAAAGATAAGTAGTAACTCTTAAAGTATAAACCTTTATCAAGAGGCATAAAACAAGACTTAAGTAAATGAAATGATTTGGAAGTTGCAATATTATGAAGATATTCTTCCGAATCTGATATATAGAATCAATGCAATTCCCACAAAAATCTCAACTTTTTAGTTTTTGCATGTGTATGGCAACTTTTTAGTTTTGCATGTGTTTGCATGTGGGGAGTGGAACTCGGCAAACTCATTCTGAAATCCATATGGAAAAGCAAAGAGAAAGAATAACCAAGATGCTCTTGAAGAGGAACATGATTTGTGTTGGAGAAGGGCTTGCCTTATCAGGGTCTTACCAAGAATGACTATGAAGCTATATAGTTAAGACAGAGCGGTGTTGGTGTAGCGTAGGCAGAGTCTATTGGAATAGAGTTTGAACCCCCAAACAGATCCCCACACAGAAACTTGATTTTGACAGAGATGGCACTGTAGAGCAATGAAGAAATGAGGGTCTTTTCAATAAATGATATTTAGACAATTGGGTGTCCACATGAGACAAAAATGAAATTGGACTCCAACCCTATACCATACCAAAAAATCAATTCCAGGTTGATTACTGACAGAGATGTGAAAGACACAATTAGAAAGCTATTGGAAAAATGATAGGAGAGTTTCTTCCTGTCCTCAGGTAGGGAATCTGCCACAAGATACAGAAGTATTAACTATAATGGCAAACATTGATAAATTTGATTTTAAAACTTTTATTCATCAAAAGAGATTAAGAGATTGGAAAGACCAGCCGCAGAATGGGAGAAGCGAGCTGTAACACACATGTAACTGACAAGGCACTTGGATGCATACAATCTAGAGAAATCTCATGAATCAAAAAGAAAAAGAAGGGTAACACAATGAAAACATGGATGAAATATTTGAATGGGTGCTTCACCAAAGAGAATATTCAAATAGCCAATAAATACACCAAAAAAGTGTATAACCTAACTGGTAATCAGGGAAATGCAAATTAAAGCCACATGAGGTAATGTCATGTTTATACAGATTAGCAAACATGGCGAAACTTTTCTAAAGGACACGAAATGTGTCCATGGATGGAAAGACTTGATATACTAAAGCTGTCAGTTGTCCCCAACATCATTTATAAATGGAGTGCAGTCCTAATTAAAAGCCCAACCAAATTCTGTATGGAATTCAACAAGCTGATTCTTAAGTTTGTATGAAAGAAAAAATGTACAAAGATAGCCAAGAAAATTGTGAAGAAGGAGATTAATACAGGATGGTGTTACAGCAAGGGTGATCAAATAGGTTATAGGACCGAAGAGTCTTTCCAGGTTGGGTTCTCCAGAAGGGGTCGTTGAGTTGGAGATCCGGGTACAAGGAAGGAGTAGGAAGCAGGAATGGGCAGAAGTCAAAGGGCAGTAAAGCCTGTCCAAGAACTCTGGCCACCTGGCAGGCAGGAGCCCTGAGCAAGTGTTGGCTCTCAGGCTTGTCCTACTACAGACTGACACGGCCAGGGCGTTATACCCTCTCCTTTCAGTGACTGGGTGTGGGCTGCCCCAGGAGGGAAGTACCTTGGTTGGGCAAGGCGGCTCACAGCTGCTGCACAGGCAGTTTTCTGACTCATCTCCTTGTAACAAGGCAGCAAGTCCTTCCTGGAAGGGGAGTCTGGGAGACGACATGCCTCTGTGTCTGCTACAAAGTCCAGCATCAATTCACGTCTATTTCTTAAGCTGCACGCAAATTCACAAGATAGAAAGACAATGATTATTGTGTTTGACCTCATGAACATGAAAAGATGGTTGAAAAGGAGGAATTGTGTTTAGCAAAGTATTACTGTCTAGAATATTTAATGGGGTACCTACAAATAAAAAACAAAAATAACTTGAAGGAAAAAAATAGGCAAAGAACATAGACAATTTCAAAGAGACCTATAGTGACTAAGAAAATTCAAAAAAGATATTTGGTCTTGCTAACCAAAAAGCAAAATGAATCAACTATAACTTTCACCCATTAGATTGACATTTTTAAAAGATTGGTAGTATCAAGTGTTGGTGAAAATGAAGAATAACAAGCAGAAGACTTGTGCAGTATTAGTGAAAGTATAAACTGGTGAAGTTTACTACAATGAGAAGCATCTAGCAAACTTTAAAAGCACGTCACTTTTGCTACAGTTCTACTCTGAGTGATCTATCCTACTCGCTAGGGTGCCCAAAGATGTAGATTCAGCACCTTAGTTTGTAAGAGTAAAAAATCAGAAACAACCCAAATGTCCATAAGTAGATGCCCTAAATTATGCTTCATCTAAACCACAGAATACTGTGTAGCCATTTTAAAGAAAGAGGTGGAAACTAAGATGCAAATAGAAAGATCTTCAAGACTTCTTAGTGAAAAATTAGGTCACCAAAGTGTACTTAAAGTATGATCCTTTTAATGCTAAATATATATATGTGCATATATATATATATTTGTATATTTCTAGAATGTATATGCAAATGCCTAGAGAGAAAATAAAAAGGATGCACCTCTAGGGCATACCTTTAGGGATGAGGGTTACCCGTAGGGAATGGGAAGAGCAGGGGTTGGAAGGGACGTTCAACTGTTGCTCTGTGTGATCCTGTGTTATTTGAATCTTTCAGAAGGACTTTGTACTTACATACATTGTGTAATAAAAAAACAACTATAAAAAGAAAACAATCTCTTTTATAAAATTAAAATAACATAAAATGCTTTTTATGTTAAGTAAAAAGCAATATATAAAATGCTATAAAGTATGAACATAATTAATATCCTCTGTCATTCTCCCCCAAATCATGCATATATTCATTCAGCTAATATTTTTTGACCACCTACCCATGTAGTGGGCACTGCGTTGAGAGTAAAATACAAATATGACTAGGAAAAAAACTTTAATGAAAAATACCAAAATGTAAACTTCGGGTAAATGTAAAAAGTATGGTAGGTTTTTAAAAATATACAATTTTCCACATTTTCCATATTTTCTATAATTAATATTATTAATTCTATAGGGAAAACAATTTATTTTTTATTGTAGTAAAATACACATAACCTAAAATTTACTATGTTAACCGTTTTTAAGTGCACAACTCAGTGGCATTAAGTGCATTCACAGTGTCGGGCACCCATCACCACCGTCCATCTCCGGAACTTTTTACCATCCCAGACTGAGACTTTGTACCCATTAAACACCAAGCCCCCATTCCTCCCTCCCACAGCCCCTGGTAATCTCTGTTCTATATTCTATCTCTGAATTTGCCTATTCTAGGTAGCTCATAGAAATAGGATCACCTAATATTTTTCTTTTTGAGTCTGGCATATTTCACTTAGTATAATGTTTTCATAGTTTATTCATTTTATAGCATGCATCAGAAATTTATTTCCTTTTATGGCTCAATAATATTCTACTGTATGGATATACAGGATGGGCATCCTAATCTGAAAATCTGAAATTGAAATGCTACAAAATATGAAATATTTGAGAGCCAACATGACACCACAAGTGGAAAATTCCACACCTGACACCTTTGCTTTCTGATAGTTCAATGTACACAAACTGTTTCATGCACAAAATTATTAAAAATATTGTATGAAATTATCTTCAGGCCATATGTATAATGTATATGCAAAATATACATGAGGTGGGATGTGGTGGCTCACACCTGTAATCCCAGTACTTTGGGAGACCGAGGCAGGAGGATCACTTGAGGCCAGGAGTTCGAGACCATCCTGGGCAACATAGTGAGACCCCATCTCTATTTAAATTAAAAAAAAAAAAAGAAGCATAAATGACTTTCATGTTTGGACTTGGGTCTCATTCCCAAGATATCTCATTATGTACATGCAAATATTCCAAAATCCAAAAAAAATTCGAAATCCAAAACACTTCTGGACCCAAGCATTTCAGATGAAGGATACTCAACTTACCACATTTTGTTTATTCATGCATGTATTGATGGATGCGTGGGCTGTTTCCTTCTTTTGGCTATTGTGAATAATGCTGCTATGAACATTGGTGTAAAAAGTTTCATTCCCTGCTTTCACTTCTTTGGTGTGTATACCTAAGAGTGGGGAAGTGCAAGATCATATGGTAATTCTATGTTTAACTTTTGAAGAACCATCAAACTGTTTTCCATAGAAGGTGCACCATTTTACATTCCCTACCATCAGTGCACAAAGATTCCAATTTCTCTACATCCTCACCAACACTTGTTATTTTCTGTTTTTTTTTTTTTTAATTATAGCTATTCTAATGAGTATGCAGCAGTATTTCAAGGTGGTTTTGATTTGCATTTCTCTGATAGATAATGATGTTGAGCATCTTTTCATGTGGTTATTGGCTATTTGTATATCTTCTTTGGAGAAATGGGTATTCAAGTCCTTTGCCCATTTTTGAATTGGATTGTTTGTTTTTTGTTGTTGAATTGTAGGAGTTCTTTATGTATTCTGAATATTCATCCCTCATCAGACCAATATGATTTGTGATTTTTTTACCAGTCTATAGGTTGTCTTTTGACTCTATTGATAGTGTCCTTTGATGCACAAAGGGTTTTAATTTTGATGTAGTCCAATTTATCTATTTTTACTTTTGTTGCCTGTATTTTTGGTGTCATATCCAAGAAATCATTGGCAAGACCAGTGTAATGAAGACTTTCCCCTATGTTTTCTTCTAAGAGTTTTATAGTTTTAGCTCCTAAATTAAGTCTTTGATACTAAATTAAGTATTTGAGTTAATATTTGTATATGGTACAAGGTAAGGGTCCAACTTCATCTTTTTGTATGTGTTTGTTCAGTTTTCCTCATTAAAAGGTCTTGGCAGCCTTGTCAACAACCTATTGACCATATATGGGAGAATTTATTCGTGGGCTTTTTATTCTGTTCCATTGACCTGTGTGTCTGTCTTTATGCCAGTACCACATTGTTTTGATTTCTGTAGCTTTGCAGTAAGTTTTGAAATCAGGAACTATGAGTCCTCCAACTTTGTTCTTCTTTTTTAGGATCATTTTGGCTATTTGGGAAAAACTTTTTTTTAAAAAAAAATATTTACCACTTGTAAGAGCTGTATGGAATTTCTGCCTTCTGAAAAGAATTCATTCTTCTCATTATAATTTTCTAGAACTGAATATTTTCTGCTATATACTAAAGTGTGTATTTATGCTCCTAATTATAGAAAGAGTATCCGGACCCAAACGCAATGGTAAAGAGAATGCAATCTCTCCAACTTGATTGTGTGGCATTACCTCCAAGCAGGTCAAATTCAGGTAACTTACACTATGGTCACAATCTATTTATTCATTTATATGTTTGCTCGTTCACTCTACCCTCTAAAATACTATTCGGGACCATATGGGAAACAGAAGAAACTATAAAAGCAAATACCCGCTTTAAAGGAATTTATAATAATATTCGTGAGTCAAGTTACATATATTTGAACTATTAAGTAACAGTGTGCTCACCAAAATCATAGAGCATCCTGAACATAAGAGGCATAATGGATCTGATAGCGAGAAAGTGACAATTCAGGAGAAAGAAGAGGACATACATGGAAGCAAAGTCCCTGAGGAGGTTGGGGGTGACTGGATCTGGAGCGCAAGCAGAGGGGCTGGTCCAGCAGGGATATTTGTGTCGTTACAACAAATGGGAAGTAGAGTATATGATATTGAAGCCACTTAGTAGCTGTCTGATCTGGGGCATATTACTTAACCTCTTCTAAACCTCACTCCTCAAGTCATCATATTGCTCCCACCCTCAGAAGGCTTTTACAGAGTGAAAGAATCCATGGAAAGTGCTTAGGACAGAGCTGCTGTGATTTCTATTTTCCACCATGAGTCAATCCAAGGAGGCAACCTCCTCTTCAACCCAAGTCCCTTTCTTCCTTGGTCATCCCTGTGACACTCGCTTTTTCTTTTTGCTTGTTATAATTTCCCTAGTGCTCTCTTGCTGCCAGCCAGGGGCTCCTACTTGTTATCTGCAGAGCTTGCAGAGGAAGACCACCTCCGAAATGCTTTCTGCTTGTCGCTTACTTGTTTTCCGTATGTTACTCTGAGGTACGGATGCATGATGGTGCTCAGGTTTTATTTTACTTTTTGCTGTTTCGTGAAACCCATTCCAGTGTCGATCATTTCTTCTCAGCCACAGAGCAACCCAGTTCGCTGCACAGTTCCCAGGGACTCGGGATGGGTCCTGTGGAAGAGTCCTGGTTTGCTCCCTCCCTGGAGCACCAGCAAGAAGAGAATATACCCAGCCTCCAGAGTAAGCTCCAGGAGGAAGCCAACTACCATCTTTTTGGCAGCCGCATGGACAAGCAGATGAAACAGCAGCCCAGACAGAATGTGGCTTATAACAGAGAGGAGGAAAGGAGACGAAGGGTCTCCCATGACCCTTTTGCGCAGCAGAGACCTTATGAGAATGTTCACAATGCAGGGGCAAAGGGCTGTGCTTACCCCAGTGCACCCAGTCATGGTAATGCAGCGCACCAGCCAGCAGGGCTGACCAGCCAGCCCCAAGTGCCATACTGGAACAATGGATTATATGGTCCACATGATTTTGGAACAAGGCCATTGGATCCAGGAACACCAGGTCCAATTTGGTATAGGCCAAATTCAAGCCATATACCTAGTCTATATAAAACTCCAGTGCCCGAGACCACCGTGCTAGGAAACACACCGACCATTCCATTCACCTCCCTGGCACCAACAGGTAAACAGATCTTTAATAGTCACAATCTTGTCCTTTTTTTATTTTTCTGAAAATAAAGCATTTATCAGCTCTGTTGTAGCCTATTAGTTATGATGGGGACAAAGGACAAGTTCGGAGTCTTTAGATGCCACATGCAACTTGCCACTGTGGAATGAGCTCTGTCAGACCACTTGGTCTGGGACTATTGCGGTTTTGCTCTAGGATTCATGGCAGCTGCCCATAAGCGTTGGGTTATGGGTTGTTATGACTGGTGGCCGTCTCCAACAATAACCTGAATCGCATAGTAGTCCTGTTGTGCCCAATCTCTGATAAGTGGGAAGATAATCTGGTTCTATGTTTTTATCTTGCTTGCTGGTTGAAGGTAAGAAATAAGTCTTGGATATTTTTATTTCTTTTTATATAGGACAAAGACTGTCATTTGTGATGAAAAATTTTCTTTCAATTTCCATATTTTGTCAGGTGAAGTAAAAGCTAGGTGATAGTCGTTACTGACATTCTAGAGTGAAAGTAATTTCATTTAATTTTTGTAGCAACATTATCAAATAATAGTCACTAATACTGCCTTAACTAACTGAATGACATCTATGAAAGATACTCACCCGTGTCCTGGAAATCTTAAAATCAGCTTCGGTAGAGGAAGCTTTGAGAACCATAGAGCTTAGTCACATTTTCTTTCAAACAGGCCAAATTCTCTAAAATCTTCCTATGGCAACCCTCTGGATTTTTTTCTGGTGTGGGTTTTGTTTTTTTTTTTTTTGTTTTTTTGAGACAGGGTCTCACTCTGCTGACTCTGTCACCCAGTCGATCTTCCTGTCTCAGCCTCCTGAGTAGCTGAGACTACAGGCATGTACCACCACACCCAGCTGATTTTTGAATTTTTTTAGAGACAGGTTCTTGCCACATTGCCCAGGCTGGTCTCAAACTCCTGGCCTCAAGCGATCCTCTTGCCTCGGCCTCCCAAAGCACTAGGATTACAGGTGTGAGCTACCATGGCTCACCCCATAGGTTTTATTGTAAGATCTATGGAGTACTAAATATTGGATTTAGGTATTAAGCGGAATCTAAATGAGATATAATCATATGAGTGAAATGTCCTTTTGTTTCCTTTGTGTGTGGGAATAAAATTTTTCATTAGTGTTGCCATATCATTTTATTCATTCATGAGTAATTTAATAAAAATTTCTAAAACACTTCCCGATTTGTGCCAGGCAGTTTTCTAGTCAGTGGAGATACAACCGTGAACAAACAGCCTGAGTCCCTTCCCTCGTGGAACTTAAATCCTAGTGTATGGAAGGCAGACCATAAACCAATATTTAATGTGGCATTTTTGGTCCTGTCTCTGCCGAGTGACCCAAGCACACTGGTCTGATGCCAGAAATCCCCTTCTGTTCTCACTCTCCTTCTGGTACCTGGTTCTGCCAAAGACAGATGCACGGGGATCCAGCCCCTTACTAATCCTGAGATGCTGTCAGTGGGGGACAGTGGACTTAGATCCACAATAAGTAATAGAATTGTCTGTGTTTCTGCCCCAAAAGATCATTCTGCTAAATACTGATTTAGCAAATGAACAAGTTGAGTTTCACATTGCAAATTTAACTGATTCTTCTGCTTGCTTTCATTCTTGTCCAGTAGTCCTAACTCTGCACCAAATGTGAGTGTTCTGATTTGCCGTGCCACATATGGAGGGTGTGTCTAGCCAGTAATTACAAAAGGAAAATAAATATTTCTTCACTTCAGTGAAGTAGCTCCTAGGAACATTAGTTTTCATTCAGTGCGCTGCTTCAAGTGAGGTTGGAAAAGGAAAGCTCACTGGACTGAGAGTTAGGAGACCCAAGTTCTAGTCCTGTTTGTGCCTCTCACTAGCTGGGTGACTTTGTACATATCATTTTGCCTCTCCAGGGTTCATTATCCTCAGTTATAAATGAAAATATTACAACTGAAAGTGTGTATATTACAAGCTCTTGTGTGTTTCTAATATTGCATTAGTTTCTCCGTTTCACAACTTTTATGGTTTTCCCAGTGGCCAGATGGGGGCAGGAAGGCAGCAGAAAGCACTGACTCAAAAACACAAATGTCAGGGCGTAGAGGTAAGGGGTAAAATCCTGGCTGGAGTCACGTGCTCTCTGACCTAACCTCTGTGTCAGCCCGTGGTGAACACAGATTGAGTTGATACAATCAGTGTAAGCTGGAGGTGGTGGTCTAGGAGGTGCCTGACAACACACCGAATAGTCGTGCAATGCAGGGTAGCTGCCTGTTACTATCACTGTTAACAAAGAATACTAACAAAAGACAAATCCTCGAGAGCTGGAGTGCACCTGAGAGCCTGTTGCCAGGGATTCTTCAGAAGGATTCCAAGGACCTCAGTTCCAGCAGCTTCACAAACCACCTAGAATGACAAGCAGATACTGAGTGTGTGCACCGTACATTTCTTACACCTTTCAGTGGACAGGGTCCCTAGTTTCCTTGGCTTCATCAGAGAAAATGCAGCAAAGTGAGCGTGGTGTCTGGTCCCGTGGGCTGCCAAGGGTGCTGACCAAGGTACCTAGAGGTGAATTTCATTGACCTCCCTCAGAACTGTCTTCTCTTCCACCTTCTCTCTGCTACAAAGACACACTGAATGTTCATTAGTGACAGTACTATTTCACAAGTTCAACTCAGCGTGAATGTCACTGAGCATGTGCCTTATGCTAAGTCCTGAGCTGGCGAGTGTAAGGAATACAAGAATGAGTGAACATGGGGTTTCTGCCCAAAAAGACCTAGCTCTGCTACAAAGCAGCCTAGGGCACGGTGCTGAGTCTAGGATTAGGGTGCAGGCTCATGGAAGGAGGTAGAATTTGTGTGGGGCTGTGTCAGAAACTCACAAGTAGGGAGAACTGGCGGAGAGAGTGGCAGTCCAGGCAGAGGGAACGGCTTGAGCAAGGGCAGGGCCATCATATTAAAGGATCAGTGGGAAGCCTGGCGGGACTGGAGTCTCTAGAGTGGAGGGAGGGAGGAGAGAGTGCAAGGAAGATCAGAGAGGGTTGGGGAAAGCTGTGGCTAGCTTTGAATGCTGAACTGTGAGGGGTTTGGGTGTATTGTATAAGGAGGAGGGCCTTAACAGGTGTTTGGGTAGTAGGGTCCTGCTTGTAAATGTGGCCGAGACATGTTGTGTTGTTCATCCACATCTATTTTCTGATTTAGTGGCAGTCACATATTTTAAAAATTGTGGTAAAATACACATAAAATTTACCATTTTTAAGTACAGTTCAATGCCATTACTTACATTCACATTTTTGTACAACCATCATCACCGTCCATCTCCAGGACTTTCTCTTCCTCGCAAACTGAAACTCTGTCCCCATTAAATACCACCTCTCCGTTCCTCCTCCCTAGCCCCTGACAACCACCATCTTTCTTTATGGATCTGACTACTCAGGGTACCGGCTGTGAGTGGAATCATACGGTATTTGTCTTGTGACTGCCTTACTTCACTCAGCACATGCCCTCAAGGTTCATGCATGTTGTAGCGTGTGACAGGATTACCTTCCTCTGTAGGCCGGATCATATTCCACCGTGTGTATGGACCCCATCTTGCATATCTCCTGATGGACACTTGGGTTGTGTCCACCCTTTGGGCTGTCGTGAATAATGCCACTATGAACATGAGTATACAGATATTTCCTCAAGACCCTGCTTTCAATTCTTTTCAGTAAATACACAGAACTGGGAATGCTGGATCATATGGCAATTCTATTCTTAATTTTTTAGGAACCTTGTACTGTTTTCTAGAGCAGCTGCACCTTTTATATTCCCACCAGCAGTGCAAAGGGTTCCCTTTCCTCCACTTCCTTGCCAATACTTACTATTTTCTGTTTTTGATAGTAGCCATCCTAACAGGTATGAGGTAGTTTAGCCACATTTTAAAGAAGAAAATTTTAAAGGGCGGCATAGGATAATTAATTTAACTTCACATTTGGGATAAAGCCCTGCTTTTTTACCATGCTGTATTTTTCCACTTGCTTTTGATCTAGAAGTGCTTACCAGTGTGTTTCTCTCTATTCAGACGAGCCTATAAAATGCACCATATTCAATAGTAGTGGCATTCAGATTGGAGGCTACAATTACATGGAGATTGGTGGAATGGGTTCATCACTACCAGAGAGCACAAACATGAACTTGAAAGAAGAGCCAGTTTCTAAGTACCAAGATATCTTTGGTAAGAAGCTCTTGAAGATGCATTGTCTAGCAACCTTAAACTTTCTTGTCAAGAGGAATACAATGGAATCTTAAAATTTCCCTGATGATTGTTTCTGAAAGTTTTCCCATGTTTTCTCTGTAAAATATCTTTGTGATTTCCATATAATTCCATTGTAATTTACTTACTTTATAATACAGGGATAATCTCAGTATCTAATTCATGGCTTTGTTGTGAAAATTAAATGAGTTGATATGTATAAAAGGTTAAGAATGCTGCCTGCACATAGTAAGGTCAATAAAAGTGTTAAGCTTTCTTCATCACCGTCATCATCATTATCATCACTACTTAGACATGGGGGAAATAGCTCCCTGAGGCCCTAATCACAGGGGACTCTATAAAAGATAGAAGGCTATGCCTTCAACAGCACTCTGTCATAAAAACAAGAGAGCTGTCTCTTAATAGGGTTCTACGATGTCGACCCATAACATTAATCCCAAAGTACATTCTGGGAAAAGCAGTCATGAGGCCAAAACAATGTGATTAAGAACCTAGCTTTCTGGTTAACCCTGCGGTTGGCAATTTTTTTCTCTAAAGGGCTAGCTAATAAGTACGTTAGGATTTGCTGGCTTTGAGCTCTCTCTTGGAAACTACTCAACTCTGTCATTGTAGTGCAAAAGCAACCATAGACAGTTGTACATAAATGCCTATCGCTGTGTTCCAGTAAGATTTTATTTACAAAAGCAGGCAGAGGGCCAGATTTGGCCCACAGGCCATAGTTTGCCAATCCCTGATCAAACTCATTTGAAGGGTAGCCTTTAGAATACCTAGAACATCCCTTTTACCCCCAGCGATGTTAAAAGAAAAAAGAATACCTAGAACAGAGATTCTTAACTTTTGGGGAGCCCCAGATACTTTTGAGAATGTGATAAAACCCAGGAACCCTCTCCTAAAGAAATATTGGCAAAATATGTCAAGTGTCTTGGGAGATTCTTGGACTGCTGACATCCAGCGGTGGCGACAGAGGTTGCATTACAGGGACTGAGGAAAGAATGAGAGTTAGGGGGAAAAATGAGATTTTTTTTTTCCTTTTTTTTTTTTTTTTCCCTTGAGACAGGCTGGAGTGCAGTGACACAATCATAGCTCATTGTAACTGCCAACTCCTGGGCTTAAGTGATCCTCCCACCTCAGCCTCCTGAGTAGCTGGGACTGCAGGTGCACACCACCATGCCTGGCTAATTTTTAATATTACTGTTTATTTGTAGTGGCAGGGTCTCGCTATGTTGCCCAGGCTGGTCTCAAACTCCTGGGCTCAAGCAATCCTCCCACCTCAGCCTCCCAAAGTGCAGGGATTACAGGCGTGAGACACTGCACCTGACCAAGATGTCTTTTTCCTTGTATTTAGTTTACTGAGGGAGGAGGAGGATCAAGGAATATGGTTTGTTTGTTGCGGTTGTTTTATATTTGTATTTTTTTTCCTTTTATTAATTATTTTTATGGAGGGCTAAGATGAAGGGATTAGTGGAAAGAGAGGTTCTGGCTATAGAAGAAGAGGGGACAGCAGCTGGGGAGGGGGGTGAGGGGAGGGATGGGTCCAAAAATGGACCTTAACGAGTGTAGACACCTCATCCCTTGAAAGGCAAGGGGAGGCATTGTAAGTGAATGAGCTCCCACTTGATGGGCTCAGTTTCCTTGATTAAGAAAGACGGAAGTGAACGGGTGGGTGAGGGGAATCAGGAGCTGGGTGGCCTTGACTCTGGCCAGATGTAAGTGGAAAATGTCCAAAAGGAACAAAAATGGTGTTTTTTCCCTTTATATCTGGAAAGGTCTAATATAAACAGGGCCACTGGCTAAGGCCCATCCTAGTAGCCACATAGGGGTTTTGTTCACAAAGCCAGGATCCGCCTGCCAGGGGCAAGAAGTGCCCTATTCTAATTCACACACAGACTCCATGTGGGCGAGCCCGCTGGTGAAGTGTCTTCCAGTGAGTCAGCAGCTATATAAGTAAGAAGTTATCTTTCTCACTGTCTCCTGGGACTCTTCACTTAGGGGTTTCAGCAATTCAGGAAGCTAGAATGTTCAAAGGGGTCATAGCTTGATACCCTTTTCTCTTTTCCATTTGGCAGATAATACCACTAGTCTGACTGATAAACACCTGGACCCAGTCAGGGAAAATCTGGGAAAGCACTGGAAAAACTGTGCCCGTAAGCTGGGCTTCACTCAGTCTCAGATTGATGAAATTGACCATGACTACGAGCGAGATGGACTCAAAGAGAAGGTTTACCAGATGCTCCAGAAGTGGCTGATGAGGGAAGGTGGCAAGGGGGCCACAGTGGGAAAGCTGGCCTACGCACTCTACCAGTGTTCCAGAATAGACCTTCTGAACTACTTGATCTACGTCAGCCAGAACTAGCCCCGAAGGGCAGCGGCAGCGGAAGCAGCCTCCTCACTTGGTGAATAGCCTGCTGGAAAGTACGCGCGCGCGTTCGGAATTCTGTCCTCCCTGAAATGGGTTCTGTGTCTGCATCGGTATGTCCTGCACTTCGTAGCTGCAGAAGGGAAAAGAAATCTGCAGCAAACAACCGCTCTCAGGAAACTGTAAACCTTTTAATGTCCCGGCACCAATCAAAAGAGCTTAATTGGGTTTTGAAAGGGAGAGAACCAGGAAGGTCCCTTTCTTTCAGCTCATGCCATCACCCACGATTATGCTAGTCTTTCAGTTTCCTGGAATTTGAGAAAAAAAAAATTCAGAGAACATAAAATAAATCAACTTTCTTATGTTGTGCTCTCTTCCACATAGACTCCTATTATAACCAAAGCACTGTAAAATTCTAAGTCCTGTGCAGAGTTTTTTTGTATTATAACCACAGTTCGTCCCCAAATTATAGGGTCTGTTAATGTCAGTATCAAATGCTGTATCAAGGTGGGCGCGGTGGCTCACGCCTGTAATCCTAGCACTCTGGGAAGCCGAGGTGGGTGGATCGCTCGAGGTCAGGAGTTCCAGACCAGCCTGAGCAACAGCGGGACCCTCGTCTCTACTAAAAAAATAGAAAGAAATTATCTGGCCAACTAAAAATATATATAGAAAAAATTAGCTGGGCATGAGGGCACATGCCTGTAGTCCCAGCTACTCAAGAGGCTGAGGCAGGAGGATCACTTGAGCCCAGGAGTTTGAGGTTGCTGTGAGCTAGGCTGACGCCATAGCACTCACTCTAGCCCGGGCAACAGAGTGAGACTCTGTCTCAAAAAAAAAAAAAAAAAAAAAAAATGCTGTATCAGTCACTACAGGCTTTAAGAATTACATGCACTCTCTATTATATTAAGTTATAAATTAATTTTTAACTGAATTTACATTTAGTTAATTTGTAAATTAACTGAAGAGATTTTTAAGGGGTGGTCCTAAAGAGGGGAAAAAATAGAGGGGGGGAACCATCAGAATTTCCCAGGCTGCTGTTGCAAGGAATTCCTACTAAATGTGACCACTACAAAAATTGATTAATTTTTTAAGTACTTTCCTAGCATTCTGGTACTTTCACCTTGCCTGGGTGTCCTGAAGAGGGAACAAGTATGCAGAGAATATTAATATCTTCATGTCTGGTTGTGACTTGAGCCTCAGGGCTGATCACCATTGAGCTGCTTCCTCAGTTTACCCCGGTGTCCTATAGAAATGTTTTTATATTTTTCTGTGTGCCACAAAGTAAAAAAGGACAGCTTCTGAGTCTGGCAATTGTATCTCTAGTACTTGACCTTCTAAAGCCAACCTGAAACCTGAAACCCGAAACCCGAAACCGGAAGGAACTATTAATAGAAGAGTAGGAGACTGAACCCGTGGGCCATCTGGAGTGTCTGCTGGCAGTTTGCTAAACAGAAAGGGAATGCCCTGTGCTTAGCTCTCCCAAGAGGGACTGCAACACCGTACAGTGATGGTCAGAATGGATTCTGGTGTCTTGGTATTGTTGTTCTGATTCTGAATCCTCTCAACTCCAGCAGACACACACACACCCTTGAAGTGGGGCTGCAAAGGAGTGTTTCTCAACCTTGGCACCACTGGCATCTTGGGCTGGGTAGTTCTTTGTTGTAGGGGCTGTCGTGTGCCTCGTAGGATGTATGGAAGCATCCCTGGCCTCTACCTCCTAGATGTCAATAGTTCTCCTCTTCCTCCCTCTCCTAGTTGTGACAAAAACACCTCTAGACACTGCCAAATGTTCCTTGGAAAGGCAGAATTGCCCTGGTTGAGAAGACCAACACTGTACAGTAATGCACCTCCGTTCTGCCCACACATCTGGGCTCACTACTGAGATGCCACACAGCAATTAGATCACACAGGCTGAGAGGGGGATTGGAGGTTGGACAGGGTCCAGCTTTCATCAGAGGCGCCTGGGTGATTTCTTTTCTAAATGTATCCCTTGTTCCGCCATCCTAACAGTGTTCTAAAATTTCTGAAATTGCAAAGAGATTGAATGATCAATGCTAAGAGACAAAAATGCAGTTTTTTAAATGAACTTTTAAAAATAAAATTTTATACCTTAACTACAAGCCATTGAGGTGATGTGTGTGTTTGTATGACTGGAACAGTTTGGGATTCTCCACTGTGCCTCTACCTCTGAGGTTGGCATCTCCTGTGCACACTCCCCCGTCACCCTCCTGCTGCTGGCCCGAGAGAGAGGAAGCTGATGGTAAAACAATAGAAGCTCCCAGATCATTTTGGCCCCCATGATGAGAGGCCTGCAGCACTGCCGTCCTTCCCACATGGCTCTGAGGCCTTGCCTTCACCTCCCTGTCTCTAGCCACCATGCAGGAAAGAGCCAAGTGTGCCTCTGCGGAGTTGAGGACCCTGCTATTTGTGGGCAGAAACCAAGTCAGCAGAAGGACACTGAATAGAAATTGAGAAAGAAGACAATCCAAACTTGGTTCCAAGAAACATATTCACACCCTGGGGTTATTAGTGGTAAATAAGACCCACTTGCAGCCCCCACCGTCTTGATGGGCAGATTTGCCACTTGTTGTTATAATCTTCGCTTTGGGTTTATCACATGAAGTTAGAGCTTCAGGAATAAGAAAAGGAGCTCTTCACAAAATGTTTTAGATACTATTTTGATGTACATTTCAACGGATGTTATAAGGAAAAGGTTTTTCTAATAATAGTGTAAATAGGAGTGTAAATATTCAAGATTTTAGAAGAAGCTGATTACAAAGAAATCATTGAAGAGCTAATGCTATTACAGTGAATTACATAGTACGTAATAACCCAAGTGTTGCATTTTGAAATTAAACAGGTTGAAATTCCCCCTTGCCATCTTCAGCTGTGTAACGTAGGGCCTGCTTCCTAACCTGTCTTAGCCTCAGTTTCCTCATCTGTAAATGAGGAGGCAATAGCACACAAAGTTGAGAGGATTAAAATAAGATGATGCATCTTAAGGTGTCTGGCACAAAAATGGCAGTTATTTTTTAAACTGTACAATTGTGTTATGCATAAAGAACTAGTTTTCATGTGTATACTTAAACCATGACACAAATAACCTAAAAACTAAAAACTCGGTGCTACTATTTTTGCTTAGCACTAGGGTAACGTGTTGAAATTGTACAGACAACTATATTTAACCCTCATCACCTCTGACAAGAAATCTCAACATTTCAGAAAAAAGGAAATATCGACCTCACTAAAGATTTCTGAAAGTCAAATATTAAAGACAATTCAAACATTATATATTCAACTTTCCTTCTATGTGGGAATTAATGTAATAATAGATTCATGTTGAAGGTAGAATATAAACATTTTGCATATTCTGTATTTAGGCCCAAACTGCCTTTACTACTCAAGAAACTCCAGTGGGCCAATGAGGACCCTGCAGGTAATAGAACTTTCCACAACTGTAGCACATAAAAGCACAGGACTATGATACAAGAAGGGTCTCTTGGAGGAAAAATAATGCAATATGCAAAGAAGCTGTTGTCTCCAATGATCCAAGCCAAGGCTGCGACCGTAACCATGAATCTGCTAGTTACTTCCACTTAAGGTAGCCCAGAATGGTAGCCAGTCTTAAAGAGACAGTTGTTTTTCCACCACTGACCTATCAGTTGTATATAATGTCTACAACATTTATAAAGCTTGAATTAGATAGTCAAAAAAACATTGTGATAAAATATACAAAAACTTGCTACAAACCATTTTAAGTGTACAGTTCAGTGGCACAGTGTTGTGCAGCCAACACCACCATCCTTCTCCACAACTTGGTCATGTTCCTAAACTGAAAGTCTGTCCCCATTAAACACCACCTCCCCATTCTCTTCCCCGCCCCCCCCCCTCCCCAGCAACCGCCATTCTACTGTCTGTCTCTGTGATTTGGCCACTCTAGGTACCTCAGATGAGTGGAATCACACAGTATTTGCCTGTTTGTGCCTGGCTTACTTCATTTAGCATAATGACCTCCAAGTTCATCCATGTTGTAGCATGTGTCAGAATTTCCTTCCTTTTTAAGGCTTAATAATATTCCATTGTACAGATAGACCACATTTTGGTTATCCATTCATTTGTTGTTGGATACTTGGGTCACTTCCACTCTTTTGGCTATTGTGAAATATGCTGCTATGAACATGATGTAGAAATATTTCTTCAAGACCCTGCTTTCAATTCTTTTGGGTGTATACCCAGAAGTGGAATTGCTGGATCATACCGTAATTCTATGTTTAATTTTTTGAGGAACCGCAGTACTGTTTACCACAGTGCTTGCACCATTTTACATTCCCACCAGCACTGCACAACGGACCCACTTTCTCCACATCTTCACCAACACTAATTTCTGAGATTTTTGCTAGTAGCCATCCTAATGGGTATAAAGTGGTATAAAGAAAAAGATACACAGATTCCCATCACCCCTAAAAGCAAGTGCACTTCACCCCACCCTTAGCAGCCAGCCATAGAGCCCAGTCTCCACCCGCCCCTCTGGAGCCCCCGGCGGGACGCCCACCAGAGAGGGAAAGATGGCGGGCGGCCTCTCCCCCAGGAATGGCCACAGTCGCTGCAGCGATGGGCGGGGCGGGCGGCGCCCGCTGGGACCACCACCGAGGAGCCAGGGCTGACGCAGAGAGGGCTGAGGGCCGGCGGGAGAGCGCGCCGACCCATTCCAGGACTGGCCCTCGGCAAGAAGCGGGCGGGGCGGGGCTTTGGAGGGGGCGGGCCGAAAGGGGGCGCTTCAGGGCAGACGGGCCAGGGCGCGGCGGGGCGTGGCGTCGAGGCGGGGCCGGCTGAGGGCGGGGCGTGGAGGCGGGGCGTGGAGGCACGGCGGACTGTGGGCGGGGCGTCGAGATGGGGCCGACTGAGGGCGGGGCGTGGAGGCGAGGCCGGCTGTGGGGCGGGGCGTGGAGGCGAGGCCGGCTGTGGGGCGGGGCGAGGCCGGCTGTGGGGCGGGGCGAGGCCGGCTGTGGGGCGGGGCGAGGCCGGCTGTGGGGCGGGGCGGGGCGGGCGCCCTCTGCGGCGGCGGGAGTACGGGCATGGCGGCAGCGCTGGGCTGCCGGGGTGTGCTGCGGCGGTCCCTCTCGGCGCTGAAGTCCGGGATCCACGTGCCCCGCGTCGGGCCCGCGGGGGCGTTCGGGTAACGGCACCTACCCCATCGGGAGGCTCCTGCCTCGGCGCGCTCGGGGGGCGGCGGGAGGGGCGCGCGCCGGCCGCAGGTGGACTGTCGGAGCGGGGAGGGCCGGGGCGAAGCTGGCCGCCGGGTCGCCCTTTAGCTCTCCTAGCACTGTCAAGGCTTCAGTCACGAGTCCCGAGTCACCAGACTCTTCTCTTTGTTTGCTGATCTCGAACTTTAATGTGCAAAAGAGCCATCTTGAGAATCTATGAAAATCAGAATGCTGGGCCTCATTGTCAAATCCCGGAGGATCTGAGGTCCCAGGGGTGTGGGGATACTGAAGCTGCTTTTTTCTTTTGTCCTCCCTCCCTTCCCTCCATTTCAGATAAAACAATAACGACAAAAAACTAGATTAATCTCTGACCTGCTGCCTTGCTAGTGGGGTACTGTTGGTTTCTAGAGATTCTGGGTAGAAATGTGGATAAAGCAGCATGAAGCTTGCGTTACTTTATTTTCTACACACATGTACACACATACACACAAATGTACACAATGCATGCATGTAATTAACTGTTGATGGGTCAATTCCATTAGTGACTAGGAAAAATGTCAAATGTTAGGTAGGTACCTGGCATTTAGAACTTCACTTGATCGACTGTGGAAACTTCTAGATTGAGAACTTAATCTGGAAGGAGAAAGGAAGGCAAATCCGAACAGCTTTTAAATTTTTATATAATTGACTACCTCTTGAGTTTCATATTTCATTTAAGTTCTTTTATTATTATTTTGGAATTATTAGAAGATTTTCAGGACTATTTTGATAGATGGGAAAAACATGTCAATGGCCACGGCTATATACATCAATAGTGAAAAATGGGCATTTTATCCAGTTTCCTGTCTGCAGAAAGGGATTGAAATCAGATTACAGGGATTGAACCGATACCATAGTTCTGATAGTTTACTTAATGATTGCAGGAAAGCCCCATCTATCCTAGCTGCACTACAGATCATTCGTCCTAAAGTAGGTATGAAAAACAGGTTTCTCTGGATTTTGTACTGTCATTTTATAAATGCAGCTGCAAATTGATATGACATATAATCTGGGAAAACAAGCATGGGTATTGGTTAATCCTGAATCAAGGCTGCAGCCCAACATAAGTAGGTAAATAGATACTTCGATTCAAAATAGCCAGTTCCCAACCTACAATTGAGTTGTGTTCCAAAAATGTGTTTGTTTAAGTCTGTTGTTTGGAACTTTAACCCTTTTCTTACATGATCTGGCAGGTGGTTTATTTCTGGGTCGGGTCAAAAAAGCCTTTTTTACCTGAAATTGTATGTTATATACAGTTATAATATCACTAACTTACAGAACCTAACAGTCTACCTGAAGAAAAATATTTCCAAGTTTAACCTTGGTATGCCCTGTCAGAGGATCGGAGACCATCCTTCCACTGATGCCTGCCACCACCCTCTATCTGGCAGTGCCTGAGCCCTACTGAGGACTCTGTTTTGCCATGAGGTTAGAGAGGAGTCAAGGTCTTTGGAGTTCTAGTGGCCATGTTGCCACTTCTTAGCTGGGCAAATGTGTGCACATTACTCAACCTCTCTGAGCCTCCTGCCTTGAAGAATTTTTGTGAGAGTTTGAAACACCAAATGTAAAAGGCCTGGGACATAATAAATACTAAGTTATTAGTGGGTACAATTGGAATATCTAAATAATGATACAATATATAAAAGATGTAAAAATCATAAAAATTCGTATAGATTTCAAGCCCTGGGGTTAGTTGATATTTTATTGTGGCTAATGACGACTTTGGAAAAAGAAACAAAAGAAATAGATGAATATATACTACTGTATGAGGACTTCCAAAATGAGGGTGTCTTATTAAGTAGCCCCATTTTTTATCTGTAAGCAAAGTGCTGAAGAGCTCAGGCTCTGGGGTCAGGCACTCAGATGCCCATCTTGGCTTTGCAGGTTACCAGCAGTGGGACTGGGGCAAATTACCTGATCCTCAGGCTCTTCAATGATAAAATTAGGTTAAGTATAATGTGCACCTCAGAGCAAAATGAGTGGGCTAGGTAAAGTTCTTAGAGTGCATGACACATAGTCGCAAAGGTTAGCTTTAGTTTAATTATTTGCCACACTGTTATATCCTTGCCTCTCCTAACAGTATACTCTGCCTCTTTGAGGGGAGCAGCTCAACCCCCTCACCACTGTTGTAAGGTAAATCTTTCCTTTTGCAAAATTGCCTGCTCAGCCTTTCAGAAAGAGGGAGTTTAGGATAAACACAAGGTAGGAAGGCATGGTTTAAAAGGGAGACAGGATTTTTTTTCCTCCGAGAAATTAACTCAGTCATTCTCAACCTTGGTTGCCTATTAGAATCTGGGTAATTTAAAAAATGTAGATGCCTGGCTCCCACCCCAGAAATTTTTGTTTTGAGACAGTATCTTGCTCTATCACCCTGGCTTAGAGTACAGTGGCATCATCCTAGCTCACTGCAACCTCACACTCCTAGGCTCAAGCAATCCTCCTGCCTCAGCCTCCCGAATAACTAGGACTACAGGCGCGTGCCACAATCCCCTGCTGATTTTTAAAAAAATTTTTTAGAGATGGGGTCTTGTTATGTTACCCAGGCTGGTCTCAGACTAATAGTCTCAAGCAATCCTCCCACCTCGACCTCACAAAGTACTGGGATTACAGGCATGAGCCATCACACCTGGCCCCTTTTTCTTACGTTTGAAATTGATTTGCTTTTGTTCATAAACAATCCTCTGTCCTTTTCCCCCTAATTGGAGATTCATGAAAGGTTTTTGGAAGCCTCTAAAAACCCCAGGACACGGGCTGATGTGATAGTGGCAGGTACTCTGGCGATGGATGAGGGGTATGCAGGATGTTGATGACAGAGCACCCAGGACATTCTCTTTCCCTCACCCTAGCTGCAAAGCCCTTCACAATTTGTCACCAGCCTTGGCTCATGCTCTGCCTTCACGCTCCTACTAGGGTGGACACTGGCTTGTCCCCACATACGGCTCTTGCTCCTGGGCCTGTGACCATGCTATTTCTTCTTCAAGAAATGCCCTCCCCACCATGTTGTTTTTTCAGAGTTTTACTCATCTTTGCAAGTTCACCTCAAATGCTACTTTTTCTGTCTTCTCAGATATCTCTACCCAGCCCTGATATGACCTCTCTGTCCTCTAAACCCACCTTCCAAGTCTTCTGCCTTTGTAAATACTTCCCCAACATTGAATTCCCATTAGGCTCAACTCTAAAGTACCTGGTTTTGTTTCGGTATTATTTTTAGGCAACCAAAAGAATATGGGATGGCAGTAATTAGAAAACAAATGCAGTTTGGAATGGGAAATCGAAACATAGATACAGCGAAGTGCAGAGGGAAGTCAGAGGGTTTTTGCAGAAGAGACTTGGGAACGATCATGGGAGCTGAAGGAAAGGCCTCTGTGAACTGGTGCCCTGGCGCTGGCTTAGAGAGTGCGAGGCAGCGACACCCAGTCCCAGAAGCGGACCAGCTTTGGATGGTGAGAAGGAGGGAGAGGGCTTCTCGTTACACCTGATAGCCTCATGGTGCAGAAGTCTTTTACAAGCCCATCCTCAGCACTTCGGGGAAGGGAGCCCCTAACAAATCTCTAACACACAAGGAGTAATACAGAAAAAGGATGATATCGTGCACATTCTTATTAACATGAGCCGGGTAAATGCTGGTCGTCTCTGTTGAGGGAATTGCCTCATTTTATTTAGTAAACACAGGAAATACTGTTAAGAACTTTCATTCCTTCCAGGTACCTCAAGCTCTTCCTTTCTTCAGTCATAACAGCCTCCCCCGAGGGTCTGCAGAGCAAATCCTCTGTCTTTATCTTCTCTCCTACTGGGCCGTGAACAAAGCAGACGCACCAACACGCAAACGTTTGCTGAAACGAGTCTTTCTCAGTAAAGTGCGTTTATCTGCCTCTGTCTTGATCCTCAGCTATCTAAAGCCATCTTAACCACAGAGATGAATTCCTCAGAGCAATAGGATGTTAATAATCAGCAAATTGGTGGTGTCAGTATTGCCATTGCTCTGTGGCTTTATTTATTGCTCCTCTAATTAGTGTTTCTATGGATAATGAGCTTACAGTTATGTCAGGCCTTATATTTTTCCAAAAATTGTGTGTTAAGATTGGATGTACCTGTATTCAACTCATTTGTTTCTGCATTTGTTTCTTTCTTACTTGAAGTTGGCTACTGAGATGAAACCGAAAGAGGAAACAGGACCTTGCTTTTTCAAAAGTGCTGCATTTCAGGAATCATTCTGACTAAGGAGAGAGGTAGGGTAGGGAGTATGTAAAAGAAAAAGGAGGCAGTGGTTGATTTAAGTTTATCAAGAATTCACTAGGAGGAGAGGAGCATCTCCTCCTAACACCTGCCTTGCATGCCGCCATATCCCTTCTGTGCGTCCCTCAGTCATCTGGTAAATTAGCAGAGAGGCTGCTGGGGCCTGGTGCAGTGGCCTTGCGTGTGCTCTGTTGTGCACAGCCCTGGACGCCTCTTCTAGAGCTGCCAAAGAGCAACTGAGGAAAGGTTAATCAGAACATACATGTCATTCTGGCAGGACACATCCTGGCGTTAGCTCTGCCCCAAGGCCATTGGTAGGAGGGAGGGCTTTTGAGATGGGGGCTTATGCTCGTGGCTATTTAACAGTCAACACAGAAATATTTCAACATCTTAGAAAATGGGTATGGCCATTTCAATGCAGATGGGCATTCCTGACTATAGCCCTCTTGCAGCTGGCCAGACCACATAAGAAGCTTTACCCCTCAAGCACTGCCTGAGATCCAATGGCCTTCCTTCCGGACCCCTAGGATCAGTCCCATCCTTTAGAATGCCATCAGGGATGCTGCAAGTCTGTACCTCCTCTAGGCCTGCTGAGGTGCCGGCAGGTGGCTCCAGGCTCTTGCTTCTGATGCCCACCCTTGTACCTCACTGTGAGGAGCCCCCATGCCAGCTGCACTTGGGTTCCCTCAGCTTCCAGCTCACTGGCACGTGCCACAGGCCTGTATGCCATTGCTTTCAGCAGGTCTCTCAGTGCTTTGTAGGGTGAGCCCCAGGCTGGGTGCTGTGGCATATTCAAGCATGAAGGCACAGTTCAGATCTGTAGTCTACTAAGGAAGACAGATTCATGTCACTGTTCAGAATTGGGAAACTGAGGCAATCCAAGAATCCGGAGAGGGATACTGGAGCTGACTCATGCATGTAAAAGAGTAGTTTTGCTACATTAATTTTGTACTCCTAAACAATTTTTCTTTTGGGGATGGGTTCTTTAGAAAACATTTTTATTTTTTAATTGACATAATTGTGCATATTCATAGGGTACATAGTGGTGTTTTGATACATGTAACACATAGTGATCAGATCAGTGTAATTAACATATCCATCATCGCAAACATTTATCATTTCTTTGTGTTGGGAATATTCAATATCCTTCTTCTAGCTATTTGAAACTTTATAAGACTGCTAACTATAGTCATCCTGCAGTGAACACTAGAACTTACTGCTTCTGTCTAGCTGTAATTTTGTCTCTTCCTCCCCGCTATGGGGATGGATGTTTTTTCTTCTAGCACCTCAGTAACCTCTGCCAAAGTGGCCGTGAATGGCGTTCACCTGCATTACCAGCAGACGGGAGAGGGAGAGCATGCAGTCCTGCTACTTCCTGGGATGTTGGGTCTGGATATTTTTTAATAGCTTTTACATGCTGTATCATCTATGATGCATTCAAAATACTGGTGCCAAATATTAATTTTAGTGCTTTGCTGAAATGTTTGAAGCAATATTTGCCACAATCAAACATAAGTGATTTAGAAAAGTAGATAACTTTCTGCTACATGTATTTTTTATTCCTTAAGTGCCCAGTTTTTCCCATGCAAGTACACTGTGAAACCACAGCTGCCCCCAATTTGGAGGGTGCCAGAGGTAAGGAAAGGGGTGTGGGAAGAAGGCTAGACAAAGGAAGAAGGCGAGTGGGTAACCAGCCGTCCCGGTTTGCCTTGCATCGAGGAATTTTCCAGGTGCTAAAACCAGTTTGGATTGATCACCCTGTTGTGCTTGATAATATGTTCAATTAATGTAAGAGTTAAGAAAAAAACATGAAGTCTTTTTGAAAATCAAAATTAGATCAGCAGATTACCCTCTATTAACATATGGGGCATAATAAAGCCCACTGAGTCTCAACCTCATTTTCAGAACGGTTGTTCAGATGTAGAAAGTTCAGGGGGAGTATTTCCAGTGATCTCAGGACATCCCAAGTTTGGTTTTAAGAGAGTTAGTATTGTTGCTTTATTTTTGATTTAGTTAAACCATTCCCATATATCAGTCATCCCTTGGTATTTGTGGGGGATTGGTTCTAGGACCCTGCGCAAATCCAAAAATCCACAGATGCTTAAGTTCCTGCTATAAAATGGCAAAGTATTTGCATAACCTATGCACATCCTCCTGTATACTTTAAATCATCTCTAGTTTATGGATACTACCTAATAAATGCTGTGTCAATAGTTGTTATGCTGTATTGTTTAGGGAATAATAACAAGGAAAAAACTACATGTTCAGTACAGACCCAACCATCCATATTTTTTAAAATGTCTTTTTAATCCGCAATTGTTTGAATCCACAGATGTGGAAACCATGGATGTGGAGGGCTGACTGTACTTATTTCCTTGTGATTTGCTTCTTTCTTCTAAAAGTAAAGTGCTAACGTCATTTCAAGTAGTGATGGTTCCACTTGACTGAGCCTCAGCTGATTGTGGTGCTACTGTAGCCAGCCAGGCCTCTGAGTCCAGATAGCGTTAGTCTGTCTCTTCCTTTTCCTAAAGCTGTTGTAGTGAAAGAGGACACTCACTCCAATGGCCAATGGAAGGCTAAAGTTAGCTGTAAAAATAATGAATAATTTCCCAGCTTAGCTTTCCATAATTTCAGTATTGCAGTCATTATCCAGACATAAAAACTTTTGCTAATTTAATTGTTGGTTATGTAAAACATTAACATGATTCCAGAATTAAAAGCTGGAACAGTGAGATTCTGTCTCCTGTCCTGTCCTCAGCATGCAGATCCCCTTCCGCAGGCTTCTCAGGTGTCGCAAAGCAGTGCCTATGCTCATCTCTTCCTTAAACAGTTTTTGAGGTTTTAGTATTCTTCAGCTGTATGCATGCATGTATGCCGGAAAGCAAACGTCTTACTGTTTATGAAATTGATCTTTTAGAAGGTTCCCTTTTTCTGTCTTCTCACCTTCTGCTCCACCTTCAGACCAGTTTCCCAGCAGAAGTCGCCTCAGGGATCGCAAGAGAAGCCCCTGGGTCACAGCAGTAGATGTAGGCTAGAGATCCGTGCATTTGTTTTTGACTTGGGTTTTCTGAATGATTTACCTCATCTTGAAAAAGATATACCTTGCCAGGAAGAATAGTGGGCCTTGATAATGTTAAATGATCCTGCACCATCTTGAAAGACATTTTCTAATACAGCTAGTTTATCAGGCAAAGTGGTCAGTATTCATTGGTGGCCCGAGCTATGAGTCCTCAGAAATCAGTGGGCTTTACAGATAAAGTGCTGACTTTCCCCTGGACTGGGCTGTCTCAGAGTGGTCCTACACGCTGTGTGCAGTGGCTGTGGGCACACCACACCTAGAGTGACCGTGTGGCGGGGCTGGGGACTGCTGGGCAAGTCCACCACAGGCTCAGGAATGTAGTTCTGCTTGTTAACGTAGGCTCTTTTGAACTGTTTTGATGAAGCAAACTTTTATATTTTGATTTCTTCCCTCCATGTCCTCCCCCCATTTCAGTGTTTTAGTTTAGTTTTCTGTTTTTTAATTATAACTACAAAATAAAATATTTAGAGCTATTCATGTTAGCTTAATTAAAAAAAAATCTGGAACTTTAGAATTCTGCTTTGAATAACTTGGACCAAATCTCATAAATTTTTTTATAGATAATATAGAGATGTCTTTCATTTGTAAGTCATTAAAAAAAAGAAAAAGTAACCCAGAAGCATATAATATGTATAATTTTATTTCTATATAGTTTCATTAGTTCTTTTTTTTTAAAAAAAAAGGAAGATTAAGTAAAGAGGTATTGAAAATACTGAAATAAAAGAGGACCAAAGAATCAAGCCCTCGGTCCTTCTCAAAATAGCCACCAGGGGGAGGTCGCAGGCTGATCCGAGCTCCTGCAGGAAAGGCAGTTGGCCTGAGCGCTGGCTTCAGTCCCTGGAAGACTCCTTTCCTGATCGCATTCCTGCCGGCGGCTGACTTTGAGTGGAAACTGGCTGCTTTGCTTTAAGATTGCTGTTGCTTCTGTTTTCACTGTAATCTGTTTGATACAAGGAAAGCATTTGCCTGGGGGTAACGGAGTGGCTGTTTTCAGGAAGTGGAGAGACTGATTTCGGACCCCAGCTCCAGAGCCTAAGTAAGAAGCTCTTCACAGTGGTCGCCTGGGATCCCCGAGGATATGGACACTCCAGACCCGCAGATCGAGATTTCCCAGTGGACTTTTTTGAAAGGGACGCAAAAGATGCTGTTGATTTGATGAAGGTGGGTCTCTTAGGGAGGCGCCCAGGGCAGGGAGGGTGGCTGGGCCTGTCTGCATTTATTTTGTTTTATTGTTCTTTCTTTCTACAAAGACAATACCATGGGATTCCTATAGAGAATTCAAAGAGTTCAAATAGATGTAAAGAAGAAAGTAGAAATAGCCCACAATCCAGCTATCTAGAGACGCCATTACCCAGACTGTAAGGCTCTGCCTTTCTGGCCAGGGTTGTGGTCATGTGACACCTGACGCTTTGCCAACTTACCATTTTCACTGAACAACTGGTCGAGCAGATACTTCCACGTCACTGAATACGCATCTTATTCCACCACATCAGTCCTACTCCATCAGGTGGATGTACTGTGTATTACTTCACCCATCCTCTGATGGTAGATAACTAATTTAATTTTTAAGTTGCCTTTTTTGTGATTATAAATAGCAGTGCAGTGAACATTCTGTTGTTCATGGCCATTTTAGTTTTCATTTTTTTTTGCTATTTTAAATATTGTTGTGAACATCCTGGACCAAGCTCCTAGCACACTTGTGGGAGAGTGTCATACGAATTTAGGAAGCGACTTGCTGGGTGAAGAAGATGCAAATGTTTATTTTATAAGATAATGCCAAATTATTATCCATAGTGGTTATACCAATTTATAGTCTTGGCAGCAAATACCACTAATATTTGTTAATTCTTTACCTCAAAATTTCCCAGCCATTCTATTCTTACTTCTAGGCAGTCTCTTGCAGATGTAATCTTTGTCCATTTCCTTAACAAACACATTTTCAGACCCTGTTTGGTTCACCTGAGGACTAACATAACCCCCCACCACACCTTTCTCTGACAGCCCAGTTCTGGCAATTCTACCCACAGGTGCGATCAGTGGCTTTACCAGATGCCACACTTCACTTCCTCCAGCAGATCTCAAGGTCCCCTCTCTGCTCTACAGAACTGTTCTCAAAGTCCTTGCTCAGGCATGTGCACGCTCGTGTACACACACACACACACACACACAATTTGTCGTATCTGAGTATAACTGATCTTTGTTGGTTCTCTAGTTCCTTGAGATTTATCTAACCAGAAGATGGAGTTCCCTCATAATTCAGACGCATACTATATACTTAGGTTTTTGTGACACTTATTTACACCAAAACTAATTGAGAAAAAACATTATGTCATCAAATGGTGGATGCTTGGATTTTTCTTTTACTACTAATTGATAGTCTGACCCCACACCTGTATTGATTCTGAACATTAGTGGCTCTTGCATTCTTTGAGCAGAGGAGCAGTAACCTGTGCATCTTGTTGTATTTGTCACAGACGCTGAAGTTTAAGAAGGTCTCCCTGCTGGGGTGGAGTGATGGCGGCATAACCGCACTCATAGCTGCCGCAAAATATCCCGCTTACATCCACAAGATGCTGATCTGGGGCGCCAACGCCTACGTCACTGCCGAGGACAGCGTGATTTATGAGGGTAGGTTCTGCCAGCCGGAGATGCCGTGACAATGGATGATTCTCTTCTCTCTCCCCTTCTCATCTCGTATTCTGAGATACGTTGACAAGTCATATCTGCTTGCAGTTCTCAACTGCAAGGTAGGAAGAATAATGAGTTCTTAGAAAAGTAATGCAGTTTAACCAGTCTGAGTTTTAAAGCTATTTCCAGGAATGAAACTTTCATGACTCAAGAAAAGGCTAGATAAAAGCAGCATTTCCATTTACTACTGCTGCTAGTGAACTTTAAGGAAGGGAGAGGTGATGTGCGGCATTATTAATAATTTCATTTAAAAGGGCGCATTGAATTCAAATATAAAACCTTATATTTTGATTAAAGAATTTCTGTGCTATTCAGATTTTTTAAGGTTGTCCTTCAGGCTTTTCTCTGAGGTTTTTAGATGCACTGAAAACTAAATCCAGCCTGCCACCTGCCTTGGTAAAGCCTGGGCACTAATCAAGGAGGCTAGTGCTGTGCATCACGGAGACCAAGCCTGGGTGTCCCCTCCGCTCCCAGCATCGCTGCCCAGGGCCTGTGCTGGTGGCCACTGCACGTGAGTGACTGTTGGCAGTCACCAGGCACCCAGTCATGGAACTTCAGTCAGCGACTCAGGAGTTGCTCAGCCTGTAGCAAGCTGCCCAGATTGAGACAACCAGGCTCTCCGGAGGGGAGAAGAGTGCACCAGGATCTGGGAGCTGCTGGGGCAAACAGTGAAGATTGACCTGGGCTACCCCAGTGCCACCACCTGCCAGCCTGGCCCACTGGGACCCTCCTTTTCAGTCCAGTAGCTTTCTGTCCCAAGTGTGATTCTAATGGACCACAGATGGCCCTTCCCAGGCAATTAGTGTGACACAAGTCAGGTGTTTCCCCCTCTATATAAGTATCTGCACAATGTCTTTGATTTTGTCCCTTCACCTACGTAGCCTAAGATATTTACTCTCTGGCCCTTTAGAGAAAAAGTGTGCAGACCCCTGCACTAGAATGTCACAAGTCTAGTCTTTTCCAGCTATTCTGCAGTTCACATGACTTTTGACTAAGCTACTAATGGCAGTGTTCTGTTGTAGAATCTTGGTTCTAACAGTCTGTTTTGTAAAGAAATAGGAAACGCTTAGATGGTGAGTCTGATGTAGTTACCATTGCTAATCTGTGTTCCTGCTTGGCTTCCTGTGTTCCCGCCTGGTGGCTGTCTCATGCAGAGTAAGCCATTCCACTCTGCTGCCTCTGCCTCTAGGAGACCAAGCCGGGTGTCCCCTCCGCTCCCAGCATTGCTGCCCATGGGCTGTGCTGGTGGCCACTGCATGTGAGTGGCTGTTGGCAGTCACCAGGCACCAGGGAGGGACTTGTGCTCTCCCTTTGGTTCTCCGCCCCCCCCCCCCCGCCCCCGTCCTGTGTCACTGATCCCTCCCTACCAGATCCTCACTCTCAGCCCACAAAGGTGGGCACGGTTCCTCCTCCAAAAAGTTGCCCCTCTTACCTGTAGTGAATGCCTTCCCATTCTCTGCCTTCCCCCACAAACTTATTGAAAGCTGTCTTCATTCTCTGCTTCTACATTGCTCTCCTCTCCTTCCTTCCTCAGTCCCTTCTGGCCCACCGCCCACTCTGTCCCCTTACAGCACACTCTGCTGAAACTGCTCTCACGGAAATAAGTATCAATATAATCTCCTTGTTGCCAAAGCCAATGGATATTTTTAAAGTTGCTTGTGTTTTCTTATTACCCTCTTAAAAGTCTGTTGGATCTGCAGTGATGTCCCCTCTTTTTTCCCCCAATATTGGTAATTTGTGTCAACTCTCTTTTGTTCCTGGTCAGTCTGGCTAGAAGATTATCAATTTCATTCACTTTTTCAAAGAACTGGATTTGGTTTTGTTGAATTATTTCTACTATTTTCTGTTTTTAATTTCATTATTTCTGTTCTTTTTAAATTTTTTTTCATTTTTAATTAGTATGGGTACATAATAGTTGTATATCTTTATAGGGTACATGTGATGTTTTGATACAGGCATACAATGTGAATTAATTAAATCAGGGTAAGTGAGGTATCATCACCTCAGGCATTTAACATTTCTTTGTTAGGAACATTCCAATTCCACTCTTTTACTTATTTTAAAGTATACCCTAACTTATTGTTGACTATAGTTGCTTTGTGGTGCTCTCAAATATTATTCATTCTACCTAACTATATAGTTGTACCCATTAACCATCCCCACGTTATACCTCCCTCTATACTCCCCTTCCCAGCCTCTGGTAACCGTCATTCTACTCTCTGTCTCCTTGAGCTCAATTGTTTTAATTTTTAGATTTCACATATGATTGGAAACATGCAAGGTTTGTCTTTTTTTGCTTGGCTTATTTCATTCAACATAATGTCCTCCAGTTCCATCCATGTTGTTGCAAATGGCAAGATTTTTCTTTTCCACAGCTATATAATATTCCATTGTGTATATGTACCATAGTTTCTTTATCCATTCATCTTTTGATGGACACTTAGGTTGATTTTATATCTTGGCTATTGTGGTTAATACTGCAATGAAAATGAGAGTGCAGATTCCTCTTCAATATACTGATTTAATCCCTTTGGATATATACCCAGCAGTGGGATTACTGGGTCATATGGTAGTTCTATTTTTAGTTTTTTGAAGAACTTCCGTACTGTTTTCCATGGTGGTGGCACTAATTTACATTCCCACCAACAGTGTACAGAGTCCCCGTCCTCCCATCCTCACCAGCATTCATTATTGCCTGTCTTTTTGATAAAAGCCATTTTAACTGGGGTGAGATGATATCTCATTATAGGTTTGATTTGCATTTCTCTGATGACTAAGAATGTTGAGCATTTTTCGTACACTTGTTGACCATTTGTGTGTCTTCTTTTGAGAAATGTCTGTTCAGATCCTTTGCCCATTTTTTAATCAAATTATTTGATTTTTTTCCTATTGAGTTGTTGAAGCTCTTTATATGCTTATATTCTAGTTATTAATCCTTTGTCAGATGGGTAATTTGCAGATATTTTCTCCCATTCTGGTGTCTCTTCACTTTCCTTTGCTGTGCAGAAGCTTTTTAGCTTGATGTGATCCCATTTGTCCAATTTTGCTTTGGCTGCCTGTGCTTTGGGGATATTACTCAAGAAGTACTTGTCCAGACCAATATTGTGAAGCATTTCCCCAGTGATTTCTTTTAGTAGTTTCATAGTTTCGGGTCTTAGATTTAAGTCATTAATCCATTTTTATTTGATTTTTGTATATGGAGAGAGATAAGGTTTTCCCAGCACCTCTTATTGAAGAGACTGTCCTTTCCCCACTGTATGTTCTTGGCACCTTTGTTGAATGTAAGTTCACTATAGATGTGTGGATTTATTTCTGGGTTCTCGATTCTGTTCCGTTAGTCTATGTGTCTGTTTTTATGCCAGTACCATGCTGTTTGGGTTATTATTTCTTGTCTTTATTATTGTCTTCCTTGCTTTGAGTTTTAATTTACTTCCTTTCCCGTACCCCCAGTCTCAAAGTAGAAGCTTAGCTTGTTGATTTGGGACCTCTTCTCCTTCCTAATATGAGCATTTAATGCTATAGATTTCCCTCTAAGCATTCTATGAATTTTCGTATGTTGTATTTTTATTCAGTTAAAAATATTTTCTAATATGTCTTCAGATTTCCTCTTTCACCCATGGTTATTTAGAAGTGTGTTATTTAATTTCAGATTATTTGAGGTTTCCAAGAAACCTTTCTGTTATTGGCATCTAGTTTAATCCCATTGGTTCAGAAAACACACATTGTATGATTTTAATTCTTTTGAATTTATTAAGGTATGTTTTATGCCCCAGAATGTGGTCTTCCTTGTTCTAAAACTGAACTCATTATTTCATGGTCCTTCCCACACCCCACCGTCACTGTCTCAGTTACGGCCCACAGTCTGCCGGGCGTCTAAGCCGGAGTCATCCCTCAGGGCCCAGTCCTCCTCTCCCTCTGCATTTAACTCTGGCCGCATGCTGTTGGCGCCACGTTCTTGCTGCCTCTCAAGTTACCCCCACCTCTGTCCTTCCCGTCATTTTCCTGGTTCAGGCCCTTGGCCTCTCAGGGTAGCTTTGTCCTCCAGTGGAGAGTTTCCTTTCCAAGGCAAAAATCTGATCCCTTAATTCTACTGCAGTACTTAAAACCCTTCAGTGACTTTAAGTCCAAGCAGCATGTCCGGCCTCGTCTCCCTTTCCCTTCATCCTTCTGGGGCATCTCCCACATGGGGTGAGTCGCCGTTCCTGAAACCAGCTTGCCCCTTCACGCCTGTTTGCCTTTGTTTCTGCTGACCTGCTGTGAGCACTGGCCTGCAGCGGCCCCCCACCAAGCAAGGCGTCTTCACCCCTGACCCAGCTCTGGGGCGCCTTGTCTGGGACAGCATCCCAAAGTGCCGAGACCCGATGGCGCTCACCCTTCTGGGCCCTGGGACTCTGTGCACATGCCCGCATCATGGCCCGTGGCCCTCGCCCTGTCATCTTCCTACTTTCGCGCCTCAGTCACTGCAGAGGGAACGCACTGTGTGCAACGGCGCTGACTTTGCTTCGTCTGTGAACACAGAACAAAACTCCCTCTCCGTCTCACGCCCCTCTTTACTGTCTGCCGTATCCCTGCTTCCCTTCGGGGTCATCGTTTCCATTCCCCTGTTCCCCAGTCTCTCCTAACTTGCGTCAAGGTGGCCCTGACCTACCAGGCAATAGAGACAGAGCCTTCGTGTCACCAACCCCCCCCCCCCCCGGACACGCTCCTGCCCTTTGTTCCCTGTCATTCTGCAGTGTTGGAGGGTATGCTCATGATGTGTCGTCGTAGCGTATTGGTTACACTCTCTTTCTGAAGCTTTCTCTGGCTTGAAGGTCTCGCCACCGTGTCCTCCCGACTTACCCCTTCTCTCTCCAGCTGTTCCCTGGCTGTGGCACGTGCCCACTTCCCTCTGTGGGCCGTGATGTTGGGGTCTTCCGGGCGCTGTCCTCGGTGTGCTGCTCTCAAAACCCGAGTAGCTGCACTCAGCCCCTGGCTTCACCTAACTCCCAAATCCCACATAGTCAACTTTTTTGTTTAATAAAGACCACCTCTCACTACATTGCCTTATTCAACTTTTTATTCAATTTTCTTATCTGGTTACCCTACCTTGAATTCAGTCTGTCTAAAATCGAACCCATAATCTTCCCTCTAGACCTGTTCCTCCTGCTAAATTCTTTATCTTGGTAAATGACACCCACTGGAATATGCTGTTTCTCCCACAGAAGGATATTTTTAATTACTATTTATTGTCTGCCATGAGCTCAAGTCTAACCATGCACCATCCTTGTAGGGTGGGTAGCTATTGCTCAGCCTGCTTCGCAGATAAGGAAACTGGGACTCAGGGGAGTGAGGACATTTGCCGCAGGGGCACGGCCGGGAGGGCGGGCTCAGGCCTGGCTCTGCACCATGCTGAGTGGTGACCTCCACACAGCCTCCTCCTGCCCGCTCCGCTCCTCCTCTTTGCTTTTTGTGGACCCAACTTGCCCTCCCTCCTCTCCACACTGCTGTGATGGCAATTTCATGGCATCTTACTTAAAAACCTTCAAGGACGCCCCACAGCTTTCCAGGTGAAGTTGAAGCGGCTCAGCTTTGTTCACCAAGCGGGTGGCCCAGGACTGCGCCTGTGCAGGCCACCTCCCCACGCTTTCGCCTCCAGTCCAGCCCTGTGAAACATTGTGCTCGCTTCCGGCAGCATGTGAGTGGCGAGCCGTGACTGTGCACTTGCCCTCCTGCTCCCTTCCTTGCTGGCTTCCGCTGCCCCAGACTGAGCTCAAGCACCGCATCTCGGAGGGAGCCGCCACCGCCACCGCTCCCTCCCCTCCGCCCCTTTGAGCTCGCAGAGCCATTCTGTGTAGGCAGTTTATTTCCACTGTTGCTATGGACGTTCTTGTACCTGCCTCCTGGGGCACAGGAGGAAGGGTGTCTCCAGGGTCCAAGCCCACAAGTGAAATTGCTGAGTGTTGTGGGCAGATACACCACATTACAAGTGACAAATTGTTTTCCAACAATAAATTTACACTTCCACCAGCAAGATATAAGATTCCTTATGTCTTCAATAAAAACTTGAAATTGTCAGACTGGCCAATTAGATGGATGTAAAATGTTATCTTATGGTGGTCTTAATTTGCATTTTCCTATTACTAATAAGATTGAAAATGTTTTTATGTGTTTATTCACCATTTGGGCTTCTTCCATGTTGTATCTATTCATATCTTTATTGATTTTTAAATTTTTATTAGGTAATATTTCATACATATAATACCATATGGCCAACAGGTATACAATATCAAGTGTAACAACAAAACAGGCCAGGTGCGGTGGCTCCCACCTATAATCCCAGCGCTTTGGGAGGCGGAGGAGGGAGGATCGCTTGAGCCCAGGAGTTTGAGGTTGCAGTGAGCTAGGATGACACCACTGCACTCGAGCCCAGGCAACAGAGTAAGACCCTGTCTCAAAACAAACAAACAAAAAAACAACAAAACAAACACTGCAAGGACTCTCCACCCAACCCAAGACTAGCACATTTCCAATATTATCATGGTGTCACTAACGTGTAGTTTTTTAAAAACTAATCTAATAACCCCTTGAAAGGTAGTTGTGTTGCAAATATCTTTTCACAGCCTGTGGCCTGTCTTTTCACTTTCTTTATGGACAGAGCTGTTTAATGTTAATGTAAGGAAATGCCATAATGTTTCATTTTCTCGTTAGCTTGGCGGTTGTGTTTGTAGGTTCGCCATCATGTTTGCAAGTGTCTTTACGCACCTGTCTGTTCACCTCAGGTGTTCCTTCTAAAAGCTTCTCTCTTCTTCCGGAGGTTATTTTTACAAGTTCTTTAAGGACAGCCTGTTAATAATCACCTTAGTTTTTACTTAAAAGTATCTTTATTTCACCCTCCTTCTTGAGAGGCAGTTTGGCTGGCTGTGAACACGCAGGGGGACGGTCACTTTTCTGTGACTCTGCGACTCTGCGGCGCTCAGCTTCCCGTCTCACGCCCTGCCCGGGGCTGAGCCTCGCTTCTCCGCCTGTGTTTTCAGGTTTGCCCTCAACTTTTGCTGCAGTCTGTTTCACTAGACTGCGCCCAAGTGCGGGTTTCATTTTGTTCATCCTGTTTGGAATACGTTTGATTCTTGGTCGTGGATTCTTTTATCACTGATAAAAACGCGCACCGTGATTTCTTCCAGTGTTGCGCCTCCTTCACTGCCCTGTCTTCCCTCCTCTGGTGCCAGCAGGCTTCGGTGGGCCTCGCTGTGTGTCTTCCGTGTCTCCTGTTCTTCTGTCTCTCTGTGTCCTGTTCTACCTAATTAATTAAGATTTCTTGCCCAGTTTTCTAGTTTTTTCATCAACTTTAAAAAAATGATGTTTGTTTTGTGATCTTTGTTTAGGAGCTAATATTTGCTTACTCTAAAATCTGGAAACAAACAAACAAAACAGCATAAATGGAGAATGCTTTCCTTCAGAGGAGATTTGCATTTGCTACTCTTGGGAAGCAGAGGAGCATCCCAAGCTGGGGCCAGTTTTGGCTCGGCTGAAACCGGGAATGTCAGGTTCAGCCCTCGCCAGCCACCGGGCTGAGGCTGCGTCTCCACCCAGAGCAGCCTGCGTCTCGGGTCTTCCTTTGCGCTGTTTTCAGGCCTTTTTTCTCCTATACAGACACACTCGGACCCTCTCATACCCCAGTTTCCATTGATTACTGCAACTTCAACAATGCGACAAAATTATGTTTTGAGAAAGATCTAGTTGTTCCCCTGCTAGACGGCCTTTCAGAGGGTGTGGTCTGCCATACGGCCAAAAGGAGAAGCAAAAATATTGGGCTAAGTAATTGTATTTGTTGATTCATTTTAAAGGTTGTTTTCAGGTATTATTCCTTTCCTACTAGTGAATCAGCTATAATATAGTTTGAAGTTAGTAGTTAGCCTTTTACACTCATATTGCTTCAGTGGTAGAAATTAGAATGAATAATTTGTATGCATTTTTCAATGTGCATAAAGATGCAACTTAGCAAAAAAGTCCTCTTTTGCAAATAATATCACTCTTACTCAAGTGACCCTAATTAGAGGAATATTTTCTTTTATCGTATACCCTTAACAGGAAGCATTAAATGAAGGTCTCATTCCGTTCACTTGGTAAGTATTTATTGCAGGCTTGTTTTATGGGAGGCCCTGGTCTAGGCCCTGGGGTACAGTCAGAGGGCAAAGCCCGGTCCCTTACACTGGGCATGTGACGTAGGCAGGGGCAGGCGCTCAGCCGCGGGTACAGGAGACCCTGCAAAGCAGTGGGCAGTGCCGAGCAGAGCAGAGGGAGGGGAGGGCCTGGGCGGTGGGGAGGTGTTCCAGGCAGCCAGAACAGTGAGCATAAGGGCTCAGAGGTGGCCTGTGCTCGGAAGATGTCAACATAATACCTCAGTATGAGACTAAACCTTTCCTTGTCTACGCTTCTGTTTTTCAGGCATCCGAGATGTTTCTAAATGGAGTGAGAGAACAAGAAAGCCTCTGGAAGCCCTATATGGGTATGACTACTTCGCCAGAACCTGTGAGAAGTGGGTGGATGGCATAGGACAGTTTAAACATCAACCAGATGGTAGGTTACATGGACTGTTGAAGGGTTGCTCTGTGGATTCGAGAGGGAGCTTCGGTTCCTCCCTTGATGTTGCAGAGTTCCTCAGTGATTCCTAGTCCACCCACTGTCCTTCCACACTCACGTGTGCACGGAGAATACTAGTCATCGTGTGCAGTGCAAGCTCTCGCACAAGCAGTCTGCCTTAACCTAGAGATAGGACTGCATGTCTAAAGGGTGATGTTCTTGAGTCTTTAATAGCGGATTGTTCTTTTTTGCTTCTAACTGTTTGTGTGTGTGGTGATAAAATAATTCTCCAGAAGCCTTGATCAGTTCCTATTTTCTAATTCCAGAATGGGTAATTAGAAAACAAATAAGCCATAATATGTGCACTATATTTTTCCTGTTTACATATTCAGATGTGTCACCCCACTAGGAGGCTCTCTTACCAGGACAAAAAAGGAGGAAATCTCTGTCCTAATCTTTGGCCCCAGCAGAATTAGTACGAGGAGGAAAATACTCAGTTCTTTTTCCATCCTCAGAACTAAGTTGTATGATCTCAGCTATGAACAAATGTCTCCTGTTCTTTATCTGAAAAATTAACAAGATTTCCATCAACAGTAAGAGTTGACATCTTTAGGAGAAATTCTGAATTAAAGTTTATTTTTATACAGCCATTAATGTTTATAATCTCTCATTTTTCTTTTCCTTTTTTTAATTGCTGAAAAAAATAGAGTAGCTAAGGTCTAATCTTGGAGTACATTGTTACAAATTGTGATTGAAGGACCAGTTTCATCTGTTAGGTAATCATTTCCTACATGAGTCATGTGTCAAAATTTTCACAATGAAAAGGACTTTTAGAAATGTTACTTTTCTGGTTTAAGTTGAAAACAGCACATATGTGCCTTATAATGATCCTGTTCAAATGCAGTATCCACCCATAAAAACGGGTCTTTGAAATGTGTTTCTCTTTGCTCCTAAAACAAAAAATGCCGTAAAGCAGTGTTTGAAACAGTTCTCCATTAAAGAGAATGACTTTGTAAAATGTAAAATTTTATGCCTTATTGAAGAGAGCAGTGAAAAGATATAGGAAGATTTAAAGGCGGAAATAGAGTTAAATCAGTAATTCAAAAATATGTCTTTATATAGAAGGTCTAGCAGTGTATAAACCATCTCACAGCAAGACTGCTAATAAATTATCCCCATTCTGTACTAATTAATTTGATAGGAGCCCTTCCTCCATAATTATCCAGTTAAGTTTATGGGTGCTCAGTTTAGGGGTTAATTGCACAGCTTTGGAGTTAGGTGGGCCTAGGTTTGAATTCTGGCTTTGGCCCTGGCTTGCTGTGGGAATGGATTTGAGCAGATGACTTAGCATCTCAAAGCTACAGTTTCCTGTCTGTGCCTGGGAGAAACTACCTACCTCACAAAGCTGTGGTGGGGATTCAGTGAGATACTGTCTGTTCAGCTTCAGCGTAGGACCAAGGACAGTAAGTGCCTAATGAAAGGTGGGTATTACTGTATGAAAGTACTTAATGCACAAATAGCTGTACGTGCTAAATGAGTTGGAACATGCAGCCACCGTAAGTGCTTAACAGATACGAAGTTGTGTAAGCAGTTCCTGACACGAAGTGAGCACTCAGTGACTTTCATTGTCATCATTTGCTTGTACATTTGGCAGGTGTGTATCATCGAAGGACAGGAGAGAGAAGCTTGAGAGGCCTCGAGTATTTCCATGGTCAACTGGTCCCCTTCTTGTGTAGCAAGCAGTGACCCCCAGCTGAAGAGGAGGGGAGAGGCCCAGGCAGGGCAGGGCAGGGCAGGGCAGGGCAGGGCAGCATGCAGACTGGGCCCAGCCCTCTCGGACAGCAGCACTTTCTAGGCACAGGCAGAAGGAGGGCAGTGGGGGAGAGTAGCTGCATTAGGCTGCCAGCACCCCTAGATATGGCTCTCTTTATAGCCTCATGGCAGCCCCAAGGGAATGGTGAGTGTCCCTGTTTGATGCTTAAGCTCAAAGTGGCTAAGGAGCCACCAAGGTCTCACAGACGCAGGAAATGGCAGTTCAGGGACTGGAGCCCCGTTTGTACCAAAATTGCCTCAGAAATGTCCCTACAGTCCCCCAAAGGGTGTTGGAGTGTCACAGAGGCATGAGCGATGACCTTCTTTACTACGTGTAAATTGCAGGTTCCTTGTGAGGTACATGTGCTTGGAGGGCTGGCTGGGGCCCCTGCGACCCTTCGAGACAAGATTTCCAGGGAAAAGCTTTGCAGGTGTCAAGCACCCACTGCTGTTTTGCACATTGGGAACTGCCCTGTGTAACGTAAAGAGTTGCGGGATTTTTGTTTGATTGATTTTCCCACTATTTGATATGAATTATGAATTTAAATCAGGCAAAGCCACTTGTTTACTAGTAGAGCTCAAAAACAAACAAAAAATAGTAGAAAAACAGAAAAGGAAACCCAAAGAAAGAACCCCAGGCACAATCGAATCCAACTACTGTTTTTACAGACAGAGAAACTGAGGACCAAAGAGGGACATGGCTGGCCCAGTTGTGTTTCTTTTCACCTCCTAGGACCATTACACAAAAGCAGATTCCTCACGGTGTTTGTCCTTCAGGTAATATCTGCCGGCACCTGCTGCCCCTGGTCCAGTGCCCCACCTTGATCGTGCACGGTGAGAAGGATCCTTTGGTCCCACGATTTCATGCTGACTTCATACATGAGCACGTGAAAGGGTCACGGTAAGTCCAGTCACCACCTTAGCACTCCCTGCCCCAGAAGCCCAGAGTAAGCAGGAGAGGCTACCAGAAGGATAAGAAGCAGGAGAAGTTGGGGTTTTAGGGTGCATACCCTCTTCCCCCCTTTTGCCAATGTCAGCCAATACTACTACTTTATTTAGGGTACCACGGAGGACAGGAGCCCTGAACTGCAGGTGATGGATAATCAGAAGGAAAGGAGTTCTCAGATAAATGTCTCTCTTCGTTGCTGTGGATGGCAAATGTGCTAATAGGTGTTAGGTTCTATAACATTGGTGACAGCTTAGATTTATATCAATCATTGTTACTAAAACAATTTCATATAAATTGGGAATTTTCAGCACAATTTTATACTATTATAGAAGCACTAACTACCCAGTGAAAGAAATTTGTAAAACCAAAAGAAGAAAACAGATTGCCCATTGCTTGCCAGCCATTAAATACTATCATTATTAGCATTTTTGTACATAGATATAATCATATTCTACATTCAACTCTGAATCTTGCTTTTTTTCTCCCACTTAAAATTATGTTGTAAACTTTTTTTTTTTTTAATTTTTTTTTGTTTGTTTGTTTGTTTGAGACAGACTCTCACTCTGTTGCCCCGGCTAGAGTACCGTGGCATCAGCCTAGCTCACAGCAACCTCAAACTCCTGAGCTCAAGTGATCCTCCTGCCTCAGCCTCCCGAGTAGCTGGGACTACAGGCATGTGCCACCATGCCTGGCTAATTTTTTCTATATATTTTTGGTTGTCCAGCTAATTTCTTTCTAATTTTTTTTGTAGAGACAGAGTCTCACACTTGCTCAGGCTGGTCTCGAACTCCTGAGCTCAAATGATCCACCCGCCTCGGCCTCCCAGAGTGCTAGGATTATAGGCATGAGCCACCACTCCCAGCCCGTTGTAAACTTTTTATTCACAAGTTATTTCAGCCTTGAATATGGACACACCATAATGACAAACCTGTTGTTCAGAATCACAAAATACCAACATATGCCAAGCCATGTTGGTGGCTCACTCTATTAAAGAGCAGGTACATATCACGTGTTGTTTTGATCCTTATTTCTGCCAACTGACCTTGGACATCAGGGAACCTTAAAAGATATATCAGCAGAAAGTCTGTTATTCAGGCCCATAAATTTTTGTATGAAGTAGAAGTTTATATTTTAAATACTTTGGCTGACACAGGAGCCAGCTTTTGTTGGCACTTTTATCAGGATGGAAATTCCAAGTTGAATAAGTTCATTGTCTCCTTTATGTGCAGTGGATTCGTATCCTGGGGGTGAAAATGAGGGGTAACTGGGAGATCGGGGGCCCGCTTTGTTTTTTTAGAAAATAAACATCCGACTGAGCCTTGGTCCCTTCGGAGCCTATATATTAATTCTACACATCTCCGAATCACTCAGGACAACTTCGAAATTCTACAGAATTCTTTTGAAGTTGGATTTATTAGTAACCTCCCTCCCTCCCTTTCTTCTTCCTTTCTCTCTCCCCTCCTTCCTTTCCCTCCACGAGCCAGTTTCTGATTCCTGCTGAGGGCAGCACTGCTCTGACGGGTAGTGGGGTCCTCCCCGTCCCCAAAGCCCCCACAGTCCCACAGGGAAAGCAGGCACAGAGACAGCTGCACTGCTTCCTAAGATTCTATTCTGTGATCTCTTCAATACCAGGCTCTATGAGAATTCTTACATGGAGGAAAAATGCTTCTTAGTCTGTGATAAAATACAATTACCATAAACCTTTATAATTTTTCTATCCATATAGCATTTTTTTAAATTAAAAGGCATCTTTTTATTCCACATACTAATATTTCCTCGTTTAACAGTTCAGTCATGCATCAGAAAAATACATTTGAGCATGTGTAATGAATAATCCATTTGCCTGGAATATAGAGTAAGTGAAGAATAAAGGTAGAAGTTAGGTTAGGATTATATTGTAGGTGGACATAAAGGTTTAGTGGAGACGTTTATAAATTTATTTAGTAGGCAATAAAAGATATTTCAAACTAGACTTTTATAAAATTATAATACTAAGTCATATTCATGGTATAGAATTCAAGTAGTATACTTATTAATCCTTCTGAAAGTTTTCTATATAATCTCAGCTTTTGTGTTTTATTTTATATGTTTCCAGTATACAAGGTGATGTTTCCATGTAACATTTTATATTTTAAAAAGTATTTTACATACAATAGCTAGTTACACTTCACAACAAACTTATGAGAAAAATATTACCCATTTTACAGATGAGAGATCAGGGTTGAGAGATGTTAAGCATTCTTTCAAGGTTGCATAGCTAGTAAATGACAAATCCTAGATTTTTTTTCCTCCTAATATAGTGCTTTTCCACCATTGCACAGGTGCCACTTAAACGCATACTCTTAATATGATGATAAGATGCCTAGAATCATATACTAGGTGACCTGGTTAATTGTCTTCTAGCTTCAGAAATGACAGGTTTTTGCACACTGACACACTTAGTAAGTGCAGTGTGTGCCCTTAAAGAGCCGGTTCAATAAAAGTCAGCCTGCGAGAAAGTTTAATTTAGGAATTCTGTTCCAGACCCATCTCCTAGCAACAGAGTACATCGGTATGGGAGAAAAATACACCCTTACCATGCAGATGTTAATTGTTTCAGTAGACTATTTTATGGAAGATCGTTTTCTAAGAGCAATAATCTTTGGAACAAATGGATTGAGGGTAAAGTGGGATTAGCAATACCTGTCTAAAACGGGCTTGTATTTTCTACTTACTACCTTCCTCTGCTGTGAGAGCCTTTTATGTTAGGCATGACCCACCATGACTTATTTTGGACCCCACAAAAGGAAGGTGGATTCCTTGAATACCAAAATCTTACTGTGTTCTGTGCACCAGGCCGTCTAACAACAGAGGAGCAACTTGGTGTAGCAAGCTTGCAGTGAACTTGACATTTCCTTACCTTGCCAGGTACATTGTTTTAGTTAAACTTAACGGCACGGTCTGTCCCTTCACAAGAAATACATATTATTTCTATTTCCTTTACCAAGAAATACATATTATGTTTGAAGCAAACATCCTCCGGAGGCCAAACGAAGGGTGGCGCTGCTCCGCAGACCTGCTGCCGGCTTGTGTTAATTTGCCTTTCCCTCATAGGATCTCTCGGAAGCAAAGAGCCCCTAGAGATCATTCAAGTTCAGTGATTTTTTGTTTGGTTTTTTTTTTTTTGGGGGGGGAGGTTTAGAGACAAGGTCTCATTCTGTTCCCAGGCTGGAGTGCGGTGGTATGATCATGTCTCACTGCAGCCTCAGACTCCTGGGCTCAATTGATCCTCCTCCCTCGGTCTCCTGAGTAGCTGGGACTACAGGTGTGCACCACCATGCCCGGATAATGTTTTAAACTTTTTGTAGAGATGGGGTCTCATTATGTTGCCTAGGCCGGTCTTGAGCTCCTGGCCCCAAGGCATCCTCCCATCTCGGCCTTCCGAGTAGTGGGATTACAGGAGTGAGCCACCACACCCAGCAAGTTCAGTGGTTTTAAAATTCGTTTTTAGGTAGTTGAACAAACTTTTTTTTTTTTTTTTTTGAGACCGAGTCTCGCTTTGTTGCCCAGGCTAGAGTGAGTGCCGTGGTGTCAGCCCAGCTTACAGCAACCTCAAACTCCTGGGCTCAAGGGATCCTCCTGTCTCAGCCTCCCGAGTAGCTGGGACTACAGGCATGCACCACCATGCCCTGCTAATTTTTTCTATATATACTTCTAGTTGGCCAGATAAATTCTTTCTATTTTTAGTAGAGACGGGGTCTCGCTCTTGCTCAGGCTGGTCTCGAACTCCTGACCTCGAGCGATCCACCCACCTCGGCCTCCCAGAGTGCTAGGATTACAGGCGTGAGCCACCGTGCCCGGCCTTGAACAAACTCTTATGTGGAGGTCTAAGACCCGGAACACAAAGTGAGAGCTGCTCGGATCACGGCAGCGCTGGGGAGCAGCCCTCACGCCAGCTGCTGTGCGCGCTGTGTATCTGGCCCTGCCTCCTGGGCTGGAAGGCTCTGGCATTGCTCCCCACGTCCTGGTTAGCCAGCCTCGCTGTGGGCATGTCCTGCCGCCAGGCGTGGCATCGCCCTCGAGGCCAGCCAGGCTGGCTTTCCGGGAGTTCTCGCTGAGCAGAGGTTGGCCCCTTCAGACTCTCTGGGGTTGGTGTGGACAGGCCCTGGGAGACAGTGGGCTGAGCCAGCGCAGAAGAGGAGGTGACTGCGCAGAAGGTCTGGCCACACGTGTGCTCAGGTTGTGGCCCAGTGGGCTAGGGCTGCCGTGACAAAGTACGCAGACTGGGCCTCCAACAACCGAGATTCATCTTCTCACAGTTCTGCAGTCCGAGATCAAGGTGTGGGCAGGGTTGGTCCCTCCTGAGGCCTTTCTCCACAGCTTGTAGACGGCCACCTTCGCCCTGTGTCCTTGCGTTGTCTTTCCTCTGAACCTGTGTGCAAATTTCTTCCTATAAGGCCACTAGTCATAATGGATTAGGACCCACTCGTAGACCTCATGTCAAGTTAGTTTTCTCTGTAAAGACTCTATATCCGAATAAGGTCACATTCTGAGGCACTGGGGGTTAGGAAACATACTAATTTCGGGGGCACACCAGTCAGCCCACAGCAGTGCTTCTGAGGGGTGCTCAGATCTCAGGAAGTAGAGGCCCAGCACAGACCCGGTTCTGGGTTTCAGAGCCAGCTACAAATGCCCAGCCCCTTGCCTGGAGGCTCTCTCCGTCCCTCAGGCCTCCCTTTGCCCACCCGAGTCACTCCCCCTTCAGCTCAGACTCACGTGTCTCCTCCTCAGCGGGGTTCCCTGGGCTCTGCCTCCACCTCATGCATCTTTCTGAGCTCATGGGCCTCCTTATTCTTGCCTTTTCAGTGGCTGCTGGTGTGGGGATGTCACTTTCCTCCTGTTGAACACCCCAGCACCCACCCCAGGGGCGGCCTAGAACATCTCAGGGTGCTCAGTGCATGTGGAGAGAGAGGGGCACATGGGAGCCAAGTCCCCATGGGTGGGCTGGCGTCACCAGGGCGGGTCCAGAAAGCCAGGCCAGGCAGGAAAGAAGGACCATGTGCACAAAGAGTTGGCATCTGGGGTTTGCGTCAGCTAGAGGGGAGATGTGGGAAGTGGGGTCTTGCTGGAGACCACAGTCAGTATTTGGGGTGCTGAGCAAAGTTCCTAGCAGTGGGCTTGGCTGGAGCATGCGCAGGGACTCAGGCCAGGGTTGAGCGTGGATTCGTCACCAGCTGTGCAGCACATCATGTTTCTGCACCTCTGCTTCCTCATGTGTAAAATGGGGAGCAGCATCTCAAAATATTTTTTTTGAGGAATAATTGAGGAGTTGTTTGTACATTTAAGACTCAGAGCTCGACACAGTAGCTGCCACTTTTGCGGATGGAATGCTGGTGTGGGTGCAGGTGGGCAAGGCCCCCAGGAGACGTGGGGGAATAGCTCACAGTTAGGTCAGGGACAAGTTGCCCTCTGTCCCAGCTCTCAGCACCATCGTCAGTGCAGGCGTGTGGGTGTATTAGGGCTCTCCAGAGACACAGAACCAACGGGATGTGTGCATGTGTGTATGTGTGTGTGTGCGCGTGCACACGTACTTATATAGAGAGAAAGAGGGGGTGTGTATGTATACTTAAGAGAGAGAAAGAGATTTATTATAAGGAATTGACTCACACAGTTATGGAGGCTGACACATCCCAAGGTCGGCAGGGTGAGTCAGCAAGCTGGAGACCCAGGAGAGCTGAAAGTGTGGGTCTAGTCCAAGTCCAAACGCCTGAGAACCAGGAGAGGCGAAGGTGTAGTTCTAGTCTAAAAGCCGGCAGGCTTGACACCCAGGCAGAGCAATGTTTCAGCTTGAGTCCAAAGGGAGGAGAAAGCCAATGTCCCAGATTAAACACTGCCAGGCAGGAGGAATTCCTTCTTACTCAGCCTTTCTGTTCTACTAGGCTTTCAGCAGAATGGACAAGGCCCACCGACACTGGGGAGGGCCATCTGCTTTACTCAGTGTACCAATTCAACATCACTCCTATCGAGAAACACCCTCACAGATACACCCAGAATAACTAAATGTCTGGGCACCCCGTAGCCCAGTCACTTTGACGCATGAAATGAAACACCATGATGGGGAAGGGCTGACGGGTGCATGCTCCTCTCCATGGAGGCCTTGGCCTTGTGCTGGGTTCCCTGAAGGGGGTACCACAGGGACTGGGCTAGCTAGGGTGGCTAGCTGCTGTCCTCTGTCTGGACCACAGAAGGGAGGAAGGGGCCTCTTTCTGTAGCTTCCTTGACTGTGCGAGTCAGGCCACCAGTGGTAAGATGGCCCCAGTCCTCCAAGGCAGGCCAGTGGGAACCATACCACCAGCTGGGCTGCAGTGAATTGGCCTAGGTGAAAAAGATCCACACCAGTGACAAGGGTTTGTTTCCAGATCTGTAGAAAGTGAGCTCAGCTTCTGGGGGGAGGTAGGCACTGCAGGCAGGGCAGCGGCTGCAGCTTCAGCTGTGGACCACATGCTGCCTGGGGCATTGGGCTGCCTTCCCCTCTCCCACTGCCAGGTAGCTGTTCCCTGCCATCACAGCCCCCACCCCCAACTGCTTGCTGCTCGGGTGGAAGGGAAAGTCAACTCCAGACTCTGCTTGTGGTCACATTGTAGGACTAACTCCAAACAGAGTTAGCCAGTGTTTGCAAAGTTGAGTCTTTTGTATTTCAGAAAGAGTGGGGTTGACCCTTTTTAGATAAATCTTACCCACAAGATTTTGTTAAGCCTCTCTTAAGGGAAGAATCTTCCAATTGGAGGTATTGTTAGTCAACAAATGTAAATAAACTGTGCTCCCTTGAGTCAGAGCATTTCTTTAATATGCTGTACATAATTAGAACCTTTATAAGGGTTTTTGTACATTGTACAGTGCAATACAAAGAATAATAACAGACATTCGTTAAATGCTCACAGTGCGCCCACAGACCCTGTGTGGTGTGCCTCATATGCACGATCTCATTGCATCCTTGGGATGATCCTGTGGGGTAGGTACTATTACTGTCCCCATTTTCCAGCTGTGGAATTGTGACTCAGGGAGATGCTCTGACCTGCAGTACAGACCCTGAGTTGGCCCAGACACGTCCTAACTCTAAAGCCCATGCCTTTCACCCTGTGATGGCACCTCCAGTTTTCACGCAGCATCCACAGGAAGAAAGCTTTCACTGCAGTCCGAGGGCCCCAACTAGGTCTGCACAGTCCCAGCAATTTTGCAAAGGCTTTGTCCTCCTCACACTATTTAAAAGTATCAATCCAGGCCAGGTGTGGTGGTTCACACCTGTAATCCCATCACTTTGGGAGGCCGAGGCAGGAGGATCGCTTGAGCCCAGGAGTTTGAGACCAGCCTGAGCAACATAGTGGACCTCATCTCTACCAAAAAAAAAAAATTTTTTTTTTCATTAGCCAGGCATGGTGGTGCACACCTGCAGTCACAGCTACTGAGGAGGCTGAAGTGGAAGGATCACTTGAGCCTCAGAGTTCGAGGTTGCAGTGAGCTGTGATTGTGCCATTGCACTCCAGCCTGGGTGACTGAGCAAGACCCTGTGTCTAAAAAAAATAAATAAATAAAAACATGAATCCAGCAGCCCCTGACTGCCCAGAAATAGTCCACTCCACACTGTTGCATTGCTGAGAAAGCAGCGTCTGATGCGGTTTTTGTTTCTTTCTGATGCTTGAGACGTGCCAGCATTTGAAAAAAAGAGCTTCTCGGAGAGATGTCCACCCCCCATCCCCAACTGCCTGGTTGTCCTTCGGGCTGAGAGGGGAGAGCCTGCTGTCCAGGGCCCTGGCTGGGGAGCTGTCCCCTCCCACCAGCTTTACCAGCTGCAGGGAGCATGTGGCTTGCCCACCATTACCTTTTCCTTAGATGGGGTTTTCTAGAAGGAGCAGAATGAAAAAGGAAAAGATTTAGTTTCTGAATAAAAAGGGGCAGTTGTTGGCAACCAGGTTTCGGTGGCCTCGGAAGGAATGACTGAAAAAGTGACAAGCCACACTGCCATCCAGTTTGGTAATGGAAGAGATCTCGGTACAGAGAACCAGCAGCCTACTTTTAGCTCCAATTAAAATGAAAGTGCTCGCAGAGTTGCTGGCAAGTTTATGGGTTCAGAAATAATTTAGAGTTTTATCACACTAATCCGAAGTGAAGACATGCTACAGCACATTCCTTATGGCCTTGTTACTATCTGTAGCTCTGGGAGTTACAGCTGAAAGTTCAGTTCAGTTAAAGCTGGAAAAAAGGTTCGAGTGAGGAAGGAAAAGTAACCTCCCGAGACCAGCGTCTCACCTGTGCCACCCCCACCTTCTAGGTCCTTCTAGGACCATATCAGCAGAGGAAAAGTGACCACTGGATTTGCACAGTGGGATTAGACAGCTTGTAGTTCCTCAGAAGATCTGCAGTCAGGTCTCTTCTTCTAAAGGTGCCAAGTGCAACAGGGAACCTGCCCCAGCACACGGGGACTTGCTTTAACCTCTCAGAGGCCTGTTCATTTCCAGCTGAGCCGTGTGTTTAGCAGTGAGGGGACTTCTTAGTGATGTTCCTGGAGAATGTGACTGTTCAAAAACCACTCTCCATGGAGCATGTGATTGAGTCCTTTTGTTATTTGGGTGAAAATCTAGGTCAACAGCAGAGTCCTGCCTTGCCTTGACAGCTGGTATTTATGCATGTCTGCTGTGGTCCTGCTCCCGAAGAGGAACACACAGTCGGTTTTAAGAGTGGTGAATCCTGGGTCAGACATCAGGAAGGAAGGCCTATGAAGGACCTTGAAATGACCCTCAAAAGGTGTCAGGGAAAATGACAATTTTCTTCGTACTGTATCTGTTCATCTGTCTGTCCATCCATGCATCCAGCATCCAGAGCAGGTCTCCTATATTTTAATGAAGGAAACCTGGTTCTTATTCCCCCAAATCTAGAAATTACTTTTGGATGAGGGTAGAGAGCACTGAATGGCTACAAAGAAAGGATTCACAGCTGTGCCCTGGCCTGCCTTCCTTATCAGAAACTAGCAAATCATGCCCAGATTGGATATGTACAGAGGAAGACATCAAGTTTAGCAGGCTGGGGAGTCCCTGCCTCACAACCCAGCTTAGTGCAGAATAGAGGTTGCACCCTTCTGTGACCTCTCAGCATCCTGGACACTTGGTTCTTTTCTGTTTCTTTCTTTTTTTTTTTGAGACAGAGTCTCACTTTGTTGCCCGGGCTAGAGTGAGTGCCATGGCATTAGCCTAGCTCACAGCAACCTCAAACTCCTGGGCTGAAGTGATCCTCCTGCCTCAGCCTCCCAAGTAGCTGGGACTACAGGCATGCGCCACCATGCCCGGCTAATTTTTTCTATATATATATTTTAGTTGGCCAGATAATTTCTTTCTATTTTTAGTAGAGACGGGGGTCTCGCTCTTGCTCAGGCTGGTCTCAGAACTCCTGACCTCGAGCGATCCACCCGCCTCGGCCTCCCAGAGTGCTAGGATTACAGGCGTGAGCCACCACTCCCGGCCTCTTTTCTGTTTCTTAAACACGCCTTGAGTGTACCTGCAAACGCTGTTCCCTGTGTAGCGCAACTGGAATCCTACCTTGTGGTTGGTGCAACTCATCCTTTTCTGAATAGCATTAACACATTGACTGCCACACTAGGAAAAAAAAATTCTCCCTGGGACCACAGTGTTTTATTATGAAAATAGAATAAAAACTTCAAAAACAAAATGATCCTTTCTAATTTAATGAAAAAAATTGTTATATCATCAATAAAATATAATATAAAAACTTAAAAAGGCCGGGCGCGGTGGCTCACGCCTGTAATCCTAGCACTCTGGGAGGCCGAGGCGGGTGGATCGCTCGAGGTCAGGGGTTCAAGACCAGCCTGAACAAGAGTGAGACCCCCGTCTCTACTAAAAATAGAAAGAAATCGGCCGGGCGCGGTGGCTCACGCCTGTAATCCTAGCACTCTGGGAGGCCGAGGCGGGTGGATTGCTCAAGGTCAGGAGTTCGAGACCAGCCTGAGCGAGACCCCGTCTCTACTAAAAATAGAAAGACATTATATGGACACCTAAAAATCTATATAGAAAAAATTAGCCAGGCATAGTGGCGCATGCCTGTAGTCCCAGCTACTCGGGAGGCTGAGGCAGTAGGATCGCTTGAGCCCAGGAGTTTGAGGTTGCTGTGAGCTAAGCTGACGCCACGGCACTCACTCTAGCCTGGGCAACAAAGTGAGACTCTGTCTCAACAAAAAAAAAAAAAAAAAAAAAAAAAAAAAAAAAGAAATTATATGGACAACTAAAATATATATATACAAAAAATTAGCCGGGCATGGTGGCGCATGCCTGTAGTCCCAGCTACTTGGGAGGCTGAGGCAGTAGGATCGCTTAAGCCCAGGAGTTTGAGGTTGCTGTGAGCTAGACTGACGCCACGGCACTCACTCTAGCCCGGGCAACAGAGTGAGACTCTGTCTCAAAAAAAAAAAAAAAAAAACTTAAAAATTAGTAATGTAAAAAGTAATGTGAAAACTTGAAAAATAGTTCATAAGGGTAAAGTGTTTTTCTTGACTTGTCAGGCTTAAGTGTAATTTAAAGGTAAACAAATAGAACAAAATTTATTGACTTCTATTCATTTAATCCATGTTTTTAGGATTGTTAATAGGTAAAGAGATATGTGAGTTATATATGCTTCATGAGGCCCCGGGCTCAAAACTGGTGTCAGTTAAATACAACTTCATGACAGTTAATGTGTTAACATTGAATTTACAATGTTCTAGTTATTATTAATAGCATTAACTTTTCAAGGGCCTCAGAAAGATGTTAACAATATATCTTCAAGTTGATTCTCTTGGTACCCCCATCCCTGACGTGGCTGAGTTGCAAGAGGCCCAGCATCTTCCAAGAACAGCTCCCTTTCCCCCAAGTCCTCCCTAGTGCCCCCAGTGTTGAAAGTCAGAGAATGAGGCAATATGGTAACTGGAATTTTGCCTCAATATAGACCTTTTAATGTCCAGTTGTCATTGTAGACAAAATGGCTTGACCTTGTGCTTACATCCTAGAAGCGTTAACACTTTTACCATTTCTCTACTTTTATAGCTAATAAATAAAATATAGAACTCAGAGAAGGCTGCCTTTGTTAAAGAAATTGCAAACCAGTCCCATTTGATCAAAATTCTATTGAAAAGCAGAAGCCTGACGGGGACAGTGAGGTTTGCTCCAGTGAGGAGCTGGGACAGCTGCAGCCGTGGCTCCTGCACACAGGACTGCTGACGCAGGTCCCCACCCAGAGTCCTAAGGAGTTTTGCCATTTGGTGGCTCGTATTCAGACTTATTCAGTAATCCAAAAAGGAAGGGTGATTTGGAACCTCGAACAGCAGGCTGTGAATTCTGATTTGCACTTTCTCACTACATAGATGCTACCCCAAGCAACTACCTGGTCCAACCCAGTGGATTCTACACATTTCTTATCATCTTTTTAAACTTCTCTCTTAAAATCAACTTCATTAAAATGGGTTTTACCAGATCACCTTCCCCACTCTCGGGTTTTCAGTTAAACCATCTATTACCTGATTCGATTCTGAATACAGTATGTGTATCTGTAACTGTTAAGCGATTGCCTTATGGTCAACCTCCTGGTGGTCATAAACTCCAAGGGCTTTTACCCTCACGTCTACAGTCATGGAAAGTTGGTACTGTTACATTTTCTCCCCAATAGTGGTCATGGGAAAAAAGTGGCCTTTTGTCACTTTAGATTTTCATGAAACGTTGGGGAAGGTAAGTGGTATTTAAGTGGCTTGCCATTGATCAAAAGCTTTTTCCCCCTCTTTTTTTAGGTTGCATCTGATGCCAGAAGGCAAACACAACCTGCATTTGCGTTTTGCAGATGAATTCAACAAGTTAGCAGAAGACTTCCTACAATGAACATGTCCCTGAGAACATTTGATTCTTGGTAGCTCTTTAGTGTGGGGCTTGATCATGTAGCTGCGCCTTATTCCAAAGCCTTCGAAACCCCCGCTGAGGCTCACAGCAGGTCTCCACCTTCTCAGGCTCCCTACCACTCTCTACTGTCTGACCTAATCAAAAACAGGAACAATGACACATCGAAAGTAGCCTTTAGCTTCAATAGCTACAAAAATTAAATCTGATTTTTTTAACATTAAGTTGTGGATGTCTGCCATTGTTTTAAAAAGTAAATTCCTGTCACAATTTACATTCAAATAAACTTTAGGTGGAATGTTTGTAGATGTCTGCAATTTTAGGACATCTAGAATTTATACTGTACCTTTTATCTGAGAGGTCCAAGCTTCACTTGTTTGTATTTATACCACTGTTCAGGGAAGTAGAAAAACCAAATTCTTGCCTAAGGTTGATTCTACAGATTCATAGGGTACCTGAGCAACCACAGAAGGTTTGCTTTATCCTCAAACTGCTTTTTACTCCTTGATCACTTTGAAGAGATTACTTTAATACTTTGCACCAGAGAAGATGAAAAAAATATGTATTTTCATCTTTCTATACTAAAAGTGCAGGAATATTTGTAATTAAAGGTACTAAAGCATAAATCCTATATTGCTATTAATATTAAACGTTGAAACTGTATACTTAAGCGGTATTTAGTGAAAGGATAAAAAGTACTTGAGTGAGAATAGAGACCACAAGGTTTTATACACATGCTTTTTTATTAGTATAGATATCTTAACAGACAATACTGTAATTTTTAGAGGAGTTCCACATTATTACATCAACAGTGTGAATTTCTGACAGAGGCAAAACTGAGCACCATAGTATACAAATAGAAAGACCATGCTTGGGGGACAACAGAAGTTCACTAAGGATGCACGACTGATTTGACAAGTTCTTAAGCCTCGTCCTCACCCTCCTCCTCCTCGAACTCCCCCTGTTCGTCGGCCGTGGCGTCCTGGTACTGCTGGTACTCGGACACCAGGTCGTTCATGTTGCTCTCGGCCTCGGTGAACTCCATCTCGTCCATGCCCTCGCCCGTGTACCAGTGCAGGAAGGCCTTGCGCCGGAACATGGCCGTGAACTGCTCCGAGATGCGCTTGAACAGCTCCTGGATGGCCGTGCTGTTGCCGATGAAGGTGGCCGACATCTTCAGGCCGCGGGGCGGGATGTCGCACACGGCCGTCTTCACGTTGTTGGGGATCCACTCCACGAAGTAGCTGCTGTTCTTGTTCTGCACGTTGAGCATCTGCTCGTCCACCTCCTTCATGGACATGCGGCCGCGGAAGATGGCAGCCACCGTCAGGTAGCGGCCGTGGCGCGGGTCGCAGGCGGCCATCATGTTCTTGGAGTCGAACATCTGCTGGGTGAGCTCGGGCACCGTGAGGGCGCGGTACTGCTGGCTGCCCCGGCTGGTCAGCGGCGCGAAGCCCGGCATGAAGAAGTGCAGGCGCGGGAAGGGCACCATGTTCACGGCCAGCTTGCGCAGGTCTGCGTTCAGCTGGCCCGGGAAGCGCAGGCAGGTGGTGACCCCGCTCATGGTGGCTGACACCAGGTGGTTGAGGTCGCCGTACGTGGGGGTGGTGAGCTTCAGGGTGCGGAAGCAGATGTCATAGAGCGCCTCGTTGTCAATGGAGTAGGTTTCATCCGTGTTTTCCACCAGCTGGTGCACGGACAGGGTGGCGTTGTAGGGCTCGACCACTGTGTCCGACACCTTGGGCGAGGGCATGACGCTGAAGGTGTTCATGATGCGGTCTGGGTACTCCTCGCGGATCTTGCTGATGAGCAGGGTGCCCATCCCGGACCCCGTGCCGCCCCCCAGCGAGTGGGTCAGCTGGAAGCCCTGGAGACAGTCACAGCTCTCCGACTCCTTCCTCACCACGTCCAGGACCGAGTCTACCAGCTCGGCTCCCTCTGTGTAGTGGCCCTTTGCCCAGTTATTGCCGGCTCCACTCTGGCCTGCCAGAGGGAAAGAGACTGTTAGACACAGAAACATAAGGAGTTTCAAATTCTCTCATTTTGACTGTGGAGGAAACGGTAGGACTAGTCCTAGAGTGGCAGATTCTTCTCTTGTACACATCCTTTTTATTTATCTAAAATTTTTTTCTAGCTATCAGTGATCCCCCAAAACACAGGGGATCGTAATAAAATAAAAAGCGAATTTAGTTCATATGAGGCTATTAAGTGAGGAAGAAGATGGGGTTAAAAACCTAATGGGCATTAAAATACATGCATTTTAAACACTGACATTCTGTAAACACTCAATTTGGGTACAGATAGCCAGGATGTGATCAGCAGAGAAAACAGCCCGAAGCAGCTGTCCACACCTCTGGTCCCACCCTGGCCTTTGGCCTTGGGCTCCTTGAAGTGGTTCCTTGTTGCTGCCCTTGTCCTTTTAAATCGCCCACAGCCTAGTAAGGCCTGCTTGAAGCTTCTCTTGCTCTTTCTTCTTTCCCTTCAGAGCTCTGTACGGGGAGGGCTGCAGCAGCCCTGTCCAGGCTGACAGTGATCTCTGAGCTGTCCAGAGGGCGGCCAGAGCCAGGACCACCGTGCACTGCGTGGGTCAGGCCAGGACTCGGGGCTGCCTGTGGACACAGTCTCACCTGGGCACTGAACCCTAGGAACTGTGGCTTGCACAGCTGTTGGGAAGGAGGTGAGTTATCAGGCCTGTTCCCGCTGATGGTGACTACATACCAAACACGAAGTTGTCCGGCCTGAAGATCTGGCCAAATGGTCCGGACCTGACGGAGTCCATCGTGCCCGGCTCCAGGTCCACCAGGATGGCTCGGGGAACGTATTTGTTACCTGTGGGAAGAAGAGCCCACTTAGTCCTGCGGTTGGCAGAGGACCCTTGGGCAGGGCTGTGCCCTCTGTGGCTCCCACAGCAGAATTCTTTAGAGAAAATTCCAGCATCTGAGACAAAAGGAGAACAGGGGAGGTTTTCTGCCTGTAAGAAAAGGGAGATTCTGAGCATGCTCAGCCATGTGGAGCAGGCAGGAGTCCGAAGGAGCCATAAAGTGTATCTTCTAGCAGTTGACATTTTAAATGAATATGCAACAAGCATGTCTTTGTCATTTGCATGTTCCTAGGACATTTTGCCTGCCATGGTATGGAAAGCAAGGTGGACTGGCCGAGCACATCCCAACACTCACCAGCAGCCTCATTGTAGTACACGTTGATTCTCTCCAGCTGCAAGTCACTGTCTCCATGGTAACTGCCTGTGGGGTCGATCCCATGCTCATCGCTGATGACCTCCCAAAACTGAAATGAAACAATCACATCATGCTGTCTGTGGCATCCTAAATGTCACCAAGGATGGCCTCGTCTTCCTCCCATGTCCTTGGAACAGCGGCCATTGCTGTCAGACAGTTTCTGCACAGCCCCTGTTTCCTGCAGCAGCTGCTGCCGGGGGCTTGGAGATCTGCAGAGCGTCAGCCACGTTATGGCGACACACTGGAAGGCTGGGAGGACACTGGAGGGGGAGGGGGCACAGCAGATGCCCTTCTAGGGGCAGGGGCGGCAGTGGGGAGGGTCTGTCACCTAGGCAGGGCTGAGTGTGGCTACATCCTGCTGATGGATGTGTCCTGGCAGGACTGAGGACAGGTGGACCCCGCCCAGCAGCTGCCTCCAGGGATCAGCGTTTCCTGCAGAGACCCCACGCAGCCCTCCAACAGCACAGGTCTGTGCCACTGCCCACAGCAGGGAAGGGCCCGGGAAGGGCAGACAGGAGCCTGGGAGGGTGCCTGGGTGGCAGCGGAAGGAGATGGCCCTCTTGAGGGCGCTGACTCCATTGTGAGTTTGCAGCAGGAGAGGGGGCAGGGAGGTTGGGGTGGGCAATATGGCGGTTGTGAAAGAGACCATGTCCTTGCACAGGTGCCCGCCCACATCCACGCACCAGGCCCGCTGCTGCCTCGCCACTGCGGTCAGTAATTACAGCCCCCACCCAGTGCAGTCACCTGCCGCCTGGCAGGCGGGAGACAGGAGCATCACGTTATATGTCATCACGTCTAGACGGTGCTGGTGCAAGGGAACTGATCTGATACCCTCGTGTGTGAGACCCAAAGGTAAGCCTCTATAACATCTGTCATTCCAGTGACACTGCATTTTTTTCATTCAAACGACATACAAAAATAGACAAATTAAATTTCACATGAGGCTACTAGATAAATATGACCATAGCCCCGATCCAAGTTTTGGAGACTAATACACCCAGGGGAATGCCAACTGCAGCCCGCAAAAGGGTCGAGTCCGAAGGAAATTTAAAAGGCCTTGATTAAAGGCACAGACAGCTGCGTCGCCGCGGGCATCTTAGCAGGTTGAGCAGTTTCCTGGGCCCCGCCCGGCGGTCTCGCCGCAGAATGTGCCACACGGGCAGCCTGGGGCCACCGCAGCCTCCCCCCAGCCACCCCTGGCCCCAGCCAGCACCCTCGGCGCCCCCCGCACCCGGGCCTGCGGACCGCCCCGCGCGCGCCCACCTTGGCGCCGATCTGGTTGCCGCACTGGCCCGCCTGGATGTGCACGATCTCGCGCATGGTGCCGGCTGCGGAGCGGGTGGAGGCTCTGGCCCTCGGAGCAGTGCGCGCGGAGGGGACCGGCGAGTTCGGCGGCGGAGAGACGGGCAGCTCCCCGCACCCGCCCGCTCTGCCTTTAATGCCGGGGACCCGCCCGGCCCACGGTGACGTCATGGGGCGGGCCGAGGCGCGGGGGCGGCCGGCGGGGACTGCGGCACCGCGAGGGGGAGCTGGGGCGTGGTGCGGGTCTGGGGGCGTCCAGGCCCGTGGCCACAGCGGCCAGGTCCGGGTGGGCGGCTGGCCCCGACATTCGGCGGCCAAAAGCAGCGACCAGCCCTCGGGCCCAGCCGGCCGGCCCTCCCCGGTCCGTGGGCGCGGCCGCACCAGCCCTGGGCCTTCCAGTCACGCCGCAGTCCCTGCCCCGCCCTGCCCACCCTGGCCCTCGAGAGCGGCTGGAGACCCGGCCCCGGACGCAGGGAGTGTCCTCGCCTGCGGGGCCGGGGAGAGGAGGCATGGAGGACCCTTTGGAGCAGGGAGCCCGGAATTGAAGGCGCATTTTCCGTGGGGTGTCCAGCTGTTCGCCAAGGTTTCCTGCATCCCGCCAGGGTCCTGCACTCCGGGCCTCACTCTTTCTATTCCGCGTGGGAAATCTTGGCGAGTGTAAACGACGCGGGGAGCGCAGCGCGGGGGCGTGGGGGCCCGGGGTAGCTGATGGCAGCTGCCTTCAAAGAAACCAAGGACAGCAGGGTGGGCGACTTTTCACCTCTCTATGTAAGGAAGATGGTCGGCTTGGGAGACCCTAGGAAAAGTGCTCGGTGCTGGATTTGTCGCGTGTATGCTTTGGACTCTGGAGTGCTTGTAAAGGTCTCTTAAATGCGGAAAATTCTGCGTGTGTGTGTGTGTGTGTGTGTGTGTCAGAGACCGGGTGTAGGGAGGGAGAGGGAGAAGCAGAGGGAAGGCGAGGATGTGTGGATGTGTCAGCGCCTTGCCTACCTTAGGTCACCTAATCCTCACAGAGCCGTACAGAGCTGCCTGCCCGGTTCCATAGCCACTAGCCACATGTGGCTATTGAGCCCTTGAGTTGACATGTGCTGTAAATGTAAAACACACACCGGATTTCACGGGCTCAGTATGTTAAAATAACGTAAAATATTCCATTACTAATTTTTAAATATTGATGACCTGTCAAAATAATGTTTTAGATACATTGTGTTAAATAGCATTATTTTTTAAAATTAATTTCACTTTTTTTTTTTTTTTTTACTTTTAAAAACGTAACTGCTAGAAATGTAAAATTACATACATGGTTCACCTTTGCTGCTCACGATATGCCTGTTTCTACTGAGGAGCCCTGGACTCCGGTAAGCGTCATTACTACCCCAGTTTCACGGCTACAAAGCAGGGATGAAAGCCCTGACCAGCCACGAAGCTGCAAGTGAAGGAAGCTAGATTCTTTGTACAGGGGAAGCCAAGTGAGTTTTAAAGGCTTGGGCAGGATGCGGTAAGGACCAGCCTTAATCACTGGCAAAGATGGCGGTGCACGGTGGGCTAGGTAACAGGGGCCTGGGCACGGCCTTTGTTTCCCAGCACATTCCAACTGTAAAATGATGATAATTATAGGTGCCCCAGAGCCAGCTTTGTGAGCAGGAAATGAAAAGCTACATATGAAAGCGGGTTGAGTTTATGGAGCAAAAATGCCTCCGTAAAACCCAAGGCGATGCTGTCATTAGAAATATGAATCCCACTCACCGTGTTAATAGTTGTTCTGTATCAGAGGTGGAAACTCGAAGCCATCTTCGAGTTTCTGGGGCCCAGTTGTGTCTGCATCACCCCGGCTTCAGAAAGCCAGTTCTTCCCTGTCCTCTGGGCATCCGGGCGGGCAGGCGCCTGGTGCCTCCTCTCGGGGTGGGGATGGATTTCCTAGAATTTCTCCTCCTCTTTCCCCTCTACATGATGCTCCCACCGCACACAGCCCATCCCACTGGTGCTATTCCAGGTGCCCAGGGCTTGGCCTCCACCTTCCCCCACCCCCACCTCAACTCCCACATCTTGGCTCTTCACAGCCAGCTGGAGCCTTCCAGAAACTCCGCAGAGAATGGCCCTTCTCCAGGTAACATCACTGATTACACAGTTCCACAAAGATTTTCTGGAGATAACTGCTTCTTGGCCTTTGTGTTCTAATTCAAGGTGGAAATTTTAGGCCTTGTAGGAGCAAAGGATGAGACATGGAAGGGACTATACTGGGGACGTGGGGATGGCCCTGTGGAGTATGCCCACACTGCTCTGTCCTGGCTCAGCCCTTCAGCAAGTCCTCTAACGTCCCTGAGCCTCTGCTACCACATCTGAAAAATGGCAGCTGCTTTTTGTTATGTTGTGAAGATGAGAGGTGCTGTCTGGGAACTGGAATTTAGGGAAATGCAGTAAATAAAGAAATGACAGCGTTTATTAGTGCAGGCCCAGGCACCTGAGGACTGTCTGCTCCGTGGCTTTCTGGAAGGGAAAGCTCTTCCTGAGGTGGCCCCCTCCTGCCTCCTGCCTCCCGGCACAGGCCAGCCTGCCTGCTCTGGCCGGCTCCTCCCCCAGCGCCGCCCACGGCTGTTAGTACCTATGGGAGGAACAGAAAGGAGCCTGCACACTTCTAAATAACGCCTGCCCTGCCCAAGGTGACTCATCTGAGGGCTGTGAGTTCCTGCTCTCCTCCCCCAGTGTAGACATCCCAAACCCGCCACGCTGTCACAAAGCCACGCTATTTTGTACAGCACTGACGCAGATAATAACAGGAGGAAATGGAACCAACGAATCCTCTCCTCCCCAAAGCTTCTGAGGAGCTTTGGGAAAAAGTTCACTTCCCCCTACTCCCTCCCTTTATCTATTTTTGTGTCTAAAAAGGAGCAGCTCCTCTCGCTGTTGGCCCTGTTGGACAGAGCGATAGAGAAAGCTGGACCGACAGCTTCCAGCCACGGGTCGCTTCCTGCTCTAGACGTGGTGTCACCACAGTGTTTGAGCTCTGCCACCCCTACCCTGAAGGCATTGTTGGGTGATGTCAGCAAAATTCAGACTAGAGAGTGTCCCCCCCGCCCCCCACCGTGGAAGGCTTAGCCCTATATGTCTTTTCCAAAAGGACTCAGGAGCTTACCCTTCTCTCTGCCTGTCCTGTCCCGCTCCTGCCTTCAGCAGGCCCAAAAGGAAGGATTCTGCTGAGAATGTTCTAGTGAACAGTCCCCTGTGAATATGTGGCGTTGTGATACTATTACTGTTACTTGATGCCATCTCTAACGGTGACAGATATGATCAAGGTGAAATAAATTTAGTCGGTCCCAGGAATAGGGTACTGGAATTTTTATACCAGTTTCCTCTGCAGAATAATGAAAATCATCCCAGCAATAAAATTCTCTCAATTTTTACGGAAAAGTCTTGAATCTTATTTGTTTGTGCCTTCAGAGCAGGCTCAGGGAACTAGGCACCCCCAACATCTCTTTCCCATGAAACTCATTTGGTACTACTTTTTAATGGAAGAATCTCTTTAGGAAAAGGGAAGGATTTTGTCTGAAGCATTTAAGGTGCTTCCTTTTTTTTAGAGTGCTTACCTAAAGTATAACAGTCCAATTTACTTCTAAAATATCAGTCCCACCAAAGTTTACAAATTTTTTGCAACAGATGAGAATAATAATTTAAAGTAAATATATGGTAATGTTTTTCAGCCATTTTCTGGAATGTGTCATACCCCAGAATGTGCCATTTTTACTACAGCTGTCAATCTGGGCCTTTCAAAACTGAAGATACCATTCCTGGTCAGATGTCAAATTCTCATTAAGCTCTTTCCCCCAAATATATAGAAATGTATATATTCATAGAATATACACATGGATAACATGCATATTGTATATATATTTTGTACATATGCATATTATATTTATTTATTTATTTATTTTTGAGACAGAGTCTTGCTTTGTTGCCCAGGCTAGAGTGAGTGCCATGGCGTCAGCCTAGCTCACAGCAACCTCAGACTCCTGGGCTCAAGCAATCCTTCTGCCTCAGCCTCCCGAGTAGGTGGGACTACAGGCATGTGCCACCATGCCCGGCTAATTTTTTCTATATACGTTTTTAGTTGTCCATACAATTTCTTTCTATTTTTAGTAGAGATGGGGTCTCACTCTTGCTCAGGCTGGTCTCGAACTCCTGACCTCGAGCAATCCTCCCGTCTCGGCCTCCCAGAGTGCTAGGATTACAGGCGTGAGCCACCACGCCCGGCCTTGAACAAACTCTTATGTGGAAGTCTAAGACCCAGTGAGCCACTGCGCCCGGCCAATATGCATATTATAAATATAGAAAATTTAGAAAGTACGAAAGAGCACAGTGTATCCTTCCACTATTCTCCAGATTTTTTTCCCACTGTCCATGTTTAATGTATTATCTTCCTTTATGTTTTTCCTATTCATGGGTTGTTTAGGTGTTTTTGTTTGTTCCTTTGTGACATAATTATTTTTGCTTCCAACATTAAGGATGAAGAAATACTATTTCTTCTTATGCCATGACTTAAATCACAGTCTCACAGATTCTCGGATGTATGTAACCTACTCCCAACTGCTACCACTCTCCCCTTCTGGGCCATACCGAATTCTCTGCACAAACTCTCTCCACTCCGCACGGCCAAGGCTGTTTACAGACTGGAATGAATCCTCTCCCCAGCTTGACACCCTCTCCCCATTCCCTGACGGGTGGAGGGCACAGGCACGGAGTTGGGGCACCGCCTGCATGCTCTGTCCCCAACCAAGCCCCCAAGGTCTGCAGGTTGGGGCCGGCACCGGGAGGCGGGAGGAACCCAGGAGAGACTGTCCCCGTCACTTTCCAACTTCCCTCGCCACCCTGTCTGGACACAGGCTTTCCTCACACCTCACCCAGATCCGGGTTGCAAGCAATTCGGGCGGGGCGGGGAGGGGCGGGGCGGGGCGGGGAGGGGCGGGCCAGGGCGCCTCCCCCGGCCACGCGGCGCACAAAGGGCGCCGCTCCTTTCTCCGGCGGCTCCGGGGCTCTCGGCCGGTTCTCCGTCACTCTCGAGGCACCGCGGTTACGGGAGGGGTGACGTCAGCATTTCCCGCCGGCGGAGACCGCGCCAGTCGGGGCGTGCCGGGCCCGGTGGCGCCGCCTTGCGGGCTCCTGTCCCCGCCGCCCAGGCCGGGTCCCAGCCCCCGGCGCAGACGCCGCCGCCGGCGCGGACCGGCCTCTGTCCCAAGACACCAGGCTTTCAGCGGGAGAAGCGACCGTCCGCCGTCGAGCTCACTTTCCTACTCGAAATAGGAAATGCCTTTTTTTTAAACTATCAAAGAACATTGAGGTACATTTTTAAAAGGTGCTTCCTGGGCCTGGAGCATTTAAGTTATGGGAAAATCCAAGCTCCTGGGGCCTCCTCGGTTGTGCGGCCCGGGAGCGTCAGAGAAACCCCGGCGGTTCGGTTCTGTGGTTGCCTCCTTTGTTTTCCAGCTAAATCCTGGAAATATTTGATTTGGCTGTGTAGAAATACTGCTGCTTGTTTATAATCAGTGATTATTTATGCCTAATTGGCATGTAGCACAAAAATAGTAATAGGCGTCATTTTAACTCATTTTGTTAAATTTATTATTTGCTGCCACCCCATTTTTGTCGCTGCTAATGTGACACTACTGATAGTTTGCTGCCAACGTAACATCCTGCCTATATGTACTATATTTTTTTCTTAATTGGGAGGAACATTTGTTACGTAAGAAAATATTTGAGATGGGGGGAGTAAAGACTTCAAAATATGAAAAGAAAACTGCAATAGTAAAATGAATAAATGTTTAATTAAATAACTGCAGAACATATGCCAATTAGTCTAATGCAACTCAACTTTTATATCATAACATAAATTATAATTAATGTAAAAAGTTAACCAATAGAAATTTAAAGATATCTGATAGGATGTGGGGGTGGTTTCTCCCAAAGTAACGGTACCAAGGACCTACAGAGCTCTGGAACAGGCTCTATTCATCACTCCCCATCATTTTCTGGTTACAAAGAAATGAGTAGAATTTTTTTTAATAACTGGAAGAAAGGAGGAGATTAGAGAAGATGGAGACAGATCTGTGGGAGAGACATCCTCTGAGAGTGATTTAACAGAGCTGTGAGTGTTGGCAGAGGGAAGGGAGGTGCCTGTTGTGTGCCCAGTTAGCTTGGAGGGAAGCAGAGGTCTTGGGCAGGCGTTCCCCTCCCTGGCCAGCAGGGGGCTCGCAGGCCACGAGCAGCTTGGTTGCTGCACCTGTGTTGAGGGGGAGAATGAGGCCTTTTGGTGAGTGATAGGCTAGAGAAGTAAAGTGCAACCAGATACGTCTATGTACTAAGTGTTTCAAAATTAAAAATTTGTTAATGCATGAATACATGTGTACTGACATGATCTAGAGATAACGTTTAAGGTGGGATAGTTTTGTAATTAATGAGGCATTATTGATCCCATTGTGATGCCAATAGTGGCTGTGAGTGGAAAAACACAAACTGTTTTTCCTCTGCTGTAACACTATAGCGATCAACACAGAAGACTTGTATGACCAGACATGTAGGTTATTTCCCCACACACCAAGGAAGCAAGCAAGCAATTCTGCAGCGGACACCTCTAATTCCATTCAATTGTGACACTGTCTCCCTAGAGATAGCATCCGATTCCACAGGTTAAGGACTCAGTCCCCAAGACTGCCCCTCCACTTTCAGATACCAATCACAAGCCCCAGGTTCTTTTACCTGTGCTTCTGACCAGATGGCTGTAAATCAGGGATCCCACCCCCTCCTTAGGTTTAATTAATTTGCTGGAGCAACTCACAGAATTCAGAAAAACAGTTATGTTTACTGGTTTATTATAAAGAATATGACGAGGGATAGAGAGGAAGAGATGCGCAGGGTGAGGTTTGGGGAAGGGTGTGGAGCTCCCTGGCACATTACCCTCCAGAAACCTCCCCATGTTCAGCCACCTGAGAGCTATCCAAACCCAGTCCTTTGGGGATTTTAAGGATGCTTCGTTAAGTAGGCAAGACTGATTAAACCACTGGCCATTTGTGATCAATTTAACCTTCAGCCTCTCTCCCTGCCCCAGAGGTAGGGGGCCTTGTTCTTTCTGGTGACCAGTCCCCCATCCTGGAGCGACCTAGGGGTTGCCAGCCACCGGTCAATCATTAGCACACAAAATGACATCCATTTGGAGAGTCTGAGGATTTTAGGAATTGTATGTTAGGAAATGAAGACCAAACAAATGTTTCACAATATCACCCTGACCTAGGAGGAATGAAGCCGAGGGCGTCCACAGCGGGAAAGCATGACCAAGGATGGGGAGAGGGAGCAGAGGCCCCAGCCAGATGCTAAGTCAGCCAGTGAGCTGCCGAGTTGACCAGTGAGTCAGCGGGAGTCAGAATCTATGGTACAGTCTTAGATCTGGCTGAAAGGCCTTAACGGGGAAGCGAGACAAGACAGCCGGGATACACATGTCAGAGGGGAGTTGGAATGGGACCTGTGCCCTGTGGGGCGGACTCAGAAAAACTTAGGTTGCTACTCTGAATTTAGCCTAAGCTAAATCTCCACTGTAGCTGCCTGCAGTTGCTCACGTAACTTACTGAGTCGGGACTAGTCCTCAGTGCAATTGTAAGGTGGTTACACGTCCCTTTTGATTCTTTTTCCCCGCCTCTTGCTACCCTTCCCCATTTTGGGCACACAGGCTCCACCCCCTAAAATCTGTACCACAAAAGTAATTTAATGCCAATCAATTAAGGCCTTATTCTGATGGATAAATGTATTAACTCTTCCAAGAATGTTTACATAGAGCCATAGATTTTTCCTGGTTAAAGAAATCTTAAAATCATATGTTCAAACATTAAAAGATTTTCCAAGGTTAGTCTATCTTGGGTTCCCTTTGAAGAATCCCTGACAAGTTATGTCAGCCTCGAACGCCTTGGACACCTCCCTTGACAAGGTGCTCACTGCAGAGCCAATTGCTGCACACTTGTGTGACAAGTACTTTATATATGTTTCATTTAATCCTCAAAATAACCCTCCAAAGTGGGTAAAATGAAACCATTTTCTGCCTAAAGAAGCTAAGGCTCAGAGACTGAAATACTTGCCTAAGGCCATGCAGCTAGTAAGTAGAAAAATCACTCGCTCCCTGGACCCAGGTTCATCTTTTTCCAAAGACCATGCTGTTTCCACTCCCCAGACAACCCATATGTGACAGGCGGGATTCTAAGCCGGCCCAAGATTCACCTGGCCCCAGGTGTACACACACATTTTCCCAGTTCAATCAGGCACAAATCTAGGTGCTGCTGAGATGGAATTCTGCAGATGTAATTAAGGTTCCAAATCAGGTGACTTTAAGATAGGGCTATCTGGGTGGGCTCCTCTTGATCACATGAGCCCTTTTTAAAGCAGGGGATTTTCTCTAGCTGTGGGTAGGAGAGAGTTTCTTCTGATGGCTTAAAGGAGAGGCTGCGCTGTCGTGGGAATGCCTCGTGGCAGGGAACTGGGTCCTGCCCAGCACGAGTGTGGAAGAGACCCCCGAGCACCCCGTGGGAGCGCAGCCTGGGCTGCTCAGACATGCGAGGACCTGCCAGGCCCCGCTGGACTCCTGATCCACGGGAACTATAAGGAGATGGTGATGTTCTAAGCTGCTGAGTTTGGGGTAACCTGTTACACAGCAATGGAAAACTAAGGTGTGATTCTTCTTTGATGAATGATGCAGGTCAGGGCCCCCCACCCTGAGAGGAGGATGTGAGGGGAAGTTGGGGAGAGCTGTGTCCATTCTGGAAAGCACTGGAAAGGTCGTGGGGAACAGAGCTGGGAGAGGGAAGGAGGGAACACGCCCATCAGGGAGCAGGTTGCTGGGTGAGGAGTGAGGGCCGCACCCAGGGGATCTGTCATGATGTAGATCTGGCCACGTCAGCTGCCCGACAGCCTCCTCAGGCTGGAGACTTGCATGCAGCCGTCTCTGCGCAGCTGCTAAGAAACGTTTCATGCTCCCTGCTGTTCTGCTCTTAGTATTTGGATGCTAGGCAGAGACATGTCATCTGCTGGGTGAGCTCGGGCACCGTGAGGGCGCGGTACTGCTGGCTGCCCCGGCTGGTCAGCGGCGCGAAGCCCGGCATGAAGAAGTGCAGGCGCGGGAAGGGCACCATGTTCACGGCCAGCTTGTGCAGGTCTGCGTTCAGCTGGCCCGGGAAGCGCAGGCAGGTGGTGACCCCGCTCATGGTGGCCGACACCAGGTGGTTGAGGTCGCCGTACGTGGGGGTGGTCAGCTTCAGGGTACGGAAGCAGATGTCATACAGGGCCTCGTTGTCAATGCAGTAGGTTTCATCCGTGTTTTCCACCAGCTGGTGCACGGACAGGGTGGCGTTGTAGGGCTCGACCACCGTGTCCGACACCTTGGGCGAGGGCATGACGCTGAAGGTGTTCATGATGCGGTCTGGGTACTCCTCGCGGATCTTGCTGATGAGCAGGGTGCCCATCCCGGACCCCGTGCCGCCCCCCAGCGAGTGGGTCAGCTGGAAGCCCTGGAGACAGTCACAGCTCTCCGACTCCTTCCTCACCACGTCCAGGACCGAGTCTACCAGCTCAGCTCCCTCTGTGTAGTGGCCCTTTGCCCAGTTATTGCCGGCTCCACTCTGGCCTGCCAGAGGGAAAGAGACTGTTAGACACAGAAACATAAGGAGTTTCAAATTCTCTCATTTTGACTGTGGAGGAAACGGTAGGACTAGTCCTAGAGTGGCAGATTCTTCTCTTGTACACATCCTTTTTTTCTAGCTATCAGTGATCCCCAAAAACACAGTGGTTAGTAATAAAATAAAAGGCAAATTTAGTTCATATGAGCCAATTGAGGAAGAAGATGGGGTTAAAAAACTTAATGGCTCAGTTTTTTAATAATAGGTTTGAAACAAGTTAACTTGCATTCCTGTGTCAGATGGGTGGAGCTGGGGGTTGCCCCAGTGTTTGGGACTTCCACGTCACTATGCAAGCTAGTAAACATGAGCTAGAGAAAAGAACAAAAGAAAAAAACCTTCAATAGGCTTTAAAATACATTTTAAACACTGTCATCCTACAAACACTCAATTTGGGTACAGATAGCCAGGATGTGATCAGCAGAGAAAACGGCCCGAAGCAGCTGTCCACACCTCTGGTCCCACCCTGGGCTTTGGCCTTGGGCTCCTTGAAGTGGTTCCTTGTTGCTGCCCTGGTCCTTTTAAATCGCCCACAGCCTAGTAAGGCCTGCTTGAAGCTTCTCTTGCTCTTTCTTCTTTCCCTTCAGAGCTGCTCTGTACGGGGAGGGCTGCAGCAGCCCTGTCCAGGCTGACAGTGATCTCTGAGCTGTCCAGAGGGTGGCCAGAGCCAGGACCCCCGTGCACTGCGTGGGTCAGGCCAGGACTCGGGGCTGCCTGTGGACACAGTCTCACCTGGGCACTGAACCCTAGGAACTGTGGCTTGCACAGCTGTTGGGAAGGAGGTGAGTCATCGGGCCTGTTCCTGCTGATGGTGACTACATACCAAACACGAAGTTGTCCGGCCTGAAGATCTGGCCAAATGGTCCGGACCTGACGGAGTCCATCGTGCCCGGCTCCAGGTCCACCAGGATGGCTCGGGGAACGTATTTGTTACCTGTGGGAAGAAGAGCCCACTTAGACCTGCGGTTGGCAGAGGACCCTTGGGCAGGGCTGTGCCCTCTGTGGCTCCCACAGCAGAATTCTTTAGAGAAAATTCCAGCATCTGAGACTAAAGGAGAACAGGGGAGGTTTTCTGCCTGTAAGAAAAGGGAGATTCTGAGCATGCTCAGCCATGTGGAGCAGGCAGGAGTCCGAAGGAGCCATAAAGTGTATTTTCTAGCAGTTGACATTTTAAATGAATATGCAAGAAGCATGTCTTTGTCATTTGCATGTTCCTAGGACATTTTGCCTGCCACAGTATGGAAAGCAAGGTGGACTGGCCGAGCACATCCCAACACTCACCAGCAGCCTCATTGTAGTACACGTTGATTCTCTCCAGCTGCAAGTCACTGTCTCCATGGTAACTGCCTGTGGGGTCGATCCCATGCTCATCGCTGATGACCTCCCAAAACTGAAATGAAACAATCACATCATGCTGTCTGTGGCATCCTAAATGTCACCAAGGATGGCCTTGTCTTCCTCCCATGTCCTTGGAACAGCGGCCATTGCCGTCAGACAGTTTCTGCACAGCCCCTGTTTCCTGCAGCAGCTGCTGCCGGGGGCTTGGAGATCTGCAGAGCGTCAGCCACGTTATGGCGACACACTGGAAGGCTGGGAGGACACTGGAGGGGGAGGGGGCACAGCAGATGCCCTTCTAGGGGCAGGGGCGGCAGTGGGGAGGGTCTGTCACCTAGGCAGGGCTGAGTGTGGCTACATCCTGCTGATGGATGTGTCCTGGCAGGACTGAGGACAAGTGGACCCCGCCCAGCGGCTGCCTCCAGGGATCAGCGTTTCCTGCAGAGACCCCACGCAGCCCTCCAACAGCACAGGTCTGTGCCACTGCCCACAGCAGGGAAGGGCCCGGGAAGGGCAGACGGGAGCCTGGGAGGGTGCCTGGGTGGCAGCGGAAGGAGCTGGCCCTCTTGAGGGCGCTGACTCCATTGTGAGTTTGCAGCAGGAGAGGGGGCAGGGAGGTTGGGGTGGGCAATATGGCGGTTGTGAAAGAGACCATGTCCTTGCACAGGTGCCCGCCCACATCCACGCACCAGGCCCGCTGCTGCCTGGCCACTGCGGTCGGTAATTACAGCCCCCACCCAATGCAGTCACCTGCCGCCTGGCAGGCGGGAGACAGGAGCATCACGTTATATGTCATCATGTCTAGACGGTGCTGGTGCAAGGGAACTGATCTGATACCCTTGTGTGTGTGACCCTATGGTCACATAAAAACAAATCCATGCATAGGTAAGGAGGAAGTAAGCAAAATACATTGCAATAGGGAGAGTGCTCTGCTCAGCAACCTGCAAGCATCCAACATCATAGAAAAGGCTATTCTTTAATTGGGACAGGTAAGCACGTGTCACAGGAACTTTATTGGAGAGGGAACAGGTGGTGATAGGCAGGTAGCAAAATCAGGGCACTTCAACAGGAAACGTTTTTATCTGCAATCAGCAGATTCTGCGACTGCATGGTTGAGGGGGATGGTGTGCACATGGGGGAGGGGCAAGCCAAAATTAGTGGGCCTGACCAATGTTTGGTGAAACCAAGTTAGTGGGTAAGAAATCAGCAACTGTGAGCACATGCTCATTCCTCTATTTCAGACAGATAGAGTCTGTCATTCAGTGCTTTTAGAGATGGAATAACCATTATGGGTTCAGATTGGTTCCACTGGGTGTCAAGGCTGGGCTGGCCTTCATGTTCTCATTGGCCCTGACGGGATAGCTGTGCAACAGAAGAAAGGGCCTGAAAAAGGGCAAACTATAATACAAGTCGTCTCTTTAAACCCACCCCCCACTCTTTTGGAAATTAAAACCTGCATTCCTGCCCCAGGTCAGTGATCAGAGGGGCCAGGGAGTGCTCTTTGTGTGAGGAGAGATGGCTCAACGGAATTGTTCAGGCAGAGGTCATGAGATTGTCTTCACTGGAGATGCTTTAGTTAAACAGCAATAGCCCAAAGCTGAAAACTCCCTTTACAGCTCTGTATTTCTGCATATAGATAGGCCCATGGTACCTTCAAAGACTCAAGTCTGCCCATCCTCCTCATTTGCTGGTAAATTAATAACGTTCTCTTTCCTTCTCAGACCACTTGTCCTCATTCTTTGGCCACAGGGACAAGTACTGAACTTTCAGTAACAGAATTTGGCATCCCTGGGTGGGCCCATGAGGGCCCCAGTGGGACAAGCACCCTAGACCACTGCCATGGCTGGAAGAGGCAGGGAGCAGCCGGGTCAAGCTTTGGTCTTCCCCAGTAGCAGCACCATCTGTTTGGGATGGAAGAGTAAGGGACCACCCCAGCAGCTGCTGGAGACTGTTTAGCTCTGGGGAACTCCTGTCTCTTTCTCCCCAAATTAGAGGCAGCTCTGAGCAACCTGAACTTTTTTGAGGAAAAGGAAATGGATTTGGGAAGTGTTGCAACACCTCAGCCACTTTTGGTGAGTTCCCTGGTGTGCACACCGAGACCCTTGATTCCACCCATCTGGGGGAGGCTTTCAGACCTTCCAGCCCTGTGGCAGGGCATTTGTTTGTAGGGGCTTGTTTGTGGGTGGAAGTCACGGTTGAGTGGAACTAGAAAACCTGGGGAATTCATTCCCTTTTGCATTAGGAAATGTTGGTTCTCATTTGAGAACTTGATTCATCTGTACTGTTCTCATTTGTTTTGTAAGGCCTTGGCATTTGAGATTGTTTTTGTTGGGAATTCCCTGTATTGTCTACGTGCCATGTTGTGTTCATTGTTGTTTATCAACATGGGAGGCCCCATTTCTATTCCATCCAAAAGCCTCTTGGGGAAAATTTTGGCTGAATGGCCAACTTATCGCTATAAGTCTATGTCTAAAGGAGAATGGTGTGATTGTAATCCAGTGTACATGCTGGAGTGTGCTAAGTGGCCACTGAATGGAACCTTAAATTATTATGCTATCTTACAAATGTAATTATTTTGTCAAAGTTCAGGTAAGTGGGATGAGATCTTATATGTACAATCTTTCATACAATTGCATAATAATGAGGCTGAAAGGCCATGTGATAAAATTGGAGGGATTAACCAGGCTGGATCTCATGAACTCACTGCCCACTTCCAGCTCCCCACTTGCCAGAGAAGACACCATGGGCTCGGCCATGCTCAAGCTCTGCTGTGGCCTCCTGATATGGTGGTCATGGAGTGCGTAATGGGAGCAGATTTGCTCCCTTGTGGCCAGCCCAGGAAGCAGCCCCTCATGGAGCCAGGTCTGGGGCAACTACTGCTGCCACTATCTTGGCACCGTGAGAGGGGCTGGAGAGGGCACAACCGGGACCGATTCTTCAGTCCCACACCCGCTAGGTTATGACTCAGGAGTGGGACTGGTCTCTCCTAAGACCTGGCAGGGAACTCAATTAGGCCAGAGGGCACTCATAGCTGGGGCAGGGCGATTTCCATTATGGCAGTATCAGATAGGGGGCTTGAATGTGTTTGGGCAGTTGGAAGGGTATTATTGGAGTTACACAAACTGGGATCCTAACACAGATGCAGATGGTGTGAGAATGAATCTTTACCAAAAATGTATTCTGGCAGGCCTCTGGAGGGGAGTGCCTAGACAGAAGGGTTTAAACAAGGTCCATAAATTACAACAAAAAGCTAGTGAAGCTCCCTCTGAGTTTTGGAATGCATCCATCAGGTATATTGGAAATACACAGATGCAGATCCAGAGGCCCCTGAAAACGTGTGCAGGATTAATATGAGCAGAGTTTTCCAGATATATGGAGGAAGCCCAGCACGTGGAAGGGCCGATTGGCACGAATCCCTCACAGCTTGCTGATAGTGCCTTTAAAGCATATAATGCTAGGCAAGAACAGAAATTGAAACCTATGTGTGCTCTGTTAGCTGTGCCAACCAAGGTTCCTTCGAGACGGTCAAAAGGAAAGAGCAGAAAAATTTCGCTCATGGTTGAAATACAATCAGTGTACTTTTTTGTAAAAAGGAAGGATACTGGAAAGAAAACTGCCCAAAATTTCAGAGGGCTCCAGGTAACAAGAAACTCCCAGGAGAGGAAATTTTTCTTTGAGTCCATGACTTAGATGGTGAAGGAGGGGGTCGGGGGTGCCATGCCTCACTAGTGGATCCAATCCAGATATCCCCACCGGAGCCCCAGCTACAATTGAGAGTGGGGACTCAATTAGTAGCCTTTTAATTGGCAAAGGAGTGCTACCACCACCAAGCCGGGTAGACAGAGGTGGCCTGGGGCCTCCCCCCTAGCTGCTGCTGGGCACCAGGTATGCATGGCGCTTTACGGGCCAGGCAGAACGGCGAGGCAGCAGTCCAAAAGCAGCAGCTGGGGAACTTGTCGCCACGGGCTCAGGACATGGACCCCAGAGAGCCGCTGCCTCTGCCACCGAATCCAGCAGACTTGGGCGAGCAGCAGGAGCATCGGGAGCTGTTCCAGAAGCAGCAGAAACTCACATCTGAGGCAGAAACTCGCCTCTGAGGCCGCCGCCAAGCTCCTGCTGGATGACTCCCAGGGCCTGGTGAAGCACACAGGAGGCTGCCGCTGTGGATCAGTTCACTTTGAAATCTGGGCCTCAGCAGACTTGCACATCATTGCAGCATTTCCAAGAAGAAGCTACCAAAAAGTGAGTAAGGCCTTATGGGCCGACAGGACCCCGGGACATGCAGAAAGAATTTAAATTCTCCATACCAACGAGTATAGATTCATGCAGGATCTGCCATTAATGATATTGTACAAGTGACTACAAATGCTACTCAGTCACATTTGAATGGCAGGATCCTGGGACTAGGGTGGCTTTGTAGCACTGCTGGATGGTGTTGCCTCGGGGCTTTAAAAAGGCTCTCCTGCCTTGTTTGGTGAGGGTTTAGTGGGGGACTTGCTTAACCTGCAATTGGATAGATTTGCAAACAGCAGGTTACTTATCTGGCATTCCAAATTAGCAAGGGAATGCTCGACAATTCCTCCATTTCCTAGGAATGGCAGGGTTCTGTCGCATCTGGATCCCAAACTTTGCACTAATAGCAAAGCCCTTGTATGAGGCCCTCAAAGGAACAGCTGTGGAGCCACTGATCTGGACCACAGACTGTCAAAATGCCTTTAAAAAAACTAAAGCAGAGCCTTATGACTGCCCCCACATTGGGGTTGCCTGACTTGCAGAAAGAATTTGAGTTATAAATTCATAAAAAACAAGGAGTGAGCCTTGGGGTCTTAGTACAGATGCCGGGAGATGTCCCTCAGCCAGTGGCATGCTTGTCAAAGCCACCAGACAATATTGTGAGCGGGTGGCCTCCTTGTCTCCGGGCAGTAGCAGCTACTCATGGTTTATTAAAGACTGTGTCTACTCTCAATCCTGCCACCGTTACCAGCCGAAGGGCATGAGCCTTTGCAACATGACTGTTTAGAGGTTCTGGAGGCCGGCTGTCCTAGCAGGATGGACCTGTCAGATCAGCCAATGCCAGCGCCAGATTGGGATCTTTTCACTGACAGGAGCAGCTTTACGGACAATGGACAACTAAACTTTTTGACCGGCTATGTGGTGGTCACACAATGACGGGTGCTGGAAGCAATGGCACTGCCACCTGGGACTTCAGCCCAGGAAGCTGAGCCCATTGCTTTAACGAGAGCTCTTCAGTTATCCAGAAGAAAAAATGGTAAACACTTATACAGACTCTAAATATGCTTTTATGATTATGCATGCTCATGATGATGCCATTTGGAAGGAAAGGGGGCTGCTGACCGCAGGAAATAAGGATACTAAGTACGCCACTGAAATAATGGCCCTGATACCAGCTATGGCTGAGCCCAACCGGGTGGCCATCATGCACTGTCCTGGTCACCAAAAATGGGAGAACTTATGTTGCAAAAAGAAATGACGCTGCTGGCAGAGCTGCTAAGGAGACTGCTAGAGATGATCTGTTCCTCAGGGCCTTGATACCCCAGCTAGATGTAGTGCAATATAAACCGCCTTTAAAGCTAAAGACTGGGGTTCTGACATTTGGGATGGTACAGCTAAGTGGAGACAGAATTCTCATGGACTCATTCTTCTACCCAAAGCCTTGGTTTGGCCTCTTATGAGGCACCTACATGAATGCACACGTTATTGGTGTAATGCCTTAATGGGTCTGGTGTGACCTCATTTAAGAGGATCCCATTTGCAACAGACTATTGATTGTGCTCAAAACGATCCAAAGGCAGAAGAGTGACCTGCTGCACAGGGAACCTACTCTTTCGATGCTTGGCAAATTGACTTCACTCAGATGCCTCAATGTGTATTAGCGGATACCTTTTCAGGCTGGGTAGAGGCTTATCCTACCCAAATGGAGAGAGCATCTGAAGTTACCAGAATCCTTCTGAAGGAACTCATTCCAAGGTATGGGCTCCCTCCTCCATCCAGAGAGATAATGGACTCGCCTTTATATCGGGGGCAACTCAGTAAGCAAAGCTCTACATCTAGAATGGAAATCGCAGGAAACCCATCTCTAGGGGGATAGGGTGCTGCCACTTGCCCTTCTCTGGCTAAGGGTGGCCCCTAGAAGCAGGCTTAAGTTAAGCCCCTGTGAAATAGTTTATGAGAGACCCTTCCTAGCACCCCAAGGTAAGTATGGTAATGTAACCATAAGTAAGAGAAAGCAGAGTAAAGCAGTATGTCAAATGAATGGGTCAGATGCTAACCACTGTGCATGAATTTGCCTCTTTTAGGTCTTGTGCCCATTGGAGACACCCCTCCACCCCTTTAAACCGGGAGACTGGGTATTACTTAAAGCCTGGAAAGAACAAGGACCCAAACAACCACTGGCAGAGAAGTGGAAGGGACCCTATGAAGTGCTCCTATCAACTCACACCTCGCTGAAATTGCCAGGAGTAAAACCCTGGGTTCATCACACCAGAGTAAAGAGGTGTCCCATGGAAGAAGAAGACCCAAGCCCCCAGTGGATGGCCCAGCCTTTGGGTGATCTAAAATATCTATTTAAAAAGGAAGGAAAAATGAAAATGCTGATGTTCGTTTTGGTATTCTTTCTTTGGTTATTTGTTCTGTCTACAGGACGGAGAGACAACTCCTTAGTGGGGATTTCCTCTTCTGCTGAACTGTCTCGCTGCTGGCCTTGTCATACTCCTGTGTATAATGTGCCTTCCTACACTGCGAATTTGCAGAAGTCGGTCTCTCAGATCACCTACAGGGTGTGACTAATAGCTCTGTGCTCAGAGGTCCCCTGCTTCTTTCTTGCCCAGCCCTGTCTCAGACATCGTGTACAAGGTGACAGGAAGGGCCCACAATCCTAGTGGTGTCTTAGATACCAAGCGGGAAATATCTTCCCTATTAGGTATCCTCCATGTTGCCTTGTCAATCCTCATGGCTGTAGTTGTTGCTTATGCCCTTTTTTGCCTGGTAATCTGTGGCATTGTTTATTTTTGTAAATCTGCCACAGCTTTGCAATGGCATAAATAAATATAAAACTTCCATCTAAAACATCACCCCAGTTCAGCAGGAAACAGCTCAATGACTTCGTTGCCCGTCCTCCCATAGATATGGAAGGGTAATATTCACAGTGGGAAATATGTAACAGAAGTAACGGCCGGAAACAGGGCAAAATGTAAGACAAGTTGTCTCTTTAACATCCCCTACACTCTTTTTGGGAATTAAAACCTGCATTCCTGCCCCAGGCCAGTGATCAGAAGGGCAGGGGAATACCCTTTGTTCTTTGTACCACAGGAGATGGCTCAATGGAATTGTCTGGGCACAAGTCACAAGATTGTCTTCACTGTCCTCATTGTTAAATAGCAATAGCCTGAAGCTGAAAACTCCCTTTAAAAGCTCTGTATTTCTGCTTATAGACAGGCTGATGGCACTTTAAGACGAGAGTCTGCCATCCTCCTCTGCTGGGCAAATTAACCTTTTCTTTCCTTCTCCTCAAGCCACTTGTCCTCATTCTTCATGCAGCTGTGAGAACAAGTACCAAACTTTCAGTAACAGCTGTATCATCTGAGTATGTTGCTAGACTGACAGATACTAGAGGGTCTCAGATCAGGCATTTAATGGAGGTAGACCTAGAATGTAATAAAATGAATAATATTTAAGGTTAAATTAGAAAATAAAAACCAAGATCTGAGGTCTGAAGGGAGCTAGCTGAGAAGGCCTGTTGGGCCTAGAGTGTCCTTAAATGTAGGAATGAGGAGGACAGTGGCAATTTGGATTTCCCAGTTTTCAGTCTGAATATTTTGGCGATGGCATAGACATCAGAGAGGCCTATGGGCACATGTGCACGGCAGTCACTTTTGACAGCACAGTTCCAAGAGCCCCGTGGGAATCCAGGATCACACCTGTGCCAGGTAGCTGTTGAGGACCATTTGCTGGAGTTCCTTAGTTCTCTGGTGATGTTGGTGTCTTTGGTAAGATTGTCTGTGGTTCTGGCCATTTCTCAAGGAGCACGGAAAATGTGGGAGTTCTGACAAATTTACTGGTGGCCAGGCACAAAGCTTGTCCACCCATGATCTGCTGCAGCATCAGTTTCCTCCCAACCTTCTAGCCTCTTGTTCTGTGGCTTCCTGAGAACCTGGTGGGGGAGGCAGCTTACCGCCTCTTTCTGGGGCTGGGATACTGTACCTTGGCTTGTTGACATAACAGGTTTTTATAGATCTTTTGGGTTATCTAGTGCCTGAAAAACTTAGTGATAATACAGTAGTTAAGGTGAGAAAGGAAGGCAGTCTGGTTAAAGATTTGATAGGGGGCTAAGAGGATTTTTTAAATAACAGGACCTATTTCAAATATCAAGCATGCTTTTCCCTTTTCTGTCCAGTCCCCTTCCTGTGGGAGATAATTTGTAGATCTAAGAGGCATATTCACTCAAAATTATACCCTTCTTCTAGACCATATTCCAAATCCTAAGGTGCCTGAGCTGTCTTCTCAAACTGCCCTGAACCTACCTCTATGGCCTGTTTGTGCCTCTCCCTGGGCCTGTCCTCCGGAGAGTAGGCCATGCCCGCAGTGTGTACCCCAGGACAAAGAGGTACTCCCAGGGTGACTGCCTGTGGAGCGGGGAGGATGGGGTAGTTTGGATGTGTGGTCTAGGACATCCACAACGGTGCGTCCAAGGCACAATAAAAACTCTGAGCAACAGCGTTTATCTGAGCTTCCCTGGCTAGTAATACTCCATGCATGTGGTAAAATGTTGATATGGAGAAAGCTACATGTCCTGACTCCACAAGACACTCCACAATTTTTACTCCCCTGGACTCCGCCTTATGTACCCTTCCCTTGGCTGACTTGATCTGTGTCCCTTCCCTGTAAAAAATCATAGCTGTGAGTATAAAAGATTTCAGTAAGCTCTGTGAATCTTTCTAGGGAATTATTTAAACCTAAGGGTGATCTTCTAGACTCTTGAACTTGCAATTAGTGTCAGAAGTAAAGATAGTCTTTAGGACTGGTCCCTGTAACTTCACAGTTGGCTCAAACACTTCACGGTTGGTGTCAGAGTGGGGTTCACGAGCCCTACCCTGAATCACTGGAACATGCGGTTTGAGAAGAAGAAACAGAGGTTGCGGGGTGATGAAGCTTTGAATACAGGCTGTCGCAGGTGAATACAGGTGGTCGCAGGGTTGCCAATGGTGCGGAAATAAAGCTGTGCTGCAACTGGGTACTAGAAGCAAAGTTACCAAAGGAACCATAACAGAAGTAAGGGCCTGAAAAGGGCAGAATGCATTATAAGTTGTCTCTTTAACGTCCCCCCCCGCCCCGTTTTTGTGAATTAAAACCTGCATTCCTGCCCCAGGCCAGTGGTCAGGAGGGCAGAGTAGTGGCCTTTGCTCTTTGTACCACAGGAGATGGCTCAACGGAATTGTCTGGGCAAAGGTCACGAGATTATCTGCACCAGAGATGCTATAGTTAAACAGCAATAGCCCAAAGCTGAAAACTCCCTTTAAAAGCTTCTTATTTCTGCGTAGAGATAGGACGATGGTACTTTCAGAGACGTGAGTCTGCCATCCTCCTCATTTGCTGGCAAACTAATAACCTTCTCTTTCCTTTCCCCTAACTGCTTGTCCTCGCTCTTTGCTTAGCCATGGGGACAAGTATCAAACTTTCAGTGACAGTTTAGAAATAATGGACCCAAAATCTGGGGAGATGGCACTGGATACATAAGGAAATGAAAAATAATGAACAAGCTAGTGCCACTCCCTTGGCTATTCTCTGCAGTTACTCAAAGGAAAGCAAGAGAGTATTGGGGTGGACCTGAGGCTGAGCCAAGCCTCGATTCAGGCTGGTCCCCACTGGAGCCTGTAACCTCAGTGCTCGACCCAAGGGAGTGTTAAACTGAAGCGACAGATAACCAAGATTGCAGGAGAGTGGGGGCAGGGACAGAGGGGGAGTCAGGGATTCAGTGATCACTAATGGGATGAATACAGCAGACATCGGTGGAGTCAACGCAGAGGTCCTAATGCAGCACCCTCAGAAATGGGGGCGCTGATGGAGGCCCCTGCTCGTCCCCCAGTATTGAAGGGCTCTAAACAGATATGCTTTATTCACTTTAAATAAACTCTGCTTCATCATTTGGAGGAAGTTTAAAAGCCAGAAAGCAAAGATGCCAATGAAGAACCTTACCGGGAATCATGTGAAACAAGGTCTCGCAGTCTAATCAGGCTAAGGATTGACAAAAGACCCAAGGGCACATGCACGTGTGTGGATGAAATGAATCTTTTTTTTTTTTTTTTTTTTTTTTTTTGAGACAGGGTCTCACTCTGTCCCCAGGCTAGAGTGCCGTGGCGTCATAACTCACTGCAGCCTCAAACTCCTGGGCTCAGGTGATCCTCCTGTGTGGGACTACAGGCATACACCACCACACTAAGCTAATTTTTTTTTATTTTTTGTAGAGACTGGGTCTCTAGCTCAGGCTGGTTTTGAACTCCTGGCCTCAAGCAACCCTTCCACCTTGGCCTCCCAAGGTGCTAGGATCATAGGCCTACGCCACTGCGCCCAGCTGCAGGAGAGACATTTCTAGAACTCCTTGACCCAGGAGCCCCATGTGCCATGATTCCAAGACCTGTTGGAGTCCTAAGGGGCTATAGTTAGATTAGGAAGATGTGGGAATGAAATGGTTGGAGAAATTAAGTGAAAGTTTGGGTGAAAATCGGAACATCTGGACAGACTTTATATCAATTGGCTGTGTCTCCTTTACCTGAATTTATTAAGGGGATGGCTATTGCGTCTGGGGAATGCTTGCCTTACCTAGTATTGTAAAACGGACGTCTACGTGTTAGATGGGCGTCAGTAAGACTGTCTGGAGCCCACATAGGCTGTTGATTTTATGGGAGTCATGGCAAAGACTGATCGTGTGTAATATCCCTGTGTGCTGTGCAGACTGGGACTTAGGGCAGAAGCCTGTGAGCGCCACCAACCCATGATCACCGGGATTTGGGGCCAGAAAACTTCCATTTGAAACGCAGTTACTAGCCTTCTGCGGGATGTTAATTGAAGCTGCCCTATGACTGAAGAACATAATCTTGAAACATGAAGAACCCATAATGTCTTGGTGTTGTCAGAGAAACACTGTAGTGGGGAGGAGAGTACTCAGAAAAGCCCCATAACAGGGTAGAATAGGTTTGTAGAGGATCATGGGACCGGGGTGATGCAAGGCGGAGACTCTCGGGAGGAGGAGCCTCTCTTCCCTACCACTGACTGTGGAGCCACCTGAGGCGCTGCTGAGCCCTATGAGCAGCCAGCTAGTAACCAAAGAGCTACTGGGCTTATGGGAGGCAGTTCCAAGGTGAGCAGAAAGCATCCCGTTTGGAAGGCTGCCACCCTGATGGAAGAAGGCACAAGCCAATCAGCTCACTGGGCTGAAATGGGTGCTATTTGCCACTGTGTTTGGGTTTTTGCTGACCTGTGGGCAGTAGCCAATGGCCAGTCCATAGGATCAGGCAGGTGGGCAATGGAAAACTGGCCTACATGGGCCCAGCCCCATGGAAATCGCTGTGAGAATTTGAGGGGTATGTTAAGGTAGGACATGGATCAGAAAGGGGTTAGAATTGCCAAGTGGATATCCTGGCCACTCGCCTGAGGCGGCCACCTGGGACCGTGGAATGAGTCGGCAAGGGGCACGGCAGCCATGCAGAGATGGTTGAAGCCAGACATAGTCCTCTGGCACCCCCTCAGGCACACATGCCAGCCGTTCTGTCTGCCAACACCAGACAGAGACTGCAGAGGCAGTGGGGCAGAGCTGCCAGGTGGGGCCAGTGCTGGTAGGGCCTGGAGGCTACACATGGGTCCTCCTGGGAACCCGCACTTGCTCTGGTCTGGGTGCTGTCCCACGATTCATGCCGATGTCCAAAATACTACAAAAGGACTAGAACAGAAGATGTTGCACCAATTTGGACCACTGCATCACATTCCTTTGGGCCAAGGAATACACCTTTCATCCTCCGAAAAAAAATTTGGTAGAGACTTAGAACAGGCAATTGAAACATCTGTTGTCTGAAAGGGGGTGACAAAGGCACAAAGAGCCGCCTGCGTGCCTGCATGCTCGCATGCCACATGGAGGGGCCCAGGGAGTGTCCACGCTGGACAGTCCTGCCGTCTCTGTGATCTGGGGAGGAGGGAGTGGGGCGCATGCTGAGGCAACTGTACAGTTCTCCACATCTCAACTCCCTGCCTGCCTGACGCCGTGGTCCGAGGACTCTGGCAGCAACTGCAGTTGCCAGAAGTGGGGATGGTCCCTAAGCGCAAAACTGTAGCTGTACCGTTAAGCCTTGATGTCAGAATTCCTAAGGGGCTGATGGTGAGGGTTGTGCCTTCACCTCTTCTGGCAAAATCGGGGCCAACATTGACTGCAGCTGTATTACCTGGCAGTGCGGAGCCCTGCCCTGCGAGTGGGAGCGGGCAGAGGGAGAGGCACCCGACACCAGTACAGTGGCCAAACCTAACGTCCTTCCCAAAGTGGAAACATTTGGTAAAAATAAAATGGTAAGTGGAGAGAAGCGAAGGAAGCTGAGAGTGAAGGGATGAACACACGGCTTTTGCAGGAGGGGATCAGTGTTCACACTGTGCTTTGAGAAGGCTGAGAGGTACAGATGGTTTGTCTCCTCGCACAGTTATCCCAGTTGCCTGCAAACGGGGGGGGGGGGGACATGTTGCTGAGACACGTGATTTTGGAACCTGACTATGTCAAACAAAAGCCTGTGAACCTGAGAGCCCTCACTTGGGGAGACGTTCTGGTCATCTGCTCTGATGATGGGAATAATTGCTGATGACTCGGTGGGACTCTGGTAATGTGGCATTATTTTCTGGCTCTGTTTTTCAGGTTACCAGACTGTGATACGGTGTAACACTGGCCTTATTACCAATAAGATTCACCTATCTTGTGCAGACAGGCCTTATGATAATGCTGATATTGCTGATCAAGTATAATGAGAGACCGAGTCAAAGCCTCTCCGGGATGTAACGAAATGGCTGCCTGAGGAGGAAGTGGGCTTAGCTAACCATTACCTAACTTCCATGCCAACTAGCTCTGCACAGGTTTATCAGAGGTCCAAATAGTGGTAGATCAGGGGAGAAGAGTAATCACATGAGTATAAAAACATGAAAATGTGCACAATGGCTTTATGGGATGGCTTTATTTTACTATTAATCTAATAAATGCTATACTAAATATAGATGCCCAGGCCGGGCGCCGTGGCTCACACCTGTAATCCTAGCACTCTGGGAGGCTGAGGCAGGTGGATTGCTCTAGGACAGGAGTTTGAGGCCAGCCTGAGCAAGAGCGAGACACCGTCTCTACTAAAAATAGAAAGAAATTATTTGGACAGCTAAAAATATATATAGAAAAAAATTAGCTGGGCATGGTGGTGCATGCCTGTAGTCCCAGCTACTTGGGAGGCTGAGACAGAAGGATTGCTTAAGCCCAGGAGTTTGAGGTTGCTGTGAGCTAGGCTGACGCCACGGCACTTTAGTCCGGGCAACAGAGCAAGACTCTGTCTCAAAAATATATATATATTTAGATGCCCAAAGATGATTATTTTGCTGTAAGAAAGACTTGGCCAAATGCCAGAGGGTGGCCTGTGTAGCGAATAATTGATCTTATTCAAAGAGAGGCCTGGCCTGTGCCCTTGGCTCCTGGGAGGTGATCTCTAGGCCCCTGGAATGTCCCGACTAATAGTGATGACTTTGTTTGCTTGGGGACCGTGGCCATTGGACAGCCTAACAATGTGATTTATGATGGGGGCTTTGGGCCACACCGTATAGATTCCAATCTCTCAGGAACTGGAAGATGTTAGCCCAACCTCCAAGAGGGGCTGGGTACTAAAGGGCATCCATGTGGGCAGTATGTGGTCAGGCCCCAGTAAAAACTCTGGACACCAAAGGCTCAGGTGCGCTGCCCTGGCTGGAAAGACTCTGTGCATGTTGTCACAGACTGATGCTGGTGGGAGCGGAGTTGACACCGTGCAGGACTCCTGCAGGACTCCTGCAGGGGAAACCTCTATGCTTGGGCTCCACCTCATGTGTCCTTTCCCTTGGCTGATATTAACCTGTGTACTTTCCCTGTAATAAACCACAACTGTGGGTATAACAGCTTTCAGTCCTTCTAGAAAATTATTGAACCTGAGGGTGGTTTGGGGAACCTCCCAAATTTTCACTTAGTGTCAGAAGTGGGAGCAGAGAACACTATGTGGATGCTGGGTGCCCCTAAAACTTCATGGGTGGCCCTAGCTTGTTCAGGAGTTGAAGTGAATGTTTACACACCAAATGCTGAAGCCCAGCCCCAGCACTCAGCGTGCTGGCAGCCAGGCATAAGGAGCAGGACACTGGCATGTTTTCTCTGGGGAATATAGTCAGCTTACGAAGAAAGACCGAATGATAATGACTATATCAGCTTCTGCTGTGTGGAAAACCACTCCAATATTCGGTGGATAAGACAAAGCACTTATTAGTCACAGCTTTCCAGGCTGGCTGAGTGGCTTCTCTGTTCTGGGCCAGTGCATTTGGGGCCTGCTGTCCCAGGAGAGCCTTGCTGTCATCTCTGGTGGTTTGGCTTGACGTTCGCTGGAACAGCAGCCACGTTGCTTTCATCATCCATCAGGTTAATCTAGGCTTTCATGGTGGCAAAGGGTCTCCAGCTGCAGGAGGGGGCAGGCCCCAGGTCACATATGCTTTGCCTGCCCTCGCTTACATCCCATCTGCTAAAGCAAATCATGTGGCCAAACCTAGGTTCAAGAGATGGAGAAACAGGCTCCAGCTCTTGCCTGACAGTGTGGCAGAGTCACATGGCAAAGGAGTGTGTATCAGTGAGGTTCTCCAGAGACAGAAGCAACAGAGCTTGAAATCTGTAGGGCAGCCCAGCAGGCTGGAACCCCAGGCGAGATTTCTATGTTACAATCTTCAAAGAACTCTTCTCCAGGAAACCTGTTTCTGCTTCTAAGGTCTTCAACTGATTGAATGAGTTTCATCCACATTATGGAGAGTAGTCTGTTATATTTAAAGCAACCTGATCATAAATGTCAATCATGTCTACGAAATACCTTCACAGTAATACGTAGACTATCGTTCACCCGAACAGCTGGGTACCATAGCCTCGCCAAACTGACACATAAAATGTCACCGTGACGGAGTGGGTTCAGGGATGGCAGGAATTGGTGGCTATTGTTCCGTCTGTGCACTGGCACTATGGCTCCCCAAGGAAACCACCAGACGGATCACCCATCCGTCGTCCAGCGAGCCTCGCAGTCGGACAGCCCTGTGGGCACGGAGGTTCCGATTAACCCCTTAGTGGTGCCTCCCTCTTTCAGATGAGCAGGCAGCCCAAGACCACCCGACGCCTGCAGAAAGCCTCCAGCATCAGAGACCCAAACACACACAGGGAAAAAGGGAACATGGAAGAAATTATGTAGGGAGAAGAAAACATCTTTTAAAACCTCATGCATCTCCTCAGGTAAGAGGCAATAGTGAATCCACAAAATAAGAATGGGATCATATAAAAAATAAAATTTGGAAAATGAAAAGTTCTTGGGAACTACAGAATATAAGAGCGCAGGTGAAAGCTTCATGGAGACCTTGGCAGATACATCAAACAAATCTCCCAGATGGTGCAGTGAGAAGAGAAGGGGACGGGAAATAGAGAAAGGAGAAGACTAGCCTAGAATGTCCAACATCAGATGCACAGGAACGTCACAGAGAAGAACTGCAAGAGAGACATGATCATATAAACATATCCAGAAAAATGACTGAAGAATGAGTTTCCAGATGTACCTCCATAGGGTGGAGTCCATCACCTTCTTACGGTCTGAATGCATGATGCAGCTACTATGAGATTAATCGTCTCAGGTTGGTTCCTCAGGAAACAGACGCGGAGAGATTTGCGAGTGAAGGGTAAAGGATGAGGGATCAGACGGAGATACCAGGAGTCCGACTGTGCGGTCCCAGGAGTGGCCTCAGCCAATCCCAAGGGTGCTCTGGATCTCAGAGGACCCTTCAAAGGGTCCCAAATTGAGGCAGAGACTAAACCCGCACCTCCCGCTGAGCAGCCCTGGCAGGCGAGTTGTCCCGAGGGCCCCGCAGCGCTGGGTGGGCATGTGTTCTCTGGCTGAAGGCAGCTCTGAGACAGGGGCACCCTGAGGGCTGGCAGTGGCCCCCGACTGCCAGCAGCTGGGACGATGAGCACTTCACAGCCCTGAAGAGGGAGTCTGGCACGTCCACATAGCACCCACTTTGCTCATTAAACTGGAAACTTCTAGCTTTAACTCCTTTGAAGTCTTTAATGCACAGCTGGTCAACAGCCTCTAACTATGCTGTAGACTTTGATGGTGGTCTGCTTGCAGACAGGGTGCGCGGGCTGGGTGGGGGGGCCTCAGCCCTGATCAGGGTGCTGAAGCCGGGGTGACGCAGGGCCCGGTGCTGCCTGTGTTGGGGGGACTGTGGAGTCTCGCTAATTCTGAGGGGCGGCTTTGAAAGGCCTATTGTTGCTGCACACGTTGGTGACGTGGATTTTATCAGTAATAATGCTGCCATTTTGCTGTTGCTGTGTCTGATCCACATCCATCTCTCATTTGGGTCCAAACTCAAGCAGAGAAGAAGAGAACGTTCTTTATGAGGTCCTGCAACCCCTACTATGTGGCTCCGCTTATTCAAAGAGCATCTAAAACATTACATTTTGACAATTTCAAATTTACAGAAGCAATGAATTAGAAGTGTTTGCATCTTAAATGATTTTTCCACTTACAAAAGATTGATCATCTAACACCACATAATGAATTTTCTTAGTAAGTTTTAAACATCATTGCAGTTAAAAAAATTGAGTTAACTTCTCATTCATTACCAAAGTTGTTTCTATATCATATCTATATGCTATTTATTCAGTGGCACCCGGTAAGTGCAGCAAGACTGTGAAGTGGGTGGGAGAGAAGGGAGGAAGTCCACACTGAGCCCCTCCTGAGTTCTGCAGCCAGCTATAGTCTACACACACACACACACACACACACACACACACAGTCTATACTGTCTCCTTACATGTGAGGAGACCGGTTCTGAGGGGTTAATAAATTGGCCTGGCCCCACACAATACCAGCCCCCAAATCAGCAATTGCATCCCCTGCTTCCTGACAGCACATTTTCTGAAGTTTCACACGAGCTGTTTCCTAGGTAACCACCACCCGGCCCCCAGGACTGTCTGCATAAACAGGGAGGGAGCCGGAGCCAGCCAGCATCTCCCGGTTCCTGCAGCACCAGTAGTACAGCCCTTTGTCAGGGTGTTAATGTGGCGAAAACACAGTGCCCGGAAGCTTGTCCGTGGGATTCTATTTCAAATGAGATATTTCCACTCCCTGAAAAACCCAATTCATTGAGAATCTCGCCCGTCAGCACATTGAACTGGTTTCTATTTTTATTCACTCCCCTGCTTTTTCCTTTTCTCTCAGGCTTTTTGTTCTTGCAGCAGTAGCCCAGTAGCCATAGCACTCCTTATTCACGTGGGCCTGTGCCCTTTGAGAAACGCCAGCATCTCTGCAACTCCCCGCCCCCACCGTGGGCAAAGGGCTCTGCAGAGTGGCCAGGACAGGACCAGGGCTGGCATCCTGGTGTGGCATCTTTGCTTGCCGTGTTCTGTCTTGTGATGGCCACTGGGACCTAAAGAATTTGCTCTCCCTGCCCTATTGCAAGAGACAGGCTTAGGCTGAGAGACTAAGCAGCAGTCCCCTCCCTCACCACCTCTCACAACCTGATTGGCATCCATCCAGAGCATTTCCTTTGCCCTTTACTGAGAAGCTGAAATGCACTTTGCTTTTATGAGCAGCTTCTTCTGAAATAAATATTAATGAAATGCAAGCTCACGGGTGTTGCTGAAAACCATTTTTCTCGGTAACATTATGCGCAAAGGAACAAGTTGGAAATGTCCGTGCTAGCCCCATTACATATGGTTAACACCCTCATTTGTCGTTTCAAATATCAGTGATCAGCTGCAGGATGGCCGCAGGTCAAGGTGAGGAGGCACCAGCTTAGATGTGACTCATGGGATGGGGAATGGTGGGCTCAGTTACAGGGGCGTGGGAGGCATTAGCATCCAGGGGTCTGAGCTGGTGGGCGAAGGTGCCTGGCACAGTCTTTGGACATGGAGTGCATCGCCGAGTCCAACTTTCCATTCTGGACAGGGCAGGGACGGGACAGGGACAGGGCTCGGTGCCCGGGTGGCAGGGCGGGGCTGACACAGTCCCAGGATACCACAGCTGGCTATTAGGTGATTCTGTTGAACACCAATGATACATTTCTCGGATGTGGTGGTGGCATTGTAGTTGCATAAGAGAATGTCTTTGTCCTTAGGAGGTGTGTGCTGGAACATTTCGAATGCCATGATGTCTGCAATCTACTTTCAAATAATTCAGAAAAAAAAGTAAACATGCAAATGTGGCAAAATGGGCAAAATGTTAAAAACTGTTGAAGTTAGAGGAAGGGTATGCAAGGGCTGACTGTGCTATGCTTTCAACCTGTCGATTTTAAGGTTTCCTTTTAATTTTTTTGAAGTTTTTCAGAGAGGGTTAATGATTGGTTGTAGGCCTGAAACATGAAACAGTTTTCCTCATAGCTGGCCTAGTTCAAAACAAGAATGAGCGGTACAGTTATCTCCTCATCACAAAGGTAGTATAGTTCAGACAGGACGGAATATGGTAAAAATGCTACCTTTAAATCCAACCAATTAAAAATGCAGTTCATAAAGCAGATTGGTGGGGTCTATTTTTATCTTGTGTTTTCTTTTTCTCATGTTTTCAATGCTTAGTTGTTTCTCGCATTCAAAAGAACATTTTATCTGACAACCAGTCCTGTTGCTGGAAGTCGAGGCGTGTGCAGTCTAGAGATTACACCGCAAAAATGACAGCAAGTCTTCTAGAGCCTTGCGTGACTCTGTGCAGCCTCGAGGAAATAACTCGGTCAACTAAACACACATCTGGCCACTTGTACATAATTTGCATGAAAATGCAGGTATTCTATATTTTGGTGCTTGTGTAAATATATCATGAATACATGACTCAAATAAGTAAAGACATAAAAACTATATGATGATGTCAATTCCCCCACTAGACTACAAGATCCTTAAGGGCAGAAGCAGTGTTTTATTTATATATAAGTGCCTAGCACCATAAATATTTGTTGAATAAATAAATAAATAAATGATAAAAGTAGAAAATAGAAATGTGATGATATTTGAATTCACAGAAGCCAAGGATCACACAAATCCATAACAACATTGTTTTTATAACTTACGATGTTTGTAGACTAAGTATAACAGATTGATGTCCAATGCTCAGGGGGTAAATGCTTAGTTAATGATATAGCATTATTAGTATGTAAAATATCTACGTAGTTGAGTGAGGATTTGATGTTGATATACAAAAATGAAACTAACGGTTGTGTTGAGCAGTGGGATTTGGAGTGGCTTTTTATTTATTTATTTATTTTTTGAGACAGAGTCTCGCTCTGTTGCCTGGGCTAGAGTGAGTGCTGTGGCATTAGCCTAGCTCACAGCAACCTCAAACTCCTGGGCTTAAGCGATCCTACTGCCTCAGCCTCCCGAGTAGCTGGGACTACAGGCATGCGCCGCCACACCAGACTAATTTTTTTTTATATATGTATTTTTAGTTGGCCAGATAATTTCTTTCTATTTTTAGTAGAGACAGGGTCTCGCTCTTGCTCAGGCTGGTCTCGAACTCCTGACCTCGAGTAATCCACCCGCCTAGGCCTCCCAGAGTGCTAGGATTACAGGTGTGAGCCACCTCGCCGGGCCTGGAGTGGCTTTTTAAATCCTGTGTACCATTTTACTTTTTAATGAAAGTAATTTGTAAATGGGTATTACCTATGCAGGCAAGCAAACCGAGGCTGTTTTAATACATAAAAGAAATAGCACAACATGGAGAATTACTTGCCCCTGTTCTCAGGTCTAGATTCCAAGAGTGTGCCTTGACTTTACTAGACTGCTGGAAGGGAGAGGGGAGATGTTGGAAGCAACAAGACCCAGAATCGCACTGTGTGTGATGCCTTTGCCTTGTTTTCAGCAACCGGTCAACAGTGTGACCAGGAGGCTTGGGCAGGCTGGTATGCGTATGAAAATGGAGCGTAATTTCCATGATAAACAGCATAAACATACAGGAACGGTAGAAAGTCAACTTGAATTAGAGGACCATATCTCTTAAGTGGTCTATGTAGCGCTTGACAAACTGTAAATCTACAGCACCCATTTCTGTGCAAATGGGTTCATCTGCAGATTCTAGTGTATTGCATCCTAGATTGTAAGTGTTATTAATAATTGCACTGGATTCACAGAATTGCAGTGGATTTAAAATTAATGCTGCCCAATAACATTTGAATGATGTTCATCCTCACTAATAATTAAGAAATATAAATAAAATGATGATGAGACATCATTTTTCATCATGCTGGCAAAGTTTTTAAATTTGATATCCATTGTTGGAGAACATGAATTTTTATTACACAAACACAGGTGAATGAAAATTTGCAAAGCTTTCCTAAAATTGACCTTAATTTCTAGCTCAAGAGCTCCCATTCTCTTTGGCAGAAACAACTTCAACTTAGACAATGTAGGAGACCCTTGGTCAACTTCTCTATCAATCTGAGGTGGATTCTAAGTTAGAGAGGGCGTATGTGACGCCAGGACAGCTGTAGATGGGGGTGCATTCCCCCTTCACTGCCATCAATCCGGGCTAGCGCCTCGTGCGAGGCCCAACCCTAAAGCCTCCGTTGTAAAGTTCATGCTGACACATCCTGCCTTGTCCCATAAAGGGCCTCTCTGCTTCCCCTGGCCTTCTCTCAGTTATCTCCATGCCCTTCCAAGTGAAAACACGGAAAACTCTCCAAATCTCTTCCACAATGTCCTGGGGCCCAGCGAGTCTCCATGGCGCTGTTCTGGACCTCTCAGCCTGGACATGCATCTTGCTGTTTCTCCTCTACTGCTGACACATCAAACTGGTGGGGGTGGATGTTGATGGGGTTGCCATTTAAGAAACAGGAAAAAGATAGAAACCAATATGTGGAATTCTGGCTTGTAAAATACTTGAGTTTATTAGCTACGATGCTTTGAGCTGCAAGTAACAGAAGACCCAACTAAAAGTGGCTTTATAAAAAGGGACTTACTATCTCATATAACAAAAACATTAGAGCAGTTGTCAAAGTGTGGTCTAGCGACCCCTGATGGTGGTGGGGTGGTCCCTGAAACTCTTTCAAGGCATCTGGGTGCTCAAAGTCATCCAATCCACGTGCAAGATAGACCCAAGGACTTCAATGTAATAGAGCAGAGGTCAGCATTTACCTTACAAAAAAAGGTTCTATCAATAAAATTTTATAGGAACATAGCCATACCCATTTGTTCATGCATTGTCTACAGCTGCTTTTGTGCTACACCGGCAGAGCCAAGTAGCTGTGACAGAGACTATATGGCCCACAAAAGGGAAACAATTTGCTATCTGGCCCTCATAGCAAAAATTTGCTGATCCTGCCATAGAGTATAAAACATTTTTGGAGACAGTTTCAGACTCCACGTTGCAAATGACCTTTAAGGAATGACCATTTGTTACATTCTTAGCGTAGTCTCGAAGAAGAACATCCACAACTGTCTGAAAAGGAATCAAAATACTGCTCCATTTCCCACTATATATCTGAGTGAGGCCAGGCTTTTTTTTAATATACTTCAACCAAACAACATACTACAGCAGATGGAACACAAGAGCAAATATATAATCTGCTGTGTGTGTTAAGCCAGACATTAAGGAGATTTGCCAAAATGTGAAACAATGCCTCTTGTCACTAAATTATTTTTTGTTTTAGAAGATAAATTTTTTTTCACACAAATACATCTATGTTAATGGGTAACAGGTTTATTTTTAGTGAATTAATGAATATATATGTAAAATTTCTCTGAGTTTCAATTAATAATGTGGTAAATATTGATAGATACAACTTATTTTTTTATTTTATTTATTTTTATTTTTATTTTTATTTTTATTTTTTTTTGAGACAGAATCTCACTTTGTTGCCCGGGCTAGAGTGAGTGCCATGGCGTCAGCCTAGCTCACAACAACCTCAAACTCCTGAGCTCAAGCGATCCTCCTGTCTCAGCCTCCCGAGTAGCTGGGACTACAGGCATGCGCCACCATGCCCGGCTAATTTTTTGTATATATATATTTTAGTTGTCCATATAATTTCTTTCTATTTTTAGTAGAGACGGGGTCTCGCTCTTGCTCAGGCTGGTCTCGAACTCCTGACCTCGAGCAATCCACCCGCCTCGGCCTCCCAGAGTGCTAGGATTACAGGCGTGAGCCACTGCGCCCGGCCACAACTTATTTTTTTAAAAAGCTTGTTGGAGTCCTCACGAATTGTAAGGGCATACGGGCCCCTGAGACCGGACAGTGTGAGCACGGCCAGCGCAGACCTCGGGCAGGTTCAGGGCTGGTGGCTGCGCTGTCCCCCCGTCCAGCCCCGCCTGTTTTCTGTTGACTCCGTCACTCTCAGCATTGTGGCTTGTTCTCTTCCAGTGGCTCCCCTCAGGGCACCAAATGGACACCCAGAAGTGACAGAAAAAACTGCTGCGACAGTTCCTGACATCACGGGTAGAAAAGGCGCTATTTCTTTTGGCCCAACTATTTTTCAAAAGCAAGGAAAACCCTTTCCAGAACTAGTGTACTATTTACTTGTTACCCCAAAATGCCTCATTCAGAAGGGTGTAGAAGACGTGGTTGATTCCAGACCAACTGCTCTGCTGTAAAGGACTAGAGGAAGGGACAAAATATCCGAAACGACTGTTCTCGGTCCCTGGAAGACAGATCCCAGTGACTGCTGCCTCTGAGGGAAGAGAAACAGCGAGCGGAGCCCTACGTTCACTCCGTTTTTTGCCTGAGAGGCTTTGTACGGTGCAGGGAAAAGGAATCCGAGCAGAGCGCAGCGGCTGAGAGGACAAAGACAGGTGTCTGAAGGCGGAGGGGGGTTGAATTTTCAGCGCTACATCAGCAAATAACTCCATACGTATGTATGCGTGTGCCCTTGAAGATTTTGGCTGAATGCTAGGCTGTGATGTGCAGGTGAGACTCTACAAAGGCCGTGCAAAGACCGGCTGCCAGGGTCAAGAGCCACCACTGCGTAATTATAGCTCACAGCAACCTCAAACTCCTGGGCTTAAACGATCCTTCTGCCTCAGCCTCCCGAGTAGCTGGGACTACAGGCATGTGCCACCATGCCCAGCTAATTTTTCTATATATATATATTTTAGCTGTCCATATAATTTCTTTCTATTTTTAGTAGAGATGGGGTCTTGCTCTTGCTCAGGCTGGTCTCAAACTCCTGACCCACTCTCTACAAAGAATAGAAAAATGAACTGGTCGTGATGGTGCACACCTGTAGTCCCAGCTACACGGGAGCCTGAGGCAGGAGCATGGCTTGAACCCAGGAGTTTGAGGTTGCAGTGAGCTATAATGATGCCACTGCACTCTAGCCCAGGATACAGAGAAAAACTATTTCCAAAAAAAAAAAAAAAAGAAAGAAAGAAAATCAGATCCACACAAAAATGGAGAACACTGGGAATGTTAAATATGTGGGCAAATTTAAAAGTGAGCATGAGGAGAGAAGTAAAGCACACGTCTTCGTGCCTACATACGCACGCCTCAAATAGGGTCTAGAGCAAATTTTAGGAGCCCAGCAGACACCTTAGCATCTCCAGAGTTGCCGAAGTGGCTGGTGGTGCTAACATAACTTCTGAGGCTGGGCTTGAGGCTGGCAAGCCCTCCAGGGACCTCAGCCACTAGAAGAGACTCAGTCATGGGACTGGAGTTTGTGGGACCTAGAGATTCCAGCTAACTTCCAGGCTACGTGTGGCACTATCCTCTCCACAGCCTGCCTAGTAATGGCTTGACCTTGACTCTGGCTCTTATTCCAATCTGATTTGGGGTCTACAAACCCATTGTGGCTATGTCCCTTAATTTAGACACTAGCCCAGAAGTTTTGCTTGATGACATATGGAGGAAGGATAGAAGGACCAGCCAGTCTCCTTATGCTGCCAGTGGTTAGGGACTATGACATTGTGTCCAATTCCTTCTTTAGGCCATTTCCCCTGTGTTGCATAATGTTTGCTATGTCTGCTGTGAGCTTCAGACAATTGGTATTGACCTTTTCCCTTAACGTGGCCACCCTGGGAGTCTTAGGAAAATGTGTTATGTGAGTGAAACACAAGCTGGAATGTGCCAGCCAAGTGCAGCCACCAAGATGATTCACACATGCCCCAGAAAGCTGATTGAACTAGTTAGTTCAATTCCAGTTTCTTGTCTGGAGACTAGACAGGTCCTGTCCCTCCTGTCTGTCCTTCCCATTGTCACCAGATCAGCCTTTGCAAGCCATCACTCTATGTTATGGACTACTTATATTGTGCCCTCCCTCCAAATTTATATGTTGAAACCCTAATCCCCAAAGTGATGTCTTAGGACGTGTAGCTTTTGGAAGGTGAGTAGGTCATAAGAGTGGAGCCTCATGAGTGGGATTCGGGCCCTCATAAAAGAGGCCTTGGGGAGCTCTCTTTCTGCCATGTGGGGACATAAGGAGAAGGTGGCTGTCTGCCACCCAGAAGAGGGCCCTCACTACAACCTGGCCATGCTGGCACCCTGATCTCAGACTTCCAGCCTCCAAAACCGTGAGAAATAAATTTCTGTTGTTTATAAGCCACCGCAGTACTTTGTTATAGCAGCCCCAATGGACTAAGGCACTCTGATACCATGTTACCACCCTGTTCAAAATCAGAACTGTCTTCTAATTTGCCATTGCCTTTATTCACACAGAGTGGCTGTCAAAGTGTTTGAAATGAGGCCCAGGGTTAAGGGATCAGGGAAAGAGCTAAGGGTCGCGATAGATGATGTACCAGTGGACGAGAAAAATGCCACGTGCACTTGGAGATGCCGAAGGGCTCGTGTCTTTCCACTGTTGCCAGAGGAATTAAAAGATCATTCTTCATTTCAGGCATTTGCATTACAAAAGCAATGCAATACCAAAATATCAAAAGTAGGTTTGACCTACCAACTCTGACACCACAACATACTATATATACCCCTTCTTAGTCATGACCCTGCAGATATGGGGTCATGGAAACTTACAAGTTTACACACCGAAGCTGATTACTTCAAACCTTCATTACGTTACATTTTTGCTGATTCTATTTTACCACATGTCTTTGTTTTAGGGTGTTTTAGTTGTGTGTGTGCGGTTTATGAATGAGGGTTGTGATTTCAAAAGAACAAGAAAATAAAATATTTTCCCAAACCCTTCTCTGGTAAAAAGAAAGAATTGGCTCTTAGCCATTCAATGTCACAAAAGTGAAATGATTACAACAGCTGCCAAATTAGGAAAGATTTAGCCATTCCAACCATTAGGTGAAGCAAGACAGAACTCGTTTTAGAAACTGCAGAGTTTGGATTCCGTTTTCATCTCATATATCCAAAGTTGGGAGAATTTCAGGGTGGGCGCGGATCTGAAATTCCCGGCTCACTCCATTTCTAGGGGTAGCATGGTCCCCCAGTCCTTCACTTGCCTCCTTGGTGTTCTGCTCGTCCCGTCCTGATAGGGTTGTTATTGATTCTGTCCTGACAGCTGAGCTGTGAAATGTTACATCCCAGGGCTGACGCACATTCGCCCTGGAACGTTTTCCATTCCTCAGCAGTCTGGGACCAGCCCTTTGCCAGCTGCTGGGAGTCGAAGCAACGCCTTGGACGCAGGTCAGGTCCACGGGCATCTCAGACGGGAAAACCTGAGGCAGGAGTTCCTACCAGGGGCGTAGTACTTAGACCAAAATGCAGTTCAGCAAAAATTTGTTGATGGGGAAATGCCTGAGACATTTCTCTTCACTTGGGAGACTTAAAGTTCAGTGGAGAAAGAAACTGACAGAATTTCCATGTAAAATTGTCAGAACCAAAGGGAGCTCAGGAAATCCGCCTGGGTTCCAAGAAGACTCCCTGAAAACAGCGGTGGGGAGCTTCAGCTTGAAGACGATGAGTGATCAGTGAAGTGACAAGGGCGAGCTCAGAAGAGAGCAGGAGCCCAAGGTTGGCCTCTGGGGACTGGGGAGCAGAGAAAGGTTTCCGGTACGGCAGGGCGTGAGGCAGGGGGAGGGGTAATGAGGGCACAGGTCTGCTTGCCGAGGGTATTAAATGCCGTACCAGGGCACCTGCACTTCATGCCGCAGGGAAACGGGAGAATTTAAGAGAGAGATAACAGGGTCAGGCTTTCATTTCTGCCATCACTCTAGCTGCAGCACAACAGCGGGAACTTTTCCTCGTAGCACAGTGCCTGTTCCATGGCAGGTGCTCAGTAAGCATCTGTTGAATGAATGGTCAGTGAAGAAAGGAAAGTAAAATTGCTTTTAATGGGCTTAATGGGCTTGTAGCAAGAAGTCCAGTTCATGAAACTCTCCAGACAGGTGGGGTGGGGGAATTGGACACACCTGTTACAGCCCTCCTGCAGCTTGGTTTCATTTTGGTCTTCCGTGTTGCAAGGGAAAGGATTAATCCTGGGATCTTTGAGCTAGAAGGAGTCAAAGCTCTGCTGACAAGACTCTAGAGCCCTACTCCTCACTGGCTGGCCGGGTAGCAGCGCATCCACGGGGAGCCTGTTCGAAATGTAGCATTTCTGGCCCCAGCCGAGACGGACTGAGTCAGAACCTGCATTTTAACAAGCTCCCAGGTGATGAGTAGGCGGTTCTGAGTAGAGGAGCCGGGTCTAGACTCAGAAGCTCTGCCCTGTGGAAAGACGGTCCAGAGACCCGGGGGTAAGGAAGAAGAGCTGGGGGACTGAGAAATCCCTACCTCCCGGGTCTGCTCTGCTCGGGACGACAGCTGGGCTCACACTAAGAGAAAACTACGGTCTTCTCCAAAAGCCCCAGCAATTTCCTATGACTCGACCTAATACTTGGAGGTGCCCAGAGTGTGACTCATAAGCCACAGTCACTCAGTGACCGCATGGCATCCCCATTTCCTGCTCTCCGGCCTGGGCGCCAGCCCCAGCTCCTGAGGGGAGGTGGACAGGACGCTTGCCTTTAGAGGCGCCGTGTGCAAGGGGAGAGGTTCTGCTGCACTGCCTTGAATGCCATCAACAATGATGATGGCGCAGCCAGTAACAGACTGAGCATTGCTGTGTGCCAGGCACTGTTCTCGGCACTCATTTGGGTTTAACTGAAGTAGAGGTTGGATAATGATCATTCCTATTTCACAGGAACTAGAGCCCAGAGAGGTCAAGTAACTTGTTCAAGTCACACAGCTTGTGAGTGGAATGTCGCCTGCCTATCAGCTGAGCCTGAGGCAGAGCGGCTTGATGCTCTGAGAATCAGACAAAAGCTTTAGCAAAAGAGCTCTTTTTGTTTACTGCGGGACATATGAGCTTAAAGCTAAAGAAACCACTCAGAGGAACTGGACACTTAGTGAGTTGTTTTGAAATGAGTGAAGAAAACTAGGATGCTAAAGGGATGTGGCCACGGCCATGCCACTGAGGGGTAGATGTTTCCCCGCTGATGCCCCACAGCCTCCAGCAGAATCGGGCCCAGCCCCGAGCTCCTGTGGCTGGGCAGGCACAGTGTCCGCACTGGAGGCTGGCGCTCTCCCAGGCCAGCAGCTTTGCCTGAGGGAGCCCGGGCAGGGTCGGAGAGGAGGGGCTGAGGCGGGTGAGGGACACAGGCCGGGGCGTAGAGCCCCCCAGGATACAGGCAGTTGAAGGACCTATTCAAGATGACTTCACACCCCAAAGACAGATGCTGAATGTTCAAGTGGGCAAGTGTCTCCATCTCTGTGGCCCAGGGACAACCTGAGGGTGCAAACGGAACCCCTGAGGCAGTCCAAGAACAGAAGTCCAACCTCGGCCACGCCCAGGGGCGAGAGGAGGAGGAAGCCCATGCCCAGAGCGGGCGAGGCTCCATCCCAGGTCCCCTGTGGTCTGACGGCGGGTCGGCCTGGCACCCCGTGCAGTGTTGAGGTAAGGAGGAGGCCGCGTGAGGGGAGCCCCGTGGGCTGGGCCGGCTGCAGTGATTTGTAGGACAGTCGAGTTGGGATAAGACTCTTGTGGCTTGGAAGTCCTTTGCTTCCAGGATTTAGAATATCTAATTTCTTCAAGGACATTTCTAACCTCATTTTATGGGACTATCTTACAAAGGCGCTTTCCTCACCCGGATGAAGAATTTGGGGGGGGTGTCAGTGAACCCCTAGAGGCCAGAAGTAGTGGTGGCCCTGCAGTGAGCCAGGGGGGCTGCTGTGGGGGCGGGGGATGCCCAGAGGGCAGGGCCGAGGGCCGATGGGAACCTGCGAGGCCCTTCTCTCCTGAACTGAGTCATCCTCCTCCTCTTTTAAACCTTCAGGCCGTGTTTCCCCTTAGCAGAGCCCTGCTCTGGGTGGCACGGGTGGGGCTGGTCCAGGGGGGCCTCCTGTCACTCCCACCCCAGTCTCGGGTTATCTCTGAGCCCCTGCTTCTGTAGGAGGCCTCAGAAGTAGGGACGGAGGAAACTCGCCAGTTCCAAAGATAACCACATCTTCTGTGTCTTCTTAAAATTTCCAATTGAACCATTGAATACAGGATTCCGCACTTAAAAAAACAAAACACCAACATTCTGTTGAAGAGCAGCAAGGCACACACGTCGGTGCCCTATAACGAAGGAAGCTCCGCTCGCAGAGCCTGCTGCAGGCGAAGCCGGGCAGCCGCTCCCGGCCCTCCTCCCCGGCCAGCACGCACATCAGCGCCTGGCTTTTACGAGAGTAGCCACACAAAGGGGCATGATTGTGTGAGGCGCCAGCCTGCCAGTCCACCCAGGGGAGGGGATGGCAGACTCACACTTCAGGAATGCAGGAAGGCTCCCTGCAGCCCCCTCGTTCAGCAGGAGAAGGGAAAGCTGTCGTCCGCTGTGTCTCCCGGGAGAGGAAGACATGGAATCTGCACCAGGCACCAGCCATACCGTCTTCCGCCCAGAGACCTGTCAGAGTTGCTAGGGGAGGAGGGAAACAAATAAAGGAAAAGGAGGCCAGGCTACCGGTGCTGATGAGAAGCATGAGCTCTGTGGAGGAGACAACCCTCATTTTCTAGCTGCAGTTTCTTTAATAACATCTCTCAGCTCTTTCGAGAGCCATTGTTTGAGTTAGTCCATCTTCCTCCAAAAACCCGATTCTTGTTAACATGTGAATTCCATTAGACCTTCCAATTTGGGGGGATGTAAATGTTGCTTCCGCTATGAAAATTACCCTGATTTCCAGCCAATGAGAGTGAGTTGATGTCTTCTCTGTGTTTCCATAGCATCTTCACAGCATGTGCTGCAGCCCGAGTACAGCTACTTGTGCTTATATTTATTCCTCCCTCCACCGCAGCTTGGAAACTCCCTGGAGGCCGGTGTGTGTTTGTTCCTGTTCATATGCTTAGCACAGTGTCGTGCACATAGCAGGTACCCAGCAAATATTTGTTGAAGTAAATGGATAATAAAATAGAAACCTGATTGTTGGAACCATGAGACAAGAGATTTGAGAAATGACCTGATTTGGGGACAGGTGGAAGATCTTGGTGGTGGGACCATGGTTTTGAATCTCCCTTAACCCTTCTCCCCTCACCTTTCTCCTCCCTGCAAACAGAGAAACAAACCCTATGAAGTCTCAAACTAAAAAAATCAAAATTCCCTTTAGAACAAGCCTTAGAGTGAAGAAAAACTGCTGGAAGCAGATTCCAGATGAAGTAAGATAGGATTAATAGCAGCAAAGGAAAGAGAGGATCCAGTTAAAAATAAGGGAGGGGCATTGAAGCAGAACTCCCAGAAAGTCATTAAAAAAAATAATTTCCTGAAAGCAACAGAAGGGGGAGCTATAGAGCCATGCAGCTATTAAACTTTGGAGGCCTTTATCTTCCTCCTCAAATTACAGAAAAATTCATTTCACTTAAAAATGTGGGCCCTGCATGGTGGCTTGTGCCTGTAATTCCAGCACTTTGGGAGGCCGAGGCAGGAGGATTGCTTGAGGCCAGGGGTTTGAGACCAACCTGGGCAATATAGTGAGACCCCCCTCTATAAAAATAAGCAAAATTAGCCAGGCATGGTGGTATGTGCCTATAGTCCTAGCTACAAGGGTGCCTGAAGTGGGAGGATTGCTTGAGACCAGAAGAGGCTGCAGTGAGCTATGATGACACCACTGCACTCTGGCCTTGGCAATAGAGAAAGACCTTGTCTCAAAATAAATAAATAAATAAATAAAGCAACAGAAAAGGATCATTGTCAAATCCCATACAAAATTGTTAATAAAAGCAAGAAGAATTAGGAGCAAAATAATGTATCTCCAGATGAAATTATACCAGAAAAACAACATATCCAAACTTCTGAAAATGGTAACCTAAAATTTCAAAATGGCTAAAAAATAAAAATAAAAAAATCAAAGAAAAGCTAACATATGGAAGAATAAATAAATTAAAATTATAAATACTCTGAAATTAGACTCTTGTAGAAAAGAAAAATCTGTGAAAACAAAGGAGAAAAAACCTCAGAAAAGTGGTAGAAATAAGGAAAATCATAAATGAAGTCCAAACTAAAAGATGCACAAGAGCAAATAAACAGATGAGATACTTCTGTAAGAGAATTAGTAGATGGAAAGAAAGAAAAAACATTTAATAAAAAGGAAATGAAGAGAAGACTTCTGCTTTCAGCCAAGATGGAGCAACAGGAATTGGATTTACCCTCCCAACTGAAACAACTAAAAAACTGGGCAAAATATATGCAACAGTGGTTCTCAGGACATTGGACATGGCCAATGAATGACAGTGACCCCTGAGAAAAGGGACACAAATGAGGTCACCATATGATTTCCCCAACTTACTATCTGGAGGCATTTTCTGTGTTGAAGTGCAGGAAGGGGAACCCAGACAGAGCTTGGTGGTCTCATTGAGTTAAAGACAGAAATCAGAATTCAGAGAGTTCAAGTTAGACTTCAGAGAACCCAAGTCAGCTAGAATCACAGAGTAGAATCCTGAAGTGGAAGAAGTGGAAGGAATTTCACAGAGAGAAGTCTGGAGGTCAGCAGAGAGGTCCTCTTCAGCCTCCAGCTGAGAATTGATATGCACAGGCAAGATAAGAAACCTCGTGAGAATAAGGAAACAGTGGGGAAAGCAGTATACCAAACAATTCCTTGAGCCCACACATGGATCCGACTAGTCTGTGTTCCTATGGGCTAGAACGGAAACACCTCAAGCATGGGGTATTGCCTTAATAATGGGATTAAATTATCCCTAGAACAAAATCTGCTTTGGACTTGTCCTAGCAAAGTTTAAAAGCAAGTTTCAAAAGGACCCAATTGATTCCATGTTATGTAATTGTGTGCCAGAACAATGTCCAACAATGCTTAAAGGACTACAAGACAACTCAGCACTCAACAACATACAGTCCACAACATCTGACATCCAATTGAAATAGGCAAAGCAGCAAGAAAATATGGTCCATACCTAGGGGAAAAATCAGTTAATAGAAACAGACCTAGAGATGACAGAAATGATGCAATTAGGGGCAGCTAGTATAAATATGCTCCATATGTTCAAGAAGGTAGAGGAAAACATGAAGAGGTGAGAAATCGACAATTTTTAAAAGACCCCATTAGAACTTCTAAAGATTAAAAATATAATATCTGAGTGCAAAATACTCATATAAGGTCAACAGCAGATTAGACGCTGTGGAAAAGATTAGTGAGCTTGAAGTAGAAACTCTGAAGCACAGAGAGAAAAAAGACTGAGCACAAAATGAACAGATCATTAGTAAACTGTCAGACAAAATAAAAAATATATAAAATACATATAATAGGAATCCCAGAATAATATGGAGCACAGAAATTTTTTTTTAATTTTATAAATTTGATGAAGTCTCATAGATTCAAGAAAATAAATGAACCCAAGTAGATCAAAGTGTAGAGGAAACCACACCAAGGTACATCAGATTGTAACTGCTGGAAAATAGTGATAACAAAATAATATTCAAAGCAGCCAGACAGCAAATAAAACAATACATACAGGGAAACAAATTTGATAATTAGTAGTGACTGCTCATCTTATACAGCGAAAGTCAGGCAACAATAGAATGACATCTTTAAAGTGTTGACAGAAAACTAGTTGTCAACCTAAAATTCTATATCCTGTAAAAATATCTTTCAAAAATAAGGCAAAATAAAGACTTTTAAAGCCAAACAAAAGTGAGAGATTCATTGCCAATAGACTTTACACTACAAGAAATGTTAAAGGAAGTTCTGCAGGGGGAAGGGAATGTGGATCCACCCAAAGAAGTGAAGAGATCTGAAATGGTAAATATGTGGATGGACATATTTTTCTTAGTTTTTAATCTCTTAAAATGATAGCTGTTTAGAGCAAAAGCAATAACAATGCATGTCAGGGTTTTTGAAATACTGAACCCCCTTGCAGTTGAAAATCCACTTATAACTTCAAACTCCCCCAAAACTTAATTTCTAATAGCCTACTATTAACTGGAACCCTAACTGAACATAAACAGCCAATTAACACATATTTTGTTTGTTCCATGTATTACATACTATATTCTTATAATTCTGTATTATAGACTATATTCTTAATGTAAGCTAAAGAAAAGAAAATGTTTTAAGAAAATCATAAGGAAGATAACTACATTGACTATTCATTAAATGGAAGTGGATCATCATAAAGATCTTCATGCTCATTATCTTCACATTGAGTAGGCTTGATGAGAAGGAAAACTTGGTCTTGCTGTCTCGGGGGTGGCAGAGGTAGAAGAAAACCCACGTATAAGGGGACCTGTGCAGTACAAACCTGGGTTGTTCAAGGGTCAACTGTATGTGGAAATGAAATGTGGCTACAAGAGTACGGAAGCCAGTAGGGGTAGATGGAAGTGCACCATCGTCAGGGGCTCACACTCTGCATGAGTGGTGTGGTATTATTGGATGGTAGATTGTGATAAATTGAAGATGTATATCATAAACCCTACAGCACCTGCTAAAAACATAAACATTAAATAAACCAGGAGTGGAGATAAAAATGGAATTTGAAAGTGCTCATAGTAGGGAACCACTAAACAACAGCCAACCTTGAAGCAAAAATGTCAGGACTAGAACTGAAATTGTCTGACTCCTAAGACTGTGCTCTTATTGTAACAAAAATGCAAAGAATGTGCACAATAAAGCATCAGAGTTTACTGATTTCTCCGAAAGGGTGGAACCTTAACATGACTTTAAGAACTGAGAAGCAGCTGAAGGAGGAGTGAAGGAGGATGATTAGGGAGGGACGATGGCATACGCAAGGTGAAGGTGGGAGACAGGAAGTACTGTGTTTGCAGTGGGACAACAGGGTCCACACAGAAGGTAACGAGAACATGTTCAGCGGTGAGGGGGTGTGCCGGGTGGTCAAGTGCCATGTTCAGCGGTGAGGGGGTGTGCCAGGTGGTCAAGTGCCATGTTCAGCGGTGAGGGGGTGTGCCGGGTGGTCAAGTGCCTTGAATTTGGACTTGAGCCTGTGGGCAAGATGGAACCCACGAGGATTTGCTTATCTCTGCACAGCCCCTCTTCACTGGCTGTAATCACTTCTTTCGGTGTTAAATTGCAAAAGTCATTCACTTGGAGTCAGAAAACCTGGGTTTCTTTGCAGGTTCTCCACTTAGAGCCGAATGATTCTGGGACAAGTTACTTAATCTAAGCCTGAGTTCTTTCAGGAAGTTGATTCCCTAATTGATGAAATGACTAATCACTTGGCCCTTTCTTGTCCACCTCACAGGAGGACACGTGATCCAGGCTAGTCAATCGCTGCCTCCCGCCCCCACCCTGCCTTTCTTTTTTTTTTTTTTTTTTAAGAAAGAGGGTTTTGCTCTATCACCCAGGCGGGTATGATCACAGCTTACTGTCCCCTTGAACTCCTGGGCTCAAGCGATGATCCTCCAGCCTCTGCCACCTGATTGGCTGGGACTGCGGGTGTGTGCCACCGCACCTGGCTGTGGGTCCTTCTTTTCTCAGGTTCTCCAGCACTAGGGTGGTATGAGCCTCAAGTTGCCACCATGTGGGGAGATCTTGCCAAAATATAAAGACAAAACAGGAGAATGCAAAGTCAAGAGGGTAATAATGAATAAGTTCTGATGACATGATTAGAGGCTCCAGAGGTAACTATGATGGAACCTGAACCACCTGCCCCTGGGCTTTTCAATTATATGAGCCAATGATTTCCTACCCTTACCCCTTTTGTAAGCAAGTTTTGGACTGATTTCAGACACAACCAAAGGCACCCAAACTATACAGCATTCCTGTGAGGATTAAATGAGGTAAACATGTAAGAAACAGCACATGTTCAATAAATACTGGCTATTAATAAATACTTTTTTATTACTATGTAGCCTAATCCTACTTAATCCTCTATATAAGCAGATATTAAGAACTCTGTTTTATTGAGGGATTTAGAGAGGTGAAGTAACTTGTTAAAGGGTCCCAAAGTTGACAGAGGTCACTGTTGAGATCTCTCCCCACCCAACACTGTAGACTATAGTAACGTGTGTAGCTATAGATACACAGTAGATACTCAGTAAATGTGGATTCCCTTCCTTTTCCTGCAAACCAAGATCCTAAGACCATGTCTATGTACCTAGAGATTTACACAAAAGCAGAGTTGTAAGGTTGCTTCTCTAGACGCTGCTCACTTAGATATAATTTGCTTTTCAGAGCTGCGTCTTTTAATGATCTGACCTGCTGAAGGCTCCTCCTTGCAGCTGACCTCCCAGATTCTCAGCCACCTCTGGATGTGGACGTCTAACATATTCCCTGGCCCTGGCCTGCCCTCCAGCCCTTTGACTTGTATTAGTCCCTGTCATCTACCAATTTCTTCCTGGCCACGTCCTCTGAGTGACCATGCCAATCCCATTGGGATTCATGCCCCGTGTGCACCCTGGGACCCTCTCTTCTCACTCAATTCACCATAGTAGTCTTGGTGTTTTCAATGACCAGGCAAGCAACTCACAGAGAACATTCGTGAAAAAAAAATCCCACTGCCTTAGCCAACAAATGTTCATGATCAGTATAATCTGGTGTGAATGTTTCATTGTATATCATTGAAAGGAATTTCCCTAGAAGTCATGGATATGTGCTGTCATCAATCAATGAAAAGTTAGAAAGGCCTGAAGGTAAGGAGAGAAAACGTTTTGACCCAGAAATTTGGACCAAGAAAACTTCTTTCACTTAGTCCTCAGCTCTGTTTTAGCAAATGAGGGCTCTTTCTTAGCATGAAACACTTTGCAAATTTATGTTTACAGAGAGCACTGGAAGAGGAACTAAGAGACCAGGTTAATGTCACTTCTTAGCCACTCTCTAATTATGGAAGAAACTGCTGGTTACTTACCCAGTGCCCCTTCTCTAACGGAACTTATAAATTGTTGAGGGGATAATGTGCCCAGCTCAAAGACTACTTTGTTCAGCTCTCCTGTGGAAGAGTGTGGCCAAGGAAGTGCAGGCCCAAGTCAGTGGGAGGATCCTGGCACAGATCACCGGAGGTGGCTGACTCAGCTGGGAGGTGCCTTTTTGCCCTCCCCGTTTCCCATCCTTCTTGCCTGCAACCAGGTACCATGGCCAGAGCTGCTGCAGTGGCCACCCTGCGGCCTGAGAACTTGAGGTGGCAGCCACTGGCAGTAATCAGAAGAGCAGAACGAAAAGAGTGTGGGGCAGTGAGGATATTGTGGAGCTACACTGCCTGGGCTGTGTGTCTCTAGACATTTTCTTGGTTAAGTGAAAGGAAAAAAATAACCCATCATCATTGTTACTAGCAGCTAAACATCAGCCCTAACTGATACAGTGAGCTAGGAACATTGCTCACTTGGGGCCTTTGTTTCCTTATTTATAAACTGATGAGGTCATATTAGAAAATCTCTAAAGTTCCCTCCATTTCTAAAACTCTGTGATGCTAAGTCTTTTTATGAATGCACAGTACAAAATGCCTAAGGCTTGCCTGATCTCTATTCCATCTTGGCCTTACAGGCAAACCTGAAAGTGTGTGTGCATCCTTAGGTGGAAGCCAAAATGATTATGAACACAGGGTTGCTGCATGAACCAGCAATTCCACTCCTAGGTCTATACCTGGGAGAAATTAAAACACAAACACACACACACACACACACACACACACTCACAAACACATGAATGTTCATAGAAGCATTATTCTTAATAGCCCCAAAGTGGAAACAACCCAAATGTCCATCAACAGATGAATGGATAAACAAAATGGGGTCTATCCATACAATGCCATTTTTCCACCATTAAGAGAATGAGGTACTGACATATGCTACAACATGGATGACCCTTGAAAACATTCTATTAAGTTAAAAAAAAAAGCCAGACAGAAAAGACTACAAATGGTATGATTCCATTTACAGGAAATGTCCAGAATTAGTGATTTCCAGGGTTCCCAGGGGTTGGGGTGGCAGGGAAGATGTGGGAGAGGGAAATGGGGAGTGACTGCCAATGGGTATGGAGTTTTATTTTGGGGTGATGAAAACGTTCTGGAATTACATAGTGGTGATGGTTGCACAACTCTGTGTACGTACTAAAACCCACTGACCTATATATAGTCTTTCAAGTGGCGAATTTTACGGTATGTGAATTATAGCTCAATTAAAAGAAAAAATGACTATGAAGCATTTGGACTGGAATAGACTGCACCAAAATAAGCTTCTCTGGGTACATATCAGAAAGCACACCTTCAGAGAAGCACGAGGAGTGGGGAGGCAGGGAGGCAGGGAGGCTGGGAGGCTGGGAGGTGGAGAAACAATGGTATGAGTGAGTCTTTTCAAGTGAATGGCTCGACTTTGGGGCACATTTAGAAAAGCATGACCTCACGATAGGACATCTCTTCCATACAAAAAGAAATCAGCCTCACAGGAGTTGTCAAACAGCTTTGTCTAGCGTATAAGTCACATTTTAACTAAAATGGGTGTGTACAAGGTGGCACTCCAGAGTTTTCTCTAACTTCCTACTCTTTTTCACAGTAACTACCCCCTCGTAGAATGTTCCTCTTGCACCACATTTGCATTCGAGCATTGTGTAGGTGTTTTAGAACCGGGAAGTTCGGCAGCACCTGTCCAACAGGGACCCCGTTATAGACAAAAGGTTTGGCACTGTATCTGTGCCCAACCCATCCGGGAAAGTTGAGCGGGACCAAGGCACACTGCCGGGTTTTGCCTTGATGCCAGGAAACTCGTCTTCCCCTTCTTCATAATCCTCATGTGGCTTTGTAGATAACAGAACCTAAGTGATGCAGCTGTAGAGAAAAAAGCACTAGGTTCTGAGACCCGACCTGCACAGAAAGCATTCTGGGATCTTAGATAAAATCTCTGTGGAGTGGGTGAAGAGAAACAATTTTTTAAAAAGTTTCCAATCCTGTTTCTTTACTTACACAATAAAGATGGAAAATGGTAAGATCTTTTAACATTACTTCTAGTTCAAATCGCTACTAACACACTTTTAGTGATAAAATGGGGAATCTAACAGTCTTACATCATCCCTGGGACTGATGAAGAGGCACAGGCCAATTTAGAGCACCCTGGGGTTTTAGTTCCTCTCAGACCTCAAGGAGACTCCAACTCCCCCTCCCTAACCCTAACCGCTGAATCCTGCATCTTACCCAGTGGGTCTTATAATTTGGGTACTGTGCCTGTTCAGAAGTGAATATCCTTCTTAGGGCACATCAGGGAGGGAGAGAACATTTCTTCTGGGAAGCTTTGAAAACAGACACACCTCCCACCACCACCACCATCACCACCAACCTCACTACCATCACCACCACCACCGTCACCACCACCAAATAACATCACTGAATGGTAACATAAAAAATGAAACTAATGGTTCCAAAATAGTTTCTTAATCTAAGGCCTTACTCTGAGTATTTTCCTCATTTTGAACTGTTTTTTCTAAGTATACATTTAAAGTCGATATTATGCCCCAAGAGCATGTGCTTGGCTGGTCAGTTTGGCACCCACTGTTCTAATCATGCCAAAATACGCTTCAGCAGTGCAGACATGAGTGTGCTGACAGGCTAGCAGGCTGGCCTGCTGGTGCCTGCCTGTCCCCTTCTCACCAGGTAGAAGAGAAGCAGGACACTTCCAGTATGCCAATGAGCGCTTGGATACAATCCCACCATTCTCCAAAGGTACTTACTGATCCCATGAATGACAGGTTGTAGGGAAAGCACAGCCAAGGAGAGATCCAGGGGGCCTTGGCAGCTGCCTCAAGTGTTCGGGGCATTTAAAGCCAATGTCACCCTTCAATTAGGCTGTTGGAAGCTTTACACCAGCTCAGCAGGAATCACACCTGCCAGTTTGCTGTTAAATATAGAAAATTGGAGCTAAAGCCACTGGCTTCTGACCCATTTGACCCTACCCATCAAGGTTTTGTGATATACAATACCTATAAAGTAAACTGCTGCTCTTTTCCATTTATGGAAGCCATGTGGTAGAATTAACTTATTTTCACAGTATTTAGAATGATACTGCTCATGGTTTTCTTTGAAACTATTTTCAAATATTATTTCAGCCCTTCTAATAATGGAAATCCTTTACCTACACTCTTTTCTTTTTCTTTTTTTAACATTTAAGTAAGAGTAGAACTAAGCAGAATGAAAGGGTCATTTTCTTTTTTAATCTTGAATTTGTCTAAAAATTAGAAAAATCTTAAACAGTTTTCCTGATTTTTTTCTTCCTATATGGATATTTAAATAAGTTTTATACATTTATGATTTATACTCTACTTCTCTTCCCAAAATGAGAAACTGATTGGCCCAGATTAAAGCAGAGTATCAGCACCATTTTGATAAAGTATAATTTATACTTCCATAGAAGTATCTATGAAAATCAATCATATTGAAGTCCCATAGCTTCTTTAGTGGTTAAGCCTAGAGTCAGACATGGGCTCAAATCCCAAATCCCAGCTGTGCATGACAAGAATGCAACAAACTGTGTAAACACATTTGGTAGAAGAAAACGTTACTTGAAAATGAGCCTATTAGCTATTTTTAAATCTGTGGCAATTCCTAAATACTAGTGATTTCATGAACTTAAACAGGCATACACCTCTTGACAGAAAATTCCATCTACAGAAATTTACAGAACAGCTATCCCCTAGTACGCAATGATGAATGCACAGAATTACTCATTGTGGCACTACGCTGTAAGAAAAAAAGTATAAACAACCCAAATGTCCATTGGTAGGGAATCAGCTGACTAAAACATGGCACAACTACATAATGGATGTCATGTATCCATTTAAAGAGAAGCTCTCTGTATCTTCAAAATGCTGTTTAGTGAAAAAAGGAGGCCATAGAACAGTGTGTTAGTATCACACCATGTGAGTGAAGAAAGAAAAAAGGGAAATCATTTACATAGATTTGAAAATATATGAAATATTTCTGCAAGGATATAAGAAAGATAACTGTGATATGAATGGTTTCCCTTCAGGGAGGAAACTGTATCAAGGAACACAGCAGAAAGGGATACTAACTTTCCACTCTCAGAATTCTGCACTACCAATATGTAGTAACTATTCAAAAAAATTTTTTTGTGAAGGAAATACATAGTAAGAGTCCTACATGAAAACACAATGTGCTTTCAAGCAGGCAGACTTTAAACTAATAAAACATTTACTTAAAGGCATTTTAAAACTTGGACTGATCTCCCATCTTAAATTGGATATGTCTTTAGTTGGCTCAATTTTACCATACCGAAAGGGTAAAATCATTTCAGCTTTTACTTATCCTTTCTCTTTTTAAAGGAAAAATTTAATATAATGTATTCATAAAGTTAATTTAAATTGATAATAGTGAACTCAAGAAAGAGAAAAAGGAAAAGAAAGAAAAGAGGACAGACACCATTCAGACACAAACGTTTATGTGATTTTAGCCATTACAACAGTAGCTCAGAAATATCTCAAATGTTACATTGATGTCATCAATATTACAAAAAGAGGGAAAAAAAAGTGACAGGCAACAGTGAAGAGCACCAGAGAACCAGCGCACACACCTACAGTAGACCATGCTGCTTTCGCTCAACTGCCCAGATATTTTCACGGGTAAGCCCCCCACCCCCTCACTTTCCTCCGTAGCTTTCCCTAAGCTGCTCCACCCTGTGAATTTACGCCTCGTCCTCGCCCTCCTCCTCCTCGAACTCCCCCTGTTCGTCGGCCGTGGCGTCCTGGTACTGCTGGTACTCGGACACCAGGTCGTTCATGTTGCTCTCGGCCTCGGTGAACTCCATCTCGTCCATGCCCTCGCCCGTGTACCAGTGCAGGAAGGCCTTGCGCCGGAACATGGCCGTGAACTGCTCCGAGATGCGCTTGAACAGCTCCTGGATGGCCGTGCTGTTGCCGATGAAGGTGGCCGACATCTTCAGGCCGCGGGGCGGGATGTCGCACACGGCCGTCTTCACGTTGTTGGGGATCCACTCCACGAAGTAGCTGCTGTTCTTGTTCTGCACGTTGAGCATCTGCTCGTCCACCTCCTTCATGGACATGCGGCCGCGGAAGATGGCAGCCACCGTCAGGTAGCGGCCGTGGCGCGGGTCGCAGGCGGCCATCATGTTCTTGGAGTCGAACATCTGCTGGGTGAGCTCGGGCACCGTGAGGGCGCGGTACTGCTGGCTGCCCCGGCTGGTCAGCGGCGCGAAGCCCGGCATGAAGAAGTGCAGGCGCGGGAAGGGCACCATGTTCACGGCCAGCTTGCGCAGGTCTGCGTTCAGCTGGCCCGGGAAGCGCAGGCAGGTGGTGACCCCGCTCATGGTGGCCGACACCAGGTGGTTGAGGTCGCCGTACGTGGGGGTGGTCAGCTTCAGGGTGCGGAAGCAGATGTCATACAGGGCCTCGTTGTCAATGCAGTAGGTTTCATCTGTGTTTTCCACCAGCTGGTGCACGGACAGGGTGGCGTTGTAGGGCTCGACCACCGTGTCCGACACCTTGGGCGAGGGCATGACGCTGAAGGTGTTCATGATGCGGTCTGGGTACTCCTCGCGGATCTTGCTGATGAGCAGGGTGCCCATCCCGGACCCCGTGCCGCCCCCCAGCGAGTGGGTCAGCTGGAAGCCCTGGAGACAGTCGCAGCTCTCCGACTCCTTCCTCACCACGTCCAGGACCGAGTCTACCAGCTCAGCTCCCTCTGTGTAGTGGCCCTTTGCCCAGTTATTGCCGGCTCCACTCTGGCCTGCCAGAGGGAAAGAGAATTCTTAAGTCACTGGTGATTGTATTAAATTCCTTACCTCAAACCCCTTAATATAGATCAATGAGTCAGTGCTCAGATAAGATTATTTTAGGTTGTTGCCAAAATGGCCAGACGCTAAAATATTTGGTCATGGATGTAATTATAAATAAGAACGGCTAGGACACCTGGCTATTAGAAGTTGAAAGGCAAACATATCTTTAGCCTTTATTAAGGCTCGCTGGCACACAACTGGATGTTCTGCTTTCCCTAGTGCAGTCCCACTTCTCCACCCTGAGCTGCCCAGTGTAAAAGAAGCCACTCAAGCTGTCAGCCATGCCAGGCACTCACCAAACACAAAATTGTCTGGCCTGAAGATCTGGCCGAATGGTCCAGACCTGACTGAGTCCATCGTGCCCGGCTCCAGATCCACCAGGATGGCCCGAGGTACGTATTTGTTACCTGCAGGGAACAAGAGCTGACTTAGACTGGAGGCAGAGAGCTCTGCAGAGACCGGCTTCCTTCCTGCAGGCACTGATGTTGCCCCAAACAAAGGAGGACCCACCACCAGGTCCTCAAAGGGCTCTGTTGGCACAGGGGAGCCCACTGAAATACCGCATTCCACAGTCCACTCTCCCCTGGGGCCGCACCCCCGGGTCAGTCCCAGGGGAAAGGGGGGGGGCAATAAAAGACTGAAAGGGGTGGGGCGGGGTAAAGGCAATTACCAGTGGCTTCATTGTAGTATACATTGATTCTCTCCAGCTGCAAATCACTATCTCCATGGTAACTGCCAGTGGGGTCGATCCCATGCTCATCACTGATGACCTCCCAAAACTGAGACACAGAAAGGCTGCATTTAGTCACGCACGACCCCCCAAGAAACGCCTCGCATCACAAAGAAAATCCGCGACTCAGTTCGGACAACCCAACATTTCAGGAGTTTTAAAGGGCGGCATGCTCGGGCATGGCCGCAGGGCTTGTATTTTGCAGGGTCAGAAAGTTGAAACCGGGCGTTTCCCGGGCGAACAGCTGCTCTCGGCGGGAGGCAGGGGTCGTGCGGGGGGTGATGGGGGAGACGCCAGCCACAGCCCGGCGGCAGCGGAGCCCTGCACACCAGGTCACGGCCCCGGGCGGCGGCGGGAGGCGAGGGCGCAGGGACTTCAGCCCGCGGGGGAGGGTGGCCGGGCACGCTAGGGCGCTTAAAGGACCGTGGTTTTAAAGTCAAAGCACGTCCCGCGACCGCGAGACAATTGCTCTCCTCCCCATCCCCCACAGACCGACTCGGGTTCAAACGAGTAAAATCAATTCTCATGTCTCGACTCCTCGAGCTTACTGGCGCGCGAAGCTGCGCAGACACACCCTCGTCTTCGCCAGGCACCCTGCCCAGGTGGCGAGCAGGGAGGGAGGCCGAGGGGTGGTGGCCCGGACTCCAAACGAGGTATAGCAAAAATGAAAGAGCGGTCTCCCCACCCCGCACTGAAAGTCGCCTCCGAGCCCACGCCCCACTAGGCTGCACAAAGCGGCCGGGAAGGTCTGCATTCGGGAGCCCCGGGACCACACCCACGCCCCAGGACCGCTAGGGGCGCTCGGCCCAGGCTCCTGTCCGCGTTCTGCCCACGCCCGGCGCTCGCCCACCTTGGCGCCGATCTGGTTGCCGCACTGGCCCGCCTGGATGTGCACGATCTCACGCATGGTGCCTCGTTAGCTTCTCCCCGGTTTGGTGGCGTCTGGCGGGTCTGTCCGTCCTCCCCTCACACACCCACTGCGGGGTCACCAGGAAGGCGCTGCGGGACCGACCGGCTGAGAGCGGCGGCCGGGCGGGTTCGGCCTTTTATGTGGGGAGGGTGGGGCGGCCGGCGCAGGCCGCGCCCCCAGCCCGAGCCCCCCCAGTCCCCTTCGCGCTGGCGCTCTCCAGGCCGGGCTGACGTAATGCTTAGAGCCCCAGGGACCGGGCAGGGGGCTGGACCACCGGCCCGCAGCCAATCAGCGCGGGCGTGCGGACCCAGAGAGGGGTAGGGGGAGAAGGGAGGGGGCGTGCGCATTGTCTAGAGCTGGCGTGGGGGAGGGACGAGGCAGGGGCTGACTGGGTACGGGGAAATGGGGGAGGGTGTGCACGGCGAGGGCGGTGAAGCGGGGGCTACCAGCGCGGCAGGCCTAGGACCGGGGAGAGCTGGCACTGCAGGAAGAGGTGGGAGGACCGGGGCAGGTGGAGCAGCCTTCAGGTGCTCTGGGTGCCGGCAGGTGGGAGGGTTGAGATGGCGCAGTCTGCTCTGCCAGCTTGGATTGCGGCTCCTACTCGGCCACCTGCCAGAGTTGCCCAAGCCGACCGCCCCTCGTGAGACCACTGCCTCTTTCCACAACTCTGGAGGCCAACGGCTGCCCAGGCGCCGACGCCCCGTCACACAGAGCCTTGGAAGAGGACAGGTGGTCGCGGAAGTCGTGTGTGATCGCGATCCGGAACACCTGCCGCCCAAGAGCACCGGGATGCCCTGCGCCCGGCCTCCAGCTTCGGCCTGTTCTCTCCTTTGTCTCAGTCTAGGACCGCTTGCTCCCTCTCCGTGCGGCCGCATATCCAAGGGTGGAGCGACCTCTGAGTCCCCATCTGGCCCTGCCCGACCCTCTCCTAGAGTCCACAGCGCCCCGGCTGGTACAAGGACCCCTCCATACTGAGGGGTGACTTTGCGGAACAAAAGTCACTCGCGGGACGGAGTGGGTGTGGCTGGCCGCGCAGCGTGGACGGTACGGGGGGCAGAAAGAAGGTGGGGTACAGGGGGCGGGGCTGTCGGCGGAACAAAGGGCTCCCAAAAGCTTGGGATTTGTTCCGCAACTGTGTATTTAAAACCACCCGCCAGGCGCTCCGTCTCTCAGGGCTCGATTCATCTATTGTCAAGTCGGAGGGTGGGTTCCCCGCCCGCCCCGCAGCGGACATTCTCATATTCCTTCGCGGAGGCCACGAGATCCCAGCCTTCCCGGTGCGGGTTGGGGGTGGGGGACACGCCTAAAAGCTGCGGCACCGCGCGTGAGACCACCAAGACCCGTGCGCGTTCATACGAGCGCGTGCGCGCACTTGGAGCCCCAACCCGCTTCGAATCCGCAGTCTCTAGGTATTCGCGGGAGGAGCCGATCTCTTTGTTACTTTTCGTGTGTGTGTGTGTGTGTGTGTGTGTGTGTTTGAGAGAGAGACAGACAGACGAGAGAGAGAGAGAGAGGCGCTAAACCTGCGTGTGTGTGAGGGAGGGAGGGGAAGGGGTGGCAGAAACGTTCACTGCACAACCTGTTCCCTGCAATTCGATAGTTGGAGCAGCTGCCCCCATCCGGGACTGGTGGTTTGCGAGGTGAAGTGACCCCTTTCATCCTCTGGCGAGAGGGGCCGAATGACCCGGGTTCCCGCGGCAGAGGACCGCCTGCAGCTGCTGGTTGAGACCTTCCCAGAACTATCAGCAAGCTGTCATCGCCTCCCTTTCCCGCTGCGGGGTGGGAGGGGAGTTTCAACTCAATTGCAGTGTACAAAGAAAAGTAACAAGAACAAAAGCCCAGCCGCCCACACACAGCCAGGGCGCCCAGACTGGAGCTCGCCGGCCAGAGTTTCCCAGGCGCGGCTGCAGGTGCCCGGGTTAGGGTGGGGTCGAACGACAGGCCAAGCAGCGGAGGGTCTGTCCACATGCCCCACCCGCGGGGTGGGCCTGACCCCGGAGTTTCTAATCCAGATACTACAGATTCGGAAACGCCGAGGGCGAATAATTCTCAAGGTCACCCTGCAAATTAAAGACAGGACTGGGACTGGCATCCCGTCTTCCGGGCGCCCCAGCCCTCGGGGAAGGTGACCGCGGCCCAGCGAAAGGGCTGTGGCAAGTGTTAGCCTCGAGGTGGCAGCTTCGGTGGGATCGAGCAGCGCCGGAAGGAATTGAGCGAGGGCGACACCCGTGCTACGAGTGTAGACGCACTCTGAGCGATCAGCGTCTTGCTGCAAGTGCCAAGAAGCAACCCCGACGCGCGGCGCTCCCGGGGCTCAGCTCCTCGTTGGGAAATGCGAGCCTGCCACCTGCCTCCCTCACCTAACGGTTTCCTTACTCAGCTTCTGTTTCAGAGCCAGATCTCCGCGGAGTGCCGGGGTGAAAACACGTGCTCAAGACCATATGAAAGAACCCTTTCCTCTCGAGTTTCTTTTAGAGGAGGAGGTGTGGGATATGATGAGGCTGGAAATTATCCTTCTAAAAGCCCGACACCCTTGAGGACCCAGCACTTTTGGCCCAAGATCTTCCTTCCTTTCATGCGTTTTGTTCGAATTGGCCTCCTCTCTCCCGCCCCTTCTGAGTAGGCATTCTTGTTAACCGTTCTGCACCCCACCCCGACCGCAATTGGAATTACGATGCTGCACGTTTTTATTTTCACAAGCAGTTGATTTTGTGTTGAAATGTTGATGACAGCCATGCTTTTCAGTTTATCTGATAACCCTTTAAAAAAATCCTATCCCATGTTGCTCCCAAGAAGAGGCTGGTACCCGACTTTCAAAGAAAAAAAATCGTTTTCAGTTGGGTCCCAGAATTTCTTTTCTTCTGTTTATTATACACAGCTCCTCTCAATCTAGGTCATTGTATATCAGACATGAGGATTTCAGGACAACATATTTCACGAACTCTTGCATACTGTTGGCTTTTAATGATGTACTAACATTTAAAAATTTTCCCTTCCAGGCCGGGCGTGGTGGCTCACGCCAGTAATCCTAGCACTCTGGGAGGCCGAGGTGGGCGGATCGTTTGAGCTCAGGAGTTCGAGACCAGCCTGAGCAAGAGCGAGACCCCATCTCTACTAAAAATAGAAAGAAATTATATGGACAGCTAAAAATATATATAGAAACAATTAGCCGGGCATGGTGGTGCATGCCTGTAGTCCCAGCTACTCGGGAGGCTGAGACAGGAGGATCCCTTGAGCTCAGGAGTTTGAGGTTGCTGTGAGCTAGGCTGACGCCATGGCACTCACTCTAGCCTGGGCAACAGAGTGAGACTCTGTCTCAAAAAAAAAAAAAAAAAAAAAAAATTTCCCTTCCAGAGATAAGATGTAGAAATATCGCTAGGTAAAATAAAATGCTACATGTGTTTTTTGCATAACTGATTGTGGGGCAGAGGTAAGCAAGATATCCCTTAAACTATTAAGATTATATTTGCTCTTACAATGCTCAAATTATTTTCACTGGCAAATCCTTATGTGATTTTGCAAGTATCTATTACACACGGAGAGTCATTGTTTTAAGTAATTGAAGAGGTCTGATAGGGGACTTTACATAGATGAACTGGCAGTAAATTCTAAAAGCATTCTTTTATTCATGTAAAATATATTTTAACACACGTATTGAAATTACTAGACATTTAGCTTTAAGGTTTTCCCCCCCTGCTAGCCTGCATTCACCACTTACAACCCACCCCGCAGCCTCCATAGCCTGACAACCGACTCTGCAACCGAGATGCACGCGGTTTCCTGGGCAACCTACACTTGGCCAATGAATGAAGGGGAATGAAAGAAAGCCTGCAAATACATCATTATTTCCTTTTCTCCCCCCCCCCCCTTCTCAATGCTCTCCAGTTAAAAATATTGGAAGGCTACCAATTCTAACATTTATGTAAAGGAGCCAAATGCCCAGAGAATTGGGGCTAGGAAGGGGTCGCAGCTCCGTATTCGAAGTGTGGGGAGGGGCGGTGGAGGGCTCCTGGGACCCACCAAGATCTGTGCTTTCTTAGCTTTGTCGCTCCCCGGGTTTACGTCCCGCTGCCCTCCCCCTTTCCTCGCAGGCTCTCCCTCCTCCGCACGGGAAGCAGCAGCGCGGGGCAGAGGGCCTCAGTGCTCTCGAATCAAGGGGGGTGCCTGGGTGGAAGCCTCAGAGCCCTTGTCCTTCGCAGCCGTGGGGCTCTGTAGGGACCAGCCAGCCCAAGTAACGAAAGACTGGAATAAGCAGAGACAATTCCCAGTCCCCAAGTGCAGCGCAGTGGGAACACCTACTCTTTGTTTCTCAGTAAGGCTGGGTGTTTTTCCCACTGCCGGAGGTCGTGAATTTGGGTTAGAATGACCTCAGTTCAGACTGAGAGTGCTGAGCTTTCACGCAAGAGATTTGCTTTCTTTGTCATACAAATTGGCAGAGAGAGTAGAACCCTGGCTTTCCAGGGCACCATTTCCCTTTTATACGCAGCCTCCCCTCCCCCACACTATCAATGATTTGTAAGGTTCTTAGACTGGTTGGGGGAGGGCAAGCGCAGGGAGTGCACACTCTGTGAATAAAAGGCATTTCACGGTGCTGAGCCACACTGGGTAGAAAGCAAGTAGAAGAGAAGAAGTACTCATAAATGGGAGAATTATAGAAGACTAAGACTGACAGTGTGCCCCTTGCAAGGTGCAGCCTGTGAAATCCACAAACTTATAAACAAATCCCTTATGAGATGAACGAGTACACACAGGAAGACAAGATGAGGGAGACATTTTAAGCTCAGCAGCAGACTGCTATAAAATCAGTGTGATTGTAGGGCTGTCCCTCTGCCTTAGAAACCATTCCGTGTCTCTGCAGCTCACCATTTCTTTTCAAAATCTGCTCTAGACCTTTGTTTGGCATTTAAGTAAAATCAAAATGTGTATTCAGGTGGATACAAACACATATACGTAGCAACACTCGCGCCTCTTAACTCCAGATGGCGGTGGTGATTGCCCACCAGCCTCACTGCAGACACAGGTTAGCTTCCCAGCAGAAACTCTTTTGGCTTGACATGACCAGCCTACTTTTAAGTGGCCACCAAATATTCGCAGTAGACTTTCAAGAAAATAAAATGTTAAGAGAACCTCTGGGAGAACTCACTGCCTTTTTCAAAATAACCCATAGAAAAGGAAACTTAACAAAAGGTTTACTCTTGCACACGCCCAAAAGAATTGAAAGCAGTGTCTCCAAGAGATGTGTATACATCTGTGTCCATAGCAGCATGATTCACAATAGCCAAAAGGTGGAAGCAACCCAAGTGCCCACTGATGGATGGATGTATAAACAAAATGTAGAGGCAAGGCGTGGTGGCTCGTGCCTGTAATCCTAGCACTTTGGGAGGCTGAGGTGGGAGGATCGCTTTAGCTCAGGAGTTGGAGACCAGCCCGAGCAAGAGCAAGACCCCATCCCTACTAAAAATAGAAAAAATTAGCCAGACTTGGTGGCACATCTATAGTTCCAGCTACTTGGGAGGCTGAGGCAGGAGGAACCCTTGAGCCCAGGAGTTTGAGGTTACTGTGAGCTAGGCTGCACTCTAACTTGGGAAATAGAGTGAGACTCAAAAAAAAAAAAATGTGGTATAGCCATACAATGGAATATTATTTAGCCTTAAAAAGGAAGGAAATTCTGATACATATACAATATGGATGAACTTTGAAAATATTAAGTGAAATAAGCCAGTCACAAAAAGATAAATAGTGTGTGATTCCACTTGACCACTTAGAGTGGTCAAATTCATAGAGACAGGAAGTAGAATGGTGGTTGCCAGGGGCTGAGGGAGAGGGAAAGGGGAGTTAGTATTTAATGGGTACAGAATTTCAGTTTTACAAGATGAAGAAAACTCTGGGGATGGATAGTGATTATGGTTGCATAATAATGTGAATGTACCTAATACCACCTGAACGATGAAAATGGTTAAGATGGTAAATTTTATGTATATTTTACACAATTAAAAAAAACTTTCTTTCCAAAAAAAATTAGTGTCTTAGTATCTCCTAAATATTGAGTGGCATTTTCCATCTTGGTGCTAATATAGTGCTCCAGGTTTCTTAAAAATAGATAGAGAGTAGATGGAGAGAGAGAGAGAGAGAGGAGTAGATATTGATTTTTTAAACCAATATTAACATCACCAATTATTGCTTCTTGGAGCTGGGCATGGTGGCCCAGCGTGGTGCCTGTAGTCCCAGCTACTCCAGAGGCTGAAGCGGGAGGATGGCTTGAGCCCAGGAGTTCAAGGCTACAGTCTGCAGTGAGCTATGATCATACCAGTGCACTCTAGCCTGGGCGACAGAGAAAGGCCCTGTCTCTAAGAAAAAAAAGTTATTGCTCCTTCCCCTGGCTAATTTACCATTGAAAGTGTTGAAAGTATTGTCAAAGATCAGAGATACGTAAACTATAACTTGGGTAAGGACGTTCCCTTGTTCATACATCTCCATCAGCTCACTTTCACTTATAGTGTGTGGTCCACATTCTTAGTATAGAATTTCAGTCTTTTAAATCTGGATGTGATCCACCTTTCCAATGTTATCTGCCACTCTTCTGGCTAGACACCGTGCATTCTAGGAGACATCAACCTGGCCACTGAGCTCCAAAATGGACATGGTCTCTGAAGCCTCTGGGTCTCTCTGCTCAGACTTTTCCATCTACCTGAAATGAGCCTCTCTTCTTCCGCTGGCAGCATCTCGCTCATTCTTCGTGATGCAGCTCACATACCTGTGATTGTCTGCCTCCTTGCCAGGAACAAGGAACGGCCTGTGCTCTGCTCCCCCAGTTTTCTTCACAGGGCCAGCACAGGTTCTGCATTTATTACATCAGACTTTTCATTGCACACCTCCACCAATAAAAGAAAAAGGAGGGTATACGTTCCCAAAATATGTATACTTATTTATTCATAAATTACATATATGCATTCTCACAAGCCAATATCTTAAGGCACAATATACTTAATAAGAAATGCATCATTAATGATGTCAGACATTAATCAATATTTCAAATAAACTTTTCTGTAACTTCTAATTTTATTTTGGCCAATATCTGGCCAGACTTGGGTTCTTCATGACTTTCTTACCTGGGAATGATCTTGATAAAGAGCTTATAGAAGGAGCAGAGTGTCAGCTTGGCCATTTCCTTTTTTTTTTTTTTTTGCATGTGTGTTTGCATCACGAATGTCATCTACATTTTGCAATCTCTTTGCTGTAGCCTTTTAAGCTGCTTGCCCAGTTGTGAGGGTCAGTGGAGCAAACACTAAATATTACTAATATACCAGGCAAACCTACTGCCAGTTCCTCCTTTAGGGACCTCTTTTTCCAGGAAACAATTCATGACACATGACCACAAGACGTAAGCATCCTGGAGAGCACATTAGCTGAAGTGTAATTTCTTTATATTTATATGAAATAAGAATAAACAGAACCTCTCAGAGTTTCTTCCCGTACTCCAAAGGATGCTCTTGCCTGCCCCATTCTGAGACCTCCCAAATAGATTAGAGTTAGTTCCATAGATGCCTCTGTTTTCTACCGATTTGTGATCCCTTGATGACGGGGACCCTGTCCTATTAGACTTCATATCTCACACATTGCCTGAAACTAAATACGGGCAAATAATAATGGAACTTGGGTCAATAAGATACCACAAATATATGGGAACTAAAGACAAAAAACCCCAGCTATTTCTAACTGGAAGCAGGAGCAGATTGTTCTGCAGGTAAGTACAAAGGAACCCTCTTCCTCTGTCTTCAACTCTCTTGTCTTGCCCAGGGCACATCCCATCCTCCCGAGACTGCAGCTCCAGTGGGATGGTGGACACTGTAGGGCCCGGAGGATACACCCTCCTCCAAAATTGTCTTTCAATTCCCTACAAGTAGCTACCCAATCCCTTTCTTGCATTTTCTCCCTCACTCATCTGTATTGGTAACACATGACTAAAATTTCTGGTTAAGACAGAATGGAAGGAGAGAAGGAAAGAATTTATTAGCAATCAGTATTGAATTACTACTCTGTGTCTTATTTTTTTGGCATGCAAATCCGGGGAGTTAAGCAGGCAGCTATTTTGGTAATGAGGTTTGGAGATGACAGAACAAACTGTCTTCTCCTCTTAGAAATTGCCCAAAGGAGGAGGAGAAACAAAAGCAAATCCCATTTTCAGGAAACCAGGGGAAAGATAAAACGGTATTGACTCCTTGGACCTCATTAATAAAGGATCTTTGGGCAACCAGAAAAAAGATTGAGTCACTTTTATAAAAGGGGTTTGGGGGTATCATGTTTGTTGCAGACTTTTCCAAAAAAAAAATTCAATGCTAGAAGACAGTAAAACAATTCCTATACCATTTTCAAGAAAAGTGTGCCCCAATATTTTTATATCCAGCTACATTGCCTTTGAATTTTAAAGGTAACATATATTTTTGAAAATGGAAAAACTCAAAAACTATTGTTTCTGTGAGTCCTTTTGAAGAAAAATTTAAGAAAGAACCCCAGAGAATGGAGAAATAAATGCTAGAATGCAAGTGCTGGAGGAAGGTTTGCACACGCTGGACCAGGCTGGCTGGCCTGGGAGCCAGGGAAGGGAAGAAGTGCGGCTGAATGTGACCTCGGTCAGATGCAGAAGGCCTGGGCTCAGAAGGCTCCACCCTGAGGAAGGATGCTCGAAACCCTCCTCCAAGGTGGCGGGTTGGGCTGCCAGGGCTCCGTCAGGCCCCGGGAACTGGAATGTCATCTTGCAGGGGATCAGTCGGCTGTTTGCCAGTTTGTTCTGGAAGCTCTTCCTGCCACAAAGCATAGAAGGCACCAAGGGACGGGACAGCAGACTGCACAGACGTTTGAAATACCATGGGTAAAAATGAACTCTTAAAAAATTGTGAGATTTTAGACAGAAGATCAAAGCAACAAAGACTTCTTCTCAGGAGCCCAGGGTGCAGAACTGTGTGTCTGAGGTGAGTGGGCTGAGGGTCCAAAGAAAGGAATCAGATTCCAGGAGAAAATAGCCCCTGACTTTGGCTGCTAAGTACAAATATCATGTAAAAGAAATAGGATAAGCTATCAGACAGCTAAAACTCTATGGGAAATTTCATGTTTTTATATAGAATTTTGTAAAAGTTTTAGAGGCAAAAATGTATCTTGATAAAGTTAAAAAAAAAGGATGAAGTCTAAATTTCACCAGACTTAAGAAAAAGTAACCAAATTTCAGAGGAGTAAGGAAGTTACCAGGAAAGACTAGTAGAGTAAAAAACACACTGAACTCAGTGAAATGCCAAAAGTATATGGGAAATCTTAGAAAGCTCTATAAGTAGCCCTTGCTCGCAGAGAAGGAAATTTTAAAAGAGCCGAGAGGCTGGGATCCATTCAGCTTTGCAACTTCACTTTTTCCTGGCTATCGCTATGGCAGAAAGGCGTAATTTTTTATTATTGTTACAGATGGCAAGTGCTGTTTAATTTGGGTTTGACAACATAATTTGGTTTTTTAAAATTTAAAATATTTTAAAAAGTTTTAAATCATTGCACTTTGCAGTTGAAGCAGAGGCAGATCACTGGAGTGAGTTGTGTTTTTTAAAGGGATGAATTTCTTCTTTATTATGTGCCTGGAGTTTAGCATATTTTATTACTAAAATTGATAAACATTTGACTAAATTATTGAGATACTATCATTAAATGTCCATTTTCCCCAATGCTGTGTTTTTAAAATTTTGTTTTTAATTTCAGATATTATGAGGGTATAAACGTTTTGGTTACATAAATTGCCTTTGCATTGCCCAAGTCAGAGCTACAAGTGTGCCCATCCCCCAGACAGCACACACCATACCGTTAGGTGTGGGTTTACCTATCCCACCCCCCCCCCCCCCCCGCCACCTGCCTGACACGGATGAATGTTACTTCCATATGTGCACGTAAGTTCTGATTGAATAGTGCCAATTTAATGGTGAGTACATGTGGTATTTGTTTTTCTATTCTTGTGATACTTCACTTAGAAGAATGGGCTCCAGCTCCATCCAGGATAATACAAGAGGTAGTTCACCATTTTTTTTATGGCTGAGTAGTACTCCATGGTATACATATACCACATTTTATTAGTCCACTCACTGGAGTGAGTTTTGTTTAAGAAATCAGAGAAAGGTAAGATGACGCACTGATAGACAAATATTTGCCAAATTCTTTGTTTTCTTCTTGTTTTCCTTCTCTTTCTTTCTTCTTCCTCTTCTTTTTTTTTTTTGAAATGGGGTGTCGCTCTCTCTGTGGCCCAGGCTGGAGTGTAACTTTAGCTCACAGCAACCTCGAACTCCTGGGCTCAAGTGATACTCCTGCCTCAGCCTCCCGAGTAGCTGGGACCACAGGTGTGCACCACCGTGCTCAACTCAAACTCCTTGTTTTCAATATAAACTGACTGATAAGGAGCCATTTAGGTGTGACATTCAGCTGAACTTCTGCTGGGAAACAAGTGAAAAAAACCTCACAGCAGAAAGTGGAGATCCTTAATGACCTCCGTGGAGAGAAATGCATGGTTCAGAAAAAGAAGCTGATTCAGGACTGGTGTAAGTGGGGAAAGAAATGACAGAAACTAGCAGCTGCAGAGGAAGTGAAACTTAGAAGCAGAGGGTGAGGAAAAGCAGAATGAATTACGACCAACAGAGAGACTTTACACAGCCCCACATTGCTCCTGGTGGTGAGAAAGCTCGAGACAGCTGGCCCACTGTTCTCGCTGGAGTGAAGGGTGAACTATGCCAGCCTGGGACAGAAATTAATACATTGACAGCTGGGTGCGGTGGCTCACGCCTGTAATCCTAGCACTCTGGGAGGCCGAGGCGGGTGGATCGTTTGAGCTCAGGAGTTCAAGACCAGCCTGAGCAAGAGTGAGACCCTGTTTCTACTAAAAATAGAAAGAAATTAGCTGGACAACTAAATATATACATATATATAGAAAAAATTAGCCGGGCATGGTGACACATGCCTGTAGTCCCAGCTACTCAGGAGGCTGAGGCAGGAGGATCCCTTGAGCCCAGGAGTTTGAGGTTGCTGTGAGCTAGGCTGACGCCACGGCACTCTAGCCCGGGCAACAGAGTGAGACTCTGTCTCAACAACAACAACAACAAAATAGAAAAGAAATTAATACAATGAAACCAGTGACTTCCAGAGTGAAACCCTCTTCACCAAGGCTCCCCTGCTCTGCCCACTGACACTGGAGGGACACACAAGCTCTGTCCAGTATCCACGTGGTCACCAGTCACTCCCATGGAGTCCACTTGGACACCTCCTCGCTGTGGGGCTTCCAGACCTCTGTACCTCCTTCAGCCCCTCATCCCTCTGGGCTCCTCTCCAGACCCAGAGAACATCGCGTATGTGAAGCAGGCGGTCCCGCGGAGCCAGGACCATGTCTCCTGGCCCTGGGGAGAGCTCAACCTTTAGAATCAGAAGCCCTCAATGGGCTCTGCCTCTGACCTGAGATTACCACTCCATCCTCATCCCATCCTCGCTCCAAAGGACTATTTGTCTACCTTTTGCAAGAGTCGAGAATGTCTTCACGCTCCATAGCTGCCCCTTCTCTCGTGGCTGCTCACAGGCGCTCCCAGACCTTCAGTGTGACAGTGGATGGACCACTGGAACATCCCTTATGCGTCAAATCCATTCCCGTTGTACCATTTTTTATTGCATTTTTTATTTGCGTAGGCTGACCTGAAATTGTGCATTTTGAGGCACAATGAAGACTGAAGATGAAGCCATCTGCAGTATTACCTGCCTATTTTATTTAGTGTAAACTCCAGTAACTAACAAATTATTTTAAACATTATGAAAACATTGTGAAAATGAAATACCTTTAATAGATATTTTTTAAGTTCAAAAATACTGTCAAGGTACTCCAAGATGGAGGCAGGAAGCTGCGCGGCCTCACTGTACTTGGAAGTGTCGTAAGGAGGTCCCCACCTCCACACCATAATCATTTCCTGGCGCAGGAATCAAGTGATCCGGAATGCTACCACCGGGACTTGTTCCTTTGTGCTACATGTGGCCTTTATCCTAGAAACCTATTTAATCATGTGTGTTCCTGAGTGCTGGCCTGTCAGTGCGCCCCAAGCTGCCGTGGTTCTAGGTGCTTTCCCTGGATGCACAGAGGGAAAAGTCCTGGTGGACCTTCCCAGGACCATGAGGGTGGCCACTGTCCCCCACACGTGGTGGGCCCTCGGGGCTTTGGAAAGTATTGTCTTACAGCCACGCACGCTTAGCTTCATCCTTGCAAACGGCATTAGAGGCCGTGGGATTCGTCAGCAAATGTTTACTGTGTGCCGAGCACTGTTCTAGGCATAGACAGACAGCAGTGGGCACATCAGACACAAATCTTTGTCCTCCTGGAATTAATGCTGCAGGTGATGTAAATTTACAGTTAGAAAAGTGTGATTCCTCAGGTCTGTAGTTTCTGACTTGTTATTTCTTCCTTATTTCCCTTTATTGGACTTTTTATCCTGGTTTTATTCTTTTCCATACCTTCCTCTTCTCTCTGCTAAATAGTGTGTGTGGTGAGACAGTAATTATAGGCTGTCGATGACTTTGATGACACTGTAATGAAAAGGTCTGTGATGACAGGTTAGACCAGGTGCCATCAAGGTTATCTGAGTCACACGACACTCAGTAATGACACTATTCCATCCCCAATCTGGCTTCCCTTCCCCTTTCTCCTGTTCTCTGAATGATTGTAGATTACCTGGTATAAGAAAATAAGTGACTGATTTGGGGAAAAAACAAAGAAACAAACTCTCAGCCTAAAAGTTGGTGTCTTTAGTCATTGTAGGATCATCACTATGGTGATCACTAAATCAAAAGACAAATTTTGTTGGAAAACCCAAATTAAACAGTGCTTGCCATCTGTGACAACAAAAAATTACTCTTTTATACCATAGCTGCAGCCAGGAAAAAATGAGGTGTCAGTGCCGAATGGATCCCAGCCTCTGGGCTCTTCCATGGGTCACCAAGAAATACTGCACAGGAGGACAAAGTGACGTATTTTCCCAGACATACTTATCCATGCCAAGTTAGCCGGCGGAGGTTTGGAAGGTAGGCCCTCTCTTAGGGGGCCAGTATTTTTACAGCGCAATTTGATTTTAGAACCCAGCAAGAGGCAGCTTAATTCACTCAGAGAGGAGTTGTCCTCCCAAATTTGCTTTCTCAGCCAGTCCCTGACTTGAGCTAAGAGGACTTGGACAGGCCACACCCCACCCTTGCCATCTGTGAGTTGCTTCCTTCTTTCTCACTCCATACAGGAGCTGTGAGAAGAGATGAGATAAGGCCACCAACGTGCTTTGAACTCTTCTGAGGCTGGCATCTGTGCACCCAGCCGGTTATTACGGTGATGGAGGTAACGCATCACAGGTGGATTAACGTGGTGTAGTTGCACCTTGGAACTTGACTTTCTTAAGATCGCATATCTTTTCATGCTCCTTGCCTGCGCAAGGTACATGGCATCGGAACAAAAAGTTGTCCATTAAGTCTTACGAGCTGTGATTTTTTCCTTTTCTTTCCATAATTGTCAGTCTTTAGTTACTGAGTGACTGACATGGCAATAAAAGGGCAAGTATGTTGCTTCCTCAGACCTGCAGTTCTGTCGCTGATGCTTCATTCTCCAGCCAGAGCACTTGCTGTTGTGGTCTTGGGCAGAAATGGAGCTTGGAAGTTGGGTATTTTTTTTTTTTCTTTTGTATTTGAAACTTGGAATCCTGGACTTACCATTCATTGATACTGATGACATTTAATGGGAGTCCAGTTTTCATGAAAAACATCAACCTTGCCACTTGATCACTGGCATTTAATGTCTGGGTCTCTCTCAGGTCGATGAAGCTGCCCAGTTGGTCTTGACTGGGTTGCTTTCCAGCTCTTTCTCATGGTATGACTGCAAGGACCCAGGCCTCGAATCCCTGGGGCTTGCTGCTTACATTCACAGCAAACCTTGCCTTTGTTTTGTTATGCCCTCAACTTTCCCCGTGGGGCTGATTTGGAAATGGCTCCATGAAGATGCATATGCCCCTTCTGCTGAAGACATTGTCCATGTGGGTGAGCTTTAGCCAGGGACATATGGGACCGTGCTCTCCACAAACACACTGCTTTGAATATGTTTGCCAGTTAAAGCACACAAAGGCTGTCCCTGACACATTGCACAATGGCGAGCTTGAGGTACCCTTATCTTATTTTCCTTGTGATCATGGTTCAAGTTCCATAACTATGACATTCCAGATTTCAGATATCTGACGTTCCCCTGCCACCACCTTTGTTTTAAATAATTTCCTATCTTTGACTTTTAAGTGTCATTTTGGGGTGGATGTTTTCATTTAAAATTGCTTCATCCTTCAGTTTCCCAACCCCAATATTATCTTCTGGTTTTTAGGTTCCTAAATATTTAAAATAGGCAACCACAGACTTTGTGACCATTCGATCTCTAAAGCCTTGGCTGTCACCTCCTTTGGCTTCCTGGTTGTTCTCTCCTCAGTACTCACTTATCTGACCTTCTTCCTCTCACTTTGCCCCCGCCCTCCCTTCTCACCGCCCTCCCATTTTGTAAATCTGTGCAGTTTCTCGAAAAATTATCTTTCAGTGTGGTACGTAAGCCTAGCCACGGAAAGCACGCCACACAAAACCCAGGCGAGACTGAGTGTAATCGCAGGCCCATTTCTCTGCCTTTGCCTGTGTGTGTGTGTGTGTGTGTGTGTGTGTGTGTAACAAGCAAGCCACACATGGTCATCTTCAGTTCTGCTTGTCCCCAGGCCTGTTTTCGGCCATGGAGCTGCCCTTCTAATCTTTTCCCTCCTTATTTGTGTGAAGTGTTTGTACTGTCTTTCCTTTTAATAAACCGTCACCCTAAATCATACTGCCATAAGGAATAAATATAAAACTTAATACCGTCATCCCACCATGCTTCTACACATAACTCAGCTCCCACCTTATTTAGTAAGTGATGGTGATTTCCACATTTCACAATGATTCCCACCAGCTCTGCCTTCCCGCACCCCACCCAGCATGTGCACTTCTCCCCGATTGGCCCACCCAGCTCCCAGCACACTTTCCGACACTCTCAGCATGCCATTCTGGTCAAACTCCAAGTCCTTTCTCCATCCATAAAAGGTGTCCTCGAGCTCTAAGAGAAACAGAGGTTGAAGCGTGGAGGCTGACGCTGACTTTGACTCTGGGACAGAATTGGCCTTGTCCCTTCCACATCACTCCCTAAGTTCTCTTCCTCTCTTCGCTTTGTCTCCTGGGACTCAGGAGCAATTTATTCTTGAATCGTCCCTTGTGTGATGCCAGAGAGTTTCCACTCCCTGGAGCGATGCCTGCAGTGAGCTGCCAGGCGGGGAGAGGACTGCCTCGCTCCTGCGCAGCAGGGCAGGGGTGAGCTCGAAAGGGCCCTAGGAAAAGGTGAGCTCTCAGAGCAGAGAACATTCTCGGGCAGAGCACTTCTATACCGGAAAGGCACTTGTGCAAGTTTTAGATCTGGAAACAAATCCCTGAAAGCTGCTCATGACTCTGCACGCCCGGATCGTCTTCATTCTAAAACCATAGTTAATTGTTTTTGGTAGATGATGTTCCCCGACTTTTAACTCATAATTAATAACCCACATAGTAAGAAACATTAGTCATACTTGGTACATATTTCTTAAATTTCTTAAATAATTTAAAGAGTTTCAGAAGTAGCATTGCTAAAATCTGGTTCTTCTTTGGGTGCTTTTTTGGGGCTTGGGTTTGTTTAGACTGAGAGAGGTCTTCAGTTACACCAATTTTTTCATGCTAACATTCACTCAACTATGGAACAGAAATGTTGACCCAGATCATGTATTATATCAGTAGATTCAGAACAGTTTTTAAAAGAAAATTTTGGCCCTGGTGGAGAGTATTCCTTGGACTAATCTCTGAGCAGGGGTTGTATGGCCTCCTCTTCAAATGTATAATGTTATTAGGATCCTTAATTTTTTCAAGAGAATGCCACTCAGCTCAAAAGACTAGTTAAAACACGTGGTTCATTTCTAATTGGCAGTATGGATTATACTTGTAATTACACTTATCATTTCGAACCTTAGCTGAAATACTATATAGGATTACCTGGAGGATGTGCAGCTCATTTGCTTCCCTAGATGTTCTAAAGTGAGCTAATCCAGAAGAGCAAAAAGCTATCAATATATTTAGACTAAATGGTATTGGTTCCTTTTGGGTCGCCTTTACTGAAGCGCTCTTTGTTTTATGTTCCCTTCCATTTGTACTAAGAAGAGAACAGTCGGAAACAGCCCTCTGAAAACTCATTGATATTTTTTTTTGAAAGGATGTTGTTGAGAACATTGTTAATTGCCCTCACATTTTCTTCTTTATGAAATCTTCAAAGAAACTTCACTGTAATTTTGGTAATAATTCAGTAACAGCAAATCAGTAATTATACTTCCTTTGAGCTATTGGTTTGTTGTTTTCTTACAGACACTGTGACTTTATCTAACTGATCAAATTTTTTATTTCACATTGACCATTAGAAAACTTAAAGCTAAAGCTATGATCTACTCATAGCAAGTTTTTAGATTTTTTTTTTTTAATTGAGACAGGGTCTTACTCTGTCACCCAGACTGGAGTTCAGTGGTGCAATCAGCTCCTTGCAACCTCCAGCTTCTGGGCTCAAGCAGTCCTCCCAGCTCAGCCTCCCGAATAGCTGAGACTACAGGCACCATCATGCCAAGCTATTATAATTATTTTCCTATCTTTTGGAGAGATGAGGTCTCACTATATTGCCCAGGCTGGTCTCGAACTGCTGGGCTCACTCAAGTGATCCTCCCACCTCAGCCTCCCGAAGTGCTAGGATTATAGGTGTGAGCCACCACACCCAGCCCAGAGTTCTATCTTACAATAGCCATCAGACCTGTTCCAATTTTTTTTTTTTAAGAGACAGGGTCTTGCTCTGTCACCCAGGCTGGAGTGCAGTGGCTCGATCATAGTTCACTGCAACCTTGAACTCCTGAGCTCAAGCAATACTCCTGCCTCAGCCTCCAGGGTAGTGGGGACTACAGGAGTGTACCACCACATCCAGCTTATTTTTTTTTTTTTTACTTTTTTGTGGAGATGAAGTCTTGCTATGTTGCCCAGGCTCGTCTCAAACTCCTGGACTCAAGCGATCCTTCCTCCTCAGCCTCTGAAGTGCTGAGATTACAGGCATAAGCCATCTCACCCAGCTCTGTTCCAATATTTTACCTATCTATTGTTCCTTTTTTTCATATTTCCTTATAGTTTATTTCATCATCCTGTATTTTACATATCCTGATAAGCCACTTAACCACTTATGCCCTTTTTGAAACAAGGCCTAAGAAAGTAAAAAATCAGTAAACACAGAGGACACCATCAAGAAAGTAAACAAACATCGTAAGAATGGGGAAAAATTTTTGCAAATTACATATCTGATAAGAAATTTGTATCTAGAATATATAAAGAACTTTTACATCAATAATAAAAAGAGATAATACAATTAAAAATGGACAAAGGTTTTGCATTGGCATTTCTCCAAGATGATATACAATGGCCAATAAGCACCTGAAAAGGTGCTCAATATCATTAGTCATCGTGGAAATGCAAATCAAAACCACAATGAGATGCCACCTCACACCCACTAGGATGGCTATAACCAAAATGACAGACAATAATGAGGATGAGGAGAAACTGGAGCCCTCATACACTACTGGGGAAAATGTGCAATGATGCAGCCACATTGGGAAACAGTGGCAGTGCCTCAGAGATTAAATACAGATTTGCCATACGACCCTACAATTCCACTCCATTTTTACCTAAAGAGAAATGAAAACATAGCTTGTCCAAGTCAAAACTTGTACACGAATATTCATAGCATCGCTAGTTATATTAGTAATAGCTAAAAGGTAAAACAACCCAAATGTCTGTCAGCTGTTTAGGCATAAAAAGGAAGGAATTGCTGAAAAAAAAGGTCGTCTGCCGGCCTCACTTTGAAGCCCACTTAGCCACAGCCCAGCTGCCCACTGAGAGAGGTGGAATCTCCCTGGGTCCCCAACGCGAATTCCTGGGAAAGTGATCCTGCCTGGCTCCCGTCCTGGGGCTGAGCGTGGAGTCTGCAGAGTCCACTGGATGGGCCCTTTGGGAGCCCATCGTGGTAAACGTGGGGGTGGAGAGAGGGGCCTTTTCCAGGAAAGTGTGTATGGGGGACAGACAAGGTTGGGGTGCAGGCGGGTGGATGCCAGGGGTAGGGAGCTTTCTGAGCACTGCAGAGTTTTCATTTCCAGCTGTGAGAAGACAATTCACCACACCATAAAGCCAGATTGTAGATCATTCAGCTTGTGCCTTTAACAGCTATCAGAGTTTAAAGATTCTACTGGGACTTTATGAGCCTCTTCTCTCTGCCCTCAGCCCTGTCTCAGCCATGCAGTTTGTAAAGATACAAGAGGAGTCGGTGAAGGTGCAGCCTCTCCTCTCCTGTTCCCTTCCGCTCTGCTGCAAGAATTTCCATGGCAGAGAGAGCCGGCTGGAGGCAGAATTCAGGCAGTGACTTGCTGCAGCCTCAGATGGGCTTTGCTCCAGGTACAGCGCCGCACCTGGGAGGGTGTGGGAGCTGTTTCCGTCACATAGTCAGCAAGTGTGTTGGGGCACGCACGATCACATTCAGAGGTGTTTTGTTGCTGCTGTTACTGGTGTTGATGTTATTGTTGTTGGACTAGAAACCCGACCTTCTAGAAGGCCCAGATGGAAGGGGCAAGCCGGGAGGGACATAAGAGAAGCAGTAGGTGACTGAGGTATGTTGTCACAACTTTCAACCAGAGGTGACCTTAAACACACTTCCAAGACAAACCTAGATTACGCTGTCAGGGGCCCAGGTGTTTGGCCAAGGGTTTTTCTTAGGATCTGGTCAGCTGGGAGCCTTTTGCTGAATTCAGCTCCACCCTTTTCCTCTGCACCTGCTGCCCTTCCTTACCTTGTTGCTGTCCCGATTCCTGAACGAGCTCCTAACCTGCTCCAGCCTGTGTCCCTGCCTTCTGGTCACCTTGTGGTTCCCAGGACTGACCTCTGTCCCCCTTTTCGTGCCTGTGTCCCCCACCTTGTCCATCTGACTCCTCATCCTCCAGTGCAGCTCTGCCCTCACCTCTTCCAGGAAGCCCTCCTGACAGCCCCATCTGCACTTGGCCAGCCTCCTAAGCCACATTTTATTTCCAGCACTTGCTGTGCTATGTTGTAGTTATTTGCTTGTCCATTTTTTTTTTCACTAAAAAGAGTTTCGTCTACTTCACTGTATTTTTGTATCCCCAGTGCCTGGCACACAGCAGGAGCTCAATAATTGCTTGTCGGATAAACATCTGCATGAAAAAGTAAAAAACTGCTTGGCAGCTCACCGTCTTCAGTATAAAACCAGGTACCGTTGTTAGACTCAGTGGGCATGATGGACACACTTTATGGAGTGAGGTTAGCCATAAAGAAGACATTTTTGGCCGGGTGCGATGGCTCATGCTTGTAATCCTAGTACTTTGGGAGGCCGAGGTGAGAGGATTGCTTGAAGCCAGGAATTTGAGACCAGCCTGAGCAAGAGTGAGACCTCATCTCTACAAAAAAATAATAGAACTATTAGCCAGGCATGGTGGCATGTGTCTGTAGTCCCAGCTATTTAGGAGGCTGAGGCAGGAGGATCACTTGAGCCCAGGAGTTTGAAGTTGTAGCGAGGTATGATGATGCCACTGCACTCTAGCCTGGGCGAGAGAGCAAGATTGTCTCAAAAAAATAAATACATCAAAAAGAAAGAAAGAAGACTTTTTTTGGTAAAGACACCTTAAAGTTTAGACTGAATGCTGAAGGGGCCAGATTAGATATGATCTGTGTCAAGGTCATGTGTAAAATAACTGCCTTTAAAGTTCCTGCTCTCTAATTCACTGTACAAATACATATACGAACACATATAAATAGATTCTTAAGCCATTGAAGTATAGATTTTAAAAAGTGCTCAGACCATAGGTGTCCAGGTCCATGAATGTCCTTGTGAACACTCCAGCATTCCAGAAGCCCCCACGGGGTTTTCCTCCCTATGCCCCACCTGTAAAGTAAGCCCTGCCTGGCCCTCTAGCCTGAGAGCTTAGTTCTGCTGGCTTTGGGACTTTATAGAAATGGAGTCTGACAGTCTGTGTTCTGTTGCGTCTTGCTTCTTTTGCCTAACTTTTTTTCTTATTTTTTAAATTTTAGCATATCACGGGGGTATAAATGTTTAGCTTACATAGATTGCCTTTGCCCCACCCGAGTCAGAGCTTCAAGCGTGTCCATCCCCTGCCTAACTTTCTTTCATATCTACCTACGCATCCCACGTACTCTTGGTTCCGTGAGATGCCGTGGAACTGTGGCTGGGGAACCGAGCAGTGTTTATGTCCTCTGTCTGCCTCCCCATTCCAGCTGAGGGGAGGCGGGGGGCGCCATTCTCCAGGGCATCTTTGTGTCTTCCCAGCCCTCGGACAGTGCCTGGCACACAGATGCTTCAGTCAATGTTTGCCGAGGGAGCCCAATAAATGGGCATTTTGTCACTGGGCCTTTTTATTTATTCCTTGGCTTACTCCCTGACTCCCCTTGAAAGACAGCTGCTTTCATCGACCGACCGAGTCTTTATTTATTCGGTGAATGTACTTGTTTTCAGTGCCAGGAAGGAAAAACAAGGACAGCAGTCGCCCCTCCCGGACAGCCACATTCTCGGCAAAGCAGCCTTCCTTTGTGCCAAGAACAGAACCGTCTGTAGCTGGATGGAGGCTCCTAGTCTGTTCGGACTCAAAAGACCCAGTGGCTGGGCTGCCGACAGGCCGTGATTCATGCAGCCGATGCGGCATTCTCGGAAAACCCCCGCAAGGTGCTGGACAACCAGCCTACCTGCCCCTCCCACCCACGCAGGCCTTTCAGATGAAGCTGCTTCTGCATCATGTGACGGGAGAGGGAGAGGGGAAGGGGGAGGGGAGGAGAGGGGAGGAGGAGGAGGCGGGAGCAGGAGCGGGAGAGGGAGAGGGAAACAGTCTTTTGTTCTGCCGCCCTCCATGATTGCGTATCTCAGGCAGGATGCTCTGAAGTCAGGCCGAGGAGTCTCATCAAACATCAAAAGATTTACCCAGAAGACAAGGTGGTCTTCACTGGGCACTGCTCTGGGCTCAGGGATATAAATTCCTTCTTTTGTGGGACAGCAGAGTGTGCCTTTGCTTATCCTTGGTGAGTCTCACTGCTCTGCACTCGTTACACGCGAGTTCCAGAACCTTCAGGTGACACCCTTCACAATCACACATATGTGCAGCCACATATTTCCCAACCCAAATAAGGGTACACGCCATCTGGGAAAGGATTCCCCCTTCCCATATGTATGAGTTTGCTCAGCTAAAAAGCATTAAGGAGGACAGGCATGGTGGCTCACACGTGTAATCCCAGCACTTTGGGAGGCTGAGGTGGGAGGATTGCTTGAGCCCATGAGTTAAAGACCAGCCAGGGAAGTATAGTTGATCTTGTCTCAACAAAAAAGTTGTAAATATTAGCTGGGTGTGGTGGCGCAGGGCTGTAGTCCCAGCTGCTGGGGAGGCTGAGGCAGGAGGATCACTTGAGCCCAGGAGTTCAAGGCTGCAGTGAGCTGTGATCACATCATTGTACTCTAGCCTGGGTGACAGGTCAAGACTCTAATCTCTTAAAAAAATAAAACAAAAAGCATAAACAACCACAAAATAAAATCAAATTGAGACGGACACTTAATTGAAATATTGAATCTTGGGATTGTATTGGGGATTCCAAGGTATCTCACAAGAAACCCAGAGTGAGAGGGCGGAACACAACTCCCACTGGCTTTGTTTGGTGACACAGCCCCAGGACTGCTGTCCACCCGCAGGGCCTGCTTGGGGGCTGACTCGGGGGAGGTGGTGACCACTGCGGGCATGTCATCTGGCCTTGTCTGGAAGCCTATGTGTCCTTTAAAGTCAGCTCCTTGGCTAGGGTGCCATAGCTCCCTTGTGGGTCCACACCTCCATCCCCCTCAGATGCCCATCTTCCAGCTGGGGACAGGAGGCTCTGCTGTGGGTGTGGGATCCAGGCTCAGCTCCACCCCTCAGAGACTCAGTGCCTCCCAGTGCTCATTTCCTTGTTTGAAAATGTGAGTCCTGGCCCCTCCCTCCTGGGGCTTCTGTGAGGCTCTTCAGTTATGTGACTACCGTACCCCATGGGCCCGCTGCCCGAGGGCTCTGCTCACACCTGTTTCCCTTTGCCCAGCGCACCCCCTTCCCTTCCTCCCACCTAACCGATCAGTCCCCCTATCCGAGGCCCAGCTACCTGCCCAGCCTGCAATGACTCTGACCCGCCTGGTGTTTCATGCCCTGCTCTCTGTTGCTGGTCATCGTTTTGTGTTTGCTGGTCCTGTCGCTGCAGCAAGTGGTCTGTGCCTTGAGAGCCAATCAAGTACTGTTCATAGATGGCTGCAGAGCTCAGTGGACGGGAAGTCTGCTGGTAGGGGCAGGGGTCTGCAAGGTGAGGACCACCTGCCCAGCCACACCTGTGTTGGAAACCCCTTTCTGGCTTTGCTGCACTCAGTCTGCAGCTCTTGTTGCTGCCCTTCCTAGAACAAGTGGGTGGAAAGCCAGGCTGACTGGGGAGGAATCTTTTCATTAATCGCTTGTGGTTCATCCAGAGCCAGAGGCCAGGGCTGGCCCTGTGTGTGGGGGCGGGGGGCAGGGGAGGGTAGAGCTGGGGCTCCTGCCGTCCCTGCCTCCACAGCAGCAGGGGTCTGGTGGAGTGAGGATGGAGGGTGCCCAGAGTCTAACCTCCGAGCTGTCCTCGGGGTAGGGGCTGTACTGAGGCTTCCTTGGTTAACAGAACTGTATTGACATTTTAAGAAGAGTTATAGAAAAAAATCCCATCGAGTTTGATTCTGCCCGTGAATCACAGTGATGTGAGGTTTCCATCCACTGGAAGCTTTTCCCTCTGGATCAAACAGATATGATTATCCTGTTTATCCTTCTGCACCAGGGCTGGATGGTGCTAGAACTTGGGCGGGGGTTCTTTTGTGTGAAATAGAAAGTGGCTGCTGGCCAAAGTGTTCTGTCTGTACTTGGGAAGAGTGAGGGGGACAGCTGGGACCAGGAGTTAAGGAAGACGCTGAGGCTGTCGGGCTGAACATCTGGAAGAATGCAGGTGCCGCGTTCTGAGATGGGAGGGCTGTGGGAAAGCAGGCTTGGTGGGGAACACCCGCAAGTTGGAAGTTTCTAGCACATTCAGATGGAGATGTCGGTAGGCAGCTGACTATATGCACTGGAGTTCAGGCAGGAGGTTGGCTCCAGAGACACAAGTCTGGAGGTCACCAGTGTGCATGGGCTGGGCAGAGCCCCCAGCGGGGGGGGGGGGGGGGGGGGACAGGGACGTTGAGCACTTCCACAGCAGAGGCAGGGCTATGACCAAGGGCCAGCTGAGGAGCCTGAGGAGGGGCCTGCGGCAGCAGGACAGAGTAGTGTCCTGCAAGTCCAATGCTGCAAGGAAGGGACTGAGACGTGGCCACAGCCAGGGTGTTGTGACGTTGGTGGGACCGTTTAGTGAGGTGTGGGGAAGAAAGCTGATATGACAGTTTAAGACAGAAAGGGAGAAGAGGAACTGGAGACAGCACACATAAAGCCTTTCCCAGGGGTTTTGCTGTAGAGGGAGGCAGACATGTGCGGGCTGGGGAGGTGATCAGAGTGAACGTGGAGTCAAAGGAGGATGTTTTTAAGATGGGAAAATATGTCTGTTCACCCACAGCAACAGTCTAGCAGAGAGGCGAAACTCACTGACACCAGAGAGAGGGTTAGCAATGGCTCGTGTAGTGCCTTTGAGAAGGTGAGGGATGGGAACTCACACCCGGGAGTGGGTTTTACCTTCCGACTGGAGCACAGACCGGTCACCTACAGTCACGGAGGCAGAAGGAGACATCGTGGGTTCTGTTGCAGATAGCTCGGTGGGTTTGCTGTAGGGACAGATTTGGAGCAGAATGTGAATTATTAATACCATATGCTCTTAAGATTAGAAAAGACTTAACATAGTTCGATCACTTGGGGTGGTGAACACAGCTTTGGGCACTATCTCTTGGCCCCAGGCCCTTAGGGTCTCCTCATGGAAAATCTGGAGAACCATTGCTCGGCAGATGTAGTAACTTGCAGTGAATCATAATTGTCATTATGGTGGCAGGGACAGCGGTGTTCCTCAAACATTCCATCTGCTCCCCACAACATCTGGCAGCTCCCCCTGCAGGTAGGAGGTTACAGGTGACCATTTCTGGCTAATGGGCTACTAGTGGATGTGCCGTGTTGCTTGTAGGTCAGGACATAAAAAGGCCGGGCCCAACACTCCAGCACCCTCTTCTGCTGCTCTGACCTGTGGTGTCAGGCGGTGGGGGCACCGTCAGCCTGGGTTCAGAGGGATGACATGAAGTAGAGTCCCCCACCTCACCCCCACCCCCCTGCTCCCACCCCAAACTACACATTCAGCATGAGCTACAAATAGTCTTTGTTCCATCAGAGCATTGACATTTCAGGGTTAAAATGTTACCATAGCATAACCCAGTCTGTTACTAACCCAAACACCATATTACCGACCATAGCATATAACCGAGTTTGGGTTCGATCTTGGATTAAAGGCCCAAGGATCTTGTCCATGAGTGACTCCACAGTGCTGTAGACATCCCAGAAGTTCTTATTAGAGCAAGTGTTACAGCGGGTGGTCCCGAGGACAAACTGAGCGGCACACGGCGAGTCGGAGAATCAAGGTTTATTTGCTGGTGGGCTCAGAGGAGTCTCGCCACCAAATTCTGAGCCCCATCTACCCGATTTTTCCCACTTTTATTAAGTTGGGGTGGTGTCTCAGGTGGCTAATGCCTGCCAGGTAATAGGTTAGTTTTTTGTTGATGCTCCAGGTAATAGGTTTAGTGTTATGCTGACGCGGGTCTTCTGTGAGGGGTGGGGGTCTCAGGTGGCTGCTGTGCCAAGTAATAAATAGATGGGGGTTTTCCTTAATTATGACTCACTGACGGCACCAGGAGCAACCCCAGGGACAGCTCCAAATGCAGACGGCAGCATCATAAACCCGGACTTGCTTCTCTATACCTGGAAGGAGGCTGACGGAAGTCGTCCCCACAGAGCAGTTTTCTTATCCATCATCTAAATCCCTGTAAATCTTGTTCCTAATGAAATTCACACCACAACCCACACTGGTGGCAGAAAGAGGAGAGGGATGAATCAAAACACCCAAGGCCAGCTTCCCCTTTCTCTTTAAACTGGCCTGTCACCTTCTGCTGCTGGCTGCTTCTGCATTCGTGGGCTGTGGGCTGCCCAGGGAACAGGACCCGCTGCTTCATCTGTGTTCTGCAATGGCAGAGCCTCCAGAAAAGACTGTCCCTGACCCAGGGCTCTGGTTAAGGGTAGGAATCCAAGGACTGAAAGCGAAATCAACTGTGCTCCCAGCCCGCTGCCTTCCCACCTGCCGCCCAGCGGCTCCCTGCAGAATTACACCCTCCGGCGTAGGGCAGGGTGGAACGGAGGGATCTTCTTACCAGTCTGCGCTCTTATCTGATCTTCACAGGGTATCAGCTCTGCAAGGCGCCTTGGGGACAATCTAAGCCAATCGTCTCAGTTTATAGCTAAGGTAGCAGAGACCTAGAATAAAGGCATAGGGCTAATAAGAGGTGGATCCAGGACCAGAGCCCAAGGCCCTGTGTACTCTTACTCAACCGTGCAATCAGGATTTGCGTTATGCCTGCCCTGCACGATGCAAAGGCTGAAGGTGAAAGAGCCTGTCGCTATCCTTAGCCGCTTCCTGGGAAGGCAGGTGGGCATGCAGGAAGGCATTCCGTGAAATGGTTATTCTACAAGAGGTAAAAATCCAGGCCGGGCAAAGCTGCAGCCGGCCTGCCTGCAGCCAGGGGAGGCTTCCCTAGGGGGTGGTGTTGGGGCGACCTTGAGGGCGAACAGGCTCTCAGGCAGGAGAGTCCAGGGCAGGCCCAGGCCCAGGAGCGCTGTGGGGGGTTCTGACGGCCTCTCAGAGTTCAGAACAACAATGAGTGTAAAGTCAGGAGGTGAGGGAAGGGGCAGACACGAAGCGGACTCATAGCTGCGCGTGTCTGCAAGGGTGTAGGGTTAGACATCACTGAAGGATTTTTTTATTAGAGGACATAGCATGATCAGATTTACTGGTTTGACAGATCTCTCTGGCAACAGTGAGTGAGAAAGACACACTGGAAGCCTGTGGAACAAGGAGACCAGTCGGATGCCGCGGCAGCAGTGCAGGCGGGAGCCCGCGGGCGTGTGTGGCCGCGGACGCGCAGCGCGGGGGAGCGGTGCGGGAGCGAGAGCAGGCCGCGCTGTTGCGCTACCGGAGAAGATTCCACGTTTGTGGTTTCGGAAAGGAGTGGGTGCTGCGCCTTCGCCGCTGTAGGTACAGTAAGGCAAGCGGGCCTGGGGGCGGGACGGGGGAGGGGCACGGTGGGGCCCAGGTGCTGCTGACAGTTGGTGGGGACGCCAGTAGGCAGCTGGGTGCGCCTGCAGCTCTGAGAGCAGGGCTGGGCTGTGGATGACCACTCTGGAGAACAGGTCAGAATCAGGCCATGGACGAAAGCGCACGGGGATGTACAAAGCGAGGTCAGAGCAGGACATGGAGGGAGCCTGACCCCAGCTGGGGTCCCCAGAAAGCAAATCGGGGAGAGTTGATTCTGAATATTTATTATATTTACTGAGGAGTATCCTTGGGCAGGGAGGGAAAGGGAGTGGGGTTGGGCAGAGGGAGAAGGGCAGGTGCCATGCAGGCCTCGAAGCCTCAGTGGACTGCACTGGAGCTCCAGAGCTGAATGGCTGTCAGAGTCGACCGCCCTGGGCCCAAGTGGGGTCTTTATGCCTTGTCTCCATCAGAAGCCCCTGCAGGCAGCACCCTTGGGCAAGGCAGTTCTCAGTAGCTCAATGAATCCCTACAGGGGATGTTGCTTGCAGGCCCCCAGGCTCCTATTTCCCTGGAGGGAGAATCTGCCCTTCTTTGGCTGGAGTTGCTGTTTCTTCCATTTACTGGCACAATTGGGCAAAGGAGTACCTGGTGGCACCCAAGTAGATCACCTGGATGCCAGCCGTTTTCCTCCCTGGCCCCACTAGGGGCCAACAGCCCTATCTCCTCCTGAAGACCAGGACGAATTTCCCCTACCAGGATGGTGACTCTTCTCAGCTCACTGAGCTCTGGGCACAAGGAGCCCAAAGTGCCCAGTGGCAGCCAAAGCTTATTGCTCAGTGAGACTTGTGCTGTGTCCCCTGGGAAATGGGACTCTGCTCCTTCAGTCCACAGTGCAGGTTGGGGGAGCACAAGTCCCGCAATTGGCCACTGGGAGCAATGGTGAATGGGCCCTTCCTGCTTCCACTACATTTCCCTGTCTCAACTAGTCTTCCCGCTGTAGACCAGCACTATAGAAGACGCTTCCATTCAGGGTGTACGCAGGTGCCTGGGGGTGGCTCCGTCCTCATACATATCATCTCCCAGCTGGCACTTCAGCTGTACCCTCAGTGGGCAGGCAGCTTCTGGGTGGTGCAGAGTAGGTGATATGGCCAGTGGGTCTTGTGGCCTGGGTCCCTCTCCACCTCTCTGGCTAACTCAGATGATGTTATGAGGGACCCCTGAAACACTTCCTTGCAGCCCCTAGCCCTGACCCTCTACCCAAGCCCAAGTTCAGCAGATAAACCTGCTTCTGGTTTTACAAAGAAAACAAGTGATCAGGCTTGATTCCTACAACTCCTCCTCCCTTTCCTCAAATCCTTATCTTCACTGGACCCCGTTCTTACCTCCTACATGCCCTGCTACACTGAGGGCTGCCCTCCTCCTCTGTCCACCTGCGCTCCAGCCATCCTCCGCAAGTCCTCGGCAATCTCCCTCATTAACTGTGATGGCATCTCCAAAGATGCTCAGATGTGCTGCTCATGTAGGGGTAAGGCAGAAAAGCAAGGTCAAGAGAGCCTAAGTGCAGCCCTTTTGACTGATACCAGACCCTAACCACCCTGAACAAGGAAGTCACCGGCAAGTCACCAGCCGGGACCACCGAGGACACCTTATAGACTGTCTGTGTTTACCTTTCTGTGACGGCAGTTTATGATTAAACTTTATGGCCTGATCTCAATACAATGCTGGTAATGTATGGGTTTTTGAACATTTAAAAATGTTAACATTCCCCTGCTCGGGGAAGGACCCTTACTCTGTCTGTAGAGTAGGATCTGTTGTCTGTCTCTGTCTCAATAAAACTAGTTCACTCACTCTTGAATTCATTCCCTCGTGAAGCCAAGAACCCACGAGTTCAGGGGGCTTTCCTCCCTTCATTGGGACACCCACTGCATCACTGCCAAGGTCTCCTTCAAGGAAAGACGTGCATGGTGTGAATATGAATTGAAGTTCTGAGCAGGAAAAACAAACCCAATTTCTCCTACTATGTTCTCACAACAGGTTGAGGGGTCAGCCCCACAAGATTGCCCCCACTCCCGATGCTGGTTGCAAGCCAAGTTATTTTGTCAGTGCTTCTGACTGACCAGCTGTAAATCAGGGTTCCCACAACTCCTCCTTGGCTTCAATTAATTTGCTGAAGTGGCTCACAGAACTCAGGACACAACTGTTTACAAAGCATACAGATGAAGAGATGCATGGGGTGGGGTATGGGGGAAGGGGCATGGAGCGTCCATGTCCTTCCTAGGTGGGCCACCCTCCAGGAATCTCTGTGTATTTAGCCATCTGGAAGCTCCCCAACCCTGGCCTTTTGGTTTTGATGGAGGCTTCATTGCAGAGGCATGATTGATTAAACCACTGGCCATTGGCAATCACCGGAGGTTGGGGAATGGGGCTGCAAGTCCAACCTCTATTCTTGTCTTGGTCTTTCTGGTGTCCAGCCCCCATCCTGTAGCTACCTAGGGGCTGCCAGCCACCAGTCAACTCATTATCATACAAAAGACACTCTTATTACTTTGAAGAATCCAAGGATTTTAGGAGTTGTATGCCTGGAGATGGGATGAAGACCAAATACTGTATATATTTCACAATATCAAAGACTCTTCATTAGTCATTAAGAAATGTAAATAAAAACCACAATGAGATACCACTGCATATCTCTTAGAATGGTTAAAATGAAAATGACTGACGGTATCAAGTAGTTGATATGGTCGTTGCTGTTTGACAAGGATGTGATGGACCTGGAACTCTCATATGTTTCTCCTGGGAATGTACAATGGTACAATCACTACGGAAAATAGTTTGTCAGGTTCTTAAAATGTTAAACATACAACTGGCATATGATACAGTCAATATTCCTAGGTATTTATCTACAAGAAATGAAAGCATATGTCCATACGCAGACTTACTTGTACACATGTTCAAGCAACTTTATCATGTTATAGGAGGCCATTATTTTGTACTAGGCTTCTGCACTAGGCATCAACAGACCAGATTAAAGTCAAATGGAAGCACCCATGTTAAAGTTCCCTGTCACCAAACCCAAACTAAGTTGTCATCTCATCCACCAATAAATCAGGAGAGAGATAACAGCCAATTTCCCAAACAGGCCAGTTTCAATCTTCAACGGCATGATAATGACATTCCCTTTGCTTTGGCCCTTACACAAAAGAAGTAGCCTGAAGTAACTTGATGTCAATCAGTTATTTTCTATTGTTCTGTCTCTCTGTACCCACCTTACAAGAAAGTACCTTTAAAACGACTAATACGTTCTTTCTTCTTTGCCGAGCTCTCTTCAACCCATCTCTGTCCATAAAGCCCACCTCCTCTGCTCAGCTCATTGGGACACTTACTGTATTTTATGGAAAGAAGTGTTGCCCGATTCTAGAATTGCAAATAAAGCCAGCTGAGATCTTTAAACTAAATTTGTTGTGATTTTTTTTTTCTTCTGGAAATTATCCCCCAAACTGGAAATAGCCCAAATGAGCATCAACACGTGCTGGGATGAACAGGCAGTGGTATAGCCATGTAGTGGAGCACTGCTTACAATACGAAGAAATGAACTACCGATACACACAGCATGGATGGGTCCCAAAATAATTATGGTGAATAAAAGAAGCCAGACGAGAAATAGTACAGACTGTGTGATTCTACTTATATAAAACTCTAGAAAATGCAAACTAATCTGTTGTGACAGAAAACAAATTAGTGGTGGTGGAGGCAGACAGGAGTGACGACTGTAAACTAAAATGACTATCCTAAGCCCCCCAACTGACTGAAACCAGAGAAACCTAAAAACTGAGTTCCTGGCCATGACTGGACAGATGGTTGGACGTGCCTCATTATACCCCCTCCCTTTTGGAGTTTAGATACAACAACTGACCAGTATTAATGTTAAAATAGATATTATGAGACTGACAAAACAGATTCTTTGTGGGAATAAGATACTAAATTATAAACAGGACCTAAGGCCATGCTAAGCAAGGGTTAAGTCACACCTGCAGGCCATCAATTTGCTTAACAGGTCACTTTGACCCCAGTATATTTGGGCTTGTTCTATGATTAGCAGACGTCCTTATCTTAACTTAAATATTCCTTTCTGCTAACTTCAGATTTCTAGACTAAATTTTGTTCTTTTAACCAACTATGAATTAAGGAATCTCTGAATCCACTTATGACCTATAAGTTCCTGCTTCAAGATACACCACCTTTTTGGGCCAAACCAATGTATACGTTCCATGAATTGATTTATGTCTTTGCTTATAACTCCTGCCTCCCTGAATGTATAAAACCAAACTGTAATTTGACTGCCTGGGGACCACTTACTCAAGGCCTCTTGGGTTTGTGTTTTCCCCAGGCTATAGTCACCCACATTGGCTAAGATTAAACCTCTTTAAAATATTTTACAGAGTTTGGTTTTCCCATTAACATTACAAAGGGGCATGAGGGGGTATTGGATGTGTTCACTATCTTGATTGTAACTATGGTGTCACAGGCTATATATGTGTCAAAACTTCAATTTGTACATTTTAAATATGTGTAGCTATTATATATTGATTATACTTTAATAAAGCTGTTAAAATACTGATCTGAAAATTAACTATATTATTGAATCATTGATAATTAGCAAATAGAACAAAACTATGAAAAAATACCCTCTTAAATTTCAATTTAGTCAACTTAGACCTATTAGAGATTTAAAAAGCAGGCCTCTTATAGTTTTGACTTAAACCCCTGAAGTCAGTTGTAACGTAACAGAACCTGACAAAACGGATCCTGCTTTTACCACATTCTCTCTTAACCCATTGAAGTCCTCCTCATGTCAAATCTGTAGTGTCTCGAAGTGATTAAAATTAAAGGGTCCCTGAGGAAGGATGATAATGGGACGATTCTTGGTGCTTCCCCTGTAATCTCTCATAATCCTTCCCACGTCTCCGAAAGGTACCCATTCTTATTTCCACTTTGCCTGAGGAAACTGAGTGTCAGAGACGGCAAGGGGTTAGCCCAAGGCTGTGCTTGGACGCGGCTGCAGCCGGGGTCCGGGTGGGGGCCTGACCCCGATTCAGTCCACGTAATTTTCCCTTTAAAGGCTTTCTCCCAATATCGTTGCCGCAATTAATTAAGGCTAGCTACGTTGAAGGCCTCCCTGGAGTTAAAAGGCTGCCAGGAGGAGGGATGACGGGAGGTGGCTGTTCTCAGAGTACTTAAGGAACTAGTTAAAAGTGCGCGTCTTTGTAGGGAGACGTGTCAAGGCGTGGGAGGACGCCGCGGTTAGCTCTAGCCCGTTAGTGCTGCTTGTCAATAACTGGGAACAAAGGGAGGGGGAGCTCTGGGCGCCCGTGGGCTCCCTGGGGTCATCGTGTCACTCCGCGAGTACGGCGGGTTTTCTTGGCGCGTCCAAAGCGGTGCAGGAGTGCGGGGAGAGGCGGCGGGACCGCCGGGGACCTCGAGGCCAGGCCCCGCCCACACGACGCGAAACCTGTAGCCGGCCCCGCCCGCCCTCCGGAACCGAAAGCGAAGGCCCCGCCCGCCCTCCGGAACCGAAAGCGAAGGCCCCGCCCGCTCTCCGGAACCGAAAGCGAAGGCGCGCTCCGCTTTTCGGCGCGCGCTCGCTTGGTGTGGGTCTCGGCGGCAGCGGGGCCCGGGCGGCCGGACACTGCGGCCGGGGTGGCCGGGCGGCATGGAGGGGCCGCTGGCCTCCGCGGCCGGGGACGTCTCCCTGCACAACTTCAGCGCCAGGCTGTGGGAGCAGCTCGTCCACTTCCACGTCATGCGGCTGACGGACTCGCTCTTCCTGTGGGTGGGCGCCACCCCGCACCTGCGCAACCTCGCCGTGGCCATGTGCAGCCGCTACGTGAGTGCCGGCCGGGCCGGCGGGGCCGGGGGCGGGCGGCAAGCTACCTCGGGGCGCTGGGGTCCCCCGCTGTCTCTCCCGGCTTCTCCCGAACTCTTCCTGTGATGTCGCAGGGAGCCTGCGCGTCCATGTCCGCTCCAGGAGCTGTGTGCGGCCGGGCAGGTGCGTGGCCCACGGGAGCCCCTCTCCCGGTCCGCTGGCCCTCGGCTGCCTCCTCCTCCGGGTCTCTGTAGGTTGGAGTGTCCTGGGGCTCCTCTTCTAGTCACACTCGCGCGCTGGCGGCACCATCTGCCTCTTAGCTTTCATGCCATCCGTTTTGACCACGCCGACATTTATCTACGTCTCCTGTACAGACAAGTTTCTCCAAAACTTGGGACACCTGCGTCTCCGCGTAGATGTCTGCTAGGCATCGCTCACTAGGCACATTCAGGAACAGCTCCCCACAGCCAGCCCATCTCTGTAGCGTACCTCCGTTCTCCTGGGTGCTCAGGGTCAGAGCCTCGCAGTCATTCTCAGTTCCTCTTTCTCTCAGGCTCCACATGCCTAATGTCAGCGAACTCGTAGGCACTGCTGTCTTGAAACATACAGAGATCCAGACCCCTCGCCCCCTTCACCCTGCCACCCTGGGCCAAGCCTGCAACCTTGTATCTCTCCTCTACTTGCTTCCCCTTTTGCAACCTGGATTAGTTTCCTAGGGCTGCTGTGACAAAGTGCCACAAACTGGGTGGCTTAAAACAACAGAGATTTATTCTCTCACGGTTTTGTAGGCCTGAAGTCTGAAATCAAGGTGTTGGCTGGCTTGGTTCCTTCTGGAGGCCCTGATGGAGAAACCATCCCGTGCGTCTCTCTTGGCTTATGATGGTTGCTGGCAGTCCTTGGTGGGCCTGGGCTTGTAGATGCATCTCTCCAGTCTCTGCCTGTGACATCACGTGGCTGTCTTCTCCCTGTGTGTCTGTGTCTCCTCTCTTCTCTCTCTTTTTTTAAATTTTATTTATTTATTTTAGGCTAGTCAAGTGGAGCAGTGGAAGTGGAGAAGGAACAGAGAACTCTGTAACTGGTTGTGATCTATCAGTTGTAAATGCCACTTGGACCAGCCTCTCTTCTTCTTAAAGGGTGTCAGATTAAGGGCCCACCCTACTTCAGTGTGACCTTATCCTACATCTTAATTACATCTGCGAAGACCCTATTTCCAAATAAGGTCAGGTTCACAGTACCCAGGGGTTAGGACTTCAACATATCTTTTTTGGGGACATAATTCAACCCACAACACTACCTTATAACCAGGGCAGCAGAGTGATAGTTTTAAGAATGAAGTCAGGTATTTTCATTCCTCTGCTCAAAACTTTTCATGAAATGAACTCAGAGCACAATCCCAAGACCCAGCAGTGACCTGCCAGGCCCTGTTGCCTCTTCGTGCTCCTCGCTGCTTACTGATAGCTGCGCTGGCCTCCTGGTGGCTTGAGCACTGCCACTCCGTGCAGTCGAGTGTTCCATGGGTTCTGTGAGGTTTGTCTGTTTCATGACCCTGACAAGCTGCTCGTTAAGTCCTTGGTGAATGAATGAGTGAGGCCCTTTCACCAACGGCTATTCCGAAGCTAGTCAGGCAGTGAGGACTGCGGGCACCGTGGGAAGTCATGCGGTGAGTCCTAGTTGTACACAACAGCACCCGGAAATGCCTAGGGAAGGAGGTAGAGTCTGTGTTCCTTTCTTTTCTTTTCTTCGGTGTTTTCTTTTCTGGAGGGTCCCAGCCTGTGGGCAGATGGCAATTTGAGGCCTTTCATTGGAGGAAGGGGGCGGCCTGGGGGGACCAGGGTGATGGGCAGGGCCATTGCTCTGGAGCCACCTCACATTCTGTCTTTCCTCATCTAGTAATAGACAGTGCTTGGGGGTTGGGGCTGTGGGCCACCTGGGGTCAGGACCGTGCACTAGGAAGACTTGGTGACACTTCCTTGAACTCCTTTCAGGCCCATTATGTGGAGCTGGTCTGGACTAGTAAGTTAGTAAGTAATCAAGCTCCTCATTGGACTGCTTTGGTGGTCTGACCACATCGTGGTTACAGCTCTCAGTGGGGTGTATTTTCTCAATTGGAAAGTCACACTGTACCAAGATCAGGCGGGAAAAGGGACAAGAGCCAGTCTTATGTTACCTGATCTGTCAGAAGTCCAGTCCCACTGTCTGGCCATATCGTGTGCCTGCGTGTTCCCTCCTGAGGCAGAGGGCCAAGTCATTTGGGAAAAGAGGTGCAGCCTTAGCTTCAGGCAGGAAACCCAAGGTTCCTGTGGCCTGTGTGTCGACCCTCTGTCTACTTTTATATTAATAGTAAAGTTTTACCAGAACACAACCATGCCCGTCCGTGCAGGCAGAGTCTGTGGCAGCTTTTGCACTTTGGTGTCAGGGTGGAGTAGTTGTAATAGAGACTTTGTGGCCCATAAAGCCTGAACTGTTTACTATCTGGCTCTTTCCAGGGAGATTGCCAGCCCATGTGTGGAGAATGGCACCAAAGGGTCTGTGAGGTCTCTTCCCTCTCCGTCTCCTAAACCTGCACGCGTGTGACAGGACCATAGAGATCAGAAACCACAAAACCCTGCTGCCCCTCTAGCCAGCCTGCCTTGGGTTGAGCAGGGATTTTTGGTGCCCAGAGAGGCTGCAGGATTAGATGACTAGATGATGCCAAGTGCCACCATCTTGAGGGAAGCTGGCCTGGGACCTGGGCTCCTGCCTGCTTGGACACCGTGGATGCTGTGGGGAGGGGAAGGTAGTGCTCCAGCTGTAGTGGAGCTATCTGGGCATGTGTCTGCTGGGAGACCAGAGTCTAGTGTGATTTGGGAAGTAATGAACTATTAAGGATAATATGATGGGGGTTAAAATTTTATTTTTGGTGGAAAAGGATAATGTTGGTAAGGTATATTTTCTTTTTCCAGGAGGTTTATCGGTAAATATTATGACCGTACAGCTAAATGTTGAACTTGGAATCTGTAAGCAGCAGGTTCATGAATTAAGATCATATTTTTGTATCTTTTTCAACAAAAAAGCATGCAGTTAATGCTTTCATCTTTCTCCTGTGTTTTTTTTTTTTTTTTTTTGATCTCCTATCTTTTATAGACCTGAACAGATTCTGTCTTGCCTGGCAATGGCTTTGAACCGTTAGGAGATGAGGAGCAGTCCCTTTGGTCTGTTTGGCACACGGCAGGCATGTGTTCAGTTCACTGGTCTCCACCAGGACAGGGTAGCGGGTACCAAACCCTAGAGCCTCTGTCGCTCTGTAAACCTTGCCACTTCCGGAGACTCCCGGCCCCCGTACCCAGGCTATTTCTCCTAGACGTCTGCTATTTTGATGAAAGCAATTTAGGCCATATTGCAAGTTAGTGGGTTTTTTCCTTTTAAGCTAGGCCTTTTCAATGTTGAGAGAGATCACTTCCAAAGTAATTGGGAGTAAGATTACTTCCAGATTTCAAAAGTGCCCCATTTATTTATCTTAACATCATTTATACTGCTTGTTTCTTTTTATTGCTTCTTACCAGAAGTGAGATTGGCCAAGTGTACTCAGAAATTGTTGTTTTCGCCATTTGGATGCTGGTGACTGGTGCCCTTTCTCAAAGTCACAGGGCACTTACCGACCTTAAAGCACCCCGGTGAGCTGCAGGGGACTGGAGCTGTGTGTTCCTCTGCAGGCTGGGATGAGGAGACCAGGCGTCCTGCCTTGGCTGTGGCTGCTGTGGCCTTGAGGCCCAGGGCACACAGACCCTGGGATTCGCTGTCTTTTCCTGTGGCTGTGATGATCTTGTTTGCTTCCCCCCTGGCTGTATGTTGCCCTTCCGCATGCTTTGGAGTTTCCGACACCAAAGTGAGCTCTTTATGTGAAATCAGCCTTAAAACTTATTAACAGCACTGTGGTTCCAGCATCAGGTGACTTCTCTTTGTCCCAGCTGTACTGACCTTATATGCATGGGGCGGGAGGGGGATCCACCTCTTGGCCGTTGGCAGATGCCAGCTCCTTTTTCCTTCAGCACCTGTGTCTGCCTTCTCAGGACCTGCCACTGCCACCCTTGTGAAGAATCGGAAGGTCAGCCGTGTGGCTGGCCCACTCCAGGTGGAGAAGCCACAGTGTACTCTTTGTTTTTCTTTCAGGACTCCATCCCTGTGTCCACCTCCCTCCTTGGAGACACTTCCGACACGACTTCTACTGGCCTTGCCCAGCGCCTAGGTATGTACCTGTGGCCAGCCAGGGAGCTCCACTGTGTAATGGATCCACGAGGCAAGTCGCTTCGGAAGCAAAGACTCTATATCAAATACAGTTACCTCATTACTGCTGCAAAGCACAGACCTTTGCACACTGTATCTTTACAGGGGCACATCTGTGCTCACGTGTCACCACCACTGTCTCAGGGTCGGCATGGTCCCAAGGGACTCCCATGTAATCCTTGGCTGTGTCCTTGCGTCAATAAGCTGATTTAGTTCCCTCCCGTAAGTGCATTACCTCCTCATGGGAGGAGAGAGTGAGTGATGCCCATAGCACTCCGTGGGCTCAAGGTAGCCTCCCAGGGAGTTGGTGCACCTGTGGAGCAGGTGTCACCACTATGCGGGAAGGTCCCTTCACTCACAGTGTGACACCCTTCAGGGCTTGCAAGGGAGACTGGCCTGGTCTGTGAATGTGGTGTAGATTGGGGGTTAAACAAAGACCATGAGGTTGAAGGCTCCATCCTTCTCACACGTCAGCGTACACTTCCTACAAATGCGCAGGTGGACAGGCAAGGATGGCACATGTTCTGCCTTCCCCAGCCCCGAGTGCCATGGCCAGTGTTTGGATGCCCCGAGACCACGAGCAGGAAGGCGGCCCTGCTTCCTGCTCGGTCCTCGTGTTCCCCAGTGGTCCCAGCTGCCTCCGTTCTGCAGTCAGTCACAGAGCCCCTCTGGGTCCTGGGCAGGGGATGTTCCTGATCCTCAACAAGCAGGAATCTCTGTCTCAGGCACCTGAGGCACACGGCAGAGGAAGGACACCAGCCAGCACAGGAGGCAGGGCGGGGCGGATTGTCACCAGCAGGCTGCCCCAGACTCACCGCACCCACGTCTGCACAGAGGTCAGCATTTTAGGGACTTGCAGGGTACTTTTTGTCTACCCTGGAATTAAGAAATACCTGACTAGTAAGTTATTTTGGTAACTTTATAAGGAAGAAATTTTAAATTTACAGAAAAGTTGCAAAGAATGTACAAAGAATTCCTGTTTAGCCTTTACCCAGATGTCCCAGTTTCTTTCCCTTTGTGTTTGTTATCATTTTTTTTCCTGAACCACATGAAAGTAAGTTGAAGACACAGTGCTCCTTTGTTTCTAAGTGCGGCACTGTGTGTCTGTCAGTGTGTGAGGGGTAACACACTTGTACCCAACAGGTTACTGTGTGCTCACGCCTGGTCAGGTGAAGGCGCAGGCCGGCGTTCATGTTTATGGAGGCAGAAAGCGGGTGGGCTTGCTGAGACACACTCCAGTAGAGAAGGACGGTGGGAGCTCGTCTGGCGAGTCATGAGTAGATTTTATGCCAGTAAGGGACAGTAGGCTCCAGAACGTCTATAAGGTGGAGACCTCATACCAGTTTGCTTGCAGAAGGTGGGCGGTTCTCAGTGGCTAGATGTCAGTGGTGTGTGGTGGCTGCCGGCATCTCTGCAGGGACTGGTGATGCACAGCACTCGGATCAGGAAGGCATCCAGCAAAGTCCTGTGCTGTGCCAGTTGTCTCGAGCCTGGGTCTGGGCCCTCCAGTTGAAAATGCTTTATTAATGCATTATAGTGAAAGGGGAGAGGTGTTCTGAAATAGTGTCGGAGGCAGAAGATGAAAGCAAGTTGGAAAAGAGAAGGCCTGGGAGCAGGGTAGGCTTCGGTGTGGACGAGGGGACCTGGCCGCATGTGGCTCTGGAGGGCAGAGCTGGGTCTGTGGGAGCTGATGCCAGTAGACACAGCTTTGCTTCCTAGAAATCCCATCTTAGCAATTAGAGCGATTAGAATTGTAGCGGGTCCCCTTGGGGGAGAGGGGACCTTCTTGCCCCTCAGAGAGAGCAGAGTGTGACCTGACAGTCTCTTCCTGGCCAGCCTTGGCAAGTCCCAGTGTGGGGTAGGGAACCTGCGGCCTTGGGGCCACATGTGGCCTTCTGGATCCTTGAGTGCAGCCTTTTGACTGAATCCAAATTTTACAGAACAAATCTTTTTAATAAAGGATTAATTCATATAGCTGAAAAACATGTCTCTGAGATTCTATCTACCCTTCCTTTGATTAACAAATGAAGCCCAAAGAGGTTTTGGGGCCATGGTAGGGCCTGGGCCGCTCCCTGGAGCCACTCTGCCCCCCGTAGTTCCTGGTGGTACTGCAGGTAAGACAGCAGCAACTGGGACGTAATTGTCACCTGGATGGAATCCGGTGGCCTGGTGTGCCCAGCCTTACCGCACCGCCCTTCTGCATTTTGGTTAAGAGGGTTGTGGGCCTGTGACGTCGGCTGGGGGTGGGGGGCCCCACACAGGTGCGGCCAGCAGTGAGCTGCTTTAGGATTTCTGCCCACTTGTCCTCAGGACATCCCCTTGCCCTTCAGATTCCGGCCATGTGACTCTACCTGAGTTTTGCACTTGGACCAACGCCCCTCAGCTATTATTGATTCTGTAGAAAGGGGCTAAAACTTAATTCAGTATCAGAAAATCACACGTGCGTATGTGGCATCCACATGTGTGTATGTGTATGTAATATATGTAAATGTGTAGAAATACAGGATTGCCTTTGGGCGGGAAGTGGAACTGGTAGAGTGGTGGTACTGAAGGAGAACTTTAATATTTTAAATACTTTAATATTATTGTGTTTTTAAAAGTTAAAAAAAAAAATACAGAAACACCAAAAAAACCCTCCATGTAGACTCAGACTTTAGTGTGTGGGTCACCAGGTGGGCTTGTTAACACAGAGTGCTGCCCAGACCCTGCCTTCCTGATTCGGGTCTGGAGGGGCCTAGGGGTCTGCATCTCTGACAGGTTGCAGGTGCTGCCACTGCTGTGGGGACCACACTTAGGAACCGCCGTTCTGGAGACGAGGACAGGGTCAGCAGCTGTCTTAAGGGTCAAAAATTGGAACTTCCTTCTCTCCCTACAACCCCGTTCTCTTTTTCCAGGCGTTTCCCAGCCATAGGTAGGTGTGAGGAACATAGGACCTGCAGCGTTTTGGTCACGGCTGTGTCAATGTATTTTTTCTTTTTAGCCAGGAAGACCAACAAACAGGTGTTTGTCAGCTACAACCTTCAAAACACAGACAGTAACTTCGCATTACTTGTAGAAAACAGGATCAAAGAAGAAATGGAAACTTTTCCAGAAAAGTTCTAGCTGAGTAGCAGAAGTGAGAATTTGTAACTTGTGTACAATATACATTTAAATAAATGGATTGGATTTCATTTTGCCATCAGCTTGCGTTCACGTTTTGTTTTTAAAGGGTTACTCTTGTGAGTTTTCCTTCTCACCAGCACGTAGGCCAGAAGGCCTGTGTTGATCACCTGGGGAGGAGGAAAGCCACGTGGGCAGTATACACGCCCTCATTTGACTGTCAGCGATAGAGAAAAGCAATGGAAATGGGATTTTTGTTGGGATTGAAGGCTATAATCTAATAATCCAAGAATTCAAATCAGTAATGACTCTGTTACGTTCATTCCCAGTTAGAATTAAGGCAGTAAGCCTTTATAAGTATGCTTTAGGTTTATGTGGTCCTGAGGCTTCTGTCTGCCTTGGGAATGGATGCATTTATTTCCTTCCCATTTCAGCTAAACTCTTCCTGCTGTGTTCTCCCTTGGGTAAACTTGTGGGCCCACCCTGTGCTGCCGACTACACTGTGCTCTTGGTGAAGTCTCAGACCTCTCTGGGCCTTGTGTCCTCGTCTGTGACATGGGAATAATCCCCATCTTGATGGGTTCTCGTTAGGACTGAGTGTGTGGAAATACTTTGCAAACTCTAAGTGCCGCGGCAGTTAGATGCTAATTATGGTTTTATCTCCTTGATTTTTATGAATTCAAAGACTTCATGTCCTTCTTGCTCTTCCTGTTACCATTTCATTATCTTCCCTTCACCTTTTTCTTTTCTCCCAAGTCCCAAGTATCTCAGGTACCTGTTTGGGTCATTTTTAATCCTTGGCCTTTTTCTTTCTACCACGTGAAGTGGATTCCAATCTTGGCCCTTCCCCAGAGGTTCACAGGGTCTGGCTTTGGCAGGGTTGAAAAGCTCGCCCAGTGCTTCTCTGCGGAGGCAAGGTTGAGGACCACTGGCAAAGAATTTTCTAGTCTTTGGGGTCCATCTGAACCCTTTAGTTGCTGGAGGCAGATAGCTTAGGGCCCTGAAACATGTTTCCTGCAGTGGCAGAGGTTTTTCGTGGAGGCAGGGGTGGCACTGAAGGAGGTGACGCCGGCTAGACGCAGGGGCCTTCAGCGGGGTATGTCTGGGTCCCAGGCTCTTCCTTCCTTTGCAGACGTCCCGCAAAGGAGGACTCGGCGGCACGATCACAGCTTACAAAGCAGAGTGGACACCTTTCTAGGAATAGAATAGTAAGTGACACAAAATCAGGGCTATGGAGAGAAGAGTTTGGTATAAATACTTTATTAAAGAAATATTGTCTCTTGGTTAAAAAATACTACATTAGCGAAGAGAGTTTTGGGCAGTCAGTCTTTCCTCACAGAGTCACAGTGTAAGACACTCGTTTCTTGACCTCTCTAGGAGCCTTCAGGCCACGGATCAGCAGAACATAAGTAAACAAGAGAAAAAACGCCTCTTAAATTGACTGATGACCCCTCCCCCATCTTTCAGGTGGTCTGAGAATGGCACTAAACATCCAGTCTCTGCCTCTGACTACCTTTTAAGACTAGGACTCTCACAACAGAGTGAGAGGCCACCCCCCGCCCCCCGCGGGGCAGTTGGGGACCCAGCTTGCAGAGGCAGTGAAAGCAGCGACGCGGCAAGGTCTGCATAAACATGGAGGGCTTTTGTTCCTCGTCGTCATGGTAGTGAAATGCCCTTCGTTGGAGACCGCCAGGTGAGGTAGGGAAGACATTCCAGAGGAAATCTGTTAATGGGGCAACACTTTTATTTCTGTACATTTACATACAAGTTTTCACCAGAGTTACAACAGATGTGACACCATGCAGACACGTAGCTGCGAACGACAGTTCAGAACTCAGTGTAAGCTTGTGCTATGAAGGAGCACCGTCAGAGGAGTCCCATCGACACGTACAGTAACACGGTTCTTCTAGTAAAACTCGACTGGTTGGGTTGCAGAAAGGACAGAGGGAAGTATTCCCTGCTAGACATAACACACCATACTGCTTTTCCAGAACACACACAGGACATTAAAGTGAGGTGGTATCTTTTTAAGATAAGAAGACAGAGTCGAGTGCGGCCCCCAGCACGTGTGCTGCCGCGGGGCTGGGTGATGTGAGGTCACACCTATGGCACTTCCAGTTCAGCGCTTCTGTTTGGCCCGGGAAGTCGTAGTGTCAGAGTGCAATACCTCCCTTGCTCGTGGCCAGACGAGCTTACCAGCCCGTTCTCCAGTTGCAGGTGACTTTACTCTTAGAATAAGAGAAAAACATTTAAAACTTTTTCCTAATTGTCTCTGGTGCTAATAATTAAGGTACTTTATAAGAGTAACTCATTTCTGGAAAAGAATAAAATGAACAAATATCCAGTTCTGTCTCGAGTGTTCACATTTGTGCATAACTTTTATTGAGAAGTCACAGCTCCCTGACAGGTTAGGCTAGCAGGGTGCAGGGGTGGGTGGAGGGGAGTAGCAGGGAGAACACCGCTTTCTGTGTTTCCCCGGGGCTGGGAGGGCTGAGCTGAAGCAGCAGGAGCCTGAGAAGTGTCTCCCTATTGACCTCGAAGGAGGCGGGACCGAGGGGCTCAAGCTCCACAGACTGGTGCCAGGGAGCTGGCGGCCACAGCAACCTCCCCCCGCCAGGAGCCAGGCAGCCGGGACGTGTGTCAGGCCTGGGTGTGCCTTGCTCCCTTGGGACTGGATTTCATGGGGCTCTGCCCACATTTTCTGCTTTGGCTACATTTCGTAAAGGTGTTCCTCAAGAGCTGCAGATATCCCTACGCCCAGGCGGCAGCAGAGCAGGAGCAGGCAGCCCCGAGAGGAGAGCTGTGGGACCCGCTTGCCGGCCGGGAGCTGTCATCTGCCGGCCGTTGGCAAGTCGGCCTCACGGCTGCTAGACTTTGCTCCCAAGAGCCCAGGCCTCACAGCTAGCTTCTCTTCTAGTCATTGAGATCGGTCCCGATTGCTGATGTGATGAGCCGTGTTTTTATTGTCATTTAAGGTGGAGATCAGAGACTGTGGACCAGAAGCTTGTGAGTGCCGTACCTTGCCCGCACCTTCGTAGAATTTCTGGCAGCACTCTACAGCTTCGATACATTTCTTTAAAAAGGTCTACATGACCAGTGTGAGGCCGCTCACAACTTGCATGACTTAACAAGGCCTGCAGTACAGTAAGTGGGTTGCAGGATGGCCTCGTGCTTGGGGGATGGGTGCGGACGCACACCTGTCCAGGTGCAGGCTCAGGGGCCTCGCTGGCTCCTTCCCACCTTCCCCAGCTGCCTACTGGCCTGGCCGCTGGATTTGTCCTATCCTGTACTTAATGGGTTTGCTGCCAAATGGCTTTGTAGCAAGTACTCTAAAAAAGGTAAAAGGTATCTCACAAGTTTGGCACAAGAAGGCTGCATGGATCTAAAGAAAGGCCTTGCAAAGGTGAATGCAAACTAGCATTGAAACATGGAACAAAAATGATTTAAAAAAAGAGACCAGGGAAGGTGAGGATGAGCTGGAGTTGGATCAGGTGGAGCTGGGGAGAGGCCGGCCAGAGAGCCTCCCTTCGCGGGCACTGGGCTTTGTGCAGGGCTCTGACGCCCCAGGTGTTGGTGGACGAGATAGCGTGGTTCAGCTGCTGGAAACACACCTGGCTGTGGGTCGTTTGCCCCTTACCATGTCTTTGTGAGTCAGTGGGCTCCTACCGACGTGTGACCCAGACGTGGAGGAGAGGCAGGCGATACAGCAAGCAGCAGACCAGGTGGGACGCTGCAAGGGGAGAAGGTCGACCCCTTTTCTGGCCCTTTGAATCGTAGCAACTCTCACCTAATTGCCTCACCCAAGCCTGAGACAGCGGTTTCCCCGGAAGGATACAACCTGCAGCGAAGATGCTCTTCATAAAGGGGCGAGGTGGACGATTCTAGTAAGAGGCCAGGTTGTCCAGGAAAGCTGCTGCGGAGTGGCGCCTGCGCACCAAGGAGGCTTGTTTCTTAGTGGCCCTGAGTGTCCTACAAGTTTCCTCTGAAAACACCAAGAGGAAGAAACCTTCGCTGTCTGGGGCAAAGTGAGGAACACCATGGAAACCTTGGAGAGTGGGCTGGGGGCTGACTTTGGTGAGTTATTGCTTTCTCTCCGTTTGCCTTGGTGCTCTCGAGAGGCTGGAGGTCGTGTGGACTCACCTGGGAGGAACCCCCACGCCTTGCGCAGGCCCCAGCTCTGTGCTGAGTGAGTGACAGGAAGCAGGGAGCAGACCGAGGAAGGCGTGGGGGACCAGCGCCCGCAGGTGCCCCCTGGCGTGACGTCGGTGGGAGCGACAGCCGTCCAAGCTGGTGATCTCCGTGGTGTGTGCTCGAAATGTGGGTGACGGGCCGTGCGTGGGAGAGCAGCCCTCCCTCCTGTGGACTGGCCTCCGTCATCGTGAGTTATTTTCCTGTTGTTTGGAAAGTAGCCACATTTTCAAGTAGTGCTGGCAAAAAAGCTGACTGTGAAAGAGGGGACTTTTCTGCTGGAGCCAAATCTGGGAAAGAGTAAAAACAAACATGTCTCAGACCTCAGCACATGTGCTAGTTGTGTATTTAACGAAGCAAACCTGGTGTCAGAAAGCTGTGGCGATGTTACCATTGATCATTTAAGATTCTGGTGAGATGTTTCAGCTTTTCCCCAAGAGCTTCCAGCATCAGGTACAAAGGATGATCCAGAAGATAAAACTAAGCTGGTTTTAATGATATCTGTGAGCTGCTTTCCCTCAACACATAGAACGGAAGCTCTTACTGTACAAACAGAAAGAAAGAAAGGCTTTAAAAAACCATACAGACTCTCGAAAGACCTAGTTCATTTACATTTTGCTGTCTAAAATGCAGTCCAGAGACGCTGCTCGATAGCGCCCTGTCTCTGCGCACAGGCAGGCAGCCGGGGCGGGCTCCAGGCGGCCGAGGTGACCTCTGGCTCCCGGGTGGCGGGCAAGGAGCAGCGTCCCGGCCTCCAGGGAGGAGACCGGCCCCTGTGGTGGCCGCTTCCAGCATGTCCCCTGGAGTGACTGCCTCTTGTTTCCAAAGGAGGTGGTTCCACTCTGTGATCAGCGAGAGGGAAAAGGAATAAAGTGCTTCTCGTAAAAATGACCAAAATAAATACAAATATTTAATGGCAGAAAAGAAAGTCATTGAAGGATTATTTCCAAAGAGTTTGTCTCAAGAGAATTTCCCCACACCAGTTGAAAGTCTCGCCACTGGCTGGCGGTGGCCACAGAGCTGGACTCTCCCACCCCGGCCACCGTTCGGTCCCTGGTCTGTAAACCTGTGCCCAAACCGCCCAAACCGTTGAGCCTCGGGGGCTCCCTGCGGGATGGCGCCACCAGCTACATGGCCTTCATGCCGTTGGCCGTGGCACCCTCGGGCAGCCCGTCGCCCGCAGCGGCCGCGTCGTGGAGGCCCGAGTAGTCCTTGAGCTCGGCGTTGGTGAGCAGCAGCGGCTGTTCGCCCTTCTTGTGAGGCAGCAGCGGCTGCCGCGTGTAGTGCTCCCCGTTGGAGATGTTCTCGGGCAGGTTCTGGTCCCTGCTCTCGGGCAGCAGGAGGATGCAGATGATGCAGATGAGCGTGCAGCAGGCAAAGATGATGTGGTGCAGGAAGTAGCCTTTCTGGTTGTGCAGCTCGATGATGGGCGCTGTCAGCATGCCGAAGCCCGCGCTGGCCAGCACCAGCCCCAGCCCGCCGCACCTGCAGGAGGAGGCACAGCGCACAGGGTCAGCGCCCTTTGGGTCCACCCTGGCGTGCAGAGTGCCACCCTGGAGGGCTCGGCAAGTTCATGTGGGACCGGGGAAGCCCCACCCCTGCAGGGCCCCGGTGCATGCCCCGTCTCAGATGTCTTAAGCTGAGCCCTGACGAAGGCAAGAAAAGCTTCATCTTTCTCTGCCACACCCCTTTTAATAAAAGGATTTGTTCCGCAAAATTTGCAGTCAGTCAAAAGGCCGCACTTAGAGACCTAGAGGGCCACATTTCACCTTAAGGCCGCAGGTTCCCCACCCCTGGAAGGGTAGTGAAGACACATCAGCACTAACAGAGACTGTCTCCTTGTCATAACTGGACAGATTGGAATATATATGCTAAAGCACAATAATTTCGTCACTGTGAGTTGATGTCCCATGTATCTCCTAAAATTGTTCTGCATACCCCCAGTGGAAACTGTCCCACCTCCAGGGATTGTGCCAGAAGTGTCCCCAGAATGAGGCTGTGCACTGAGAGGAACCCACTGCGGTACCGAGCTCAGGGAGCACCAAGCCCAGAGCACGAGTGGTTGTCTCTGCGCCTCTGCCCTGTGAGGAGCCTCCCAGGGCCCACAGGGCTCGGCAGACGCAGCACTTTAGAAACCCCTCGCAGCACTGGCCACTCTGCTTTGGCCTAAAGACACACTCCTGGGGCCAAGGTGCTCTGTGGCCACCGAGAAAGCAGTGCTGTGGCAGGCTGCAGTGGGACCGTGTGCTCGGGTTACAGGCCAGGCCAGAGGGGGCTGCCTGGTCCCCAGTTCTGGGGCCTCACTGACGGGGGACAGGTGGAGGTGGTCTTGTCTAGAGGAAGGGGGAGTGGAGTTGTTTGCCCAGCCCCCGAGCAGCCCGCAGGGTGGACAGGGAGGTGAACTTCAGTTGGTGTCAGGAAGAATCTCCTAAGGGAGCTGGCTCGAGTTAGGCAGCACCCTTAAGTGAGGAGACCTTTGTCCTTGGACTGCTGAGGCAGAGAGCGGCTGAAGGCAGGTCCCTGCAGTGGGTAGGAGGCAGGCATGTAACTCTACTTCTGACTAGTCTACGGTTCTCTTGGCTGGCACCGTAGGTGGCTTCTAACTCACCCAAAGACTGTCCTACAAGGTCACAAGATACAAGATCAACATTACAAAAGTCAATGCATGTCTACATGCTAGCAACAACCCAAAAATGAAATTAAGAAAATTCTACTCACAGTAACACCAAAAGAATAAAATGCTTAGAAATAAATAACAAGAGATACAAGACTTATATGCTGAAACTACAAAACATTGCTGAGAGAAATTTACAAAGATAAAACTAAATGGAGAGATGTTCCATGTTCAGAAATTGGAAGACTCAATGTTGTGAAGGGGTCAGTTCTTCCCAGATTGATCTATAGATTCAATACAATCTCTATCAGAAGCCAAGCTCATTTTCTTCTTCTTTTTTTTTTTTTTTGAGAAAGTGATAAGCTGATCCTAAAATTTACGTGGAAACGCAAAGGACCCAGAATAGCCAAAAACAATTTTTAGAAAGAACAAAACTGGAAGGCTGTCTTTCCAGTTTCAGAACTTACTGTAAAGCCAAAACTTACTGAAAGCCAGTGTGGTAGTGGTGTGTCAAAAGATCAGTGGAACAGAACAGCGAGTTTGGAAACAAACCTTCACGTTTATGGTGAACTGATTTTTGACAAAGGCAAATTCAATGGCGGGGAAAGGTACAGTCTTTTCAACAAGTGGTCCTGGGACAATAGGATATTCACTTGCAAAAGAATGAGGTTGGACTCTTGACATCACGTACAAAAATGAACTCAACATAGATCATAGAACCTAAATGTAAGAGCTAAAACTATAACAGTACTGGAAGAAAACATTAGAGAAAATCTGTGACCTCGGTTTAGGTAAAGATCTTTTACATATGACGTCAAAAGCAGGCTCTGTAGAAGAAAAATCTGATCAGTTGGACTTCATCAGAATTAACAACTTCTACACTTAAAGGCACGTACTTAAAGAAAAAGAAAAGCCATAGACTAGGAGAAAATTTTTGTGAAGCAATGTATCTGATAAAGGACTTAGATCCAGAATACATAAAAAAGTCTTAGGCTGGGTGCGGTGGCTCACGTCTGCAATCCTAGCACTCTGGGAGGCCAAGGCAGGCGGATTGTTTGAGCTCAGGAGTTCGAGACCAGCCTGAGTAAGAGCGAGACCCTGTCTCTACTACAAATAGAAAGAAATTACATGGACAGCTAAAAATATATATAGAAAAATTAGCCAGGCATGGTGGTGCATGCCTGTAGTCCCTGCTACTTGGGAGGCTGAGGCAGGAGGATCGCTTGAGCCCAGGAGTTTGAGGTTGCTGTGAGCTAGGCTGATACCACGGCACTCTAGCCCGGGCAACAGAGTGAGACTCTGTCTCAAAAAAAAAAAAAAAAAAAAAAAGCCTTACAATTCAAAGAGAAGACAGATAACCCAAGTAAAATTGGGCAAAGTGTCTGACAAACAGTTCTCTGAAGAAACGACAGAAACTGCAAACGTCCAACAAGATGAGAGAAGATGTGCAACGAGCTTAGTCATCGGAGACATGACAGCAAAGCCACAGTGAGGCAGCACTTCGCACCTGCGGGGAAGATGGCTCAAAGGGACAGAAAATCATAGGCAGGAGTATAAAATAGTGCAGCCACTTTGAAACACTGGTTGGCAGTGTCTTAAAAAATTAAACATAAACTTTTGTACAACCCAGCAATACTACTCCTATGAAACATGTGAAAAATACGTTCGTACAAAACCTTACAAGCAAATGCTCGTTGCAGCATTATGACTTGGAAACGATCCAAATGTGTATCGTATGTAATGGAATGTTACTCCTCTATAGAAACAAACGAGTTCAGGCAGGCTCCAACACAGATGGCTTTCGAACCCTGACGCTAGGGGATCGTATGTTTCCATTCATATGAAATGTCAAAAAGGCAAATCTACGGAGACAGGAGGCAGATCTGCGGTTGCCGAGGGCTGGGAGCAGGGACAAGAGCCCCACGGCAAAGGGGGACGGGGAGTTTTTGGGGTGCTGGAAAAGTTCTATGACTGGATTGTAGCAGTGGCTGCACAGCTTTCCACATTTGCTGAAAGTCATCGAATTGTTTGCTTAAAATGGATGAATTTTGTGGGGTGTGTAAGTTATGTCTCAACAAATCAGTTATAGAAAACCCTAAAACTTGCCACCGTGGGAAGGGGGCTGGGCTTTCTGCTGGCACAGATCTCGCAGCTTCCAGGCGGGCAGCCACCCAGAAGGGCCCTGCCTTTTCCTCCCAAGCCCCCAGGGCCGGCCGCGGGTCCTCTCCCACCGCCACGCGTGGCTGCCCCAGGGCCTCCGCCCTGCTCTTCCCACGGTGGGCCCGGGGCTGCTCAGGGCTTTGCTGTCAACAGGAGGGTGACAGAGAGTCCTGCCTTCAAGACCTGCGGCCCTGCCCCCACAGACCCTCTCAGACCAATCCTGGGGCTGGGGGGGAGACTGGACTGGAGGGGGACCCAGGCAGGGGTCCCCGGGAAGGGAGGACGGGGACAGGCATCCTGGGGCCCCCAGGTGGCCATCTTAAACTGGACATTCTGGTCTATGGGAACCACAGCAAGAATTATAGATTCACAACCCTTTTTCTCACAGAATGGAATGTAAGAACGATAATGGTGTGTGTGTGGGGACAACGGGTGGTCTCCCACCCCTGCTTGGTCATGTTTCTTAACAAAAAAATAGAAGACACTTCTCCCTCCCCTTAGACACAGCCCCCCACCTTTGTAGACTGCATTCAGCCGTCTGCGGCTGCACCAGGCCCAGGAGGGGAGGGGCTCCCCTGCCTGCAGGCCCAGGGCCGGTGGGCACAGGGCAGCCCCACCAGGCACACGGCCCTGCGGGACACTGTCGGGGCCTGGGGGTCGCCGGACTCCTCCCTTCCCCAGGCCCCTTCCCGTCCAGCTGCCTTAGTTCTCCTCTCCTAATTGGTACACGTCCCCCACTTAGACTTTGCCCACTATGCCAAAGCGGTTTCCTAGGACACAGAACTAACCGTGTCACTCGCCTGCCCAGAGCCCTTCGATGGCTCCTTCCTGCCTGCAGGTCCTGAGACCGCACCTTCCCTCCCGCTACTCCTGGCCTAGGGGACCCTCAGCTCACTCGGGCTCAGCCGCGCTCCCGCCAGGCCGTCTGGCTGGGGAGCTGCCTCACGCGTTTCCGGAGGGAGACATGCTCATCTTGGGGTCCCCATGCCAGGCATGATCCCCGCCACAGGGGCTTGATGGGTGTTTCTTTGATTAGATGACTGTTAAGACAGGGCCGGTTTGCCACGGGGCCTCCCAGCCTCGAGCAAACCCAGACATGTGGGACCAGCCCAAAGCGAGCTGCAAACGACTTCTACCACTCAGGAGGGGGCGCGCAGTGGCCGGGAGCACGAGTTCTGGAGCCAGCCGGAAACGTGGCTCCACCACCGACCAGCTTCACCTCTGGAAGCCTCAGCCTGTGCCCGTGAGTTGGGGGTGACAAAAGCTCTGACCTCCAAGTGCTGTGAAGGTTAAAGAGCTAACGTAGCCATTAATAGCACGGGGGCAGGAAGAGCCATGGGCTGGTTCCAGGGACTGGTGGTGTGGAGTGAGTGCTGGGGGTGGGCAGACAGCAGGGGCCACACCCGACTGCAGGAGGATGGCCAGGTGTGGGAGGAACTGGAGCTCAAGAAGCTCAAGAACTGGGAGGTGAGGAGGATGAGCCTCTCCCGTGGGCCCAACGCCTCCAGGCATGACATGGAGGCCCAAAGGTTGGCAGAGGGTGCCGCAGCCACTGCAGCCCTTCTTCCGCCTCCCCGGCCAACCCCGCGCTCGCTGAGCCCTGCAGACACTGCCTCCTCACCCTCTCGCTCACTAGGTCCTTTAAAATCTAGCCTCGCTCCCTCCAGGTGCACACTCAGTCCCTCCAGGGCCGCTGTGTGTGGCTCTGGGCCACTCCCTGCGAGTCCCCAGTCTGAGTCAGGGTTCAGAGTCCAGGCTGAGCAAGCTGCAGGTCCCAGCCAGCTGTGCCCACCCTCCCTCCCTCCTGGGTGCTCCCACCATATCCCCAGGACACTTTGCGATAGCCCAGAGACACTCCCGAGTTGCATGTCTGTGTGTCTCTAACAGACTTCAGAGGTTTTCAAGGCCAGGGCCAAGTTCTACTCAGGCTGCTCTCCCCAGCACCAGCACAGCCACCGCCTGAGACCACTGCGCACGTGCTTGGCGCTGCAGGCAGATTTCCAGGATGGCCCAGTGATGCCCACCTCCCAACACTCACACCTTTGTGCCTTGGGTGTGGGCTGGACCTCAGGGTACAGGGTACAAGTAACTTCCTTCTTACCGGTAAAATACAGCCACGGTGATGAGATGTCCCTTCCATGATCAGGTTACAAAAGACTGTGACTTCTAGCAGACTAGTGCTGGCTTTGATGAAGCAAGCTGCTATATTGACTTGGGCCGTGTGGCAGGGAACAGAGGTGGCTGCAAGGAACTGAGACCCTCAGTCCAACAGCCTGTGAAGAACTGGGTACTGCCCATCGCTGTCTGAGCTTGGTGGTGGGTCCTGTCCCAGTGGGTGGCAGCCTGGCAGGGACCCTGAGCAGGGGGCCCAGTGAGCCGTGCCCAGACCCCCGACCCACAGGAGCTATGAGATAATGAATGTGCGCTGCTTTAAGCCACTAGGTTTCAGGGCGATTTGTTATGGAGCAGCAGACAACTAACGCAGCCAGTGAGTGACAGAGTTCCCTAGCCGCGGAGGACGACAGCCAGCCACCTTTCCCCCAGGCTGTGGCAGTCACGGGCACTTTGTATTAGAAAGTCCTTGACCAAGGACCGATCTCAGCATCGTGCTGCGGGGCCCTCAGGCAGACAGGTGAGGGAGAGAGATGATCCTGCGGTGTCCCCAGATAACCATCCCTTCCCAGGCAGAGTCCCCGACCACCTTTCAGAGACACTCGCATCTTTCTGTCAGTGCTCTTTCTCATGCCTGTCGTCCTTACTAGTCTATGAGCCCTTTGAGGGTAAGAATTACTTTCCAGAACGTCAACAGGCACACACTATCTGTGCTTAATGAACACTGGATGCTTGCGGCTCACGCCGGCTGCCCAGGTAGGAAGGTCAGCTTGCCCAAGTGACTAGGACAGGTTAGATACAGACGATCACTACAGAGCAGTGACATCCGATCCATTGGTAAGATGAATAATGTGAACACCTAAGATAGCCCGTCAGTCCTGCTGATATACTTGGCCCCTTCAGGAAGCCACAGGCTGTTGCGAGCCTGGATCAGATGCCAGGAATAACGGACGCGTTTGCTTGGGGCCTTTGATACCAGTAAGACATCATTTCCCCCGAAACCTCCCTGGTTCCCCCCCGACACTCGATGACAAGCAGCGAGAGGGACTCCCTCGCTCGGGTGGGGCTGCTGCACAGGACGGCAGATGCAGACCTCGGGGAGGGCACGCGTGGAGCCGCTGCTGGAGGGCGAAAGTTACTCAGGTGGTGCCAGGTGAACTACGTCATATCCATCTACCGTGTCAGTCACGCCAAATGCAATGAAATACATATAATTCATAGCTTATTAGAAAAATACCTACATAGATCTATATGTGTGCATAATATGCAACATATGTACACATGCATATATAGTATGGGATATATCTTTATATAGTTCATTTCTTTACCCCCAAATGCAGGCTTTGTGCATTTTCTGCTTTTCTCCAGATTGCCACGAGAGGGCAGCACATGCCCACGTTGGCGAGTCAGGGACCCTCTGTTCACAGATAAAGAGTTGAAGGTCTGCTTCCACGTGCTTTAGGAGCACAGAAATTTTAATACCCACTGGATATCTTTATTTTACTAGTAATAAGATCTAAATAGGGGTGGGAAGACTGACGTACAGGCAGACTATTAGAAATAGCAAGCTTGAATTAAGAATTCCAGAACCTTCACATTGTTGTTAAATGTGTGAACGTCACCATCTAGCATTTAAACACAGGAAACAAACCTGTCGTTTTTCATTTCCTTTTTTATATTACTTAATTTGTCCTTACTACATGTCTGTGAAGTCAAAGATGAACAAATATTTGTACCAATTCTTTACAGAAATAAATGTGACTGCTAAGAATATCCAGATAGGAATAATGACGTCCACTGTCATTGACGGAGGCCGGGCCCTTGACACGTTCCCTCTCCCTCTGCCTCTCTGTTCACCACCACGGAACAAGGCAGGTGTGACTGGTCTATTTTAAGGCAAGGAAACTAAAGCTGCCGCACGACCCGCCCGAGGTCACACCGGGAGGTGGCCCCGGGGTCACGGCTGCTCCATGTCTCTCCTCCCTCCGCTGGCGCCAAGGCCCCAAGCCCCAGGCTCTTGGCCACTTGTCCTGCCCGGGGCTGTCCCCCATCCTGCACGGTTCCTCGGTGCGGCGATGTCACAGGTGCGGCCGCGTGGAATACGTACTGGCTTCTTGTCTGTTCTCTCACTGCTATCAAATGTTAGATTTTTTTTAAAGACATGCATTTTTAAAGAAGTTAAACAGGCTGGAAATGCCACATTAAACACGATTCATCTTGGCCCTCAGGGTGCCTACTCTCGAGGCAACATGAGAGCAGAGGACACACATCAGGACCCGGTTCAGGGAGGCCAGTCTGACTGGGACCTAGAAAGAGCTGGGCCACCGGCAAGGGACGGCAGAGGGCCCTGGGGCCCCTGGGAGGCATCATGTCGGACAGTGACACCAGCACCAGCACCTGCTTCCCCCCCACCCGTCCCCTTCCAGAGGGGACAGGAAGCCAGTGCAGGCCTCAGGGGCGCCCGCCTGCAGCTTCCAGGACAGTGGGCAGAAGATGTGATCTGCCACAGAGAAGGCACCAGCTTCTAGATCCACCCAGGACCCCAGGGCACTTCTGCCCACACCAAGGGCAGAGATGGGTGCTGTGGGACACAGGCAAAGCCAGCCACCTCCTGAAGTGTCAGCAGTGGATCTAAGCAGCAGCTATGCATCGGCTCATGAAGATGCCACCTGGACCGCGCCCAGGTGGGAGGCAGCGGCTCTCTGCACCATGAAGCCCGGGCAGAGTCTCACGAGACAATGTTTAGTTTACTCCGCTTCCCCGGGACAATGGATTTCCGCAAGCTTTTGTGCAGAAAAGTTCTTGTTTGTTACCAGTCCATCCTGGCATCTTAACCTTTGCTACTGTTCTTATTCGGAAGAATTGTTTTTAATACAGCATTGCAGAAAAAGCCTAGTTTTGCATTAAGCAAGATGGAGCTCACAGCCCCAGGCCGCCCAGGCTGGCTTAGCTTGGATTTATCTGTGTGAAGTGGGGGGATGGTAGGAAAGCCCATTTCCACCCGGGGGCTCCATGGGAATTGTGCCTGAGTGTATTCGCAAGGAAGAGCCCTGGCCTCCCGGCGCGGGTGAGAAGGGCTCACGGCAGGAAGAGTGATTCATCGGGGCACTAGACCTTCCTCCAGCCTGGCTGGGGGCCCCTTTGGACTCGGTTTCCTTTCATCCTCTGCAGGTACAAAAACATCACCAAGGGTCAAATACTTTTTCTAGTTTGTCATCTTGGCAAGCTGAATCTGAGAACGTATTTGTTGAATTTCTACCCCCAGATCTTTCCAGGTTTGCATCAAAGAGGAAAAGGACAACACATCTCCTTCAGTCTAGCTTGCTAAGCAAAATCTAACAAGGAATAATGAGGCCGCCTACTGCCAGAGTGCCAGAGCTGGGGGGTGCCCCCTGCCCCGAAATGTACAGAATCATGCAAAGGTCGTGGAGACGGGAAACGCCGGAGGTCTGACTGCGACTTCTACTCTATTGAAAAAAACCATTTTTGCTGTATTCTCGTATAAAGGAAGGAAATTTAACTACGTGAAGGAAAGACAGAATGAGTTGCTGTCTGCCTGAGCTATCTTTCAACTGCAAGGACCACGAAATAAGCTCTGGACTCATCTCTTCACTGTGGCTTATGCAGAAGGTAGAAACAGGACGAATTACTTGGCACTTAATTGCTTTTTTTTTCTTAAACACACAATACCTTGGCATTTTCTTATGGGAACCCAGTAGCTGCCAGGCTTGGCTTGCGTTATAGAAATGCAGTAGAATGAATCAAAGAGAGAACGTGTGAAGATGCTACTGTCAGCTTGAGCACGGGAAACGGGGAAAGGACAGAAGTCTGCGAGCTGCTGGCCTGTCCCCCACAGTCCCCCCGGCACCACGGGGGCTAAAACATCAGCCTTTGCACATCCGCCTCGGCGGGAACGGCCTCTCTGAAGCGGTCGTCATGCTGACTTCCAGGTTTAGCCTCACGGCTGAGTGACTGCCGCACTCACAATTTATATTTTACAAAAGCATGTGCATTAGAAATGCTAATGACATTCCTATAAAAAGCTCAGTGTGGCATATAAATCAAGATAAGCTCTTCAATAAGTCACAAACAATGTTAGGAAAATGACCTGACTGCAGCTGAGTGATGCCATCACATGGAGGCATGTCCTTTGTCACGCTACCATCGTAGTGACCATACCGGCTGTGTGGCATCCGTGAACCACCACCCAGCAACAGCACCAGGGAGGACTTAGCCTCACGTTACACACTAAAACAAAAGCCGCTACGCACCGGTCAGTCGCGGCCTTCAGGGAGGTGCGGACTGACGGCAGACGCAGTGACGGCCGGCTGTGCTGTGTCCCCACCTGGCCCGGCGCCCAGCACAGAGCGGGCTCCCAGACACGCTGCGATCTAGCCGGCTGGGCTTTCTCTCCGTGAGCCCTCCTTTGGATTAGTGACATCAACTTCTCAGGCCAGTAAAGGACAAGGCTCTTTCCACTTCCTTTTTGATTTTGAAACAGCTGTGTGACGAAGCCTCGCGGAGGCGCTGGCAGCACCGATCAGGCTGAAGCGGCCCGAGCGATCTGCTTACCCTCCCACTTCCCAGCCGCCGCCACATTTCCTGGACTCTGAAAAGCTCCGGGAGGGAGCCCGGGGTCAAGTTCTCACCTAACTCTCAGGTGCCTCGGGGTCAGGGCGAAGCGGCCATCTTGGCTGTGGGTCAGGAACCCCACGTGCCCAGCACGCTGCGCACCTGGTCCAGGAGCCAGGGCGGGCTGCGCGGCAGCCAGGGGCTCAGCTCCGAGTCCTGAGAAGAAACGCCCGTGGGCGCCTCCCGTCACTCACCTTATCACCGTGGGGGTGATCTCTGCACAGAAGAACACGCTGAGGCTCCCCACCGCGTGGGAGGCAAACATGCCCACGATGGAAAACGCGATGGAGAATTTGTCCTTGACACTGTCACTCATCCCTGAGGGAGAATGGGAAGAAGGGGCAGTGAGCGTGAGCAGAGGGAGAGAGGAAGCCAGGCCGGGTGGGAGGGAGGCCTGGGGCTACACCGAGCCGAGGGGCTCCGTCCTCCCCACTGCCTGGCTTGCAGCGCGTTTGGGTGTGCAGGTCCCTGGGGGGACTGGCAGCACCTCCGGGGCTGGGAGCCCACAGCCCCCCGGCACAAGGCGTTGTTGGGCTCCTGCCAGGCCCTCGTGTGTCGCGCATGCCCGAGCTCACAGCAGCCCCTGGGAGAGCTCCTCAGCCGCGGCCATGCCTGGCAGGAAGGCAGGCTGGCGTCCCCCGGGCCACAGCACATCCCTTTGCCTGGCCTCCGTGCTTGCTCCAGAGAGCCCCAGCTGCTTTAGCCTCAGGTTTGAGCAGTCCAGCACGGGGACAGGGTATCTGAGTCTGTGTTGATTTGAGGAACAAAAATCTCAAAAGCCCAAACAGAAGAATTTACGGGCCTGGAGGGAAAGTGCTCCACTGTCCAGCACCTTGTCAATGGCGCAAGGGCGCGACCTCGCAAGAAGGCGGCGTCTGGCGCAGTGCACAGGCATGCCATTGGGCCATTCAGCTGGGGCGCCGCTCAGCTCCCCCGGGGGCACGGGGACGGGCTTGGGGCAGGCCAGGCAGGTGTCACAGCAGCATGGAGGCATCGAGGTGCAGGGCAGCGGCTCTGCTGTCCCCTGAGGTCGGAGAGCAGCAAGCTGGCGAGAGTCACAGTGGGACAGCGGCTTCCCTGGCAGCCAGACAGCCAGGCCCAGCATGCCCCGGCCCTCTGATCGCGCCCAGGCACTGTCCAAGAGACAAACTGCGTCGGCGCTGGGCCAGGGCCCACGCTGACCGCTGGTGCCAGGGAAGGGGTGAAGGCATGCGAGCCAGGCTGTGCAGAGCGGGAAACACCAGGCGCCCCTTCTAGGGGCAAGAGGGAGTCAGGGAATACAAACGTATCCTTATAGTGTCCAACCTACGGCCAACTTCAGCTGCAATTCTGGGAGGGCAAGGAGGGGAGGAGAGAGAGGAGATGGAAACCACAAGTCTGTGAGTCTTTGTGAACACGCCCGCGGGGACGCAGTACGCGCTGGGACGCACAGGCTGTGTGGGGACCCACCTGAGTCTGGGTGCTGGCTGTACTTCCCGATCACTGGGCCCGCGGAAACATGGCACGACACAGGGAGAGAAGGCGAGAGGGGAGAGAGCACGTTAGGTATGGAGTTATTACAGCCTGTTCCCACGTGACTTGTTTCCAAGCAAACTCCCTTCCGTGTCTGGGTTGGCGCCAGCCGCCTGGGCAGTGGAATTCACACTGGACTAAACAAAGATCTTTTTGTTAGGAAGGGAGGCCTAAAACCCTTCTGGCCTCAGAGCCTGGGGAGAAAATGGAACCCTTCACAACAGAGACCCCAGCAGATCCAAACGGTACAAATTTCCTTGCACACAAAGCTATTCGAGGGTCACCGCTGGTCTGCGCTTAGGGAGCCCTGCAGGGTGGCCCCAGCAGGCGGCGTCTCTGCCCACCCCGGCTCTGGTCCTCGCAGCCACTGCCGTGTGCCCAGGGTTCTGTGGGGCTCCTGCTCGGGGCCTAGGAGGGTGCTGGTGACCCCAGCGCCGAGGCACCCTGCCCACCAGGGGCTCAGGGGTGGTGAGAAACAGACACCGTTTCTGTTATTGGCTACAGCTGAACGTCTCCCGGCAAGGTGTGGAATGCATAAGAACTTTGCCCAAGCTAGAAAAATTGTTCCCGAGTTTGAAACTAGCTATTCTATGATCCCGTCTGCATAGAAAGGCTGCTGTGGTCTGGGCTGTGACAGGACATTCATCAGTCTGGGGCTGACGGCCGGGGTTCACTTTCTCCGTGAAGGAGGGGAGGGCCCGGTGGCTTCGCTTTCCCCGCATCGTCCTGGGACCCTGCCTGGGCAGGGAAGGTGGCCCAGGGGTCCTGCTCGCTCGTGCTGTGCTCTGGGCCAGCCCGCAGACGCCACGGTGGCTTTCCACACACAAAGGCGGGGGTCTGTCGGTGAGGAGCTACACGGAGCATGCCGGGGGGCTAGACGGACCCTCTAGTTTTGCCTTAGGTTATTTTTAACCCTCACGGAGAAATTCTTTGGTCCGAGAGAGGCTGGTGAACTCGGGACCATCTGCTGAAGAGCAGTGTTCCAATGTGAGGGCGTCAGAACAGAGCTATTTCCCTCTTAACGTCACACGCAAGAAACAGTCCTTTGTTTTTCTTTGTCATGCGATGAATCACACGGAAATAGTCTGCCATCAGCAAAGTCAGGCCCACCAGGGCTCCGGGGAGTCAGGTGCAGCGGGGCAGGTGGGGGGGGAGGGGGCAGGCTGCACAGACGCTCTAGTTCAAGCCTGGTCCTCCCCAAGGCACTTGGTCCTCCCCAAGGCACTTTCTGCGAGCTGCTGATCTCGGAACGACCACTCGAGTCTCACCAGCCCTTTCAAACACCCTGCGGGGTTCGCCAGCTCCCCTCCCCGGCACCCGGCCACTCACGGTTGAGGAGCCCGAGCTGCAGGAGCGAGGCCAGGGCGGTGAGGATCATGAAGAGCAGCAGCCCGCCCCTGCGCCCCAGGAACCTGACCACCACGCACATGGCCAGGCAGGACGCCAGCGCGATGCTGGCCACGGTGTAGTAGTCGGCGTAGAAGTTCTCCAGGAGCGGCACTTTCACCTCATGGCCCATCATGCTCCTGGCGAAGCAGTGGTGGATCCCGAACCCCGTCAGCCTGTGGAGACACACGGAGAGGGCGGTGGGTGGGCTGCGCCGACTGGAGGGCCGCCCACCTCCTGGGGGCTCCCTGTGCCGGGTGACCAGGACACAGAGCAGCAGCTCAACGTGCCACAGAAACGCAAGCCGTTACCATGCACCGACCCGCCACAGGGCAAAACGCAAGAGAGAAGGCGTCAGAGAAGCGTGAGGCGCACGGCCCTCGTGGGGTCCACCTTCACGCTCTTCCGCCGTCGCCTTAGCAGAAAGGTGTGGGCACAAGAGTGATGGGGTCTTTTATCCAAATTCGACCTGTCACGGGAATCTAACATGTAAGATGAAGCACTCTCCATGTGCTCACTCAACCCCACGGCAGCACCGTGACAGCCACCGGCACAGCCATGTCACAGCCACGTCACAGATGGGCAGAAAGGCGTAGAGGGGCTCGAGGTTCTCAGTGGGTAAGTGACACCCGCGAAGACATGCAGCCTGTCTGGACCTCTGCCTCTCCGTCGGGCACTCAGGCTCTGGAAGGCTGGCGACCCCTCCAGAGAACCACGCGCTCCGCCCACGCCTGCCACCCTCGCCAGCGCGGCCTGCCAACGCCAGGCAGGAGTCAGGCCACTTGGTCTTCAGGAAACTTCGTCTCCGTTCTTAACTTCTCCCTGCGCCCTCCCCCTTCCCTGGGCCAAGCCTCTTCACTGCCCCACAGGAGCAGATAAACCTGCTGGGAACATGTGTCCACTCTGGAAAGCAGGACGGAAAATGTGCCCGAGCACGCGCTGGGAGGCTGCTGGTCCCCCGCCCGCGGGCATCTCCTGTCTGCAGGGTCCTGTCGGGGTGGCCGCGTGTGACGCCCTGGCTGTGCTGAGCGTGCTTGTTACGTCCCTGCTGGTGCACATCCCAGAGCTAAGAATTCCTCTCTGTGCCCTTTCGTGCTTCAGGGAAATCTAAGTACTTTTCATCCAACCTTGAGGATACATCAAGGTCAGCTGCAGCAGAGCCCGCCCTGCAGGAGGAAGCCGCCCCTCTGCCGGACGGGCGCCTCTCCACTGGGGAAGCACTCGGCACGGCCCCGCAACGCAGTGAGGACTCCACTCGGGGAGCCTGCGAGGGTCCAGATGAACCCCTCTTCCTCCCGGCCTGCTGAGACTGCAGGTCAGTTTCTACCTTTTTGTTCTGGTAGAAATGAAGCACTCTGACCTCAACAGGTAATTTGAAGATAGCAAAACCAGAGAGATTGATTCCCTCTGCCCCCGACAGGAGTCGTCCAAACGGAAACCTGCCGTCTTGTCTATGTCAGATCTTTGTGTCTGGAGCAGCCATTCAACTCCTAATCGTGCCCTCAGCCCAGCCAGTGTCTGCCCGTGCCCCAGCCTCGCGGGTGGGGAGGCAGGGCTGGGGGCCTGGGCCTGGCCCCCGTGCGGCTGTGGGGCCTGGGTCTCCTCATCTGTAGGGTGAGGCTGCACATTAGATCCAGGCCCTTCTATCACTTTGGCAGTAGAACCCTTTGCACCCATCCCAGATGCAATTCAGTCTGGAACCCCAACAGGAAGAGCTGATTACGTGGAGCAGCTTTGACAGAAACGGCCTCTCTCTTTACCTGGCAGTGGCCCTGAGACCTTCCACGAACACGTGCAATACCCCCGTGACCTCAACCCCAAGTGAGGGTAAAATCCCTTCCCTCCCCCACCTAGATGACTCCTGACCCTGGTCCACCTTGCGCCGTCAGGGAGGGCCAGGGTTATTGAGCTGTGAGACAGGAGCCACCTTCCAGACACACACTGAGCCCGTGACAGGGGCTGCCAAGGAGCTGCATGAGCGATGCCGCCCTGCAGGGCCCAGCAGGCCGCGTGACTGTGAGCAGCAGCAGGGGAGGGGCTTCTCGAGGACAGGGGCTCACCATCGGGTTCAGGCAGAGCCACTGCAGCCTGACCCACCACAACCCGAGACTGTCCTGGGGTCAGGCCTCTGGCCAGGCTGGGCTGCGGGTCTAGGGGGACAGGGCCTGCTGCAGGCAGAGGGCACAGCTACTCTGCAGCCTGGGTTGAGGGGCCGGCCGAGGCCTGTGGGCCTCAAATCCCCTCTCCCCAGGTAGGGCCTGCAAATTCCCACCTTGGAGCCTCCTCCCACTGTGCACCCGAGATGGTACAGGCATGGGTATCTTGGCTCCCTCTGGACTAAGTGAGAGGCACGTGGTGAGGAGGCCCTGTGCACGGGGCGTGCTCAGGCTGGGGTACACGAGACCATTGAGAGCCGCTCTCCTGACATGCAGAGAGGGTCTCCTTCCAAGGAGGTCTCTGTGTGACCCAGCTTGGCCTCCTGCCTTCTTCCTGCCCTTGCACTTGGGGCGTTCCTGCCCTGTGCAGCTCCCAGGCCAGGTGGCCAGCCGCTGCCCTGGGCTGGGGTGCCTGACCAGGGGTGCCAGCTGCTGAGGCTTCCTGGAGGGGGCCGATATCTCTAAGCCCACGTCCCCCTGCAGACCCACCGTTAGGAAGTTCCGACAGGGTCTATCACCCTCCCAGGGCCCTGCCCAGGCTGTGATTCCAAGTCCAGCTGTGGGGGGAGCGGGGCCTGTGGCCTCCCTGCTGCCTGCCCTTCCCGCCCTGCACCCCGCCAGCACGTGGCCCCCCAACTCACGAGTTCACACACAGGACCACGATGTTCTTCCACAGGTTCCGCGTCCCCACCACCTTCACGATGCAGACCTTCTTGGGCCTCCGGGACAGCTCCTTCTCCAGCTCTGCAGAGAAATAGAGCCGTGAGCCCGGGCAGGCGCAGCCACAGGCCTGGCTCCCCGACTCAGGCACCACGGAAAGGGGAGAAAGTCTTTTTTTTTTTTCCTTTAAGCCAGGGGACAGGGTCTGGGTTTCCAGGACAGAAATGTGCTCACAGGAGCCCGGCTCTGCGGTTCAGGTTCCCTACGATCCGGGGAGGGAGCTGAGGCACAGCGTCGCGGCAGTTTGCATCGCAAACCCTTGTTTTGGAACCAGGCAGGGTACACACAAATAAACAAACGGGGTAGACTCATTTCACTCTTGTCTGAGTGCAGAGCTAAATGATATTCCAGGTTCCTGAGGCCTGAGTAGGCCCCGGGCAAATCTAAACAAGCCTTCCTTTCCTTACAGAGTCTGCGCCCGTGTGGGAGAGCGGGTCTCTGATGTGTCCCTGAACCCTGCGGGGCAGGACTTACCCAGCCTGCAGCCACTTCTGATGGAACTGTCCTTAGAGCACATGAATCTTTGACAGACAGTAAGTAAATGAGTATGTACACGTATATACACACATATACACACATTCACATGTGTGTGTATATATACGAATGTTTTAGTTAACAGTCAAAAGTATCTGGGAGCAGAACCAGACAGACAATGTTCTGGCTCCAAGGGACGTGCCCAGCTGTGAAGTTGTGAGACCAAGTTTCTTATAAGGCTCAGACCAGCTCTGAAAGCCGCTCTGAGCGGAGTCCAGCAGCACTCCGGTGTCGCGGTAACCAGGCCAAGGAATGTACGGAAGTGCTGGTGTGGATTTGACAATTTCACAGGGAAGATCAAAACAAGGAAAGGCCCAGCCTCCAGCAGCTGTCTGCCTGCACATCTGGGACAGGAAGGCCACACTCTCAGCCCAGTCCCCTCCAGTCCCCTCTGTCCTCCTAGCCTGGCGTGTCCTCGTAGAATAATCCCTGACTGAAGAGTTAAAGAAAAAGGAGGGCCAGGCACGGTGGCTCACGCCTGCAATCCTAGTAATTTGGGAGGCCAAGGCGGGAGGATCGTCTGAGGCCAGGAGTTTGAGACCAGCCTGAGCAACATAGTGAGACCCTGTCTCCACCAATAAATAAATAAATAAATAAATAAATAATTGAGAACTCTTCAAGACTGTCAAGTCATGAGAAACGGGAGAGGCCAGGGAGAGTGAGGACTGACGCAGTCCTGGAGGGGCCCAGGCTGGGGAGAGTCATTCACAGGGTGCCCGTAAGGGCTGGAGTTTGGTTCGGAGCAGTGTTCCAGCGTCAGTTTCTTAGTTTTGACAAACATATGGCGGTGATATCAGATGTTAATGGGAGACACTGAGTGAGAGGCACATGGAAATTCTGTGTGATCTCAGCAACTTTCCTGTAAATCTAAAATTATTCTAAGATAAGATATTTATTTAAAATAAAAAAGCGGTGGCAGTGGGGAGCCTCGGCCTGCTGAGGAAGCCGTGAGTTCTTGGAGCCGTCCAGTGGCCTGGGGGGCTCCTGCCCCGGTGGCGGGGGCTGCGCAGCTCCCTCCCCCACCCCCTTCCTGCGATCCAATGGCAGGGGGGCCACAAACCTCACTCCTTATGGTTTGAAGGAAACACATGTTGCTTAACAACAGGGGTTTAGGAATTTTTTATTTAAACACAATTTTTTTGGACTCAGTATCACCAGCCAGGCCATAAAAGGGAGAAGGAAACCTTTCCTTTGTCTGAGTGACACTGTGCCTCCTGAGTTTCCAGAACTTTTCTGCCTTCCCATATTTCGGTGCAAGACTGAGGTCTCTGTGCGAGCCGGCGTGCTGGCATTCTGTCGGTCCACGGACCCTCTCAGGGCCTCTGAGGTCTCGTGGCCTCGAATTCCCTTCAGCAAAAGTAGGCTGATTTGACTTAGACATGTCTGTCTATGGTTAAAAGGACTAAATATTCTTAAGGACTTTGGAAATATTATGGTTAACAGAAAATCCTGGATACAATGATCTGAGTATTTTCCCTGTTATAAAACTAATCAGAAAGCAATTATAATAGCCACCCTTTCTCACCATGGAAATTTTCCAAGAAGAAAATTTAAATGTCCATTAGCCTATTTATGTAAGTTTAATGTCATTTTTTTTTTTAAAAAGAGGCTCAAATTTAACTTCTAATACTTATTGCATGTGAAATGTGATGTTAAAGAAGCTATAGCAATCGCATGATGACTTGAGTTTTTAAAATAACATTAAACCCTAGAGCCCAGTCTAAAGAATTGACTGCAGTCTACAGAGGTAACTGCATTATTCTAAATGGAATGAAATTAACCTTTCCAGGCCTATTGATAGGTTCTCAGGGACTCTGTTACTCACGTCACCAGCCCAGGACAACACCATGAAACTCCCGCAGCCCCAAGTCTGCTCCTGGATACATACAGTTGCCTCCTACAACAAGCTCTGCCTTGCAAGAAACATGATTTTGAGACCCCCTAAGGCAACTGAATCCAAGAGGCCTTTTTGCATCTCAAGTGGTCCCATGGAAATCTAGGGAGTTTTCTAAACTCCCCGTACATGGAAATGAAAGGAGCGACGGGGAGCCGGGCGGGTTGACCAGACCCGGGTCCCGGGACGACACCGCTGAGCACATCCGCCTCCCACGTCCCTTCCCAGATGCTTCAGCCCTCTTGACTCACAGCCGTTAGAAAAATTTCTGACCAGAAAACAAATAGAGCCTACTTAATGTTGATGGGCCAGGTATGTCTGACTCCGCCCTGGGCCCTGCTCCTTTGCATTTGCACGGATCCCTGTGGGGTCGGCCAAGGTCTGGGTGCCGTGGGGGCCTGAGCAGCCCAGGTGGAACCCACTTCTTGCTGGGCCCTCAGGAAAGCTGTGGACTTGCTCGGAGCCCAGCTTCCCTTCTGGCAGGCGGGGCAAGCGTGCTGCGAGGACCAAAGAACACGGCCAGGCATCCCAGAGCGTTCGGGGCGCGCAGCGAGCATGTGTCCCTCCAGCCCCGGGCCTGGCAGACTCAACACCTGCTGGCTTCCAGCCACCGACTGGGGGAGGGAGAGCTGGCCCTGCAGACCCCCTGGAAGGGGGGCACGGCCGCTCCGTACCTGCAGATCTGGGGGTGAGAGGACAGCGGTGGGAGAAGGCAGGACCGGGACCAGGCTTGGGAGGAGCAGAGGAGACACGCAGAGGAGAATGAGTTTGCGCGAGTGGGCATGGATAACCCGGCTTTGCTGCTGCCCTCGTGGACGACACTAGCGTGTTAGGGGTGAAGCCGCAAAGCATCAGTTACAGAGATGAAAACCAAGAAAAGACAAAAAGAGGAGGAGGACAGAAAGAGAAAGAGGAGGAAGAAGAGGAGGAGGAGAGCCTCTGTCTTTGCCACAGTCGCTGAAGGCTGCCAGGAAGCAGCTCTGAGGCCCCAGGCCGTGTGCGGACGTAGGGAAGCCGCCTGTTCCAGGCAGCCCTCGCCCCCCAGGGCCACTTAGAAGGGGGCGCCTGGTCACTGGAGTAAATGTGCTTTGAAAGTGAGTGTCCACAGAGACCTTATCATAAAGTCACCTCAGACACCGGTCTTCAGAAGCTAGCCACGTTTCTGACAACCAACCCGGCACTGCCGATTTCGGGTGCTGTCCCTGGAGGTCCAGCCTCCACCTGACGGGCTGCAGCCGTGGGCGTGGCAGTTGCATGCAGAGCAGTTAGGAGCAAGGACGCTGGGCCGCCCGCCTGTGTGCAAATCTTGGTTCTACCACTTAACGAGTGGCGTGACTTTGGGCAAGGTACCTAATGCTGGGGACGTTGAGGTGGCCTGATACACAGACTCTCTTGTCACCTCAGGTTCTGAACAGATTGGCAAGACAGACTTAGGCAGGTGAGTGCAAAACCCAAGCTCCATTACGGCTGAGGGCTGGGGGAGCCCCAGGCAGCCTGAGGCAGGGGCACCTGAATCATGCAGACTCACCTTGCGTCCCGGCAACTCGGCAGCAGGCTGGCTGGGGACAGAGGACACCTGCTCCCGCACCTGGTTCCTCCCCCGGGAGAGAAAGAGGGGAGCAAGTCTGCTCTCTCTCCCCTGGGGCTGGCTTGCCACTGAGTGCTCCTTTCCCACAAAGGGGACATGGGGAATCGCTGTTCCCCAACACTCGGTCTGTCCGGGCCCCTCTTCCCCGCTTACAGTAGGGAGAACGGGGCTCTTCCTCACAAGGCTCCGATGTGGGTTAAATGCACGTAGTGTTTTCTCCCCAGGCCTGGCAGAGTCACTGCCTGATGACTTGCTGCTTGTCTTACCACAGGCTGAGCATCCCAAATCCCAAAATCCAAAATGCTCCAACGAGTATTTCCTTTGAGCATCATGTTGGTACTCAAAAAATTTTGGATTTTGGAGCATTTTAGATTTCAGATTTGGCATACTCAAGTGATAAGTATAATGCAAATATTCCAAAATCTCCAAAATCTGAAATCCTAAACACTCTTGGTCCCATGGATTTTGGATAAGGGGATACTCAACCCGTATTACTAACAGCAAGGGGCTGAGTGTGGCTCTTGTTCAGGGCGTTCTTTCTGCAGTGGGCTACCGTCTACACGGCCACATCTGGAACCAGCACGGCTCCCACTCTGGCTATCAAGGTTTCAAATCTCGGGACTTACGACAGGGGCAGGAGAGCTGTTAGTACTTGGGCACGTCATGAGATGCTAAGGCTGCAAGACGGGCAGTGTGAGAGTCACACTCAGGAACACACTCATAAAGATTTAGCGGTACATGCTACTGAGAACATCAGACATGCCCCAAGGTAAACCAAGGATAGCTTTAAAAGAGGAAAGGAAACAGAAAATTTGAGAACATCGTGTTGTCCTCCAGCATAAACCCAAGGTTAGGATGCCTTGACAGGGCCATGAGTAACTGCCCCCCACACCTACAGCCAGGCCTGAGACACTCACCCACGCAGAGGTGATGCAACTAGCAATCCTAACCCTTGCTGCCTACAGGAGCCCTGGATTCATTTCCTCCATAAACATTCATGGAAGGTTTGCCATGAGCCCTGCGGGTCTCTCTGGAGCACAGCAGTGTCCGGATCTACAGACAGAGGCTCTGCCTTGCCGGCCTGGTAACTGCAGGGCGACAGGCACTGATAAGGAGTGCACACTCCCTTGTCGCAGCCGGGACGGGGGAAGCAAGGGGAGGTGCCGCAGCTGTAACGGTGCGTGACCGGAGGGCTGACCTGGTCTCCGAGGAGCTGGCCAAGGCAACAGTGGGAGCTGAGAGGACAGGCCCCTGCAGGAGGAGGAGGAGGATGGCCGTCCTGGGAGCCAAAGGAAAGCCAGGGTGTCTGGAGAGGTAGGCAGAGATCAGACATGGTGTCCGAGGCTGCCTAGGGGGTCTGGGGGTCCATCCAAAAGGCCCTGGGAGGACACTGAAGCATTTTTAGGCAGGTGGTGATGTGATCGGATCATATCTGATCTGGATGCAGAGGGGAAGGGACTGTAGGGAGGAGGAGCAGGGCAGGGAGACCAGTTAGCAGGTCAGCGAGCGAGCAGAGAGGCCACATGGCCCAGGCCAGGCGTTGGCTGGGCAGCCCGGTGTGGCCTGGGGAGGGAGAGTCCAAGCAGGAAAGCCAGTCTGGGCCAAGGAAGCTGGGGTGACGATGCAGCCCGGTGAACAGACCTGCTGCCCGCCCCCGAGTGAGCGGCAGTTTTGCCACGATGCTCCCATCAACGCCTCTGACAGATGGGAGGTGGCAGAGAGCCAGAGGCAGATGAGGAGGGTGTGCCCTGCTCCCTCCTCCCGGGGCTCCTGGGTGGAGGTGACGCCTCTCTCCGCTGCTGAGGCTGAGTCACACGTACCAACGACCTCTCACCCAGCTCCTGCCTGGGACCTCGTCGGAATAGAAATATGCACCAGCAAAACTCATAAGCAAAGAAATAAATTACAAAAAAGATTTAATACCACTTTCCAAAAATAGGAGGGAAATGAATCAGTGTAATTAGATGGAGAAAACAAGCTTTTCCCAGACAATATTTTAATGCGAAGGCAGCAGAGTGTGATGACTTAATCAGGGAAATGCCACAAACACATTGTGCTGTAAGACTGGAGAGCATTAACCTGCCGATGACGGAGGCCTGGGGGTGCGGGGACACTATCTGGATGTCCCAAAGGAGCAAACGTGGCCCCAAGGAGAAGCCTTGATTTGATGCTCCCTCCTCCCTGTATGGCAACGTCTGTGTCCCTCTCCAAGCGCTCTCTAGTCTCGCAGAGCAGCAGTGAAGCCACGTACGCTGGACTTCGTGGGGTCAAGTCCCAGCTCAGCTGCTTAGTAGCTGTGTGGCCTCTAAGGCGGGCCACTCAGACCCTCTGTGCCTCAGTTTCCTCGTCCACAGATGGGGACAGCTATAGCACCTCTCTCATAGGACTGTCCTGAATAAATGTGTTAATACGTGTAAAGCACGTAGGATTAAATATTAAACATGGTCAATATTGGCAGATCACTCAGAGAAGGGCCCAGCACATAAAGACCATGTGAGTGTGGTGCTGTTCGCCATCACTGCCCTGGCAAAGAGCCCTTTGCTAGCACCGCCCTCAGTGCTCTTCAGGGGCCCAGACCGGGCGTGGGTCCTCCTTTGTTCCAGTGAAGCAAGAGCTGCAGGGCTCTCTGGTAGACCGTGCCCTGCCGTCCTGACTCTAGGGTGGCGGGCACAGGTCGAGGCAGGGACGACGGCCGGGCCGAGCGGCAGCAGCACTGGGGAGCCTCTGCTGACACGGGGCCCCAGTCTCCTGCATCCAGAGTCTGATGAGAAGCCGTCTAGGCCCTGTGGGCTCCCCTGATCCGCGTTGCCCACACAGCCGTGAGCAGAGACCTACAGGACGCATCCTCCCACCTCGCTCAGGCCCCGCTCTCCTGTCCTCGGAGCCAGGCTCCCTGGCCACTCTGCCTGCGGCCACTGCCCACCACCCTCCAGCCCTCAGCCCCACCGTCTCACGCCTGCTGCCGCAGTGCACGTGTCGCTGTCCGCTGTCTGCTGGGCCCCGCCTGCCTGCCAGCTCCGTGGGACCACGGCTCTGCTGTTTTCTTCTCTGCTCTAGAACAGCACCTGGCGCACAGCACGCATTTAGTAAATAGCTGTTGGCTGAGCGAGTGAATTGGGACCACAAGAATTTCCCATCATGGGGGAAAGTGAGCATGTTCTCTCTCGGACGAGGCCTGGAGATTATGTTCCCAGGGAATTGATCACAGCAATCTATTTCTGGTCTTCAGGTGAGGGCAGCGGCTCAGAGCTTGGAATGGGTCTGCCAGTGATTTTCAAAAGGAGATCTGCACACAACTTGCACCAGAATCTCTTCTAGTGCTCATTATAAATGCAAATTCTCAGAGTTTACTCCAAATCTACTAGGTTAGAATCTCTGGGTGCCAGCGAGGGGCCCAGGAATGTGGATTTCCACGACTTCCTGGCGATGCTTCTGGCGGCCAGCTTGCAAGCCCTGCATACCACTGCACGAGAATACTCGACTTCTCCTGTCCTTCGTTACCCAACAAATACATCATGGCCAGAAACAGACAACAGCAACTCTCTGGAGGTCACTCTTGGGAAAAGAGAGGTCGAGAAGGCCACCCACACCCTGAGCCAGGGCTCTGGCAGCATTTAAACCTGGCAGGCGGTCACCTTGAGGAGCGGGTGTGGGTTAGGCTCATGCCTTGCTTCTGGATTCGGACAGGCGGCGTGGGGCACCGCAGTGGGCTGGACTTGACCATGAAAGGAGTCAACACCCAGAAAGTGGAGAGAATCTCAATTCACTCCCATAGCTGGACTCTAGCTGTCACGCTGCCCTAGTGTAGAAAGTGTGGTCACAGAAGAATAGGGCCATGAGCTAGGACAGTGGTTTGCTGCAACGGAACCAGCGCAGGTGTCAGGCAGCTGCTCTGTGAATCCTCCCGGAACCCAGGATGGGCTGGTGCTCCGGCCGCCGTCAGAGTACTCACCCGGCATCACACCCTTGATGTCGCTCTCGGGGCTCATGCAGTTCTTCTGTGTGAAGTGCAGGATCAGCCTCTTTGCAGACTCAAACTGCTGCGTAGCCATCAGCCACCGCAGGGACTCGGGGAATATCCTTCAAAGACAAAAGGGAATGGGTGAATGCCTCCCAATGCCACGGGGCACGGGGACCTTTGCAGGGAGTGGGGGGTGTCAGTCTCTGCCCAGGGGCCAGGAAGGGCTCAGCATGCTCATCGGCCCAGGAAGGGGAGTAAGACTGCGCACGCTGAAACATCTCCAGTTTTCTTCTAGAAAGTGTAGAAATTGAGACTTTAAACGTGTTTAACAGAAAGTTAAACATTGCAGGTTCTCACTCATATGTGGAAGCTTAAAAAAAGTTGATCTCACAGGGGTAAAAGGGAACAGAGGAACTAGGGGCTGGGGAGGGGAGGGGAGGGGTGATGGGGAGATTGGTTAAAGGATTCAAAATCGCAGCCAGATAGGAGGAAGAACTTCCCGGGTTCACAGCATGTAGGCGGCCAGGGTGGGTGATGATCTAGTTCCAAGTTTCGAATAGCTGGAAGTGGGGTATGGAGAGTGCCCAGCACAAAGAAGTGATACACGTTTGAGATGCTGGGTGTGTCACTGCCCTGATCTGATCGCTGCCTTGTACATATGGAAACATCACTATGCACCCCACGAACATCTGCAATTATTAGTGTTGTTTGGCAATTACAAAGTAAAAATAATAAAAATTTAAAAAATTGGCAGCTATGAGCAACAATCTACCAACTGTGTTAAGAAATCAATGTACTCCTTTCAAAATAACCATGGACTTCTAAAGCATGTATAAATAGTTCACTGAAGGCTGCTGTTTTTGTTGTCTTTTGTCACCAAAACAATAGTAATAGAATTATTTCAAGTGTGAAAAATGACCGCTGATCCGGTCGACCTGGACTCACTTTCCGTCTTTGAACACTTTCAGGCTCACCCTCGCGGGGCTTCCCTCTGAATGATTCCCATTGTGCTGCTAACTGCGCGTCACTTCCCCGAGAGGACACCACAACACAGCGGCTTTCAGCAATGGCATTTGTTTTTTTTTAAATAAAATCTCGTGAGGAGCCCCAATAGAAAAATAAGTCTAGTGTTTTATTATCAATTCATTTTGTAAATTTACATTTATGACAGTATTTACAAGTCACTCAAGAGAACAACGTGACGGTTAGGAGCGGCGGTTAGCGCACTGTCAGTGCCCGAGTAGTCGGTGTGTTAGCCTTGGTGGGGAAAGGGTCCCTGTCGTCACTCCCCGGCTCTGCTGAGCAGCCCAAACAGGCACAAGGGTAGCCGTGACCATGTGCCAATAACACCGTATTGCCAGACAGGCAGCAGAGCCCTGACCAGGAGAGACAAAGTGGAAATCAAAGTCTGGGTGACCGTCCTAGCCTCCTGTAGCCCTTAGCGTTCCAGTGACATCTGGATCTTATTTTGGTTATATGGGAGCAAGAAAATCATGATCGACACTGGTAAGAAGTTATTGCTCACTACCTAACATCTGCCTTGCTGGCCCAGGACGGTCTTTTAACCAAGTGAGTCCACAGATAGCAAAAGTATTAGTGGTGCTACAGTCTGCATGCTGCCCGCCCCATATGTTGGAACCTAATCCCCAGTGTGACAGTATATTAAGAGGCAGGGCCTTGAGGTGACTCAGTCCTGAGGACGGGATTAGTGCTCTTATGTAGGAGGTTGGAGGGGCTGCCCTGCTCCTTCCACCGTGTGAGCACACGTAGAAGGCACCGCCTACAAGGAATGGGCCCTCATTAGACACTGAATCTGCGACACCTTGATCTTGGACTTCCTAGCCTCCCCAACTGTGAGCAATAAATATCTATTATTGGCCGGGCACGGTGGCTAATGCCTGTAATCCTAGCACTCTGGGAGGCTGAGGCAGGAGGATCTCTTGAGCTCAGGAGTTCAAGACCAGCCTGAGCAAGAGCGAGACCTTGTCTCCACTAAAAATAAATAAATAAATAAATAAAAATGTCTATTATTTATAAGTTACCCAGTCTATGGTATTTTGTTATAGCAGCAGGAACAGACCGAAACAAGAGGTAAATCTTTATTTCAAAGTCACATCACTAGTGATATCTAATAACTACTGCTTTTTCCTTACCCATCTGAACAAAACTCAGGTTTCTACTTGCCTATACTGCATTTTACAGAAAGAGCTGGGCAGGTTCCCACTGAACTTGGTGGTACAAATTCAGATGGTCCGATCTGAATGTCAGCTCCCTCTGGGAGACGTGGGGGACTTCTGGGAGAGCTGGCATCCCTCCTCCTGCGCAGCGGTGTGGAGGCCCAGGAGGCCTGTGCGGCGTGGACGGAGGACTCGGCCGTCTCACGTGGGCGCCCCGGCCGGGGAGCCACAACATGCGCCTCAAATTGCAGGCACTGATTTTTTAAAAAATAATCAATGTTTGTTTTACTGGCCTCTAGCAATGAAAAACTAATTTTGAATAATATAATTCAAGCAAGCAGAAACACTCAGATACAAGGTAACAGATATTGTATAGATATTCACATTTTGCCATATTTCTTATCAGATCTTTGCTTTATAATGAAATAACCATTCATATTAAATGCCAACCCCCTATAGTTTAAGTTCTCATCTATATTATTTCCATCTTTCTGATGTATTTGTATTTAGTGTCTTTTTCTAATTTCTTAAGATCAATGTATATCATTAACATTAATTTTTCTCATATATGTATTCAAGACTTCAACATTTCATCTAAATATTATTTTAGCCATATCTGTGATTTGATTCTAAATATTTTATAATTTCTATTAGATTTTTTTCCCTTACCTATGGAAAAAATATAAATATATATAATCTGACAGCCCATGTGATTTTGTAGTTGGTCTCTGAAGTGCTTAAAATACAGTATACAACATGTGGAGGTTTGTGTCCTGTCAAAAAATTTTAAAATTATTTATATCGAATGTTGATGGAACTCCACGGCAGGAAACAGAGTTTGAGAATTAGGACCATGAATGGAGAGTAAGGACTGGAGAACAAAGGTGGGGCCGGGGGGAGCACCTTCCAGTGCCGGGACCGGGATCCCAGCAGCGGTGCCCGGGGCTGAGGGCACGGCGGTGGCACAGGGAACACGGCGTTCTCACTGCCGAGCTTTCCCACAGGGCGGGACGTCTGAGGCCTGGGTGGGAGGTGAGTGACAGCTCAGGGGACATGCAGAGCGACTCAGTTGGAGTAGTGTCCCTTTGTCTTCAAGGTGAGACCTGCGCTATGCAGACCAGGCGGACGTTTTTGTTACGGGAATCCCAGCGAGGGCGCAACTCCGCAGCTCCTGCTCCCCCTGGACGCGGAGCCCTCAGGAGAAGATTCTCTCCGCGCCCAGGTTTCAAAGCCACAGGCAGAGACCAGAGCGGCGGCGAATGGGCGGACAGGCCTCCGGGACGCTGCCCGCTCCCTGAGTGGACACTCACTCTCTAGCTCGTCATGTCACCGCCAGTCGGGTCTAAAGATGGCAGAGTTTGGATAGCAAACGGCTGACAACAAATGAACACCCCATGAGAAGTGACCACAGCAAGTGCCGTTCTAGCACAGCTTCAGCCCAGGCTTCAGGAAGGCGCTGTCTACAAAGGCACGGTCTGACCCTAGGATTGAAGAAGAGGGTGTGGGCCTCTTCTGGAGCTCCAGCTCTCCCTGGGTCACCGAATTAATTTTTTCTCATAGGTACTGAGCGTTATCACTACAAATCCATCTCAAACGGATACACTGCTGACCTCATGTCTTGTACAGGGAGATACACAGAGCACACACACACGCCCAGACTTAGGAGCTATCTGGATGGATGTGCAGTCTGGGGCACGCAGGGGGAGACCCTGGGCAGGCGGTCCAGGCTGGTCGGGGACACTGTGGAGAGGTGGCGCTCTGCCCAGCTGTTCTAGAAGATGAGCGGCGGAGGGGTCAGGCCTACGTGTTGTGTTCAGAGAGCTGCCTGCTGGTACCCCAGAATGCCGGGGACAGGATGAGAAGAGAAGAGAAGGGGAGGGGAGAGAGGCAGGCCCAGGCGGCGGGGGGTCCCCAGTGTTATGGAATCGGAGGAGAGCAGCCATGGGGCGGGGTGGACTGAAGCACAGAAACAGCTCTCCAGCGGAGCGGGGCACGAGATGTCGGGCTACCCTCGTCGCCACACGGCTTTGTCTCCCACGGCAGGCGGCACTGCAAACCTTCCCGCAACAGGGCTTATGGTCAGCGGGCACTGTTCTACCAGTCTCCCGCGTTTCCTTCTCTCAAGCTCGTTACGTGGTAGCACTGTTATTAAAATCGGGCAAAGAGAGTTCCAGCACACTGCTCAGGATCACACAGCTATTGCACGGTGGAGAGGGGACCTGAACCCAGCCTAACCCCCGGGTCCTCAGCCTCCGTGGACACGGCAGAGCAGCAAGCCCAAATTCCTAGGTGGCGCTCGGGGACTGGCGTTGGGAGCACTGCTCCAGCGGTGCCTCCTCAGGCATCCAGAACCACAGGCCCAAAGGTGCTTGCAGGGAATACTTAAATTTACGTCCTCTCCACAAACTTAAATTTGCTGCAGAGTCATAACAAACTCGTTGGGCTGTTGGCCTATAAGTGAGCCCAGAGAGGGTTGTTTTAGTTTGGATAATATGCAGTATGGCTGCATTATGGGAGCCTAATGAAATATCTCCTGACAAGTACATAATGTAATAATGCCATGCAAATTAAAAAGCCAGGCGGTGGCCCAGGACCTCAGAAGAATGGAGCTGAACCTCAGAGAAATTGATTATTTTTAACAAAAAATCAGAAAGCACAGGAGGTAGCTGGAGGCCAGGTCTGCCTGGTGCACTCTCACGAGTGGATGGCCACAAAACGACCTTGAGGGTGGCTTCTGCAAATAGTATAAAAGGTGACCAAGTATAAAAGTCACAGTGGCTCCCAGAGGCAGCTGTGGCCAGGATGGCAGAGCTTTTTGTTTTTTTCACATCTTTGTAGTTGTCAGTTATGACGACGCATCTATGAGGCCAGGGGAGAGGCACAAGCCAGGGGCGTCCCAGGCACGGGAAAAGGAAGTCAGTGCCCAGGGCAGACGGCTTGTCTGGACCCACAGGAGTGGAATGGGACGTTTCCAAGGATGCAATATTTAATTCTTTACAATGTGGTTGTTTGGTTATTATCTCCATCTAACAGATGAGAAACTCCGACAAATAAAGTTCAAGTATGATGCCTGGGATCACACAGCCATTCGTTGGCAGAGCTGGGACTTGAACCTGACAGTCTGACTCGAGAGATTTTCAGGCCGGGAACACCTAAAGGAGCTCAGCCGCCCCTGCTGACAAGCGATGGCTCGGAGCCGGCCAGGCACTGAGTGCGCAGGGCCCCTGCGGGAAGGGAGCGGGCAGACTCGAGGTCCCCACTGGCTCTGCTCAAGCCCGAACCCCATGCGGGGTGGAGGGGCCCGGCAAGGACAGAGAGCCCTGCCGCATGCAGGGTGGAGGGCCTTTTTCTCTTTGCTTCTAAAGAGCTGCTCAGGACAAGGACACTCCCTAGAGCAGAATGTTTGTGCTGAGGTCACCCAGGACCAGGAGGGAGCAGGCAGGGGCACTTCCGGGCTGTGTTTGCTCACGGTCCCCCAGGGGGAGAGGGACAGAGGCAGATCGTTGCCGTCCCACCAAGCACGTCTCACAGTCCCCGGGCGCAGTGCTGACACAGCCACGGAGGGGCCCGAGGATTTGCCCCCTAGTTTGTGCAGCACACTTGCCCATCTGGAAGCCCTCCCAACTGACGTCTGCTGATGGCCCGTGAGCATGCCGAGCGGGCAGCTGGCAAGACGCGCCGTGCCTGCCTGTGTGCGAGGCCCGTCGAGGCTGGGCACAAACCCAGCTCCAAACAGCACACCCAGGCAGCGGCCCTCACGGGCCTGGGTCTCAGCTCGACTCAATGCTGTCACCCACCTCGTCCCAGCAGAGCTTCTCTGGGGGCCATGGGCAGAGGCTCTCTGCTCCTGGTGACACGTCTAGCAGACCTCTCGCCAGAGAGGAACGAGGGCCTGGACCTCAGCCCTTTTCAGAAACATGCTCAGGATGGTTAGAAGGTCCACAATCCCTCATTCACAATTCTAGACTCAAAAAGCCTTTTCACTGAACTTGGCAATGATACCTGCACAGGCCTGAACTCCGTGGCGGCAGAACCTGGCAGGGACGTGAGCGTCTTTAGCCTCTGCTCATCTCTCCTCATGGTGCCCACAGACATGTCACTGCAGAACATTCATGTGCTGGGTGACAGTGTGGCCGCGGACCCCGATGGCAGTCAGCACGGTTTGGTATTTGGGTAGGTGATAGAGCTGCCTGCGGACGTGACCACGGCTTGAGCCAAGCCCGGGCTGGTGCAGGCCGTGCTGCGGGTGCCATGCATGGCTCCCTCGCGCCACCGTCCCAGCAACAGTGGGAGGCGGGGACCAGTGAGTTACAGTCGGAAAAACCAAGATCAAAGAGCTCAGCCATGAAATTAATGCTTATTTAAGCAAATCACAGATAAATTGGTTCTCTACTTAAAAATTAAAATATTACAGATTCCATCAATGGACGAATGGTCAAACAAGATGTGGTCTGTCCACACAGTGGGATATGATTCAGCCTCGAGAAGGAAGGAACTTCTGGCACAGGCCACAACGTAGGTGAGCCCAGAAGACATGACCGGCAGTGAGATAAGCCGGTCATAAAAGGACACACACTGTATGTTCCTACATGAGGAACTTGGAGGAGTCAAATCTGCAGAGACAGAAAGTAGGATGGGGCTGTCAGGGGCGGAGGGGAGGAAAGAATGGGGGTTCGTATTTAGTGGGGACAGAGTCTCAGTTTGGGAAGATGGACAAGTTCTGGAGACGGATGGTGGCGACGGCTGCTCAGCAGTGTGAGTGTGCTTAATGCCACTGAACTGCACACTTAAAAATGGCTAAAGTGGCAAATTTTACGTGTATTTTGCTGCAATTAAACTATTACAGAGAAGACGAAAGCCCTGCTGGACCTCTCACCGCATCCAGGTGGCCCAGTACTGCCCTCCCCGCTTCCTGTGCTCCCCCTGTGCCTCCCCCCCAGGGCTAACCTCTCCCTGCTGGGTGCACGCCCTTCCAAATTGCATTCCAGGCTTCCTCTGCTATAACACGCTACCCCCACGTTTCAGGGAAAAACACCAGTTTCACTCTCGAATATTCTCTTCCTTCTAGATTGTACGCATTTGCCCACCTGGTGCCCCAGAGACCATCCCCACCAGGTGCTGTGCACAGCGGCTCATATCTAAGGTCTTGGATAAAAGCACGTTAGCTTCCTACTTGTGAGCTGAGGACGCCAACGCAAGGTCCACTGAACCTCGCAGCAACCCAACGCCACTGGTTTCCAGCACGTACTTGGAACACAAAACCCAACATAGAAACACCATGCAGACTGACAGATCCTTACCCCGCGGTTCAACTAATCTAAAAAAAGCCAAGGATCAGTAATTAAGTGAAAGGGGTGGGAGGTTACACAGTCCATTCACTGAAAACACAGACTTGCTTCACAGAAGAGCACTCAGGGTCTTAACTCAGACAACTAACTCCAGGTGACAGAACTCCAGGCAACAAGCTATGGGCAGGGACCTCCGAGCAGAGTGGGCACCTGAGGGCAACGGGGACTGCGTCTGTGGCCAGACAGTGGCGGGACGATAGGCCAGTCGCACATGGCAGTCCAGGAATGGGGACACACAGGTGCTCCACCCTCCTCTGGGGGTGCAGAGAGCTCACATGCTGCTGTGACGCAGCCGCACCGGCTGCCACCGTCACAGCCCTTCACTCGCTCACCAGGGAAAGGCAAGGTTACAAAACAGAACTGCAGTCAGAGGGGATCTCGGGTTTGCACTTGACCCTGCCCCTCACTGTTCTGCAGGTGAACTGGGCGCCCTGCCAGGGCTGCGTGAATGGCAGAGGCAGGCCCGGAACCTGGGGCTTTAAACCCTGGACCAGGGGAACTTTGTCTACATCAGACCATGTTTACAGTATTGCTTAACCAAGCTGCGATCAAGCATTGGCTCTTAAAGAGTTATATGGGAAATTTATTTACGTGGAACTCTTTTTCCCAGTGGTATCACGTAAAAGATGTTACTGTATCAAGGCATAAAAATTCCTCTGCATTTTCTTAATGAACACAACTGCTCTGCTGCCCCTCAGAGCCGAGAAGGCAGTTGGGACGCAGGGCACCTGCGCTCTGTCCTCCGTGCCGCCACGCCCCGTGCGCCCCTCAGCCTAGGGTACCCTAGAGTCTAACAGCAGTGCCTGCTTCTGACGCACAACCCCACCCTCCTCTTTCCGGGAGGAGCCCGGCTAAGTCTTGAGCCCGCGTGATTTGCATTCTGCGGACCTGTTTTACATCCTAGTCCCTGCAACCTGCATATCACTCAGTGCAATCAGGCGTAAAACTCCATCCCGCGATCCTTCTGTCCTAGGAGGTTGATCATTTTTCCTCCATGTTTCAAAGTGAATTATTCCTCTAAGGAACTGGAGAACCTGACACAGACAAGTGTACCGAGCGGCTGCCTTCTTGCTGACTCGTTTAACACCCGCTCTGGTAAGATGCCGGCTTGGCAATTCTCCGCATGAGAAGCACATCTGTCCTCTTTTACACACTGCACTGGCACATTTACTCATAAAGAAAATACAAGAAGGAAGGAAGACTAACCTCTAATGCTTATTAAATTAATTTTACCCTCAAGGCACTCCTTTATTTGTGTTTCAAAGTATTTAGCTTTAGGCGACACCTGTGTACACAGGCACACCCTCCTGGCGGGGTTCCACGCGACATAACTCACGGGGTCGGCGTGTTCCGGGCACCGTCCACCTGCCAGGGACGGGCTCACGTGGAGATGAACCACACGGCGTCTGGGCCCCAGGGGCTCACTGTCTAGTTGGGGGAAAAGCATGTAAATTAATGAATGCCTGACAACGGGGGACTTCTGTCAAACAGGCCCCTCCGACACAGGGAGGGACGCACGGCCAGGACCGGAGGTGGGAGAAGGACGAGGGCTCCGTGGAGGGGGGTGTCCCTGCGTGGAGGCGAGGGGGGCTGGGGACGGTTTTAAGGGTGCTTCTGACCAAAAGAGGTGATTCTAGATGCTGACGCTCTGTGGTGTTACCAAGTATCAGAATGCTATGCGATTCTGAAGAGAGTATCAAAAAATTCAATTAAAGGCTACAGTTGAATTAGATAACAGTTGGGGAAATACTTCAGTTTCCGGTTCAAAGCTTTTACAAAAAATATAGGCTTGGATCCTGTACATAAGTTTCCACTTGGATTCCTTTTTATCTTTTTTTCTTTTTTTTAACTTTAGTTCTGTTTGGTGTTAAAAAAAAAATAAGGTGAGACGGTTTGATTCAGGATATGGCAAATGTATGAATTTGCTCTTTTAGAAAAATTCAAATTTATAATTCTCATTAAATTATAGGAAGATGGTGAAACCCTAAGGTTTTTCTAAGGCAAATGGACTCCTTGCAAATCTCTTGGTAGAAAAGTTCTTTTATAATTTAAATAACCATCCTACTAATTTATCTGTCATATAAGCTCAGAACTTTGTGTCTCTATTGTTTTTCAAAGTGATATATGCCTAGGCTCCATAATGCTACAAATTTCTGAAAAATTATGGAGAGTACTTATCAGGAACCCAGAGTTTGTCTATCAGTTTTGAAACCTTAGGCAAGTCCCTTATTCCTTTGGGCCTCAGTTTCCCCACATCCATAGACAAGGGGTGTGGAACGGCACCAAGGCCTTGCCTGGCTCCAATATTCTCTATTGAGATTTGGAGCTTCTGGTCGCGGCGGGCTCGTCCTGCAAGGCGAGAAGATGCTGGCTGAGGCAGCATGCTGGACACACAGGCTTCCGCTGCTGTAGGTTTTTGCCAGGCAGAATGAATGAAGTCAGGACCTAAAATGTCTTTGGAGCGAGCCCTTTCATAATCAACCAACTCTGAATTTACAACAATTGGGATAAATTTAAAATCTTCCTAATATTATAAGCAAGTGCATACTTGGACTTCAGCTAAAATACAGCTTCACTCACAATCTGTAACCCTGGATGTCGCTGGGTTAACTTCTCCACCTTCTGCCTCCTACTTTCTCCCTCCTCTGCTCCTTGCACTCATCCGTCTACCTAAGCCGTTATCAGGCTGTAGAAAAGATAAGGCACACAGGACGTTCGAATTATAGTGCTGTCGGGGAAATTAATCTGGCATTTTGCAAATGATAAAAGGAAGTGTGATGTTGCAAAAGCACGTGAGGGGCAAGTGGGCAGAGGAACGAAGTTCTCTGGTGCTTCTGCCTCTGATGCACTTGGTCAGCACCTCTGCACAGCAGCCCGTCCTGGAGTCCAGCTACCTCCCTCCCCGGAACTTCCCTCTGCCCACTGCCGGCTCCAACCCTGGATGCCAACAGGGCCTCATGGCCACAGCATCCACTCACAGTCAGGGTGGCTTCCCTGCTGGGCCTGCCCTGACCTCACGCCTGGCTCTCGCTGTCACCATACACGCCTCTCCCAACTCCAACCGAGTAAGTTATGACTCGTTAGCTGATTCCAATGGCTGAGTGAGGCCATTCTGATCGCCTGTCTAGGACTGCCACTCTTTTGGTACTGGCCGTGTACTTTGCCAAAGTCCCCAAGGCCAACCTGATGGGTGGCTGGGTACCCTGGTCTCACTCTATCCATCCACGTGCACATTTGCCAGCTGCAACCACCTGGCAGCCAGAGCCTGGTCACCAGAGGCCTGTCCACCTGGTTCCTGCCAGCTGCCAACAGCTCAGCCCTGCAGAGCACGTGCAGGGGCACGTCCACGCACGCACACGTGTGCACACACACATGCACGCGCTGGCTGTGCTCGGCCTGGTTTCTAGGCTGCACAGACCCTCAAGCTGGCTTGAAGCAAACCCAGTTTCCTGGGGTGGGGGCAGGGTGGTGAGATGGACCCCGGGGCACATTCTCAGCCCTCAGTAAGGGCAAAAGCTGGCACCGGGTGGGGACAGCAACACTGGCCTTCAGAGCAGAGGCTGGAAGCTCTGGTACGGTGAGGCTGTTCCACGACCACATTCCCTACCTTCACGGGCCTCTCTTCACTTCTTCTTGGAAGCAGGGGTGTTGACACGTGGATTCCTATTATTTCACACAATCTCTGTGCACTCAGAAGTTGAAAACAGGGCAGCCTCTTGCCTGAGGGCTCCCTAAAATTCCACGCCGTCAGCAAATCACAAAACACTGACTTGGAGAATATTTTGATCTCACTTTTAATTGCTCGATTTTTACAACTGAAATATGGGCTGCCATTGGTATTTTTACATTGCCTTTTGTCAGAGTATTGCCTAATCTTTCCCCAGTCTAGGTAGTCTGTAGGCAAATAGAACTTGCCTAAATTTTTTTCCTCTTTAAATTTCCTATATGTGCCCCCAAATTAACTATTTGATAACTTACAAAAATAATTGCCTATTTATTCACGCTCCCAGAGACTATATGCTTTTCTGACTCCTCTCTTTCACTCTGCCTTGAGGAAAGTGCTTCTGGTGACGTGACAGCTGGCATGACTGAGTCCAGGCTGCTCACGCCAGGGGCTCCCACAGCTCTTACCTCCCCTATAATAGAGTCTCTTGCACAATGTGGCTCTTGACCCCCTTTTTGATGGAGGAAGATGCTGTGTCTCTCAAGTATGTTTTGGCAAAAAAAAGAAAGTGGTTAATACCTGCTGGATTACATGTATATGAAAAATTTTAAAGGGTGTTTTAACATCATTCCAACAATGATAAGAAGCAAAATTCATTCATCCACTTAACAAATTTTTACTGACTCCCTATTAGGGTAGGTGCTGATCCCTTAATGATTTTAGAAATGAATGTGAAACAATATACTAAATAAAAAAGAGGGCATGAAGAACTCCCCTGAAGAGAAGCGAAGCTGTGCCAGGCACAACGCTGCTGGCGGCGCCCAGGGGACTCTCCCCGGCCTGGTGTTCCGGGTCCAAGGGGCCAGCAGCGAGCAGCGTGGTGTGTGTGGCTGGGCCGGGCAGCCAGTGGTCCCCATTCTGGCCCCGGGGTCCACCTGCTGGACTTTAGACCCCAGTCCCACTGCCCAGCTTCGGGGCCTTAGCAAGTCATCGACTCCCTCTGGGCCTCAGTTTCTTCATCTGTACCGGAGGCCATCCTAGTAGCTACTCCAGAGGGTCTTCGGAGGATTTAAGGAGCTAGGTTATACAAAGTGTTTAGCAAGGCTTAAGAAACAAATCCTCAAGAAAAGACAAAAAATCAGTATTATGCTGGCCAAAATATTTCTCCCATCCAAGTACTAACCAGACCCAACCCTGCTTGGCTTCCGAGAGTAAAATATTTCTAATGATATTCAACAGAGCCAAGAATTAGGACCATTTACATATTGGAATTGTTGGTAATTAAAAAAAAAACTATACGTTTATCTAATCTGAGGCCATTTAAATGTTTTTATAATGGCTTTCCTCTTCAAATTAAAAAAATTAAAACTCCTTTGAGCATGTACGTTTTTTCCTAAGGGTTTCTGCAAGACCAGCCTCTGGCCGCTTTCCTCCCCGGCGCCCTGCCGAGTGACCTCTGCTGCACGGCTTCTCTTTCCATCTGGGGAACCGGCTATTACTTACTCATCAAAGTTCCACAGTGCAGCTTGGTCTTTCACTACTTTCCTCACTATTCCCCTACGGCTTATTATCTTCTGCCGTCCCAGATGCCTTCGACGATCGTGCTGATTGCCGAGGGTGCTTTTCTCGCATCATGAGATTCTAGTTCACAATTCTCCGTCTTCGCACATCTCCAGTCTGTCTGCTGTGCTTTCTCCAAGGGGCTCACGTGAAACACCCACGTTAGGCGAGTCCAAGATGAGACTCTCGATTGTAGGTGTGCACTTTGGTAAAAGTCTTTGGAGAGAGTGCAAGCAAACTGCACCCACGTGCTCCCCCGAAGGGTTGGAGGGAGCGTTTGGGAGCAGAAAGCTCTGAGGGGAAACGCCCTCAGGTGTCTTAGCCGCGTGGGGGAGCCTGCCCTTCCCCTACCTGGAACAGGGCCATGACCGAAGACTCCAAAAGGTACCTGCACCCGTGCATGTCCCCACAGTGCAGATCCAATGGGGAGATCCAGGGCCACCTTTTTGTTTTAACTTTCTCTCATCCCCTCCAGGAGCACCTATGACTTCCGCTGTCCAAGAGGGTCAGGACGACATCTGTCTCCACGTAGGAATTCGACTGGCAGTCGGATTGCGCTGACTCTGCTAGGGCGGCATCTGTTTCATTCACCGCAGAACCCGAACCCTGTCACTTATGAGTGTGTGCCCTGCACAGCTGACTCAGAGGCTCTCCCGCGCCTTCCCGACACCTTTTTATCAAAGAACATCAGCCCTGTGTTCTGCAGGCTGGAAGTTCGGCTTGTTCTTCTCTAGTGGTAGCCTGATAGGTGACTGCTTCTCAGACTCAGGGCTCGCCAGCACCCTGGAGGGCTTCTTAGCACGCAGACCGCAGGGCCCCACCGTAATCCTCTCGTTCAGCAGAGGGGCCGGGCGGCTCTCAGAATTTGTGTTTCTAACAAGTTCCCAAGTGAGGCTGATGCACCGGCCCATGGACTGCACTTGGAGGACCACTGACATCTGAAAACCAGTTTCTAATGATTTTCCCACTCTTCTGAGTACTTTAGTGACGGTTTTTGATTCCTTGGTTTTGCCATCTAGAAACAGGAATAAACCTGGCAACCACCTGCTCCTTCGATCTAGGAAGATCTAAGGGATTCGAGAGTACTATGGTCCATGCATCCTCACACCAAAGACACTGGCAGCTGCTTTGAGAAAAGCACACCCCTAAAATTTTAAAATACACTTAAATCAGCAAACATCGCAGTGCATGGACCTGCCACAAAGGGGGCACATGTGTGACCTTTCCCTTCCTTGCTGAGCTGCTCCACAGGGGCAGGGCGGTGTCTGCCTTGTTTATGACGACACCTCGACATTCAGACAGCACTGACTGGAGCCCAGTGGGTGCTCACGCCACGGGCCGAGGGTCACACTGGGGAGCTCACGGAACTGGCAACGCAACTGTCCACCCGCCCAGGCCGGGCACGAAGCAGAGGCGCAAATATGTGAGCTGCCAGTGACAGTGTGCACTCGGCGCTGCTGCTTTACCCCGTGGGCACACAGCGATGGCACCAACACTGCGGCACGGCGGTGCTCACGTCTTCGTGACCTCTTCCTCTGCCCCACTTCGGATGGACAGCACAAGGCAGCCTCCTCCCGGTGTCACTCCTCGATAGCGACTCCCGGCAGGAAAACCGATGCCACCCTGTCCCACGTCTTACCTCCCTGATCTTCCACCCTGCCATCTTCCGAGAAGTTCTGACATAACAAGGACCTGGGCCTCTGAATGTAGTGACCAGGCTGTGCCTTCCACAAGGGCTCCCAACCAAGGAAGGCGATGTCATCAAGTCACGCACCCTGGTGCAGGCTGCGGCCACCCAGAAAGGGCGGCTTTCCCCAATTTGTACAATTTGAAAGCAGCGGCCCTTCCACCCAGCTCCCTCTCCCAATCTGGCACCACTTGCCCCCTGTCTTCCCAGCACATCTGCACAGAGTTCCTCCTAGAGGCCTCCTTCCGCCCGTGGTTTGGATCTTGAAACCCCATCCACCCCTCGTCTGTTTGCTGTGACCCTGCAAGAATTCCACATTTCTTCTGGAAAAAGGACCAGGTATGACTTCCTTCTAGATTAGCATTGCAGGTCTGCTGTTCTTTCCTAAGTGATAGTCATTATAAATGCCCAATAAAAACGACTGGACATACATTTGTTTCTTCCCAGCATCCCAGTGGCAGGCGTCTGTGTCCATCAGTGGAATTGCCAACCATTTTCGACAAGATTTACATTCAGGTGAAAAACACTCCCAAGCACTCCCTCTGCTCTTGCTTCCAGGCCAAGTGCCCAGGTTTGACTCTGCAAAGCACCCGGAACACGACCGCCCGAGTGAGCGCGCCCTTCCATTCTCTCCGGCTTCTGCAGCTCTTCCCTCACCTGAAGCCCACAGGAAAAGGACAGCGGTCCCACCTGGGCCTGGAAGGCAAACGTGTTATGAGCTCCCCCAGGCAGCTCATGTGATGACACTAGTCTTCCTTGGCTCCACTTGCTGGGGCACAAATCATTCATGTGTCACACCTTCCCGTCCCCAGAGACTACCTGCGCTCATTACACCCCCTGCCAAACCCCTGTCCAGTCTCTGGGTGCACCACACTGCTGCCGCTGCCAGTCCTTCCTGGCTGGTGACTCTACCTTTGGGGGCACTTCATGCCAGAACATTCCGTAACCCTGTAGCTGCAGAAGAATGGCATTTTAATCAGGCCTTTATATTTTCTGTATTTCCTGATGTTTTGACATCTGAGGCCTTGCTGATCCTGGAGAGAATGCCCGTCTCAGGATTAGCTAATTCCTAGAGAGAGTAACAGATCCACCTGCGAGTGCAGGTGTCACATGCAAGCCAACCGGTCCAGAGCGCACACCCCGACCACGTCCTGTATCAGGTTCTCACACTCTGAGCCACCAACCACCTACCCCAATCACCATGGGACCAGGACCAGGTATCAGACAACCAGGGACAGGCCCTCTGGCTCAGAGTCTGCTGACACTATCCAAACGGGCCAGCCCTGCCTCACCCCTTCCCTCCTGCAGAAACCACAATAAAGCCTCCTGCCCCCGTCTCCCCCGCCCTCTGCCTCCTGCCCGACCCTGGGGCTTCCCCATGTGGCCCTGTGTGGCGCACCCCCTCCTCTTGGGAACTTAATAAATGACATTTCCGATGGCTGCCATCTCCTGCTCTGTGGACCTCACTACACCTGGATAATAATAAATCCTACATCTTAAAACAGGCCATGGCTTCAAGTGAGTCTCTAGGCTCTGCTCAGCACCCCCCTTTCCCTCAGATGGAAACCCCCCTTCTCAAGGCAGGACAGGACTTTAGTTCCATCCCTCCTGGGCCTGCATGTGTCATAAAGCTCTGCTCTCCCCATCCTAGGAGATGGTCACTGCTTCCTCTGTCACCTTCGTGTGCCACATCCAATCCAGCAAGTCTCAGTGGCACCACTTGTAAAGCGTTTCTCAAATCAGATTCTGCAGGTGGCACCCTGCCCATCGCCCACACTCTGTCCCTTTGCCACACCGCAGATGACAGATCCTCTCAGAGCACGCACCGGAGTTATTCCTCTGCTTAAAACCTCCTAATGATAGCTTTGCAGAACAATCCCCTGGTGTTCAGGCCCACGGGGTCCAGCGTTCTGAGTCACCTGTCCCCACCTTTGTCCACCATGCTCCAGCCACTCCGGCCTTCTCCCTCCTCTTCCAGAAAGAGCCGAGTGGAGGCAGCTTTTGCCTAGGCTGTTTTGTTCCCATCTTCCTGGAACACTTTTCTGCCCAGAAATCTGTGTTAGTCGTCAAGACGACTGTCACCTCCTCAGAGGGGCCCCTCCTGCCCACTCTGCTTGTTACTCCCTGCCCTCTCTTCTCGGCTCCATTCCATGCAAGCATATGACCTGCTTGCTTACGGGCTCAAGTCTCTGTACTTCCTCCCACCCCCCACCACCCCCCGTAACGCCTTTTCCTCGCGAGGAGGGGCTTGCTCAGGTGCGTGTGCAGCATCCAGAATAGCACTGGCCTGGGGGACTAAGTCAACCAGCCCATTCACTTCTCTTTCCCTTGCTTTATTTTCTATAGTTCCTGAGACACAAACTCCCTGGTCTATAGTTTTTGGTCCTCATATTTCCCATGGGTCTGTGATTTTTGCCTGTGAGCTCATCTTTATTGAGAATTTTCTTCCACGTGAGTCTTGAATGCCGCTGTGGGAAGCTCTACTTTTGACCCTGAGGGGTCCAGTGAGCTTCACTGGTTCTGACATTGATGCTTTGGCCTCAGCGGAGGTTGGAATTAGGAACGCACGGCCACGTGTGGTGCCCCCTTCCAGGCTCCGATTGCTTCAGGGTGACTCTTTCTCTGCCCACGGTCCCAGGCAGTCAGCCAGCTTTGGGCTGAGTCCCTGTGGCAGGCTATGATTTTCTAGTCCTGTTGTCACAGACGGTTTTGACTCCTGGCTTGATTCAAGGAGCTCAGTTCTAACTGCATAAGAGGCTTGAGTGCTCAGCTCCAGTCCCCAGGGCTGGTGTTCAAACCCAAGCTCCTCGGGCTTCTTTCTGATTCAGATGCCCTGTGAGCTGCCTTGGTGTCTGTTCCTGCTGGAATTCTCCCCTTGGTCTGGTCCTGGGGAACTTCCCTTTGTTGTGCTGGAGCTCAGCGTTGCATTTTAAGAGATGTCATATTTTACCCAGCATTTGTGTGCGTGTGGGGGTCCCTGTCTGCTCGGTCCACCACTTTCACGGGAAGATCCCTTCTGGCCAGTCCCCACATTTTTGTCTTTCCTGCCTCTAACCCAAGAACCTGCCCCTCAGGGACTTGGCCCGTGCAGGTTGTTTCCTGTCCCTGTTAATGCCCACACTCCCACGCCTGCTCTCTAGAGTTACAGTGCTCCGAACTACGAACTGCGCTGCTGGGCGCCCGGGGTGCGTGCAGTACATACTTGCTCATTAAAGGACAGTGAGCGACTCAATATTTTGCCGCCAACAGCTGGTCATGCTGGCTGGTGCTGCAGCTCACCCCCTCGCCCCAGAAGCCACTTCATCCTGCCGAACGACAGAGCCACTGCAGCAGATGGGAGGAAGGGTGGAAACGAGGGAGAGGATAAAAAGGGTGGCAATTACTGGCTTTAAAGCCAATCATTCTAGCAGAGCCTTTCGGGGCTGGGAGGCAAAGGTGCGATACATTTCTCACCACCGATTTTTTTAACCTGCCCCATGACACCCAGACTCCTACATATATTACAAGGTGATATAACAATGATATAATAGTAGCCAATATTTAATACTTATGAGCACTTATAGACCAGACATGTGCTAAGCACCTTAAATAATATAAATATAAAAATAATTATGATTATCATAGCAGTTAATATACACATATTGTAATAGATGCCAGGCACTGTTCTAAGTGCTTCTCATGTTATTCGTTGACTCCTCCTAACCCCACTATTGACCATTATGACTCAGAGAGGTTAAGCAACTTGCCCTAGGTCACACAGCTTTTAAGCAGCAGAGCTCCAGGCCCTGTGCCCAGGCCTCCCTTCCACACTGCCCCCCGGTATATTATTTCAGTCTTCAGAACGACCCCTGAGATACGAACTCTATTGTGACCCACTTTTACAGATATGAGAAAACGGGGGCTCAGGGAGGCACGAAGCAGGCTGTGGAGGCGGCACAGCCAAGTGTGCGGCCATAAGCGGGCGGGCAGCGCCTCGGGACCTCCGTCCGCGCGTGCACACGTGTGCACACGCACATACTCCTTCAAGGCCCCTGGGTGCCTTTTCAAAAGCGAAACAATTTTGTTTTTAAATTTGTGTATTTTAAAGAATTTTTCTTAGGTTTTATTATGTATTTAAATAATGAACATCTTACCTCGCCTGTCATTAGACCTCAATATGCTTCTAAAATTTAAATTAAAACAAAAGATACTGGAAAAGCCCTGCTCTCTCCCACATGGGCCAGCCCTGCAGACCTGGAGCTGCTCTGGGAAGCCTGTCTCTGCCACTTTGTCCCCGTCAAGTGTCCTCCGACCTGGGACAGGCAGGAGCAGAGCCAGCGGGAGGGACACAATCCTGTCTGCCTGTCCAGGAGTGTGAGTCTCAGAGAGGCTGCCCCCCACCCTGCAGGCCTCCAGCCCCTCTCCCCGCCGGGAGTGCTCATGGAGGAGGCCGGGGCAGAGGTGGCTGGGGGACCCGCCCGGGCAGGCTGGCACAGAGGCCGAGGGAAGGCAGGGACCGGGGCAGGCGTGTGGTGAGAACGGGTGGCTTTAGGTCCAGGCTCTGATCCCAGCCAGGGGACTGCAGTTCTGTCCTCCGATGAGACACGAGGGCTGAACCGTTTACTGTTCGTGAAGTGCTTGCCATCTGTGCTGGGAACAGAGGAGAGCACAGAGCCAGCATTTGTTAGATAAATCAGTGCCTTTGGGTCCTGAAACAAGTGAAGCCCAGCGACACGTGACGAAGGGAGGGGACAGAGGGCTTCCTTCAAAGATAAAAGGGAGAGAGCGGCCGGCTCCATCCCGCTCTGGGGAACCATTTCTCATTCTCTGCCTCTTAAGACCCTGCTGGGGGAGAAGGTGTCCTGGAACATTCCTGGCTCCTGTGCTGCGGGAGGGGTGTGGGTGGCGACTGGGGCACAGGCCGGAGGCGCCTGGCAGAGGAGCTCAGTGCTGGCAGCTGCAGCTGCAGGGCGGCCTCCCTGGCCGGTGGCCTTTCCCCATCTGCTGCTGGCGGCTCCCCACGGCCGCCGAGGCTCCCACAACACAGTAAGGGTAAGCAGGAAGCCGGCTCCTGAGGAAAATGCACCTGCACCCTCCACTCGTGGCTGGATCTGCCACCCGCTGGGCTGGGCCAGTCCTATCGAGCTGGGACGCAGGTGCTTTCTGGCCTCCCTGCCACCTGCAAAAGGGAAGCTCAGCTCCGGTGAGCCCTCCAGGCAAGGGCATAACCGACTGCGTGGGCCAGAAGCTGGGTTTCCAGCGCAGACTCGACCACAGCAAAGCCGCGCAGCACGTGTAGCCCACCCCACAGGAGACCGCGCCGTGGGCAAAGCGGGGCGTCGGCACGGGGTGGTGTGGACGGAAAGGAGAGAAAGAAAAGAGTTATTTGTAAAAAGGTCAAACAATCATTCTTTTTCATAAATCTCTCTCTCCATAGAGCAGTGGTTTTCAACCTTAGCTGAACATTAATCCCCAGGGGAGTTTAAAAAAGTCCAGTTGCTCAGGTCAAACCCCCTATGTCAGTGTGTTTAGTTGCATTTTTTCCCAAAGTTAGCACAGCAAAAAATGAAAGTTACACACGGTTCTAAAAGTCTTGAGCAAGGGCGGGAAAACTATGTTCTGTAAAGGACCAGACAGTAACTATTTTCGGCTCTGTGGGCCACGCCGTCTCTGCTGCATCTGCGGGACTCGGCCGCTGTGGCATGGCAGCAGCCGCAGGCAACGTGTGCGCACAGGAGAGGGGACATGCGCAAGGAGAGGGGACGCGTTCCAGTAACACTTTCCCTACACAGTGGGCCGGATCTGGCCCACAGGCTGAAGCTTTCCCAGCCCTCACCTAGAAGAGATAAGGGAGCTTTTCTAAACCCTTTAGCATCTCCAAACTTCCCCCTCCCAATGCAAAACCACCACCCCACCCTGGCAAATGCACACATAAAAATTCACATCCAAATGCCTCTGTGGAGTGAGGCGTGAGGCCAGACGGACCAGGAGCAGGTGACCGGAGCTGGTGGAGGGCACGTGGGCTCATTCCACTCTGCTGCCTACTTCTGTGTATATTTTAACAGTTTCCAAGATAAAAAGTTAAAAGAATGAAATTTTTAAGAAGAGAGGAAAACCTGCTCAGAAAAAGCCACGAGCTGAAACGAGTGGGAGTCTGGGGACGGGGCCTGCGTCTGCCCGGGGCCGGGCACGTGCGCGGGATACTCACGACCAGTAGAGCAGCATGAGCAGGAAGGGGCAGATGATGAGGGCCTGCAGCACCTGCCAGTCCCGGCACAGGGCAGCCAGCCCGGGCATGAGGAACTGCCCCGCCATGGCCACGAAGCTCGCCACCATCGTGATCATGAACCGTTTTCCCGGCGGGCAGAGCTCTATTCCTAGAACACAGAAGCGACAAGAGAGAGATGAGGGCCCTGCCCGAAAGCCGGGCGGTCCTGGTGCACCAGGGCCAGTGCACCGCGCCACCAACCAAGAACCGAAATCGTTTTCACTTGCTGCCCAAGTCCAGAGCCCCGCGGGGTGTGCCGGTGTCTCACAGGCAAGGGCAGGGAGCAGGACCGCTGCCCAAGGCCACAGAGCAAGTCGGTGGCAAAAGGACCTTGGAAGCTCAGAAACCAGGAAATGCTGCTTCTTGTAGGGATAGAGTTTTGCACCCCCGACGTTTCCACTTCCTCTGCTCTGTGATGTCACCAAGCTTGCCATCCTCGCGTTTCTTCTCAGGGCCATCTGTGGCAGTGTCCTGTCCGTGACACTGTACCAGGGGACTCTCGACATCTGGACAGGACACCAGGCATGTCCCCCTACACACTCCCACCCGCCTGCACTGCCCACCCTCTGGTCCCGGCTCCAGGGCTCCCTGAGGACTCAGTTCCAGGCAACCGACTCACACTGGGACAGATGGAGCCGAGCCGCAGCTCATTTATTAAACAACACAAACACAGACAATGGCGCAGGCTCAGATCATACAGTGATCATCCAGCCAGAAAGCTCCCTCTCCATGGGGACTTCTGTGGCCCCCTGTCATATGTGCGTCCCTTTCTCTGTCCCTCTCCGGGCAGGGGCCACGTCTGAGTCATCTTCATAGCTCCACACAAAAAATCAGCGCCTATCTTCAACACATGCCCGCTGAACGCCGCAGGGAGACCTCCAGCCCTCCTGGTCTCACAGAGGGATCTGTTCTCTTCATTTCACCTCGAGTCAGAAAGACGGTCACAAGATTTTAATTGCTAGCACCCACGTGACAACTGGTATAGACCTACTACATGAATCCCTATAATAAAGATCCTTTACACTAGAAAATGCACCTGGGTTTCATATATTTTTCCCTCATAGTGCATGTAAATTTATTTGCTATTCTTCTACAATATGCAGTTTTCCCTAAAGTTTTCTAGCTTTTTAAATTTAATTTTTTATTTCAAAATATTTCAAAAATTACAAATGTTTTTGTTACATGGATAGTTTCTATAATGCTTCAGTCAGGGCTACAAGTGTGCTCATCACCCAAACAGTGTTCATTGTACTTGTTAGGAGCATTTTTTTACCCTCCCCACTTCCCCACCTGTCCTCTTCTTGATTTCCCGACGATTTTTACTTCTTTCTGTGCCCATGTGTGTCTATCAGCTTGCTTGCTTGTTTTAAAGTGTAGTAGGAAGAAGAAGGAGAGGAAGAAGGAGAAGGGAAGAAGGAAGAGTGGAAAGACCCTCGGGAAAGGACACTTTCCACGCTTTGGTGTCTGCACAAAGGTTCAGGCGGTGGCTTCGTGGATCACTAGCGACAGATCACCTGCTGGCTGTCCAGAGACCACAGCAAAGGCAGGGGGTCAGAAGGCAGTAGGAAGGAGAGCAGATGAGGAGGACAAGAGATAATTATGTGTGGCCACAAGGATACTGCCAGCCCTAACAAGGATAGGGCACTGTGCCAGCCAGTCCCTATGCTAGCTCATCGGCTAGAAACAAACCACAATGCCATCACAGTTTCCATTCCTGCTCCGCCACACACAAACAGGTCTCCATCACGGCCATCGATGAGCGAGGGAGAAACCAGGTCTCACTGACTACTGCTCATAAAGAGCTTTTCACCGTTTCATTAGGAAAACAGGATCAAACAGCTCACCCGTGGCCACTTGCTGCGATGTTGTTCCTTTCAGTACCAAAGGCCGGGCTCACTGAAAAGATCACTTCCTAGCAGGGCCTAGATCTGGCATTCTGCTCTTAAAAATGACAGAGAAAACAGGGTCTTTCTTAAGAAACGACGAACAGTTGTAGATTTTAGTTTTCACTTATTGATCACAAGGCATAGACTTGCTGCAACGGGAACCAGAAATCTGCATTAGCCTCAGCAAGTTGAGTGTTTGAAAGCGTGCCACAGGCCAGTATCAGAAAGGAAAATGTAGCATTTGGCCCCCAGGTAATCTTTAAGCAAAGAGAGAGAACGTGGAAATCGTGAGATGGTTTGCTGGTACAGCAGACCTCGCACGTTGCTTGTGGTTTTGCGCTTCCTCACCTCTCTTTAACTTAGTGACACAAGAAGTATGAACAGATCTGCAACTACACTTCCTTCTCCACAGTCCCCCTGTGGGATGTCTCCCTTCACAGACTAGTCTACACTGATGCACGTGAAGCTACTTGCCAGACCAGTGTCTATTGGCAGGTGACTGAGGATAAACGGTTCCTTGCTGGGCCAGGGACTCTACAGTCTGACTTCAGTCTCCCCTTGCTGCGAGTGAGTTGCTGTGCCGGGCACATCTCTAAGTTATTATTAAACTGTCATGGTTTTTCTTCCAAAGGTTCTCTCATTTCTCTCCTGTACACAAGCGGTCTGAGTGGCCCCCTAAGTCCTTGCTACCTGAAATGTGGTCCACGAATCTGCAGTGTCAGCATCACCTGGGAATGTGCTAGAAATGCTGCACCTCGGGCCCCACCCAGACCTACAGAATCAGCATCTGCATTTTTAAAATCTCCAGATGACCCTCGAGCAGCACTGCTCACTGTACTTCCCCAAAGCCATAAGCAGATCTTGCCTCCCAGATGTACCTACGGGAGCCGAAGAGGTGGAATCATTTTCTGATCTCTTCACTCCTTCTCTTTGTGCCAGGAATCCTAGCAGAGACTTTATTTCATCAGGGAGAAAATGCAGAGCCCTCCGGCAGATATCCAGTATTTTAGCACCTCCCCCGAGGCCATGGATACACATGGCGCCTTGACATAAGGACACAGGTGTGACCATTTGTAGATAAATTACTTTTTTGCCTTGACTCACCAGAAACTCTTTCCAAACTGCTCGAATCTAACTATGTTCTGAAAGTGGCTATAAAGATTTTTTTTTTAAAGCAATTATTAAGGAACTTCAGGTACTTTAGGTTTGCCATTAATCACAAGTTCCTTTGGAGAGATGAGGAATGAGTTTTCTGAAGTGGGAGAGGAAAGAACACATCAGAATGTTAAAGCCTTCAGTCCTGGCATCTGTCAGGAGGTGACAGGCTGCGGGTGGACCTCTCTGCGCAGTTCGCAAACAGGTGCAGTTGGCGCAGCGGCCCTCACACCTTCAAGGTGGTTCCAGCCACCTGACCAGTGCCACTGGCCCTGGTCTTGAAAGGCAGGGAATGCTGTCCCCAACCCAACTGCCCCCTCAGGGCCTGGCTACTGCGGAGGGTGAGTCACTTGCAGGCACCCATAGCACCTGTGGCCGACCCTGGCTGGCAGCTGTGTCCCAGCACTTCCTAGGGCCGATCTCCTTGCCAGTGGAGCCAACCCCACATCATCTCAGTAGATTTTCACTTAAGGGCAGCAAGACTCCTGATTATGTAAAACAATTAAGGGTCACAATAAGCTGTCATCTTAGGTGATGCATCAAAGATTCAAACATTAAAATACCTCACGTGTCCAGTGTGTAGTGCTTTCACTGCTATGGTTAAGAGACCAGACGCTGGGTCAGAGTGCCTGGGTTCAAATCCTGTCCCTGGTACCTATAAGCTGTGCCTTTGGTTCAGTCATTTAGGAGTTCTGTGCCTCAGTTTTGTTATCTTCAAAGTGGGGTGTTGTGAGCACAGCGGTTGTGCCTGAACACAAGTGCTGTGTGTTAGCATTTAGGGGTCATGATATCATGCATTAGACTTGGGTCCCATCCCCATGCATTATGTAAATGCAAATATTCCAAAATCTGAAATTGGAAACACTTCTGGTCCCAAGCATCTCAGAGTAACCTGTTTAGAGTAGTAAACATGAAATTCATTTATATTTCTTTAAAAAATTTTTTTTTTGTAGAGACAGGGTCTCACTATGTTGTCCAGGCTGCTCTCAAACTCCTGGCCTCAAGTGACCCTCCTGCCTTGGCCTCCCAAAGTGTTGGGATTACAGGTGTGAGCCACCACACCTGTCCACATTTGTATTTCATGTACACCTTATACACATAGCCTGAAGGTAACTTTATATAAGATTTTACTAATTTTGTACATGAAACAAAGTTTTGACTGTGATTTGACTGCAACCCATCACATGAGGTCAGGTGTAGAACTTTCCACTTGTGTTATCATTTAAGTGCTCAAAAAGTTTCAGATTTTGGAGCATTTTAGATTAGGAATGTTCAATCTGTGTAATAATAATTATTCCCAAGTCACTGTTTGGGCTCAGTTGACACAGTGAGACCCTGTCTCTTAAAAAATTAAAAAGAATTACTTTTCCACTAAAGCCTTAGTGGAGAAGGCTCATAAGCTGCTCCTGGCAGCTAGATACACTTTGTCGATCAGCAGAGAAATTACGGAAGGCTGTGAGAACGAAGCAGCATGTAATTAAGACTGCACTGAGGCATCTGGTCAGTAAATACACAGGGGCCAGACCAGCACAGCCTGAGTGCGCAGGTGCAGGGCAGCCCCGAGGCTCTGTTGGAAACGTGGCATTGTTCGGAGGCTGCGACTCTGGGCAGATTTGCTTTTCCTAAGTTTGCAGATTCTTACAAATTTTCTGGAGGAAAAGAAAATTGTGCTGCCCAGAGCGGTCACCTCAGGTGGCAGAGGAGGAAGGCCCGAGGGAGGGAGGCCTCAGAGCCCAAGTGTCACCCCCCCGCACAGCAGCCGTTCCTCGGGAGGAGGGTGTGAAGGTGAGCCTGACGTGCCCACGAGGCCACGGTGCCGGGTATTCAGTCCAGCCCTGGCCTCGGGTTGCTGCGGAGATATGTGATAGATGTGAGTAAAGCCCACAATCTGTTGGCTTTCATAAGAGAGATCATTCTAGATGATTTGGGTAGGCCTGACCTACTCCGTTGAAAGACCTTGGAAACAGAGTTGAGGCTTCCTTGAGGAAGAAGAAAAAATTCTACGATTGTGTGAGCCAATTCCTTGCAGAAAATCTGTTAGTATATATCTCCTGCTGGTTCCGTTGCTCTGGTTGAACGCTGACTCTGCAGGTAGGGCATCCTGCCCTCACGCTGGGTCCCAGGGGCCTCCCACAGGCCTGTCTCAGAAGCTGCCCCCTCGGCTTCCTTACAGTGTTGGGAACTGTCACTCCCCGCGGCATCCTGTCCCTGCTTCCCTCCCCAGGCCAGTCTGGCCCAGGGTCCCAGCCCCACAGGGCACTGCCAGGCTCAAGGGGCGTCTGAGTCAAAGCACCGGGGCACGTAGGGAGGGAGCCGGGGGGAGCACACAGCTCCGTGCTGGCCTTGGCCGGCAGAGCCCACCCCTGGCTTCCTTGTCTGAGGTACTTGCCCACTAGAAATACCAGTTAGAGAACAAAGTTTTAGTGTTCTCCTTCCAACTCCCGCACCCCCGACAAACACACACACTTACCCACCTGTTCACTGGGTTTGGTAATAATAAATACTTAAATTAAAAAAATCTTTCGGAACCAGCCTTAAAAAAAATATGTTTCATCCTCCCATAATATATATACATGACTAAAACAAAACACTTATTCTTTCTCAAATGCCTTTTAAAAAACTCTGAATGCTTGGTGAGGTGGGAGAAAGACATATTTTCTTGGGATTGCTAAGTGTTCCCGGCTTCTGAGAAATGAGTCTATAGGATTTTTCTGGATCGCAGTTGGCGAGTAACAAAGGAATACATTGAGTTGACTGGCGACATTTAAACTAGAGAACCGGGAATCCCCAGAACGGCCGTGCTGGGAGCCAGATACGCCCGGCCAGGCCAGGCCGAGGGACAGACATGGCCTGACTGCCGGGTTAAATTCCTCCCCTGCCTCTTCCAGGCTGTGTGGACTTGCTCAACCTCTCTGTGCTTCTGTTTCCTGGTGTGTAAAGTAGGTAACAGTCGGGCCACCCCAGACGGGAGTCGTGAGGGAGCTCGCATGGAGCAGTCGTGTCTGGCTCACGCCTCGTGGGCACAGAAGGCTCCTTATTTGTCGCTGTCCTTACAGATTTGAGGTTGAGTGTTGGGGTGGGTGGATGTTGCTAATAGATTAACTCCAGCGATTCGAGTTCTTCCGTTTGGGACCTAAACCATGCTGTGTTTTAGGCAAAACTTGGTCAAAATGCACTCATGTAATACAGTGTACAGGATTCTTAAGTCTTACGGCGTCTGCTACCCAGGGACAGCTGGCCAGGCTACTTGGAGAGAAGAGTGTCCTCCGGGGAAGGGTGGAGGCTGTGAGGGCAGAGCTGCTGGTGGCAAGGCCCCCAAGCGCCCCTTGCTCCTGCCCCCATGTCTCCCTCTGCGGGGCTTCGTGTTGGTCAGGAGGCCACACCCAGTCCCTGTCCTCCCCTCAGTGAGTCACACGGGGGATCCCGAGGAAAGCGGGAGAGGTCTGAGTACCCAGCCTCTCAGGAGAGAAGGCGCACACGACTCCTGATGAGTTTAGCAAGGACTGAGAAACATTCTTGACGGCGCATCTACTTCCAAAGCCCTTTATGAGAAAAGCCAGCCCTTGCGACTTCCCGCCTGCGCAGCCCCCGGTCACTGTGGCTGGGCCCACGACAGGCAGAGTGTGCACAGCTCACCGGCAGAGGGAGGCAAGATGGGCTAGGGAAAGGACAGCGTCTCCCCAAACTGTGCAAATTAAACACGATTCTTGGAACAGGCCCTCAGAATGAGAAATCCATCAAAACAGAGGCCACCGCTGAATGGCTCAGCTGTCCCCTCCCCAGGCCGAGCCTTCACTAAGGCCAGCTGGGCCACTGGGACTGGGGGCTTGGAGACCTAACTGCAGAGCCCAGGCCCAAGGACACACAGGATTCACAGAGGCTGCTTTTCCAAACCTACTGTCCTTAAATATGGACCACTCCCCTCCTCTCCTCCATGACTGAAGAAACCAGAAGTCTATCTCAACCAGTGGAGGACGAATGTGGAAAGGAAGGGGCTGCAGATGCCATCTGCCTTGCTGGGCACTGGCTTCCTCCATCCTCACCTGGAGGCCCCCATGTCTCCCCTCGAAGGCAGCCCCATCATCCTGGATCCCTCCCAGCCTCCCCAGCAGGGCAGAGAACTCCAGGGAGCACCTTTCCTCTTTCCTGCCACTCCCCAAACAGGCCTGGACGTGGACATACCACCCAATAATTACTACCTGGGCAAGGACGCAAGGCCCCCAGCATCCTGGAAAATAGACCCTGGGACATGAGATTGTGCAATTCCTTATTATAGCAAGAGGGCCTGAAATTGCAAGTCATGGAGACCCAAACAGCATTTGAGGGTATGACTATAAAAGGTGGCCATTATCATAACAGTTCCACACCTTCCCCCCACCATGGAAGACTTCCTGTTTCCGCTTAACTTAGGCCCTGCCAACCCAAAGGAATGGCCGAAAGAATTTGGAAGAGTGGTTTTCTCCATTTAGAAAAACAGAAAATAAAAATCAGGGGAATTTTAAGTTTTTCCTACAAATCACATTCAGTGCCTGCCAGGAATGTAGACATGAACATTTAAATGCTCAAGTGCAGAAGTACTGAATTAATTACCAATTGAATACCTGTTATGTCTCTGGTACTAGGCCAAGTAACCGTTCCCGCTTGCTGTGAGCCAAACGCTTTGGCGGGTTATTTTCCATGCATTAAACTCATTTTGTCTGCACAACTCTGCATCATGTACATACTGTTTTTAATGCTCATTTTACACAAGAGGACCCTGAAACTCAGAATGATTAAGTGACTTGTCCAAGATCCCACAGCTAAGGAAGAAACAAGGTAGGTGTTGAAGCCAGGATCCCCCATACTAGCCCACATCTCTGCCGCGGGCAGATGCTGTCTTCAGATGGAGCTCCCGGTGGCTACCGCCCCTCGCCGCGCCCCACCGGAATCTCAGCTCATGGGGGCAAGGGCTTCTTAGGCTTTGTTCCTCGCTGCTCCTTAGAGCCTAGGACTGTGGCTGGCACACACCCGGGGCTCAGATAGTTGTTGAATGAATAAACATAGTACAGTTTCTTCCCCTCTAGTTCAGATACTTTACCTGTGTCCCCCTTTCTTAGATTTCCGTAACAGAATCAATTCTAGTCATGGTGAAAGAGGCCAGTCAGTGAATCGGTACAGCCAGGCTACCGTCTTCCACGGGAACTTATCAAAGTCCACATCATGGTCTACATATTCATATGCCGATAATTATATGAGGAAATACCAACCATAAAACTCAACATGAGCCATAAAGTTCAATTTCCTTTCCAGATAATAAGTTATTTCCACCACCTACTTCTTTTCTTTAAAACTAACATTACAATGACTCAAACGAGGAACAGAGATTTAAATGCTCAGCAATTTCTTCTATTTAAAAACAATGACCGATATTCCACAGCACATGCTTAAGAATTTAAATTAATGACACTTTTAGTTTCCTAATATTTAATAAGAGGAGAAAAATCCAAGGAGAGAAGTGACTTGAACCATCAGAACAGCCTCACGTCCACCCGAATTCTTGCAGTTCGTGCCTGCTGGGCATCTGCAAGCCGAGTGAAGGAGTAGAGGAGACCGGGTGGTTTTAGGGTCAAGACCACAGTTTAGAAATTACCATCCAGTTTTCCAGCAACCGGTTCCAAAGTTAACAATTTCCAATCCTCGATTCCTGTGGCGCTATCCGTTCTATGGCTGCGTCACTCAATGACTGAGCGTGCATGCACAGGCATATCACGCATCTGAGCACACACGGCCTCACAGGCCTTCACACTCAAAGCCTCCGAGGAGTGTGGCCAAACGGAACAGCCCTAAAGTCCTCCCAACTCTGCCCCATAGCAACATGCGCTTAGCTCCCCAGCTGTCAGAGGGCGGGGAGGATTGCCTGGCTTTTATTTCTCATCATCAGCGTTATCGTCATTGCTGTTATTTTATGAGCTTGGCAAACAATCAGGATATTACGGGGCTGGGCTTATGGAAATAGAATATATCTCAACACCAGTTCATAGTGTCATTACCGTGTAACATCTAGTAATTGTCAACCCATTTCACTCTGGCACAGGGAAAAATTATTAGCAACTTCGTTTTTCCAAGCAGGGCTTTTCTTTTTTCTCCTCTCACCTTCCCAGTTCTCTTGAATCTGCATTTAAAAAAAAACAAAAAACTTTCCTTTTGAAAGTTCATACATTCACAAAGAAGAGAGAATGGTGTGTGTGTCCCCATTTATCATCCGCTAGGTCAGCGATTATCAATATCTTGCCCCTGTTGGCTCTTCTGCCTCTTTCTCTCTTCCCTGTAACATTTTAAACCAAATTCCTGACATCTTGTCATTTCACTTCTAAATACAAACATCTCTCTAAAAAAGGACATTTTCTTATATAAATACAATATTATCATCGCATCTAACAAAATCAACAATTCTTTAATATCATTAAATAACCAGTCTGTGTTCAATTTACTCCCTTAAGAAAAATTTATTTATAGTTTTTTTTTAAAATCAGGATCCAAACAAGATTCACATATTCTATACCTCTTAAGTCTCCTTCAGTCCAGAACTGCCCCCTCTCCCTCCCCGCATGCCCGTTCCCCGGGGCCCTGCCTTATTGAAGGAGCAAGATGGGTTCTGGTCTGTGACTACTTGCCCACGGCGTTGTTAACTCGCTCCTTCATGCCCTGTTTTAACCTCTACACTGCGAGTTCGACCTGACAGTCTGATTAGAGTTGGGTTCAAGGTGTTTGGTGACAATATTGCATAGGTGGCACCTGAGCCTCGTGTCCAGGAGGACACCACGCTGCATGGGACTGAGACTGCTCCGCGTTCCCCAGCAGTGGCCCCTCCGCCTCCCACCCCAGAGTTGTTCACCAACATCTTCCCTGTTGGTTTCAGCATCCTGTGCTGATAAATGCCTTTAATGATGATTTTGTCTGGGAGTGCAAATGGTGATTTGATTTTCTAATTTCATCCTTCACTGTGTATTGTTTTCACCCTGAATTACTTTGTAAAGAAGAACCTACAGTCACCCACAAGGGCCATGTCCTTCCTCTGAAACACAGTCGATTCAGAAGGGGCAGCACCTATAATCGCAGTCACTCTGGGTAACTTCACATAGCATATCCCCCCTCCAAGGGCTCCCGTCCCGCTCACAGCAAAAGCCAAGATTCCACAGTGACTCGAGAACTCACGCCATTTCCCCTACTCCCATGTCCCTCAGACCGTACCATCGGCCACGACCCCCCATTTCACCCACGCTGGCCTCCCTGCTGCTCCTCAGACCCAGGGAACATACCCCACTTCTGGGCTGTGCACTTCCTCTCTGTCCCCAGTACCTGGAATGTCCTCCCCAGAGACACGGCTCCCTCCTCCCTTTCTCAGGTCTCTGCCCAAGCACCACCTTGCCTGGAAGCTTTGTCTCCACGACCCCATAGCCAATGGCAATCCCTCCCCCTCTCACTTCCCCATGTTCTTATCACATAGGGGAGAATGTCTCCAGAACAGCAGTTCCAAGTATGGTTCCAAACCTGCAGCAGCCGCCTCACCTGGGGCCATGTCAAAAACACAGGTTCCAGGCCCTTCCCAGATCTACTGAATCAGAAACTGGGCCTGGGTCCAGCAATCTGCGCCAACAAGCCGTGCCGTGATTCCGATGCAGGCTCCGGTGGAAGAGCCGCTGCAGTGCGCTTTACAAATACTACGCCACTGAATCCTCCTAACAACCCGATCAGGTAGGTCCTATTGTATCATCCCATTTTAGAGGTGACAAAACACAGATTTCTGGGCACCACCCCCAGAGTTTCTCAATCGGGACAGAGGTCTGGGGCAGGGACCTGGGTCTGCATGTCTAACAGTTCCCAGGTGATGCTGCTGCTGGTTCAGGGAACGCCCTTCGGAGACCAGTGTTCTGAACACTGCAGGTAGAGTTTGACACATCTTGACCCCCAGGTGCCATACTTAATTTTCCCTTTGTAGCATTAGCATATTAAAAATAAAACAAAGCTGCTTCAGAGCTTCTAGCACCTGTTGGCCTCTCAGCCTTGGAGTAACCAGATGTTTGCTTTTTATCATTGCCAGACATGTGACTTTTTTTTTTCCCCACTGAAAAAATATTTCTTCCAACGCCCAGAGGGCAAGGCAGGCAGAGCATTAGAGACCTGGAGTTGTAAAGAAATTCAAAATTTCTAAGCCCATTTCGGATGAAAGGCGGCTCAGGGAACACCCACCAGGGCTGGCAGAGTCAAGTGCCAGGCAGATGGGGGACGTGAACTGGCCCGCTGTGTGGGCGGAGCCTGTGGCACGTTGCCCGGGCTCGCCCAGTTTAAAGCCTTTAAATTCAATTAGAAAATAAAACACCGTCTGGGTCACACAAAAACATGCCTGGGGTCAGGGTCTTACGGCAGGCCACCAGGCTGCTGCGCGGATCCTCGCCCAAACTGCTCATTTCATCCGGGGGAAAATAAGGTCACAGAGTTAGCTGGTAGAAAAGCAAATTGTGATTTCTACGCCTGGGGTTCTCCGGCCTCCCCGCATTGCCTTTGGAGAATACAAGTCCCTAGGATTGCCTTTGACTTTTTGTAAAAATGGAAATTACAATAAAAACAAAAATATAAAACTTGATGGGACATACCGCAGTTAAAATTAGCTTCCACCTCCTCTACCAAATCAGAAAACCCCCTTGTGCTATATATCCAGCCTAACAGCACCAGCCCACGAAACAAAGGGTCAGCCAGGCCAGCAACGAGAAAGGGGCAGGCTCCGACGGAACCGGTCCGTAGCGGGAACGCGCTGGCCGGCAGGAGCATAAGTGGTTTTCTTCCCGCCCCAAGGGAAATGGTGCGTCCTCAGCAGCAGCGGAAGGTTCTGAGACATTCTAAGGTTTGGCACCATCTTGTTTTTGACAGCACTTGTTCAACACAGTGTCTGCCTTTGAGCTTCCTGCACGTGAGGACTGGGCTGCGAGGACTTTGACACTATGGAGCTCTAGTTCTCAGCCACGTCCTGCACGGGGAATGTGGAGACCACATTCTCCCTGAGTCCCGGACTCCGTGGTGAGCTCCTCTCGCCCACGTGTCCAGGTGCGGACTAGCCTCAGCGCGCCTGGCTCTCAAGTCCCATGTGGGGGCTCCACAGGTCACACTGGGTGCATCGCTGCGTGCATAGCGTGGGCTCAGTGAGTAGATGCCATGTAACACTTTTATGACATCCAAGTAATAAAATACTCCCCTGCACAGCGACTCTGCTTACTCACAGCTGTGTGGCCTTCCAGCAGCACTTGACCTCTTAAAACTGTAGGTACTTTGAAGATGATCATGTATATTTCTTTCTTCCCTTCTGGAAGTAGGGGGCTTTTCTCCCCTGGGGGGCAGGTCCATCCATCCCTGTATGTGCTTATAAATGAGCTGACTCAAATCTGCACTGAAGTTACAGAAAATGCACACACAGAGATTTGCACCTCACCCAGCGCAGCAGTTAAGCAAATGTTTCCCAGAATCGTGGGAGGCCGGGAGTCAGAACTCACTGACTCACTGACTCCGGGCAGTTGGAAGAATCGCCACACCCACATTATTTTCACCTGGACTGCTACAGTCACCTCGGATGGGGGTTTTCACTGCCAAAGCTTTTCCTTTAATTCATGGGCCACGCTGCTACAGGTTACTGCCCCTAAAGCGCAGCTCCGTTCTGTTTCCGCACTGCTAAAAATGCTAAGTCCAGGGTCTGAGAACACCAGCCCTGGTCTCCGTGATTGTGTCCCAGCCCGCCTTCCCTTCTCACGCAACTCCACGCTCCCCACAGCAGCAAGCTCCCCGAGAAGGGAGACCCGGTTCCCTCGTCTGTGTCTTTCTTAAAGTCTACTTTCGTATCCAGCACTTATCAGATGCTCAATTTACATGTGCTGAATTAAAACCACACAAACAATTTCCAGGGGAGCTAACAAATTAAAAAATGACTGTAGCTTTTTTTTAAACACACTTACACAAGGGCACGAGGGTCCGTCACGAACATAGGCTCTGAGGACTCTGCACCAAAGGAGAATGCAGTGAGTCCCTCAGAGCTGCCCCAACCGCAGGAGAGCTGGTCGCCTGTCTGTGGGAGCAGATCCCCACCCCACAGCCCACCAGAGCTCTCCGGGACATCTGCTGCCTAAGACAGAAGTGCCATGTACAGAGTTGCCCATGGTGCTGATGGGGACGCAGTTATCATTCAGGGAGGGCTTGCAGGTGCCAGGCACTGGACATGGTGCCTTTTATTTTTATTCTTGGAGGGAACCTATGAGGGAGGTAATTACGATCCTTTTTTTTTATAGATGAGATGGACAGGCTTTGATGGGTTCAGTAACTCACCTAGGTTTATATTTAGCTGGGCCAGGCGCTTCACACACATCTCATTTAAATTTTATTTGCATGACTGCCTCCATGGTAGGTGTCAATGTTTTTTTTTTTTTTTTTTCCAACCTGCCCTGTCCCACCCCTGCTGCTAACATTCTGATTTGAAGCTCAGGAAGTCTAATTCACTGACTCCCATGAACACAGCTAGTCAAGGGAAGAGCCAGATTTCAAGCCCAGGAGTCCGGGGTGCCCCAGGGGGGAAGGTAACAGGAGGCCGAGGGGATAGGAACCTGGGTGAGTATTTCCTACGGACTAGTTTGGACAGAGGGCCCAGTGTGCGAGAGAGGTGTGGCAAGGCCCCAGGCCTGCCCGGCCTCAGTGACCCATGAACACTCCCTCTGGTTCTTAGTTTCCTCATTTGTAAAAGGAATGTTGGACAAGATTACAATGTTGTGAAGAGGATCAGAGTATGTCACCCTGAAACATGCCACTTTATTTTGAGTTGAGGGCAACTGAGAAACAGCAGACACAGGTAAAGCTCTCTACCCTCTACCTTGCTGCCTGCTTTCCTTTCGCAAAGGTGTCCCCTCCATCCTCGCCCTCCTCCCATCTGGGGAATAGGAGACTAGGTGACTGCTGTCACCGGGGACGGTACCAACTCGAATCTGCATAAACAAACCTCAGTGAAGTAACCCTTATCTTCCACTAGTTCCCCATATATTTGCCTTCCCACAATTTACTGTCCCTAGAAACCCAAACCTTTGCCTTTGTCTTGTTCTTTCTCAACAAATTTACTACTGTTTGTTAAAATGGTATATGAGCTCTCAGGCTTAACTGCTTCTTTGGGTTTTCACTTCTTTTTCTGTGAGATGTCCCTCTACATGTAAAAATTAAAACATTGACATTAAATAAAATTAGCATGCCCTTTTCTCCTGTTAGTCTATCTTTAGTCGGTTTAATTTGCAGGGTTCCAGGTACTGAACCAAAGAGGGTAGAGGAGAAAGTTTTTCCTTCCCTACAGTTAGTTGCACCCTTAGAATTGTAACATTTTACAATTATGTGATAATTTTTGTAATGAAAATAATGCTGTTAGAGAATTAAAAGCCTGTACAAAATTAAGAATGGTAGCACTCAGATGAGTTCGGTCTTGTCTGAGGATGCTGCCCGTCCCAGTCCGGAGCCTCCGCTCCACCGCGAGTGGCCGGGTGGCCGGGTGGGGAGTGCCGGCCCTGCAGCGGGGCTGGGCATTCAGGAGGGCCCAGCACAGAGAGCGAGAGGAGGGGGAGGTGCCAGATGAAGGGGTGGAGGGTGGAGAGAGCCCCTCAGCACAGAGAAGGGCAGGTGGAGGGGAGGGAATGGCCAGTCTTTCCTTAGGGGACGCCACGGCTCTATGGCTGTGATTCCCAGGGCAACAAAAACCCACGTCCACCTCCTTTCTGCCAATTGGGGTTTCTGTACCCTTTAAAACTCTTCCCCCAACTTTGGTAAGAAGAAAAACAAGTGCTCCCCACTCTCCCCCCACCCCACCCCGGTGAACCCCCACCACGCGCACAGGCCTGTGATGGGGACGGGGTGATCCGCCTGCAGAGACTGTGTGGAGCTTTGCATAAAGCGTTTTGCTCTCTGTTCAGTCCCGGGTTCAGCGGGTTCCCAAAGCCCAGCCCCGGCCCTCGGGGGCGACAGCCTCAGCTTTCCAATTCATAAACACTTGAGCATATCTGAGCCTCCTTATGCTGATGTGTGAAATTAAAACTGTGCCTATGCGGATACACCTTCCCTCATCGTCCCTGCCCTCTGGGGCAGTGTTTCCCAGCCTGGAAGGCTCCCCCAGAGACGGCGCCATCTGGAGACAAGGCCTGCACAGGGCAGTCCCGGGCAGGGGCTTTGAAACTGGGAGGCATTCCCGTGTGCTGATTGCCAGCTATATGGCATCCTGTGACTCTTATGAAATGAGGACAGGCACTCACTATCTGGAAAAACTGGTTCTGAGAGTTAAAGAAAACAATGATGTGAGGCCTTGAAACAGCACATTAATGTGCTCATTCGGGGACATGGCTGAAGAGCCCACGGGCTGGCCTGGGGACCCATTCACAACCACAACAGAGTCTATGATGACAAATTGCTCCTTTAGTTTCAGGTGACCAGGATATAAATGAACTTTTGTAAAAGTTTATAACTCTTGCAAACTGTTGGGGACTTTTTGCATGGGAATGGCAACTTGCAAAATGACCAATTTCTAACCACAGTGTAAGGAAGGACCTTTCTAAATGATCCTTTGTGTGAAGGCCAAGAACGATTTTCAAGGTCCCCTGTGAAAAAGTGGGAGACAATGGCCATAGCAAATTTATGAAGTGACAGAGCAGCAATCCTTATGGAAAATAGACGGGGCTACGGGAAAGGGCGGCCCATGGTGTGCTGGAGACGTGAGAACCGAGAGACTGTCCCAAGGGACCTGTGGTTTTTGATGGGATCGGTCTAGAAGGGATACATTTAGCATTTGGGAAAACAGAAATGGAGGCAATACAGTTTAGAGTAACTCTATCGAATATTTAAAAGAATCATGTCTTCACACTACGTTCCTTCTTTAAGGATCAAGTTGAACGTGAGGAGCCTATCTCTCACGTTCTGTGTACATGTGTGTTGGTGTCACCATCACACATGCACACTGCGACCTGTCGTGAAGTCAGGGATCACACGGCTTCTGCGAGTTCTCGGCTGTGATGGAAACACATTCACAAGTGCAGAACTTGACAAAGAGAAATAAATACTCCTCATGCCGAGGCTTGTGAGAGGCTGAGAGATGCTCTCAGAGGCCCTTTTGAGGTTCAGTGGAAAGAGTTTCTCAGAAAGCATTCCCAGGTGTCAGGGTGAGAGGGAAAATGCTACTAAATATGAAGGATCGAAACGTTAGAAAAGTCATGCCATTGAAACACAATTCTTGTTGCTATTGTCGAAAAGACATTATTCTAAAAGCTTAACTTTTATAGAGTGCAAGGGGCTGTTTCAAGGTGAACTTTAGAGGACACACTTGAAACTCATTTTTAGTAAGACAAATGTCAGACCTCACTGGAAAGCTCCTGGAGTAGATTGGTTTTGTTTTCTCTTTCTCTCTCTCTCTCTCTTTCTCCCCCAACCCCTCTGGGTCCAGAGCATGAACACACACAAAAAATCATAGTATTACATTGCTCCATTTAGGATGTGACTCTGCAGTTACTGACTAATCATTGCTATAGTACTAGGTGACATTCCAATGTAAATGCTGTCATGCCAAACCACCCCAGGCATGGGGGGACGTTCAGCAGGCACTTCTGCCTTCCACACAGTTGACAGAGAGAACCAGGCAGGAGAGAAGAAGGCACAGGAGCAATTCATTTATCATCCATGGTGATCACAGCTTCCCCGTCAAGTGTGGGGGTGGGGCGGGGGGGGGGGGGAGCTGGAAGGTGGTAGAACACAAGCCGAAAATAATTCCAGGCCAGGCCTGCTTGCTCCACACTTGGTTTGGGAAAAATAAAATAAAATTCAGATGATGTGCTTAAGGTAAAATAAATAATTAACGTAAAGTCTTTAAAAGAAAAGTTAACAGATTTTTAAACAAAAATCATATAACTTAAATCTTTTTGCACTTCTCCCATTTCCTAAACAAATCCTAGGGACCAAGTGATTAAATATATTTCAGTTCGTGGATAAGAGGAAGCAGTCTGTTCAGTAGTGCTAAGAAGATAATCCAAGTTTAGTAACTCCTAGCATTTTGTTTCTCTAGGTACATAATATGGGTTTAAATTCTAGGTGTGTCTCTGTGAAAACTCATTTTCAGTTATCATTTTGTTTCAAGATGGAAGCCTGAATTTCGAATCAAACACAATCTGGTTTGATATTTTACGTATATGTGTCTCCTTAACATAATTTTACTCCTTCAAAAAGTCATTATGTGGCCAGCAAGTTGAGATAAAGTAAAATTGAAAGGAACACCTTATTTCATTTAAGCAACCAAATACTAAAAATTGAAATTCATCATGGAGTCCGGCCCCAGAAACTATGAAAATGAGGCTATCCGGGCTCATCTCCTCCTCCCCCAAATACTCGCGTGCTTTTTTCTATTCCTGTCTGCAGACGTCCCTGAAAGCAGTGTCGCAAAGTGTGGCTTCCTCCACCCTCTGCATGGGACTCCCCTGGGCCCTATGCCCAGGCCCATAGAAACAGGTGCTTTCGGGATGGACCCCAGGAAGCCAAGTTTAACAGGGAGACTCTGATGCACGGCAAAGCCTGGAAACCTTTTCCATCAAGTGTCAGCAAAATTGCTGGGATTCTTCATCTGCCTCAAACCACCATTGTACAAATAAAACCTTCACATTAGTGTGGAGGAGGAAAAACTTTTCCTCTGCCCTCTCAGGTTCAGTGTTTGGGGCCTGTGAATTAAACTGACCAAGGACAGACTGGCAAGAGAAGTGACAGGGTTTATTCACATACATATGCCTGCAGGAGCTCACAAAGACAGTGGCTCAAAGAAGAGGTTAGAATTTGGGGCTTTATATACCATCTTAACAGAGGGAAGGGGTTAGAGGTTTAAGGGACAACAAATGGTGGGAAATGACTGAGCAATGGGGGAAATAATGAAAGGTAAGGTTTCTTTTAGTAAAGTATGTTTGTGCAATTTCCCATCCTGGCACCACATTCTCATCTTCGGTGACAGGAGTGTGACTCTTTGGTAGGGGAAACCTCCCTTCAAGGGGGATTTCAAAAGAACAGTTGAATTCTTTTGGAAGGCTCTGCTTCTAGCTAGATGAGGGCAGTGCAGACAAAGCCTCTTCCTGCATCTGTTGGTTCTCAAACACCTTCAGCCCAAAAGCATCCTTATGCCAGAGAGCCCGGTGGCATATTCTGGATACTTCATCGGCTAACACAGTCACCTGCCCCTCTGTGTTTATCCCTAACCACACGCTTGCCACGTAAGCAAGTGCTATTCCATTTGTCAGGGTGGCCCTGAGAGGCTGCTTACCTAACAGGCCTCAGGTCATATGGTTTATAGTATCCAGGGCTTGAATTCGGATCTTCTGATTTTAAATACCAGATTTATCCTTCAAAAACAAAGCAAACACTTCCCCCACCAACACACACACACACACACACACAGACACACACACACACACACACACACACGCACATCCCCATCATCTAGACAGGATGTCTTCCTTTTAGACATATTTTTTCAATAAGATTAGCACCATTTATCACCATGACCATGAATGAAACTGGCCCTTAATAAGCCAAGCTTGCCAAGGGGGGCTTGCTCCAGGGTTTGCTGAGACATAATCAAACACCCAGCAACCACCCAAGTGTCAAAGGACCACAGGCTGCTCTTGAATTGTCCATCCACTTCCAAACATAATGATGATGATTGACGACCTTGGGGAGCAGGCTGTGGCTAAACCTAGACAAGAGCTAATCACTGTCCAACACTGGTGCCTGCTAGAGAGCAGTCCACACACACACACACACACACACACACACACACGAATCTGGAAAAGGACAAGACAGAATGCACAAGACGGTAGAAGAAGGAACTTAAAATTCTATAAATATTTAGAATATTTGCCTTCAGTGAATTTTAGACTTGATTCATTCATCCCTAAGTTAGAAAATCTTTTAAGAGGATTTTTGCTAAGAGAATGGTACATGAATTAGAATATACAGACTAGGCTGTGTGTATACAGATAGCCCTGGAGAATATCTTCATTTATCCAGTTTTTTCTTCCAGAACTACACTGTCCAATATAGTTAGGTTATGGTTATTTAAATTTAAACAAATTAAAATTAGGTACAATTAAAAATTCAGTTCTTCAGTTGCACTAGCCATATTTCAAGTGCTCTGTTGGACGGAACTGATCTAGAATCTGATGTTCAAGTATCGAAATGAAGACATTTTCCCAGAATTCTCAAGAATATGTAAGTAAGAAGGAAGAGAAAACTGAAACTAAAAAACAATTTTTTAAAAATTATGTAATATTTCACACATTGAAAAAGTATAAGAAATAAATAGAGAACACGTGTGGACTAAATATTCAGCTGGGGCAAATCTCTACATGTGTTCTATTTTCTTCCCTTCTCCTCCTCCTTCGTTAGTGGGTATAAGAAAACGCAACAGAAATAGTGGAAGCTCTATAAGATCCCTTTAATGAGTCTAATAAATGCTCTATTGAAAAGTTCCAAGGACAAAAGTGACAGACACCATTGTGAAGTCAAGAACCTGGGCTCTGCAGCCAGACAGCCTGGGTTCTAAGTTTCCTGGAAAACTGAAAGCAATTCTAAAATGTTTGGGGAGTCCACTTGCTCAAGGCCTCTTGGGCGTGGCTCCGGGTAAAAAAAAAATAAATAAAAAATAAAATGTTTGGAATTCCTTTGAAGGTTAAAGTGAAACTAATTTGAATGCATAGAATGATGCACAAAGATTTTTCATCTAAAGGGAGAAATGGAGAGCATGTCTTGAAAGAACCACTTCCAAATTTTAAGCATATTAAAATAAGTAAGCGTTAGGCAATCACAACTCCTTCAAGATCACCTTTTGGTTCTTATGATTTCAGAAACAAGTTTCTTGCAAATTATCCACCTGCTTCCTCCTTATGATGCAGTAACAGTGCTTCTGGATACAGACGTAAACACAGGAGAAAACTGTTTTCTTGGCAGCGCTGGGAGCCTTCGATGAGGGGACCAGCTCCCTGGTCTTGGTGAATTGCTCAATAAATTTTAAATATCAGGAAACAGGTGGACTCCTTACAGTGCAAGCTTCCTTTATACAAAGAAAGTGGCTATTTATTGTCCAATACTTGACTAGACAAAAGACCTATTACTAAGGCTGTAATAAACATGTCCCTCTGTCTGAACGCTAAGAACATCTGGCTCTGTCAGAATTCCTTACACCCGTTCATCTTCGTGTCACTCCTACTATGTTGTTGAAACCAGCAGACTTCTGGCCATAAGGATTTGGGGAATTAGCACATGGAGGTATTTCGATGGGTACAGAGATTCAAATGACTAAGAAGCAAATGCAAAGACATGTATGACTTGTGTATAGTCTGTCTGCATTCACGCCTCTAAGGAGGCATTTTAAGTTCTAGAGAATCAGTTGCTTACATTTCTAAAACATGGTGCCGTTTGCAGGACAAGGGAGGATAAGAGAGAAACAGGGGGCTTGTATTTATACAGAACCAAGCTGGCATGCTCTGTAGGTCCAATGCTTGCTGACTACCTAATACATTTCTATTATTACATAAAAGCAGTTCTGCCCCAAATCATCATATAGTAAAACATATGCCTACCTGATGCTAAAGAGATTTTTTTGTTGTTTCTGTTTTTGTTTTATATTTATAACCTGCCGTACACACAGCCAAGCCCATTCTCTGTGTCATCTGCCGTGGGCTTCCTTGGTGAAGAATACACCAAGTGACGTGGTACTCTTGCTGGCTGTCAGCTGTTTCACTGCTCCTACAGGGCTTCCACTTCCGCATTTAAAATGTTCCACTTACAACCTATGGGTGATCCAGCCTGGTCGCACTGAAACTTCTCCCCACTCGAACTGCGCAAAGCTCAGACAAGCTCCTGTCCTTTGGAGGGCACTGACCTCTCCACTGTGGGTGATGCCAGCTTGATGCGCCAGTGTGGTCTCCCACCATGTCCCAGCTCAGCATCTCTGCTGACCTGCTCATGTGCTTCCGCCACCTCTAGAACCCAGCACTGCATATCTCAAACTAAACTCACCACTGCCCCTCCGCACACAGAAGTTAGCCCTTCCACCAACTTCTTTATGTCTGCTAATGGCCTATGCATTCCCTCGGTCGCCCCAGGTTGAGAGCTGGGGTATCTGACCCCTTGCATCCCTGCACGGACACAGTCCCCGGATCCAGCAAACCTCCTCCTTACAAATTCTCCCAGTGCTGACTGGCCTCCCCATTTCCACTGCTCTGCTCCAGGCCGGGCAGGGTCCCCTCTACATCTGCCACCACACTGCTTACAAGGTCATTCCTAACCAAGCCAGAGCCTCGTGAGCTCCTTCTGTTGGCAGCCCACCCCTACGCCACCACATCCAAGTCCTTGGCTGGAATTCCAGAGCCTCCAGCTACTCTCCAGCTGCACCCTCCCGCCACCACTTCCTTGTAGTCACAGGAGCCGAGTGTACCCCTTATCGCCCCTCCAACACACCTTCACTTGACTCTGTCATGCCTTTGTGCAGCTTGGTCCTCCTGTTAGGAATATTCTGCCCTCGCTGACGCCCGGGATGAATTCTAACCTAGGACCCAGCGAAGCTATCTTGGGTGAGGACATACATATGACACACAGCATGTTGCCCCAGTAGCATTTAAGGAACAATACACACACTTTAACTTTTCAAATTAAACAAAGATACCATAAGGGTTTTTCCCACAATCATCGTGGGAAATTTCTGAAAATACAGAAATATCTATTAAGGGAATTACCAATAACCCAAATACTCGGCATTCATATTTTAGTATCTTTTCTCCCAATCTGTTAAAGAGTTATTTTTTTAAATTGGTTATCAGCTGGCTTTTGTTATTTAGCATTACACTGTGCACATTTCTCCAAGCCATTAAGTATCCCCCTGTGTGGCTACACGATTTATGTAGCCCATGCTTCACTCATCCCATGCTTCACTGTCGGACATCCAGTTGCTTTCCACTTCATATAGTTCCATTATCATATACACACACACACACACACACACACGTATCTATTTCCCAAAGGACCCAAACCTTCTTGTGGGCCAGGGCCTTTTCTCACACCTCCTCTTAACCCCCAGGGATTGAATAAGGAGCTGACACAGAGCAGGCTCTGGGTAAGTACTGGTTGACTTGAGCAACTTACTTCCTAAAGTCTGCGCTTCATTAACACTTACTTCTATAAACAGTAACAGGACTGTAAAGTGAGTGTGGACTTTAATGACAACAGAAATAGCCATTTATTCCACTGGGTAATGGGAAGCAGGACCCAACCATGTCACGGACTCCCAAATGCCCTGGATCTCTGTTTGGGTCTCTTGTGTCTCCCAACCTGCTTCTCCTGGTCTGCGCCTCTCAGGAAGCAGCATCTGCCTCCCTCACAGCTCATGTTGGACTTGGACACCTTGTGGTTCTTCCCAACCCTGCCCTCATCCTCTTGATCTGATCCCTTGCAGAGTCTGGTCATCCTCTCCCCCTACAACTCATTTGCAGTCTGTCTCCTCTTTCTCTCTTCCTGTCCCCACCCTGGTCTGGTCTGCTCTGCTATCACCTCTTGCCTGGACAGCTGCAATGGCTTCCTTGTGTTCTTCCCACTTCCCAATTTCCCAGCTACACTTTAGCCAGGATAATCTTTTTAGGACACAAATCTGATATTATCTCATTATTCCTCTAATCCCCACCAGAGACTCTCGTTTTATCCATAAGACTCCAAAGTCTTTGGTGTGACACACGAGGTCCTATATGGTCTGCCCTGCTCTCCTCAGGCTGCGGCCAAGAGCCCTTCATCCTACTGCTCAAAGGTCAAGCTCTTCCCAGCTTCAGGAAGTGTGAGGCTGATGCCCCAGCCGGGATGCTCTTCTCCTGTCTTTCTCCTGCCCAGGCCTCCAGGTCTCTGCATGGGTGATGCGTCCTCATGGAGGCTTTTTGTCTCCACTCCTTCACCTAACTCAGGTCTCCCCATGCTCCATCAGATCACCTGAGATTCCTCCCTCATAGCACTTGTCCCAACTTGGTGGGGCAGGGGGTGTCACACTTAGGTGATTATCTGCACGCCATCTATCTCCTGCCCTGGACCTAAGGCTCTAGGAGGAAAGAGACTTTATTTTTGTCTTCTTTAATCCCATATTTCTAATCTTCAGTGCCTGCACGTTACATGGCTCCATGCTTGTGGAAAGAAGGAAGGAAAGGAAGAAGGGGGCGGGGGGGAGGACACTGGTTTCTGATTACTGCCTGGAATGACTACTTCAACTTACGGGGTCCTGCTTCTGGACCAAAGCCTAAGGGCCACCTTTCCTGGAGCAGGGGCTGTATTTTCTACAAGCTCCCAGATTTTCTTCTTACCTCTGCAAAGGTGTGCTTTGGTTGATTTGTGGCCATCTGCTTAGAGTGACAATAGCAATCTGCATTGTATTCATCTTCCTCTCAGATTCTGTATGTAGCAAGGCCACTGCCTGGTCACTAGGCTCCTGTCTGTGCATCTAAACAAGCACACACCACGGGACGCGTCGTGGATGGATCGATGCAGCCTGCCATTCTGCACTAATTAATCTGGCCCTCACATGAGAGTCCACCACGTTCCAGACACTGAGCCCAGCGTGGTACCCTGCCCATCTCCCGGGACCCGCCCCAGCCAGCACCTGGGGCCGGGTGCTTCACCCCAGGCTCTGCTCACTCATCCTAAGATCCACCTAGGAAAATGTGCAGGGAAGATGGGGTTTCCCATGTTCCATCTGCAGACAGTCACCGAATTTTACAGCAGGTCCTCCATCCTGAGGAGACAAGCCCTTTCCAACCAACTATGGGTCAGAAGTCACCATGACCAGAGCCAGGGCAGGGCAGGGCAGAGGTGACTCGCATAATTTAGTCTTTGTTCTGGAGGGGAGTCAACTGATAGTCTCTTCTCCTCCACCTGTTTCCTCAGCCTTGGTCACCACCCTGGAAATAGAAGCCAATCTTTCATTATCCCTTCAGAAGGATAAACAGTTTCTCCCTCTGGGTAAACAAGAAAGCCACGGAGCCTCCTCTAAGTAGGGTGGTAAGGAAGGGTCACGCTCCCCTGCTTCCGCCCTCGAGGACAGCTGCCTTTTCTCCAAATAGCCAGGAGACGGGGGCTTCCCACTGAGGCCAGCTGCCCCTGGGCCGCTTCTCCCAGCTCTTTGCTCCTCCCTAGGAGGCTGCAGAGCCCTCGAGGAGCCCACCCTCAGCCACCACGTGGGGGCCTCAGGCTGGCCAGTGGGAAGCCCAAACACCTTCCTCCCCACGCACGGGCACCTAAGAGTCTATCTCTTTCTCCCTCCCCATCGCTATCCCCCAAATTGGCCCCCACCACCAAAACACAAAGCCAAATCCTGCAGCAGCCCTGTGCCCCTGGAGTTTCAGGAACCTCTCTAAGATGTGGATCACCCACGGGGCATCCCCTGCAGGCCCTGAATTATGGTACTTTTCACACCTTTCTCCTCCTCTTCCTCCTCCTCCTGTGGCCTGGCTTGCAGTGAGGCTGTCACGGTGGGCACGAGATGTTTTTATCAGATTAAAATGCATCACCCCGGCCGGGCGCGGTGGCTCACGCCTGTAATCCTAGCACTCTGGGAGGCCGAGGTGGGCGGATCGTTTGAGCTCAGAAGTTCGAGACCAGCCTGAGCAAGAGCGAGACCCCATCTCTACTAAAAATAGAAAGAAATTATATGGACAGCTAAAAATATATATAGAAAAAAAATTAGCCGGGCATGGTGGTGCATGCCTGTAGTCCCAGCTACTCGGGAGGCTGAGACAGGAGGATCGCTTGAGCTCAGGAGTTTGAGGTTGCTGTAAGCTAGGCTAATGCCACGGCACTCACTCTAGCCTGGGCAACAGAGTGAGACTCTGTCTCAAAAAAAAAAAAATGCATCACCCCTCTTCCCACACACTATTGTGTTTCTGTTTGGTGAAGAATATTGATTACCCAACCAACCAAGTGCTTTAAATATCACTGAGTCTGGGGAGGTGGAAGAGCAGAGGGGAGGAGATGCATTCTTTGAACTACTTAGAAATAGGCCACACATGAAAGCAGGAAATTCATATTGAGTGGGCAGTGCCCTGAGCAACCTAATATCTTCGGGATACACATTTGCTTATTGCTCCCACACGCCCTGATCACAGAGCTGGGAGAGAGAGCCTGTGCTAGGGGTCTTGACTCCTTTGACACAGCAAGGAAGACGACCACAGTCACCTCTGTCCCCTCTTGTTGGCTAACAACATTCACACTCCATTGATTCTTAGTCTTTGTGTCTTTGAGGCACATACAGGTCCAGGAATGAGGAGGGCCATGGTTGATACAGAATTCTTCCTAAGTCCTGGACAGCACAGTGACATAGGACAGACACACACACAGGCTCCAAAAGCTTCATGAAACAATACTTAACTCTTATTATATGTGATGCACTAAATTCTACTTTTTTTCTTTAAAAATGCTGGGTGGGACCTACCAAATGGACTTTATAGCCCTTACCCCAACCCCTAGCGTGCTATGAACTGCAGTTTTAAGAAGCTGCTCTAACATAGGGTCAGAAAACTATGACCCTTCGGCCAAATCCCAAATCCCTGGGGCTGCCTGTTTTTGTGCAGCCCACTGCCTGTTTTTATTCAGCTTGTGAGCTAACAATGGTTTTGACTTGACTTTCCCCCCTAGAAACTGTGCCAGCGTAAGTTTTGACATTTTAAAATGGTTCAAAACATCCAAAAGAAGAATAATACTTCTCGTGTGAAATTCTATGAAATTAAAATTTTAGCGTCTACAAACAACACTTTATTGGAACACGGCCACACTCGTCCATCTCTGGATTGTGATGGCGACTGTGGTGCCGGCACAGTGGCGTCCAGTGGCTGCAACAGAGACCGTATGGCCGGCATGGCCCAAAGCATGTCCATGCTGCCCCTTACAGAACATGTGACCACATCTGTCCCGAAGCTCTGGTAGCCGCAAACTGGATTATCTGATCAACTTGGCGAACTGGCTGTCAGAGCTAGGATATTTTAGTTTTACTTCAGCTTCCAACAGGAAAATCCGCACTCACTTACTAACTGTAAATAGTGATTTCTATTATGAGAGCAGATTCCTCAAGGGAGGCTGGGTTACCCCCACGTCAGACAGAGGACAGGATCAGAGCCTCTTGCGGGTGGCTGTCCCCTCTGCCGCTCACTCCCGCATTCTGAGGGAATAGTCTAGTATCATTAAAGGGTACTTTAATTTTCTATGTTCTCTTACCTAGGCTTTTAATTTGTGGTGCAAGAGATTTTTCAAAAACCGTCCCTTTTGAATTTACTGATAATCCTGAGCCTGCATTTCCTCTGCGAGAAAGGCTGATTTGAACAAATTCCACTTAAAATTCAAGAAACCAACGTGAGATGAAAAGTACCCTCTGAATGGCTGCAAACAAAGACCTCATAAAAGGCTAATGCCATTTGTATAGAATTACAGGAAAGAAAGTAAGAGCTGGACAGCCCCCGAGCTTTTGTGAGGCTCACACGGGATGGAAAAGAAATCTCCCATTAGCATTCTAGCCGACGACGCTCTTTGTCCGGCGTAATTGGAGTACGGTGGAAAACGCCTGGCGATCCAGCCTCTTGGGGTGGACAGCGGGGGCGGGGGTGGGGGGAGAAGGACAGGGGAAGGGGGAAGGAACCCGATGCTGTCAGCTCCTGTGGCACAAAGACAGATCTTGAGGTTTTCTGGGGGTGGGGGTGGCTGAGAGCCGGGCAGGGAACACAAACCCGGGGGTTGCCCTGAGCGCCAGGCCAGGCGGGCGCTCGGCCAGCAAGTGCTGCATGGCCAGGACGAGTGAGCAGCTGTCGGGCCAAATGGCCGCCCTCGCTGTGGCCTGCCCGCTCATGCCTGCTCTGGAAGCCCCTTAACTCTGGGCCTCTCTTGGCTTTAGCCTCAGAACGTACCATCGGCCACTGTGAAGACTCGGTAGCACGGCTCCTCCCCCACCGCACACGGCACCACCGGGTGGGCCTCACACAGGCCGTATTTCTGCGGTCCGGTACCAAAAGTGTCCCCAGGGAGACTTGTTGCTTCCTTTGGACTGAGCCAGGAAACGTGGGTTCTAATGCATTCTTGTCGGACACACATGCCCCCAGATGAGAAGTGAGGAGAACAGGGCCAAGGCCTGCAGCGAGCGCCATGCAGACAGGGGCCACCGTGAGGCAGACGGAGCGTCGCTGTGCCCAGCACACAGGAGCGCAGGGAGGGAGGCTCCAGGCGGCCCAAGGCCCACATGGCAAGGCTGCTCCCTTTCTGAAATCTGAGTCCAGGGCAAAGCACCCAGCCTCCCCTCCCTGGGCAGCGGGTGGCAGAGGCCAAGGGCACAGCCAAGCCCATCAGGACCACCCCCAGAGAAGGGAGGGAGGAGCAGGGCAGGTTGTATAATAGGAGATGTGTGAGCATGTCTTGTCCTGCTGCTCTGACAGGGAAAACCACACACATGGACATGCCCAGACACGCAGATGTGCACATACACACTCACACAGTCGCAGACACACACAGACACACTGACACGCACACAGACATACAGAGAGGGACAGAGCACATGCCATGCTTCCGCCGTAACAATGGTTTAAAACAAAAAGGAAAGAAAACCTGCTGAAAGGGTTTAATTTCTCCGGGCTCTATTCTCCATCTCATTCTTGCGTTTCCATCAGAAACCTGCTACTGGGACTCACCTGAGCCATGGAAAATGGACTCACTCAGGTCCTTAAGTCATATTCTCACAGTACATGAAAATTGCCCAGTTTCTGTGACCTCTGAGGATCGTTAGTGTTGCTTACCAGTGTTCAAACAGAAAAAATAATACAGTTCTGTCAGTAATCTGCGTGCGACTGTGGCAAGAAGGAACGGCACATAGTAAAAGACAGCAGGAGTAACAGTGTGGAAACAGACTCCGCGTAACTCGGGATCGTGCCAAGAGCCCTGCGAGCCCCGGAGGCCGCCAGACAGCCCCACACCCTTCCCGCTGCTGACGGAGCCCCCGGAGACCAGCTTCGCCCCCACAGAACTTGGCCGCGGAGGAACAAGGTGTAAGTCTCACTCCAGAGTGGAGGCGCAGAGCACAATCACTGTGCAGGTACGGACTGGTCCCTACCTCGCCAGGTGCAGAGCCACCAGTGTTCTGCTTCATCTAGAATCACATATAAGCCTTGTTACTTCCCTGTTCAAAAGAATAATTTTTTATTCTTGGAGATTTTGAAAAAAAGACAGAAGAAGGCCACAGAAAGCACACAATTGGGGTCTTTCCCTGGCTGCCTCAACCGAAACCTGGTTCTCCGGTATTTGAACAAAAACTCTGTTAGATTTCCTACCGTGGCCAGAGCCCAGATTGAGAGATGCCTCCGTTCTCCCGGTTGCTACTCTCACCCTCCTCTGTGGTGTTTAGTTTGAACAACTTCGCGTGTCTTCTCAACAGCTTGCTCAAGCAGTTTCGTTTCAGGCCTGGGTCACACCCAACAGACAGCACTGAGACCTTGGCGCTGGGTGACATCATGCTGCTCTGATTCAGGTGTTTCTTATGCGTTACAAAATCACAAGTACACGAACATCAGGAAAGGAGCTCAGCCAAAAACCAGAAGACTAGGGCTACTGGGATTTTTGTTCTCAAATCACCAAATCAGTCAAGTGCTGCTTCCCCATGGGGCGGCTGTGCCCTCTTCTTCCCCTCACCGAAGCTCTGATGTGGCTCTTTCTGTCCCTTACACTGCCACCCAAATGTACTTGCGATTTCTGGCTTCCAGGGTCACTGTTCCGGAGGGCTCCCCCATCAGGGTGCCAGCCCCTCCCCCGCCCCTCCACAGCCAGAGTTTCCCAGGATCCCAGTTCTGGCCCAGAGCATGATGGCATCAAAGAAGCCACATGCAGAGGCTTCTTCCAAATTCAAGGCCATCCACTTTCCCAGGTCTCCCATGGGCGGTGGGGGTGTGGGGGGGCTGCTGCTTTGTTTTTTCTAGGAAGATGCTGGAGAAACACACTATTCCTTGAGCAGGGTGACAGAATCCTCTGATGTGTGCCCTGGAGTGACAGGGAGCCAAACCCCCTTTCTGATCAGGTAAACCTCCTTGGCAGACTTGAATGGACTGTGGGAATTTCAGTGATGATCAGAGAACGTATTCTCTCCTTAGAGTTGGCACCGCCAAGAGCCACATGAAAGGCTCGGGGAAACTTCCAAGCCAGAAACACATGCCAGCTCACACACAGACCCACAGCACGATCCATCCCCTGCCCACGGGTAGGCAGGCACCACATGGGCAGGGACACTCCTTTCAAGACACCTGAGCAGTAAAACAGGAAATGCACATTTACTGAGGGGTGACCAACTGAGGGCACTCAAAGACTTTTCCTTCTCTTGCCTCATTTTCCTTTATAAGAGGTGGGTTTGGTGAACAAAAGGAAATCTCAGAGAGATTCAGATTCTCCTCCCACGTCCCCACTGCACTTAGCACGGGCCTCCATCTCAGCGACCACTGTCCTGCGGTCAGATCCACAGTTAGAGCAGGCCGCGTGCCGCCACGGCAAGACGGTGTCTTTCCACCCTTAGAGCCCAGCACCCAGCAAGCACTCTATAACTGATGGATGAACCTTTAGTAGTCAGTGAACTAATGAATGAACTGAAACATGGTCTCTGCTTTTCAGTAGATGCCACAATAAGAGTATTAGGGAAAAGTCAAGGGCTTGGAGGGCTGTTCTAGATTCCAGTTATCAACACCATCTCTAATGTTTTACTAATCAATCAAGTAATTAGTGAATGTCTACAATGGGGAAGGTACTCTACTGGGCCAAGTGACCATGTAATTAGCAGCTGAATCTCATAATTCAATGTTATCTTCCTAATTAATCTTTGTCCTTCCATGTCAATTAAGAAGGTGGCCTCATTAGTTCATGGGTAGGCAACGCAACGGAATAGACAAAGTGCTCGTCTGAGGGCCAGAGAGTTACAGCGTCAACTTGCCCCTAGAAACATGAAGCATTCAGATATCTATGTGTTGTACCTTTTCCTTTAAACAGGCAACAGGAAAAACGGTGAGGCTCCTATGATCGAGTTTCCAAAAACACAAACAAAAAACTAGTGTGCTGCTCTACATGACAGTATTCAAATTCTTATCTTTGGGTTCCCATACTCCACCCACTTGGAAATGGTTCCCTGTCTTTGTGGTTATTTTCCTCCCTGATTAAAAAAAATAAGCTCCCTCCAAATACTACTTAGCAGCTCTCAAATAAGATGAATAGAAGGGCCTTGGTACCATCAGTTTCCTCACCTTCGAACAGAAAATCAGAAATAAGAATATCAGAGGAAAGAGAATGACATATTATGCACAGTAAGAAGCCTTTGAACTCAAAAGACAGGAGGATGACAAGTATGCTGTTCATCGGTTTCGCATACCCTGTTCTTGGCAACATAGCAACCCTTCTCTAGTAAAAAAAAATACATGTATACATATATGTGTATATATAATTTTTTGCCCTCTTACCATTTGTATAAGAAAGAGAAAGAGACCAGGAGGTGGCTGGGCAGAGCAAGGTTATTGTTCTTCTGAGTTGGGATTTGATCTGGGCCTTGTAGCCCAGGCCCAGTGCCAGCCCTCCTCACAGGCTCAGAGCTAGGCCATCAGGTGCCTGCTCTGTCCGCTTTGTGCCTTCCAAAATTTGATTCCAACAGGCAGGAAACAGACCACATTGTTTTCTGGCTCAGCTACTATCTCCTTTGCTGTGTCTTAAGGCATGGGCCAAGGGACCCTAAGGCCTCGTTCAAGCCTGAGCAAACCCCAGCTGTCAAAGCAGACATTCCTTCTACCCACACCAACGGAGAGGAATCTCCCAGCGTAATGCTGAGTTATTAAAAAAAGAAAAAAGGAAGTTCACAGGAACAAATACAGTATGATACCATTGTATAAAGTTTTTAAGAGATGAAACGGTATAATGCAGTGTCACTGTATGGGGACAAGCGCCATTTGTGGTAAAACTGAAAGAAATTCACGGGGATGAGGAACAGCATATAGGGGCAGTGGAGACTTCTGGAGAGAAGAGGGGAGGGGGGAGGGCGGCGGGCGGGAGGGTTGGGCTGCATTAATAGGGCTTTGTTCCCAGTCTGAGTGGTGGACACATGGGATGTCAGAAATATTTCCTAGTTAACGACCACGGGAGCCACCAAAGCACGCATGCTGCCTCCGAGTCTCTCCCGCAGCATGCCGGCCCTCGGGACCAGGACTCCTGGCTGCCGAAAACATTCAGGAGGAAATGGCGAGCGACTCAGCAGCCGACAGAATTGGATCATACAACAGTGTCTTAAGCCAACCCTGAAGTCTGCAAGGTTAAAGGGCCACGCCCCCACCTTGGAGACGGCAGTGACCTTCTCTAAGGGGAAGGGGAAAGCCCGGAGGAGTGATTTTGGCACTCTTTCACTTCCGCGTTTGCCTCTGAGAATGAAGCTGGCCCTAAACTCAGCCACTCCTCCCTACTCTCCTGCTGGCTTCCCTGTCGCACTGGGCAAATCTTCAGCTCAAGGGACAGGAGTGTTTATTTTAGAGCCGCGCCCACTGGCCAGGGCACCATCGGTGCGGAGCATTTCTTCCTGAGCTGGAGTTTTGCTGTAACCGTCTTCTCCCTCCTCATCAGCTCAGCAGGGAAGGTGGGCCCGCCTGGACCTCCGGGTCTTGAAATTTGCATGGACATATCACCAAACATCCACGATACGGTGCGTGATCACGCCCAAGCCCTTCAACACATTTGTAGATGTGTTACCTCATGTGCCCTCACCAAATCCTATAAGTAAGGACATCAAATATCATCCCCATTTCCAAGATGGGAATGGCACCTTCGAAGGTCAGTTCACAGACCCAGTGATGCAAGTGGTGCAGGCTTCTAGATCCCAGCTGCCGCGGTTGGCTCCAAATGCTATGGCAACCTGGGCCACGCAGACAATTTTTAAGCAGTAAACCTGGCGATACAGCCTGGAGGAGAGAACCAGCACAGAATAAACTGGAAACAAGGCAGGTGCCGTATGGAAAGCTCAGGGTCACTGCAGCGCCCACAGCACATTCCCAGAGTCTCCAGCCTGGCGCATTGCAATGGCCACGGGAATATTTATCATTGTTTTTGACAAACAAACCCTCCCATACCTTAAACAAAGGTCAAGTGCACTGTAACACTCCCAGAGCAAACAGCCAGCTGGAGGACTCATCATGGCCTCTGTAAAGTCTTTGCTAGTAATTATCCACACAGCTTTCTTAATTTCTAATTGTTGTAACTGCAGGTGTGGCTCAGCAACAGTTATGCCCCTATCAGTTCCCCTACAGCATGAGAAAGCAATTTCAAATACAGAGCAGTGTGCTCTTCCTCGCTTTCTACCTGCCCGACAGGCCGAGATCTCAACTACGTCTAAAACTGAACTCCCTCTACCGTGTTTACCTCATTCTGAACAGCACATCAAAAAGACACCAAAAGTACGTCATAAAAGAAATTTAGAATTAACTTTCTAGTTATCAAGTAAAAGCTCCTTGGGTTTAGGAGCTGTGTCCTTATTCAACATCTCATGCCCACAGAAGATGCTGAATAATGACCAGTAATGGAAACAGAAGGACACTGTGAGTAACAAACGCAAGCATTCACTTACTCAGCAAGGACTCTGCAGGAGCACATGCCAGGAGAGATGCCAAGATGAATAAGCCACACTGCTGGCCTCAGGGGCTCACAGTCCTTGGAAGAGACACAAGACAGGTATGATCCCTGCTGCAGGAACGCAAAGGAAGGGACAAGATCCTCGGAGGACTTGCCAAGGAAGCAGCGTTTGAATTTGGCCCTAAGGGAGAAGCAGGGCTGTCCTGCCACGTGGGCGGTGCAAGAGGGAAGGGCAGTGGGAAGAGAGTTGTCACCAGAGATGACCAAGGAGGCCTGTGCAGAAGAGGCTGAGACAGGCTAGGTTCTCGGCATCAAAAATTCCCCAGGCTGTGGAGAAATAAAAACCTTTCCACACTGTTGATGGAAATGCAAAAGGTGTAGTGATCACGGAAAACAGTATAGATGTTCCTCAAAAAATTAAAAAACAGAACTGCCATATGATCCAGTGATTCCACTTCTCGATGTTTTTCCAAAAGAACTGAAATCGGGATCTGGAAGAGCTGAGCACTCTGGAAGAGCAGCACTATTCACAGCAGCCAGGCCACGGACACAGCCCCGGCATCCACTGACGGATGAACGGATACACGGAATGTGGTAAAAACATACAACGGAATATTATTCAGCTTAAAAAGGAATGCAATTCTGACACATACTGCAATGCGAATAAACTTTGAGGACATGATGCTAAGCGAAATAGGCCGGTTACAGAAGGACAAATACTGCATGATACCACTTACATGAGGTATTTAAAAATAGGTAGAACCATAGAATCAAAGAAGGGGACCGTGGTTGCAGGGGCTGGGGGAGGGGACATGGGAGCTGCTAATCAACCAGTGTAGAGTTTCAGCCGAGTGGGGCAGTGAGCTCCAGAGAGCTGCCGTGCGACACTGCACCCACAGTCGACAGCCCTGTGTTGCACACTTGAAAAGCCACTAAGAGGGCAGATCTCATGTTTGTGTTCTTACCACAACACAGGAAAACCTAAAATAAAATGTTCCCAGGAGAGTTTCTGTTTCATCAACCAAGGAAAACACCAGAAGGGGCTGGAGAGGAAGCAGGAAGCAGGGACTGGCCACCACGAGACTTCGCCATTCCAGAGGGAAGCCCTGATTCTCCTTGGCGAGGTGTTTGGGTGCGCATCTGCTTTCTGTCACCCAGCGCTATGTGAGCTGCCACCCACCACGTTTCCACGTCAGTGTGCTCCCCAGATACCCAGTCACATCTCAGGCATTCAGGATGAAAGGGAGAACAGGGAGCCGGAAGTATACAATCGCTAAAAGGAAAACTCCTTTGTCAGTTTAGTGCAATATGGAGACAGGCCAGAGACAACACAGGTCACATCCAGAATCACAGATCGTTTCAACTGAAGGATGGACGCTGAGAAGGGGAAGTGAGGAACACGCCGGTTAACGCTCATTTCATTCTGGGACAATTTTGCTAGAATGAGCACCACTGGGAGCTCACGGCTCTCAGGCAGACCGCAGACGCTGCTAAGCTACGCTGGCTGGTGTTGGCATAGTCATCCTTCATCATCGAGAGGCTCTTCTCAGGCCACACACGTAAATGTCCATCTGAATAAGTATCTTGAGTGCAAACTTAAAACAAAATGGAAACCAAAGAGGATACACAAATAGCCAATAAGCATGTGGAAAGACACTCAACATCACTAATCATCAGGGAAATGCAAATCAAAATTACAATGAGGTAACACTTCAGATCCATTAGGATGTTATTAAAAAAAAAAAACCACAGAAAATAACAAGTGTGGGCAAGAATGTAGACAACTAGAACAGAACCCTTGTGTACTGCTGGTGGGAATGTAAAATGGTGCAGCCAACTGTGGAAAACAGTATGGTGGTTCCTCAAAAAATTAAACATAGAATTACAACATGATCCAGCAATCCCACTTTGGGGTATATACCTAAAAGAAGTGAAAGCAGGAACTAGAAAAGGTATTTGTATACATCTATAATCACAGTATCATTACTTACAACAGCCAAAAGGTGGAGGCAAGCCGAGTGTCCATCAACAGACAAACGGATAAACAAAATGCGAGAACACATGCAATGGAATATTACCAGGCCTTAAAAAGCAAGGAAATTCTGACACATACCACAATACGGATGGAACTGGAAGACATTATGCTAAGTGAATAAGCCAGTCACAAAGGGCAAATATGATTTCACTTAAATGAGGTTCCTAGAGTAGGCAAATTCATGGTAACGGGAAAGTAGAGTGGTGGCTACCAGGGGCTGGGGGAGGGGCAATGGGGAGTTGGGGTTTAATGGGGACAGAGTTTCAGTTTGGGAAGATGGAAAGAGTTCTGGAGAGGGATGGTGGTTGTGGCTGTACAACAATGTGAATGTACTTAATGCCACTGAATTTTATAATTAAAAATAGTTAAAATGATAAATTTTATGTTATCTTTATTTCACCATGATAAAAAATTGACCCCCTTCGGGAAAAAAAAAAAAAAAGAAAACTCAAACAAAATAGAAAACAAGTAGCATTTGCCTCTGGGAGCTCTGCTGCCCATCTGCGTCCCCTGCCCCACCCTAGGTCCTCATACTCGGGAGGATCAGACAAGCTCAGTCACCAAAAGGTGGAAGTGATTCACAGAGCTCATTGCGTCACCATTCTCAGGGGTCACATCTCCTATGTGGCTTAAAATAGAGGACGGCATTCTCACGGTCAGATTTCAAGCCATGGCTCAACAGCAGAGGGGGGTTGTTTCGGGGCCTTTGCTTGTGCCTAAGATTAACCTTGATGACCTTACTCCACACATCTCCACATTTCTGTCATTCCCATGTTAATTGCTCATCTAAGCCCCAGCCGTCTTAGTTACTTAGGAAACAAAGAGGTCCATGAGCCGGCCTGAGCCCCTAAGGGGCCCTCAGTGATGTAGCTGAGACAGATGAGTCGACGCCCCCTACGCAGGTGGGCTCCTCTGGCAGAGACCTGTCAGGATCAAGGCAGGCCTTCCTCAGGCACGGATGCTGGGGTGGGAGGGTGGCAGCGGGGCCAGCAGGTGCTGAGGTTAGTAAGAGGCTTGAGCACCTGCAGCTGCAGAGGGCCTGGAGAAGACAGGAGACTAGGTTCAGGCCACAGAAAGTGTCCTGGATTTTACATTCCCATTGTTTCCCATACATTGTCTGTTTATAGCCTCCAAATTGTGCTATACCCCAAGTTAAACTGCTCAAATGACTTAGGACCCCAACCAGCTGCAACTTAGATCAGGGCTTCCCTCCCAAAGGAGCCCTGCAGCAGTGACACACAGAGCACACCCTCCAGACTGCCTTTCTACCTCCAAAAAAGAGAAAAAGGTGCTTCAAGAGAGAGGCTGCTGGGACCCCAACCCCAGCACTTATGTCACTTTGTAGCTTAGTTGGGCAGATTCCATCTGTGGCGATGACTATTCTCCCGCATCCTGCCCCCACCCAAGAGCTGTCCTCCCTCAGGACCCAGCCGCCTCAAGCAGCATCAGACGGCCAGGTAAGGACTGGGATGTCTCAGGGAGACAGGCATCTCAAGTTCAGCAGCTGGGACAGGCCACATAGACTGGGGTCCCGAGACGGTGGTGACCCGCCTGCCACTGGTTCCATTTCCACAACTCTGGGGTTTGGGCCTCTAGACTTAAACTTCTGTCCCCAGGTTCATGGTGGGCCAGACCCGTGTGTCTTTCTTCATTCTGTCTGAAAGCAGACTCAAAAGTACAGTCTTAGTGGAAAAGAAAGAAAGAAAGAAAAAGCGCAGTCTTGACAACAGCAAGCCCTGTGGTCGCCAAGAAAAACTGCTCGATGGGATTATTACCCAATATTGTTTCCTGTAAAATTACATTGTTGGGGCAAGAAGAAACACAGGCCATTTCAATAGATCACAAAGGCATTTGTGCCATAAGCACTTATAAAGTGGGAAATATGTGCCCATTCCATGCTGGTAACTAGGACGACAAAGACACAGTCCCTACCCTGGGGGAATTACATCAGACACACACAGTACTGCGAGCCACACAGCACAGGTGCGCCCACGGGCAGGCCAGGGCTCCACAGGGGCCACAGAAACGCCAAGGAAACACGTCAGGACCATTCCACACGCTTTTCTTGGAGACTCATTTGCTTATCAGCAAATTAAAGGCTCTGTGAGATTCTCTACTGAAAAAAAGTTATTAGCTTAAAGTATACTTTAAAAAATAAAATTTAGTATGCAATTGAATCAGGAATGGAAACACCTACCAAGGAAACCCTTTCCTGGCCCACATGGTTGTTAAAGATGCAAAGGCCATGATCTTTCTGGGGTCTCTCTGTGGACTGGGGCTCCGTGGGATCAGGATTAATGAGCACGGTGAAGCCTCCCTCCACCTTTTCAGGAAGGCGGTATCGGCTGGCGGAAGCCCCCAGTCGAGCGCCTGCAGCCCCGCCTCCCCACTGAGCGGTGCGTGCGGCAGGAGCCCCGCCTCTCCCCCGGGAGGAAGGCTGCGGGTCCCAGAGCACGCAGATCCCGGGGCCCAGGACAGGAACCATGGATTGAATGTGGACATTACGGACCATCAAATAAAGATTTTGAGGGCCAAGGGAATGGGGCGGTGGGGACAGGGGAAAGTTCCGTGCCAGCTTCTGCGCCTTCCCCTTTCCTCGCGTGTGTGGCTGAAATATTACACAGGCTCAGCCGATCAGCAGCCTTTCGACTCGAGACGGCCCGGCGGCCGAGGAAGCGCGTTCTGATCTGCATCCGCGCTTGACTCGCTAGGCGCTCAGCAGGCCCGGTGTCCTGTCCCGCCCGAGCACCCTGCTCAGCCCGCTTCCTCGGTCGCTGGCAGGCCGGCCCCTGTGCCTACAGCAGGTGACATCCCTGCCTAAGAGCGTCTACCCAGGGCCCTTGGTTGTGCCGCCAGCACTGCCCTGTAGCCCACGCGTGTCAGAAACGGGCTCTCCACTCACCTAGGATGTCAGGCACAGCGCGCCCAGGCAGTGGCATGTTTTTTGTGGCTTACGTTCTTGCCATCTCAAAACCAAACCAAATGCAGAAGCAGATGCATCTCCCCTGCACCGGTCAGTTCCCTCTTCCTGCAGCCCTGGCCAGCCTGTCCTCACCTAGCACAGCAGCCTGGATGGGCTTGGGCAGCGCAGTCCGAGAGCCACCAGGACCAGACAGCCGGCAGTGGCCCAAGGGGCTCTGCCAGCGTCCAGGCCTCCGGCCAAACCAGGATGTAAGACAGGGGCCTCGACCTTCCTCCTCAGCAAAGACACAGGCTGAGGAGAGGCGGGGAGGGGGCAGGGGAGTGGACAAGAAAGGAATAGGCAGGAATATGGCTCATGGCTCAGTCCCAGCTCATGGACTGGCTGTCTCACCTTGATGGGACAGCCTGGGGCCTGCAGAGAGCCCCCAGCCCAGCGTGGGCATCGGCAGCCTCAGCACTGAGGGGCCTACCTGCAGTTCTCCAGAAGGCACCACTTCAGAAAGGAAAGTGCACGGGACCCCAAGGTCGGTCCTTGCTCTGACCACCCCCTGCCCCAGGGAGAAAGAAGGGTGCTTTGCTGGGGTTGGTGGCAGGAGCCACCCGTCCTGGCCTCTGCTCGGCCCTCCACAGGATGGTCACTCCAGTGCCCTGCCCCCTGCCTGGCACTGTCAGGGGCACATGCTCTACATTCTGAGAGGACACAGGACACGAGGCAGAGCCAGGGACCGGCTGACCCCACAGGCATTAGCCACCTCTGGGCATTGCAAAGGGCATGAAGGATATTCTGGTCTAGTTGGTGGCCCAGACAGGTGCTGACTTGATCCGGCTGGCCTGTGTAAAACCCTGGCGTGCCCTGACATCTGCGTATCTCTCTGCCTTTCTGCTCTCCTGGGGCACTTTCATGAGCCTCCTTGGGTTGGGACAAGGTAAGAGACAGACAGAAAAGAAAGCTAATATCCAATCTGCACACAAATATGCAATCCTGTCTTGCTTAGAAATGAACACCAAGTGCCCTTACAGTGCCACCAAACACTTGTATGGTTTTACAGTGCACAGAAACCTCTCCACGCATACGAATGCACCTGATTCCCGCAGTGACCAGGGGAGGCCAAATAGAGTTCCCATTTTATGCTTTACAGTAAATTACCCAAGCTTACACAGCTAATAACGTCCTGACATGAGGGCCAGAATCCAAGTTTTCCAATTCTTAGGACAAGGATTTTTTTTTATATTTGTTCCCTCTTTAAAAAAATTTTTTTTTACCTTCTTAAAGAAAAAGTGAGGTCACACCTGGCCCAGGCTCCCTGCACACACTGCATGATGAGGTCACATAGGGGGCATCTAAATTCAACACAGAAGGGAGGGAGGGCGTCAGGAGGCGACCCTACTGCCGGGTTTTGAGGGCCAGTGTGAAGTCAACAGCAGGAGCTGCTGGAGGGAGAACTCACTCCTGGCTGCGGCAGCCCTGCAGGAGCAGGGAGACCCCGCCTGCCCCTCCTGGGCGTGCGCCGCAGCACAGGGCGTGCAGGGCAGGGGTCGGGGGTGCCCGCCGTCTGGGATGTGTGGGCTGAGACTTGGAAGCTGGCACGAGGACAGTCAGAGTCACTGAGAGGACAGGAAGCAGAAGAGTAATGACACGGGTTTGGGTTTCCAAAGGTGGCCCTGGCAGTGGAGTGGAGAGGGGGTTGGGGGGAAGGTGCAGGGGACCCCAGGAGCCAAGCTAAAGGATGGAGACAATGAGGCACAAGTGCCTGCCCCAGCTCCAGACGGACGTGACCTCTGGTTCCTTGCTCTGGTTTGGGAAAACGCAGGGGGGACCACCAGGAAGCTGTCTTGGCATGCTGCTTTGACAACAGGATCGGGCTTCCTAAACATAGCGGCTTTAGATCCGGTCTCATCAGTCACTAAATACTTGCTGAGCCCACCACGTGCCTGGTGCTGTTCAGGTGCTGGCGCATGTGCCCTTGGGCAGCACACGTTCTCCATTTAATAGTGTTTCTGGCGAAGAATTTAACACTAAAGAACATCTGTAACTGTGGGAACTATCCATCTGGGATTTTCCAGGATAATACCATTCAAAAAATATTCTTTTCTGTTGTGATCATAGACAAGGGTTGTGTCATGTGTTCAGTTTTTTTTTCCTAAAATTTTTAAAATATTAAGAAAAATAGTCATCATGTCCATAATGCAAACATCCTTATCCTTAAGTCTACTGGGAATATCAGAGGCAGAAGGAAAAGGGAAACCAGAAAATTTTATTTTCTAAACACATATTAATTTGTTAGCCAAAGACATTTTGGTTTCTTATCCTTGTATTCACTTAATTGCTCTCTGGTCGCTTTAACTGGCCACAGTGATGACGCGATATTGGAGTGCAGATGGCATCGCAATGGCAGGAGAAATGGCCCGAGGGCCTTGGGTGTCTGAGTCAGAAACGGAAGGTTGGGAGGCACGAATCCACCACCGCAGGGCCGTAGGGCCTTGGGCCACCTTGTGAGACCGTATTCCCCTCTGTTAAGTGGTGTCAAATGTCTGAGGCGCAGTGCTGTGAGGGAGATGGGCTATTGCGTGCTCAGCGCCTACTATAGCTCCTGACGCAACAAACTATTACTTTATTATTACCCCCAGCAGTGTACGCACACTAACTTTTCCTGAGTTCTTTGCTCCACAAGATATCTCACGTGGAAAATACTTCTGCACAATCTATAAAATTGCTGAAGTCCACAAAACTTGCTCAGACCTCTCCCATAAGCAAAATGCCAGCCCAAAATATCAGTCGCAGAGAGCTACTAAAGCACAGAGCTTAGTATTTCACCTCCCAAGCTCCTCCCCAGCAGAAGGCGCCACGAACCCTAGACAGGAGGGATTTCAGTGACAGTGGGGCAGACCTAGTTTAAGCAAGTGGCCTCTGTCCGCCACCCCCATCCTCTAATCAAAATTAAAACTTTGTTGAGATTTTTCAGTGTTACTCAACTCACCTCCCTGAAATTGGTTTCCTCCAGAAGGAAAGGGCAGGGGATTAGCACCGTCGCAGGCGGTGAGCAGGTGAACAGGACTTTGCTTACATGCAAACGCGGCAATCGATCATTCCAGGTGCGCCACCAACTCCTGAGAAGGTGCCTTCTGCCTCCACCACACATCAGTTAGCAAACCTTTAGAGCAAGTGCATGTGTATCTCAAAGGAAACGCTCTTTCCCATGGAGCTTCCTGCTTCCCTGAGGTTACAGCTGTATCAGTGGCAAGAGCACCAGTCTCATGGCCTTTAGAAGGTCAAAGCACATTTCCAAAACAGTCCAGAAATCAAAGTTTTAAGGCAGGATGAAGGATCAGCCTGGTACTGTTAGTTGGATATTCAAAGCCTTGTCCTTTGGTCGCCATTGGAAATATCTATTTCTTTTTTCACTGCTTGATGGAAATGTCTATTTCTACACGCCATCATGTTGGGCATTAGTGAGCCAGGCATTTTGGCACCTACAGGGTGTCCTCCCATTGCCCCAGAACGAGGCCTCCACAGTGCCTGCAGATGGCTCTGCAGTCATCTCACTCCTTAACTGCTCCCCAAAAGCCAGTGCAGGCACATGGCGCCCGGGCTAGGACGGACAGCACCTGGATCTCAGAGCGTGGGGAGACAGGGTCAGGCATCCACTATGTGGCTTTGCAGTACGGGCTTATAACCATCCCCAGAAGAAAACACTCCTGTTCCCATCTCACAGATGAGGAAACTGAGGCTCAGAGAGGTGAGTTAGGTTGCCCAAAGTCACACAGCCAGTAGTGGTAGTAGAAGGGCCTAGAGTGAATCCTAGGTGAGGTTTTCTAGTGGCTTCTGTGTTGAAGAACTCCTATGTGTCAGCCATTAAAGATTAGTCCCATGAAACAGAAAGGGGATTAGATTCACTCCCGTCCCCACCAGTGCACCCAATGACCCTGTCTTTTCTCCTGCTTAGGGCGGGGCAAACGCCGGCACTGGACTCTGCGCTGTTCTCGCAGGGCTGAGTCACGTTTCCTGCCACGTCCCACTGTGCTGCCTCACCCTCGTCCAGAGGCCCCGGGGCTCAGCATCTTCACCAGAGACTGACAGGGCTGTCACCTCTCACTGGTCTTGAGTGAGGTCCAGGTGGCCGAGGCAGAGGGAAAGATGGGCAGCCCTTGGGCTGGGAAGTCAAACTACTCACTTGCCACCCTTTTGAGCAAAAGGTATTTTCTGGAAACAAGGCTTGTTTGAACCCTTGGTTCTGCAGGACAAAGGACTTGGTGGCATCTACATCTTGGAAACATGCTCCCCTCTCTGCCCCTCACACGTGTGTTGTCCACACGGTCCCAGGTTGGCAACGGTGCGAGTCACGCTTCCCCTCAAGGCCTCGCCCTGTGCTCAACCCAGGCTGCTCCGTGGCCACCTACTTTCAGCCTGGCATGGAGATCCAGGGATGGATAGCCATGAATTTTCTGGAATTTTATGTGAAAATTTGTGTGTGTGCATGGGTGCACATGCGTGTGTCAGAAATACGCATTTTTCCAGGGGAAGGACCCATAGCTTTCATCAAATTCTGGAAGGGGTCTCTGACCCAGAAATATTCAGAGGATTCAGAAGTACTACTTTAAAAGGAGCTTTCATTTCTGTCAAATTGGCCAACTTTCAACATAAAGTGGGTCAGAGTGGTTACAAGTTGAAAAAAGTCAAGGGTGGGCAATTTAATCTGTAAGATTTCAGGGAAATGAAAACAAATCCTCCAATGTACTAAGTTATGCCAAAGGATTCCAACAGGACAGGGAATTGCTAGCTGTGAAAGGGGTGGAGGACCAGACTAAGGAGAACAGGGCAGGGGAGCAAGGATTAGTGCAGATGCCAAATAGGAGAGGAGCCCGAACAGGCCGGGCAGCAACGGCCTGTTTCCAAGATGCACGTCGCTCGGAAGCTGGGTTCCATATGCAGCTTGTTTAGGCTGCACACCAGTTCCTATTTTTACTTAAACCTATGGAAAGAGATGTGTATATGGCACAGAAAAACCTGCTGACACACCAGAATTGCTCAGAGTGATGAGCTAATTAAAATTCTATGGTCTTTCCCAGAGATGGCTCTATTTTTAACCTAATTCTAACTGTCACTAGGGTGTGAGGTTTATATTTTTTCTACTAAAATAATTTTTTCCTTCTTAATATTCCCATGAATAATTTAGCCTACCTGATAATTCCTCCAGTCTCCTTCAAGCATTTCCTCTAAAGACATGCAGATATTTCCAGGCAGAAGGGGACAGGACAAAGGGTAAAAACCGTGAATTCTTGTGCCCCACCCACCAGGGCCCCTAATTAAATCTAAGCATTCAAAAAAATAAATAAATAAATAAAACAAATGGTGACACAAAACAGACTGTAGCCCTGGCATTCTAAAAATCATCATCACCTCCCCGTAATTTTTCTCCACTTATGTGTTCTAGTCAGTATCTGTGTCCACAAATGTTTTCTAAAAGTTCATGGGTAACTTATTAGAAATAATGGTATAAATGTCTGTTTAAGTTCTCAACTAGAAGCCACAATTTTTAGGGGCCCTGGATTAGCTCACACAAATGTTTTAACCAAAAAATTATTGAGGTGGTTCATGCTTACAATGTGTGCATGCACATGTGTGTATAACCACAACATGGCTTCAATATTAGAAACGGCTTTCAATAGATCTCTTTTCTTTTTCTTTTTCTTTTTTTCAGCCTGTTCTGCTGCCCAGGCTGAAGTGCAGTGGTGCAATCATAGCTCACTGTAACCTCGAACTCCTGGGCTCAAGGGACCCTCCTGTCTCAGCCTCCTGAGTAGCTGGGACTACAGGAGCTGGCCATCATGCCTGGCACATTTTTTAAATACTTTTTTGTAGAGATGGGGTCTCACTATGCCCAGGCTGGCTGTCAAGTCTTGAACTCCTGGTCCCAAGTGATCCTTTTGCCTCAGCCTTCCAAAGTGCTGGGATTCCAGGCATGAGTCATCTCGCTTGGTCTCAATAAATCTTAACCATTAATTTTTTTTCTTGTGAAAATTTCCCATATGTATATCTCCATATTCAAGAGAAAAAAATACAAACTTAGTACATTGTAACCATAATTAATATTTGTTGAGCATCACAACTTTTCTTTTAGGAGAAAGAGGCAAATTATAAGAAAATAGAGCCAATTTTATCAGGATGCCTGTTAGAAAATGGGCCCTAACAGACTCTGCTGAACTTCATTGAATATATACTTCCCTTTAAAAAAAATGTCTGGTTGGGAATTTCTTTTCCCCTAAATTTATGTTTTTCATTGATTTTCTTTATAAAACTAAAAGGGTTATATTAGCCATATATAGGAAGGCAAAACAAATCTTTTAAGAATTATGCTTTTGTGGGAAATGACTTAAAGGGAAATTATTTTTAACAATAAAATTAAAATGCTTAAAACAAGTTTTGGAGAGCCCTGAGTATGGGTCCTTGGGGAACTTCGAGTCTCACCAGGAGAGCGGGGATGCATGGGGCCTCCCAAGGGCCGGCTCTTGGTTCTAACGTTGTGCGAAGCACACAGGTGTGGAAAGCAGAGCTTTCCCCCACAGGAGCAGTAAGCTCCAGACAGAGCCCCCGGGAGAGCTGGCAATGGCCAGCCATGCTGGCCTCGGGCTGCTGCAGCTGCAAAGGCACACGTGGCTCCCCAAGCTGCTGCCAGGAGGCCTGAGGGGCAGCTCCTGCCCGTCCCCTTCAGCACACAGTGGTGCGAGCTCCTCTCGCCTGACTGTGGGCCCATGTGCCCAAGGCTGGCTCAAACTCCAAGTTGAGCAAGGCCCACAATGACCTTGAGTGGGCCTATGCTTGCTTACCTTGTAAACATTCAAATGCAGGCAGAACATCGATTGTGGTTTGGTTTCAATAAGATAAATTGATCTCTTGAAACCAACAGGGCTTTCAAAGCCAGGACGTCACGACTCACTTCTCTGCAGACACGCTGAGGGGTCTCTGACAGCTGAGCCCCACTGCCACCTGCACCTGGTCCCACCACGGCACAGTGGGCTTCCAGGGGCTGATAAGCAGGGAACTATTAAGTGCTCAATTTCCTGAAAACATCTCGTACCTGAGATTTATTTACCCATTCAGCTGCTCCTGGCAACATGGCCTTATTCTTCAGGAATCACTTTATTTTATTTACTCTCCAAGAGATACTGCAACACAAATAGGAACTTATTTCAAAAAGTGTCTTGGAGAGCCTCTGTAACCGGCTTTCCTCTCCTTGAGCTGACGGGCGCTTTAATTTAATGTTGATCCGGTGCCATGGTAACCAGCATGGCTTGAGATTTACTTCTCAGACTTAGCAGCAATTACAGAAAGTCAATTTAGAAACACTTATTGAGTGCCTACCAAGTGATAAAAAGGTGAATGAGACATTCCCTTTCCTCAAAAGGGCCCAAGTCAGAGTGCCAAGGATTAGACTAGAAAGTGGCAAACTTTTCTAGAAAACAGCCCAATGGCAACTATTGTAGGTGTTTTGGGCTATGTGGTTTTTGCCACTATAGAGCAAAAGCCACCATAGACTCTCACTGAAAGAATGAGCAAAGCTGTGTCCCAACAAAACTTTATTTATGGACATTGAATATTAAATTTCTTAAATCTTTATATGTCACGAAATATTAATCTTTTGCTTTTTTTCAACTGTTGAAAGATGTACAAAGCTTTCATAGCTCACAGACCATATAAAAACAGGCAGCTGTCCACTGTGGCCAGTCAGAGGTGCTGAGACTCCTGGCTAGACCCTCCGGTCTGCCCCTCACCTGCTCTGTGGGTGGACATGAGTTGCCTGAACTTCCTGAGGCTCAGTTTACTCATCTGTAAAATGGGGATGAGAATCTGTGTCTTGTGGGTTTTAAGAATTAGATACCAAAACAAAGAAAACACTAAATGTTAGCTGATCTTCTTCCCTGTTGATGATGATGACATTGACCTTGATGCCAGCAATAACAACTAACCTTCCTGAACATTTATTTCCTGCCAGGCATTGTGTTAAGTGCTAAGTACTTTTTATAGTATTTTATGTAATCTAAGATGCCATCGATTTTAAGATGAACCATCATTGAATGTACCACCAAGGAAGAAAAAGCCGCCAGTTAAGCTCTGACACATCATCAATTGTAAGAGCCTGACTCACGAATGCTAAAATGTGTGTGTGGGTGGGCAGGGGGCGCTGCATGTTAGAATCAATACAATCTCTCATCTCCTTTAATCCCACAACCACCCCAGGAGGTAAGTACTAGTATCATCCCTCTTTACAGACGAGGAAACTGAGAAACAGTTTCTAGTCTGCACTCAGGAAGCGTCCGTGCTGAGATTTTGAACCTGGGCAGCCTGGTCCAGAACCTGAGCTCTGCCTCGAGGGCGCCGAATCCTGGGCGGAGCTGGGACACTGGGAGCTGAACTGAAGGCACGGAAGTGCGGCGCCTCGGGGACACGCAGCAGGCCAGTCGGGCGTCACGTCCCTCTGGTGTTGCAAAGCAGGGTGTGAATGCGGTAACAGGAGACGGGGATTCGAAAAGGTGGAATAAAAACGGAAAGTTGCACTGACACCTGGGCACGCAGGCTCCTCCCGAGGCGGCGCCGGCAGGAAGGACGGAGTGACGCTAAGAGCACATGACATGGACAGAGCGGGGCATGAGGAGGAGGCCGGGGAGGCAGCTCTGATGCTTAAGCTCTACTTTCTCGAGTGACAGCAATGTGTGTGGGTGGCATCCAGCGAGCTTTCCCAGTGGGGGAGAGTGAACACACCCTGTGTGACTCCACTGCCACACGCTCTGGGGAGCTTGGGCCTGGTTTCCTCCGGACTTTGTCCCATCTGCCTTTTCCCTCTGCTGGTTTTGCTCTGTGTCCTTTTGCGTAATAATTCATAGCCATGAATGTAACTGTATGCTGAGCGCTGTGAGTCCTCCTAGTAAATCAGCCAACCTGGGGTGGTCGGGGCCCCTGACATAGCCAACCCAGCCAGCTCATTCTGGAACACTGTTCTCTTCAGCGGTGCTGTGGGAGAAATAGGGAGGTCTGGGGAGAGGGAGGCCCCTTACTGTTCTGATCCTGAATCACAGGTGCAGCAGAAGCCAGGCCGCGGGTCACCCGTCCCTCCAGCACCCATTACGCGCCCAGGGGTGGTAGCACTGCGATCGCTGCCCTTCAGAGCCTCACGGTCAAGTGAAGGAGGCAGCAGTGGAGACGATGATGACGACGGTGAGAATGTGAACATCTGTCTGGGGCCTCCTGTGTGGCAGGCACCGTCGCGAGCACGAGAACGTTAACGCTCGCAATCCTCACGGCAGCCCTGGGGCGGGGCCTGTTGCCGTCTCCATCTTTACAGCTACAGATGAGGCAAAGGAACTGCCCAGGGTCACACGGCTGGTTACAGCACCACGTCCCACTACACCACACGACTTCTCTCTGGACAAGAGGTAGGCCTGAACTCGTTTAGACACAGGCCCAACTTTACCTACATCTTTTTTTTTTTTTAAATAGAATTTATTACATGCTGTCCAGCACCAGAATGATTTGTGTGCAAATTTTAATGCCTGTGCCAGGCTCCAGCCTGTGAATCTTTAGGTCCCTTCACAGCGCTGTGCACACAGTCGGCGGCTGGTGCCAGCTGGGCGCAGGAGAATAACCACCTGGCTGGGCGCTCAGCACCGTCTAGAGCCGTAACGATAGGCTGCAGGAACACACAGACTCCGAGGCGGATCTCAAAGGGAAATTCTGGATAGATGGAAAGGAAAATGGGCATTTTATGCGGCAGTAGTAACATGAGCAAAGTGCCTGAGCCCGCGATGACCGTGATGAGTGGAGGGGCCAGGAGAAGGCTGGCTGGAATAGAGGGTGGAATCAAACGCTGATGCCCCTGAAGTGACAAGTGAAAAGTCTGAAAGCAACGGCCGCCAGGGAGAAAGAAAGTGATCACGACAAAAGTAGTGACTTGAAAAGATGAATCCAGGGACAGAAAGCAGGGAAGGCTTAGGAGGGCCGGGGCCCTGGAGCAGGGTGAGCAGGTGACAAGCTGCTGCCAGGGTCCCAGCACGATGTCAGCCGGCACAGCCAGCACAGCGGACAGGCCCGGCCCAGACCGGAGGCAGCTTCAGTGCTAGATCTGTCCAAGTGAGACTGTGGAAAATGATCTCACACATTTCTCCCCACTTTGTCCTTTTAGGATTCTCATAGATTTGGGTTAGAACTAGGGTGGTGGCTGTGGTTTTTAAGAACCATTTCTAAAAAGGAAATTGACGGGCTCTGGTATCTAATTAATAGCGGCAGGAGGCTTTAAAGGGTGAGTGGAGAAAACCGAATGAATATTGGTGCTAATGGTGGGAGTTAGGAAGCCTGGGAAGAAAATTTAAAGATTCTTTACTTCACACAAACATTATGCATAAAGGAAAATAATCACTTCAATAGCTATGAGAAGTAAGACTTTAAACGACAATAAGCTACAGGAAAAAAGAAAAATAAGCAGAAAAAAATTAAAAACAAGCCCAAGAAAAAACTGAATCAGTTGATAGTTGGTTTATCCACCCCTATTCATCATTTAACATTTTCAGTGCTCCCGGCTTCAAAACAAACCACCCCCTGTCAAAATATTGCTTATAAAACTGCCATCGAGTTGGATGAATTCTCACGATTATCTGAGCAGATTCAGTGTTTGGAAATGGGACATCAGCTACTGACCCTCAGGAAGCTAATTGCTTTTCAATATATTCAGCACAGTTACCCCTTCAACTAAACCATTCGCTTACCACGGCGGCAGTGCACTACAGTGAGCTCTATTGCCAGAATCAATACAGGCCAGTGGGCTAGTGCTGAGGCTATCTCTGTGGGCAGAGATATGAGTTCTGGGGAGAAACTGCTCGATCTATTTTCAGCAGATGTAATCTACTGCTTTGTGTATAGTCCCTCTCCCCAGGGAGGGGATTTAAAGCCTCTAATGTGTATATCTGTATCGAATATCCAAGGCTGGTATTAAATACGACAGTATAAGCACTTCTGCAATTGGCCCCCCTCCAGTTAATTATCTTGCCTTGGACACATATACTAGGTCACTGCTGGCAAGGGCCAATTTCTGGTTTAATGGGGCAGAAAGAAGAAGTCCGGATATGAATGTCTGTCAACTGTCTCTATTCTTATTAAAACATTCCCCTTAGAGGAAAACACATGCCTATTCTGTTTACTTGAAGTTGACTTTTAAGTAGTGGGTAAACTAGGAATTTTGATAGTAGAAATAAATTCATTTGATGCAATGTATATTTCAATTCCATTTCTGGCAGGCATTAGGAAGCTTCTTCAATATTTCATCTTTGAATATTTTATAGCTATGTGCATTTCTTGGGAAAAGCACATTGCCTTTAGGGCAAGGGAGATCCTGAGGATTTCATTAAACAACTGTGCCAGTAAGAGCATATCGGCAAACACTGGTTTCAGAATACAAAGGTTGATTGTGCAATCATTTCAAAGCTGCTTCCATTAGTGGGAAACCAGACCAAAGACTGGACACCCAGCCGCCGCCTGCCTCTTCATGTTGCTGTCTGATTTGAGCAACTCATCTGACTACTGCTGTGCCTTGGCCAAGAGGCCAGTGCTAAATCACTGAGTGAAGGAAATCTTCCTGCTGCCCTCTCGTAAGCTGCCCTTTCTGAGCCGGGTTAGAGTCCCTACCAGCCACCACCCCCCGATCCTGTAGCTCCCATTTCAGCCACTCTGTGCCTCTTTTACCCTAGAATGTGCCTTCTTGTCCCTTTGCCAGACCAAATACCTCCCTCCCGAGCCCTCCCTTCCACAGGAAGACTTCCCTATCTCTCAAAGCTCATGCTGTTCTTTCCCTTCTCCTAAACTTCCAATGATTTTCAGCCACCCTGCATCAAATCCTTAATTCATTCATTTAGTTTGCAAATATTTTCATTCCTATTAAATACTGTTCAGTGTATTTAGGCACAGTTTCTTGTTTTAGATCATTTGGACAAAGATCCGTGGGACACACGTTTATTTACCTTGTAGACTAGCGGAGAGAGAAGGCATCACATAAGAAAAGCAAGAGTGAGGTCGTGCAGGGGCTCAGGGCAGTGGGGCTGGTCCCTAGCTTGGGGGTGGGGGACAGGGGAGAAGATCTGTCAAGAAAAGGGCCTTCTGAGTTGGCCTGACGAGACACTGACATAATTTGGATATGTGAATGGCAGACAGAGGACAAAGGGCATTTCGGACGGAGGGAAGGGTACAGATGAGGGCGGGGGTAAAAGGTTGCGTGGAGCAGGTTAGCGGAGGGAACGCGGATGGAGACGTGGGGGTTGATGTGGAGAGAGCCCACCTACTGCCTGGCCTCCCGCAGGCCTCCCGGGCCCTTCCTTCTGGGGTGGCCCCCGGTTGCGCCTGAACAGCGCAGCGACCGAGTGCCCACGCTTCCCCCCAGTCTGTGAGCGCCCTGAGGGCAGGGGCCGCCTTTCACGGCCGTAAGGCCAGTCAGCTCCCGCGAGGCTGCAGAGACCCTGTGACCCTCACAGTCTCCCGCTGAACACGGTCAGGACGCAGGGCCAGAGTGACGCGGGCTGTGCCAGGAAGGACATTGCACGGCTGAGCGTGGCGTTGGGCCAGGCAGAGGGCAGCCGCAGGAAAACCGGTGAGGACACTGTTGGCAACATCCAAGCAGGATGGAGTGAACCCAGCACAGTGGCCTGGGAGGGGAGTGTGTGCCTCACATGGGAGTCTCATCTCCTCCAGAGAACGTCGCTCCTGAGCCGATGGGGTCCCTTCCATGGCCTGGCGGCCACCGCAGGAACAGAACATCAGCAGTTCTGCCGACTGGCGAGGCTGCAGTTGCGCAGCTGCTGGGAGTGATTCCTCCAGGGAGCAAGACACGCACCCCAGGAGCCCCGGGTGCCCGACAGGCCGGGCAGCATCGCTGTGGAATCTGTTTACCTGGAAACTGGCAGCGACAGCACATGCCTAAGATACTCGTGACTAATTCCTACATGCCCTTGACTCCTCCTTTAACATTTAATATTTTCCACAGCTCCTGACACTTTGTACTTGTTGCTCAGCTGGCCTGGGATCCGTTCCCCCTAGCTGAGGCCACGCTCGTCAGGTGGGTGCGCTGTGAGGCCAGGTCAGCATGGCCAAGAGTCCACCAGGCATGAGCAGTGAGAACCTGGACAGTTCGCCCAGGAATAAAAGGCTGAAAGGACATGGCAACCTTGGCCCTCGTCTCAGCACTTGCACCCGCAGGACGCGGCCATCACTGCTGTTGCTGCTTCAGCGATAGGTGCCACTTCCCCTTGAAAAGCTGTTTTTCCCCTGTTTTGTATATTTCCTATCTGACAGTTGTGATGTCCCCTCACCACCTGAAGGGCACTAGATGGCTACTCAGGAGGTCCAGACACCATCTGTGTGGCCTTTGGTCTCTTAACCTCTCGCAGTGTCAGATTTGAACACGGAGGAGGAGCCGCACTGTGGCGCAGGCCGTACGTCGAGGCTCAAGCAAAGCCGTCCTCACAGGACAGCCTGGCTGGGCCCCTGCCGGCCCGTGCTCTCCATGGGGCAGGCCTGGCGCCCTGACAAGCTCCGCAGGGATGCTCCCCCACCCCTAGCCGGCCTCTGAGGCAAGTTGAGTCCACCGGAGCAGCCGTGCTAAAACGTCCTTCTCCTCCACCAAAGGGCCTTCGGCTTTCCCTACCAAACATGCTCTTTCCTGTTCGCAAAGTAATTTTAAAACCTGCCCGATTGGAAGTTCTTTGAGGGAATGGTCTACATCTTTAATAACAATCTATAGACTCTGAAAATCACCAAATGCTCTCCAAGAAAGTTCAGGGTGTGCTCTCAGCCTCAAGGACGAAGCTGATCTCTTCGGCTATGGGTCGCTGTCACAGAACTAAAGAACACCACGCAGCAAAAGTCGAGCCACCACGCAGCTTTCTACTTGCAGGCCTGGGGTGCGGGATGGGGTGGGAGGGGGAGGATGGACAGCATTTTCCCCTTGGTTTTGGAAAGTTTAGCTTAAGTGACAGAGAAAGGCAAGCACAGCTTTTGGGCACTGGAATGCTGCCATTTTCCTTTCCCCAGTACTGAAATTCCCCCACTAAGTCTACCCTTGTTTCATATCACCTTGAAAACAAATTGAAAACCAACTCTGGAATATATGCTTAAGCAGAAACGTATGCAATTCAAACAGAAGTCATGCAGCTGGGGTGGGCAGCTGACCCTGAGACCGCCTGAGGACACTCAACACGCCTCCCTCGGCTCCCAGCAGAAGCTTCAGAGGGTTCCTGCGGTTTCATTCTTGGGAGATGAATAACGTTTCCCCAGTATCAGGGATCTCAGGATAGGACCAATTTAAATCTTCGGAGAGAAAGAGTGAGAGAGAAAGAGAGTGTGTGGGGGTGGGGTGGGGTGGGGGGTGGAGGATGAGAACATGACAAGGGATGAAAGGTATAGAAATCCCAGATGATACCTGTTTAGGACATAATAGAAAACGGGTTCTAAGCCAGAGCAGTGCTTGATATCAGAACAATACCGACTCTAGCAGGGGTGAATGGTTTGCCTAAACTCAACAAGTTGAGCAGGTTTTAGAAATGTTTAGATGAAAGTTTCAAACTAAAAGGAATCAGTTTGAGCAAAGCGAAAAATACTTTTGAATATGACACCTCCACTAATCTATCCTATAATATCTGGCATAGTTGGGTAAGAGATACGCCCTTTCCATAAAGCTATGGCACTGGTCTGTGGCCTGTTAGGGACCGGGCTGCAAAGCTCTGCTGTGCCCCACCTCCCCCACCCTGATCCGTGGTAAAGTTGTCTTCCATGGAACTTAGGGAACGGGGAGGGGTGTGGGGGGGGCCCCCCCCCGGGGTGCACAGCAGAAGGTGAGCAGCAGGCAGGCAGAAGCTTCATCTGTGATTACAGCTGCTCCCCATCACTCGAATCACTGCCTGAGCTCCACTACCTGCCACCATCCATGGAAAAATCATTTTCCATGAAACCAGTCAAACTGGTGCCAAAAAGGTTGGGGCCTGTTGCTATAAAGAGCTATTTCAAACCACAATAATAAGCAATTGCAAGAAGAATATTCAAGGGAATAACTAATTTGGATGCATCAAGTAATAGTATTTACATACATTTGAGTGGCCTAATAATGGCCTGACCAATGAATCAAATGTTTCTTGACATTATCATGAGACTAGCTATTTTGGCAGATTTAAATCAACATATACAAAATCTTATGAAACTGGACTCTATTTTGGAACCTATTTATTGTCTAAAAAACTCTATACACTCAAGGTCAACACTAACATTCTTTTATGCTATTACTAACTCATATCAAGTCATAAAAAAGTGGTATAAACAAGCTGTTTGGAAGGACAAGAGAAAATTGCAGTGGGTTTGTGTACCAGCCACAGGTACACAATTTGTCTCTTACAAATCTGAGACTTAACACATCAAAAGTTTGTTTCTTGTTCACAGCACAAGCCATTGAGTTTTGGGCAGCGGGCTCTGCTCATCATTCAGCAGGTTGAAGGTGCAGCTGCCACTGCAACTGTTGCTGGCAGATGTGCAGGAGGCCTAGGGGGTTTCTCACAGGTAACTACACACCCCAGTCCAGAGGGCACAGGTCACTTCCACTCACAGCTCATTGGCCAGGACTAGTCGCATGAACCTGCCCAACCTCAAGGGAAATACTGGCAAAAAGTACCGATGTTGTCCATGCTTCATTACCTGGAGTTGAGTCTTCAACCTTTCAAAAGTGTTTCAAAGACACATCATGTGAAGTCACTGACCCCATTTCCTGGGTGCTTTGTGTTCTCAGAAAAATGGCTGATGTCTCTAGACCACCTTGATCAGAGCCTGAGAACCACTACTGGGACTGACCGCAGTCCCTTGCAGTGGTTGTCTCTGTCGGGCATGGGGCACAGCCCTGCCTTAGCAGGGTCTACCTGGCCATTCACCACGGCACCCACGCCGCGGGGGAGCCTCAGCTGCCTTCACTTTCACACCCTGATCTTGCCCAGGGACCTCTCACCAGGACAGCTCGTCTATTCTGCCATAGCTTGGACATGATCAACTACAGGACAGCAGAATAGGACTGACTGTGGTGAGGGGTTTCAGGACCAGTCCTCAATAAAAAGGTACCAACAGCCAACAGTGGGGACTCTCCAGCCAGGCATGCTGTGCTCTTAATCCTGGACCTACCCACTTCAATAATGAGAAGACCAAGACTGACCCAGATCCTGATCCATCTGCCCCAAGCTCGTGCTCTTTCCCTGCCGTGTCCCACCTCACTCACTCGATGTCATGACCACAGGGGGGTCCACTTTAACATGAGGAGAAAGACTCAGCAAGGGTCAGTCCTCCTCTTGTACTTAGAGCTCTTCAAAGATGCTGCTCTGCTCAATTCAACAAAGATAAGTCAACATTTTCTCCACGCGAATCCATTCTGCGTGCTCCCCAGAGTGACAGGTTTGAGCCGTCAGTTCTCGGTACACACAGCCAGCTAGGCTCACACCTCAGATGCTGGAGATGAATCAGGGAAGAACGAGTCGGGATGAAAGACAGTGAGATGAATATGACTAAACTGTGTCCCAGCCTGGCACAGATTTGAAACCCCAAACTTAGAGTAGTATTTTCATTCACAGCTTTGTAATGTAGTCTATAATGCATAAGATATTGACCTTTAAGATGCATTTTGGCCCTAGCCTGAAAATTGCTACCTTGACTTTTGGTTTTGTTTTTGTTGTTGTTGTTTTTTTGTTTTTTTGAGACAGAGTCTCACTCTGTTGCCCTGGCTAGAGTGCAGTGGCATCATACCTCATTGCAACCTCAAACTCCTGGGCTCAAGCAATCCTCCCACCTCGGCCTCCCAGAGTGCTGGGATTACAGGTGAGAGCCACAGTACCCGGCCACTACCTTGACTTTTATTTTGCTTTACGGCCTTATGAGGTGCCATGAGCCCAGCTCTACCTTTGTCTGTACCAGGCTTAGGGAGACCCCCTGGACTCTGTGATCAAGGTTTCCTGTCTCTGACCCAGTAGTAATCTTGTCCTCCCTTCCAACTAGGTGAGTCATCCAGAGCAGAGATTGGCAAACTATAGCCTGTGGGCCAAATTTGGCCCACTGCCTGTTCTTATAAATAAAGTTTTATTGGAACATCCATTTGTTTACATATAATCTATGGCTGCTTTCATGCTACAGTGGCAGAGTTGAGTAGTTGTGACAAAAAACATATGGTCTGCGAAGCTTAAAATATTTTTACCATCTGGGACATTACATAAAAAGTTCGCTGAGGCCTGGTCTGGAGTACAGTGACAAGGGAAGGTGTAGGGAGGGAAGAGCTCTTGCCAGACAAGCGTGGTACTGCTGCTGATTACTGATGGGACGATGGCATGGTAACCCCCTGGCTACTCACAGGCAGACCGCAGACCAAAATTTCATTTAGCAAATATTTTCATTTCATGTCAGATCCTGGGGCACGACAAATGAGCAAGATAAACTCTATTTGCCCTTTCAGAGTTTAAAATTGTGTGTCCAGGTGAAGACGAGGGGTAAGGGAACACGAAGGAATCGAGAGATATGGAAAAGCAATGACAGCCCAAATAAAAACAGTGGCATATTGAGGCCACAGAGAAACAAATGAATTCTAAAGCTATGAGGATCGACACCGATGGCATCTCAGGAATAATGCAAGCGAAATAAAGTATAAAGGGGAACACACACTTACTAAAAGTGCAAAAATGTGCAAAACTAAATGATATATTGTTTATGGGTACTAACAGATGAGGTAAAGTTACAAAGAAAAGTATAAAGGGAGTGAGTAACACACAGTTCAGGCTCGTTGTTATTCTGAGGGTGGGGCTGGGGAGGGACACTCAGGGTACTTCAAAGGCACAAAAGCAGGGTGGTGAGCCCACAAATGTACACGGCGCCAGGACCCTATATCTAACGTATATCTCGTTAGCATTTCCGTATCTACTCCCCAGTTAATAAAATAAAATTAGACAATTTTGAATGTGGACTCAATGGAATGGGTGCTGATTCTGCCACTGCGGCAGCAGAGACTGCTGTGGGCACAGAGAGGAGGGGCCTCTAACTCCTATGCCGGGGGGGGGGGGTGGCAAAGGAAGATCCCTAGAAAATGTGGCACACACATCACTTAAGGACCTCACGAGCAAATTTCACCCTGAGAAAAAGTCACAGGAGAGTGGTCTAGCAAAAGTCCGGTGATGACACAGATTGCAAGGTTTCCAAGGAACTGAAATGAACTCAGTAAAAGGAGCAGAGCAAGTGAGGTGGGCGGAGGAGGAGGCTGAGAGGCCCTGCTGGGGCCCCCCTGTGCGCTGGACAAGCCACAGGAAAGACTTTATTCCAAAAGCAATGAAAGCCTCTGACAGATTTAGGGTCTGGAACAAAGTGACACGATCAGAGTTGCTGTTCTAAAAGATTCTTCTGGCTGTGAAAACATCAGCTTCTTCTACTATCCCCAAGTCCCCTCAGGTGTCTGCTGGGTTGACCTGCGGCCGAGAGGCACACCACCACTACCAGGGAGACCCGACTGGTGCCGGGCCACACTGACGCAAGGCTTCTCCGACCCAGCAGAGGCTTGGAGACTACAGGCTGCTATAAGCAGGAGGAAAAAATTCAGTGTAAACTGATTTTTTTGTACAACAAATGAAATATCTGTGCACTAGGAGAGCTTGCAATTGTAAAGACATTCCTCAGTGAATCTTTGCACGGCAGTTGCTCCTTCTCTAAATTAAAGAAACTTGTATCATAAGTGAACTTTATAAAAACAGATTTTTTTTTTTTTTTTTTTTTTGAGACAGAGTCTCACTCTGTTGCCCAGGCTAGAGTGAGTGCCGTGGCGTCAGCCTAGCTCACAGCAACCTCAAACTCCTGAGCTCAAGCGATCCTCCTGTCTCAGCCTCCCGAGTAGCTGGGACTACAGGCATGCACCACCATGCCCGGCTAATTTTTTCTCTCTATATATATTTTTTAGCTGTCCATATAATTTCTTTCTATTTTTAGTAGAGATGGGGTCTCGCTCTTGCTCAGGCTGGTCTCGAACTCCTGAGCTCAAATGATCCGCCCACCTCGGCCTCCCAGAGTGCTAGGATTACAGGCGTGAGCCACCGCGCCCGGCCTAAAAACAGATTTTAATCTGTGACACTCACTTTAAACAAGCACTTCTGTGTAAAAAATACTTTTTAATCCTTTAAAAGTATAGATAAGTAAAAACTATGAATGTTATAAATATTTTATAAATACTTCTAAATCCTATCAGTGGAAAAATCACTTAAAAAACACATTTCCTGGCAGCAAGAGTAAACATGGAGATAACGATGCTACAAAGGAAACAAAACATGAAATGGTGCTACCTTCTGGGTTCATCATTACACCACCTAGCTTGAACCTGAACCTTAATTACCAAATAATTAGCACTTTCGCTGCTTACGGTTACTTCTATTTTTAAAAGTGTTAATGAAAACTTTTATTTATTAATTCTTGTAGTCAGTTAAACCAGAACCTCAAAGATAGTCCCCCTAAAATACAGTGATTTTACAAGGCCTCCAAACCATATGATCCAGCATCTCCACTCCTGGGTATGTCCCCCAAAAGAACTGAAAGCAGGAACTCAAAATGACATTTGTACACCCGTGTTCCTAGAGGCATTATTTGCAATAGCTGGAATGTGGAAGCGACCTAGTGTGTGTGGGTACACAAAGTGTAGTATATATTAACACATAGTATAGAATATGATTCAGTCTTAAAAAGCAAGGAAATTCTGACACATGCTACAACATGGATGAACCTGGACATTATGCTAAGTGAATAAGCCACTTACAGAAGGACAAATAAGATTCCACTTACATAAGGATCCCAGAATAGGCAAACTCACAGAAATGGAAGGTAGAGTGGTGGCTGCCAGGGCTGGGGGAGGGAGGAACGGGGAGTTGGTGTTTCATGGGGACAGAGTCTCAGTTTGGGAAGATGAGAAAGTTCTGGAGACGGAGGTGGTGATGACTGCACAATGATGTGAATGAATTTAACTCCACGAACTACACACGGAACACACTGACTACCACACTAGAAACAACAATGTTTCCCTGGGGCCATGGTGTTTTATTATGAAAATAGAATAAAAACTTCAAAAACAAAATGATGCCTTCTAACGTAATGAAAAATGTTATTTTTATTGCTTTCTGTGAGTTACATGCACCTCACGTGGCACTAGAATCAATTTTTTTTAATTTATTTCAGCATATTATAGGGGTACAATAGAATAAATTTTTACACTGCACGCCAATTGGGTTGTATGTGACTCATGATATACTTACTGGGTTTGTTTCGGACAATTGAGTCTTCATATGCTTCATGAGGCCCTGAGCTCAAAATTAGCGTGAGTTAAATACAACTCACATGGCAGTTAATGTGTTAAAAATGGTTAAGATGGTAAATTTTATGGCCTGTGTATTTTACCACAATAATAAAAAAAGTTTTCAAAACACGAGTGTCTTAACTGAACCACACAACTGACAAGTTTATTACAGACTGGCCACGTCCCTCACTGTTGGGCCTAACCATCTTAGTCCCCTTAAAAGTCTGTAGGTTCCTAGGGGAAGTCCTCTGAGGTCACAGCCTGGGCTCACTGCCAGCCATGCCTGACCAGCGCTCAGACATCCCTGCCCACAAACACATGTGCCTGCAACTGGCCCATAGGAAAAACAAAAACTCCGTGTCCTCAAAACAAACAACATTCCTGAGAGAGGACTTTGTTGCCAGGACAGAGAGATGTATTAGAGCTGGAATGCTGCAAAGGGAAATTTGGTCATCTCATTTTTTTTCAGCTCATATTCTATATAGAATATCCACAGAATAGTCCATTAGGCTGCCAAGATGCCGCACCAAGTGGCCCAGCTCCGAACTCAAGCAGGATGTTGCCAGATTCCAGGAGTCTCACTCTAAATGGCACAGTTCTCAAATTCCCACTAAACACTCCTCCCTCCGGTCACTGAAGAGGAGATTTCAATGGGTTTTAAAAACTAACCCCCTTCCATAGTCCTCCCAGGGCTTTAATTACAAGATGGATTTATTAAATGACCCAGCTGGACATCAGCTAGAGATGTCACAAGGAAGCCACCATGCCGTGGCCCTGACAGCACACCATGCGGAGTTTAGAAATAAAAGGGGAGGGAAGGTGAGAAAGGGAGGCAGAAGAGGACGTTGTGGGTGGCGGGGGCCCAAGCAGGCTCTCCAGGAAGGCAGACAAGTCTCAGCTCTGCAAACAAGAAAAAGGGAAAATTCGCTCCTTCTGCATATTCCCTACACAAAGTCATATACACAAAGCCAAACACCGGGAATTCTGTAGGTGGGCACCAGAACTCGTTTTCCTCTTCCTCCCAGAGAAGCTAGCCTGTTTGGAAAATGGGGGGAGGGCTCCAAATAAAAGCAGCCGCCAGGAGGCTCATGGTTCTTCTAAGGCAGCCTTGTTCTTGGACCCACAGAGGAGACTGGCACGGCCAGGCTCTGAGACTGCCTGTTCCTCAGTAGCCGTGCCAAGTGTTGTCAGGACAGCCGAGAGCTCAGAGTGGCCTTCCAGGGCCAGCCCTCTTGCTCAGCAGATGAAGAAGGCGAGTCCAGGACTGCTGCCCACAGCTCAGTCACCCGGGAGGGGCAGGAGCGGCAGTGGGATCTGGGTCTCCCACCCAGGGCACCGGAAGGACACCTGGCACATCCACACACTGCACTGCTCACACAGGGACCTGGTGGCCACACAAAGAATGAGGACATGCTTCTACATGGGACGGGCACCCTAAAGAGATGGGGGACAGGCCTTTCTCTGGCTCATCATTGAAACCAGCATTTAGCCTTTAAAATCAACAACAATAACACACACACACACACACACACACACAGAGGCCCCTCTCCTCCAACCACACCCAGTTCTTTACCTTAGTTTCTCTTTAAAACCTCATCAACCTTTTTAAAAAAAACATATGCATTTGAAAGAGGCACTGCTAGCAGAGGGGTGAAGAATTAAACAGCAGGTTCCTGGCAACACAGGTCTCTGCCCTTTGTTCCTGGGAGTCCCTTCAATGAACAAAAGGTAAGCGACTCACTCCTAAGGGACAGAGTGGGGAAAGGGAGCATGGTGACTGTAGAAGGAGAGATTGGGCAGACACCATCTTGGCTGACGAAGGTGAGCTTTGCTATCAGGGCCCCCGATACACATGATGAGCCGGTGGTGCTCTTCCCCAAAATGGGTAGCCCCAGTCTGATCAAGAGAAAGTATCAGACAGACCCACTCGGAGGGACATTCTGCAAGAGACCGGCCCTGCACAGTACTGTCCTCGCCAGTGTCCAGGTCACGAGAGACAAGACTGAGGAACTATCACAGATTGGAGGAGACCAAGGAGATGTGACAACCAAATGCAATACAGTATCCTGGAATACAAAAGGTGTTAGAGGAAAAGCTGGTGAAGTCCAGATAAAAGTCCTCGGTTTGCATAGCCGTTGTGCCGCAACGTCAGTTTCGCAGTTTGGATAACCATAGCATGAGCACGTGAGATGCTCACATCAGGGGAGGTGGGTTTACAGAAAGTCTCTGCACTACCTTCAGCCCTCTCCCCTAAGTCTGAAATTATTTCAAAATGTTTTTAAAATGCAACTAAAAAGTAAGTATATTGTCTTACACTCAAACAGCTACAGAAACTTGGGAGTTGTGGGCTTCTCTGATTAAATTCTCTCGGGGTGGTGCTGGCAGGAAAGGAGAAGTTGTCCTGGGCACAACCCAAAGCTGGAAAGTTTTGGTGGTCCACCAGTCCATGCCACTCCTTTGGGGGACTCTTACTACCTGAAAGAGAAGCCCAACAAGGCACCCCTGGCAAATGCAGTTTTTCTTACCAGTTGCTCTAAAATCAAATCAAAACCTGACGCAGTCTACGTCTAAGAAGACAGATCATCTTTCCAGCTCCTGACTTGGTATCATTTTGTAAGTGATCAAAAGGGCTTGCTGACCAAAAGCAGGGAGAGGTTAAGCCCTCCCCAGAAACACGGAAGGGAGTCATTCAACAAACGAATGAAGGAAATTCATCCAACAAATACATTCAGTGCTTGGAGACGTGAGACTCAATCGTTCAGTTGAAGGTTCTGGTGTCACAGAGCTCATATGTGTGTCCCCACGGGAAAAACACAACAAATTAAAACAGTGAAAGCGTATGTAGATCACATCCACCAGCATGGCGGCTATCACAAAACAAAACCAAAAATAACAAGTGTTGACGAAGATGCGGAGAAATTGGAACCCTCTATGCACTGTTAGTGGGAATCTAAAACAGTGGTAGCTGCTGTGGAAGACAGTGTGGTGGCTCCTCAAAAATACAAAAATGAAATCACCATGTGATCCAGCAATCCCACTTCTGGAAAGGAACGGAAAGCAGACCTCAAAAAGATACTTGTACACTCAAGTTCGTAGCAGCATTATTCACAATAGCTAAAACGTGACAGCAACTCAAGTGTCCATCAACAGACACATGGATGAGCAAAACGTGGTCTGTACGTAGAAAGGGACATGATTCAGCCCTAAAAAGGAAGGAAATTCTGACACAGGCTACAATGTGGATGAACTTTAAAGACAGTATGATCAGTGAAATAAATCAGTCACAAAAGGACAAATAGTATCATGATGCCACTTGTATGAGGCACCGAGGTGTCAGATTCATAGAGACAAAGAGCAGATGGTGGTTGCCAGGGGCTGGAGGGGGATGGGGAGTTAGTGTTTAATGGGGACAAGGTTTCAGTTTTGCAAGATGAAAAAGTTCTGGGATGGATGGTGGTGGTGGCTACACAACAACTTGAATGTGCTTAACATTATTAAACTGTGCACTTAAAAATTGTTAAGACAGAAAATTTAACGTTATGTGTTTTCTACCATAATTGAAACTTAAGGGTACGCGGAGAATTAGAGCAGGAGGCTGTGGAAGGAGAAGCGAGCCGGTAAACTCTGAGTGGGCAGCGGGGGCCGCTCTCAGCAGGGAGACGGGGCGGAGGGCACCCTGGCGTCTTGCCCTCTCCTGTTCCACTGCCCCGCTCACCACGTTTTCAGCCGCTTTCCCACAGTCCCCCATTGGGTGCTGGAGCCACGCATGGCCATCTGGCCTGGGGCCGTGCAGGAGAAAGTACGGGGACGTGGCTGTGCTTCCTGACTTGCCAAAGGATCAGATTCAACGCGTGCAAAGCAGGCATGAGAGGACAGTGCTGGTGTCTGCACTTCACATTGTTCCCAGCTGCCTGGAATCCACCCGCACAGCGCCGTATCTGTCAGTGCGGAACACCCTGCTGGAACCCATCTCAGAGATCTGCTCTCGTTGTTGTCTTTTTGCCAACTTTGCAAAGCTGATGCACCCATCCTCAAAAATTAATGCTCAGCCAGGCAAAGGATGGGTTAAACTCTGAAAGTGACATCATCGCTTTGCATTTCAAAAAATGGCCTGGTTTGAGGTGAGGGGCAGACTTCTCCTGGGGGCACAGCGCTAGGCCAGGTGCCACCCTCTGTCTGTGGGCTGGTCTGGAGCAGCGGCCAGCTGTGAGCCCGGCTCAGGGACAGGGGCGGGGCCCTTTCCACAACTCTGGGTCCACACTAACCCTCAGGTCCAGGGATGCCTAGGAGGAAAAGGTACTGAAGAAAGAAAGGCAGGATTACCTGGAAATTTTACAAACACTCAGCCACCTCGAGTAATTGGCCTCAAATCACAGAATACCTTCCATCAGATTTTAAAAGATGCCCCTCGCCCGCTAAGAATGCGAAGATAGCTATATTCTGCATCCCTCTTCCCTGCCCCACTCCTCTTTCCTCCCTCCCCAAAGTCTCACCAAGTCTTGGAGCAAACCTCACACGTGAAAGTTAAGAATTCCCTTCACGTCTGCAGGGACCTCAGTCCACAGGATTTCCCATGAGGAGCCGTCTGTGGCCAGAGGGGGCCCAGTGCTCCTAGGGGCCCAGAGTTCCAGGGTGCACTCCGGGCCTACCTGCAGGTTTAAACGCCATCTACGGAAAGCCTAATGCTCAGACGTACACACTGGGGCCACCTGGGCTCCATGTCACCATCAGTCTGCTTCCTGTGCCCAAAGCTGGCCGTCGTGCAGCATTCCGGAGGCGGTGAGTGTAAGTGGGTGCCCCGTGAGGCTATGGAATGTACGGGACCATGTTTCTTTCTTTCCGAAACACCATATCCAGCTCCCGCAGGCTTAAATGACATGCTGCCTACCTGCCAGACCACGGCTTGCAGGATCGAAGCCAAGGACTCCAGCGCTAGAGCCGCGTCCTGCCTGGAGCCCCACGCGATGATCTGAGTGAACCGGGACGCTGACTGCTGACGTCGGCGCCACTCTTGGTGAAGTGCACAGATGGAAGGCAGCGAAGCCGCACCCTGACTCTTTCCAGAGATGCAAAATTTCTCAAACTTACCAAAAAGCCCCTGATGAGAGGATATAAGATCAGCTCCGTCCCTGCTCTCGTGGAGCTACATGAAGGTAACAGCAGGGCCTCAGGGGTGGTCCGTGCACAGTGCCGGTCCGCGCACAGTGCCGGGGTGGGGAGAAAGGGGGAGAGGAGCCCCACGTGATCATTCGTTATCGCCACCCCCATCAGCGCCCATTAAAATGTGATTTGCTCACAAATGTTATTCTGATTGGTATTAATCAATCACCAGTTGTAAAATATGGTTGAGCAATCCGTTTTGAATCCAACCATGTTGGCATCCAGCCCAAATCCATCCGGGTCTCCAGGCTTCTGTGGGAAACCTCAGCAAACTCCCTCTCCTTTTCAAAACCACCAGCGCGACACTGGTTGTCCTGCTTCCCCATCTCTAACGTGGGAACTGGACTTCCAGCTTTAACATGATACCCTCACACACACGTATTTATTCTGTAACACTGCTGCAGAGACTGCCGTCACGCTCCGTGCACCCATTCAATTCACTCATCCAACTAGCACCCAGGCACCCACTAAATGCCAGGTTCAAATCTGGGCGTGAAGAACAAGGACGATGAGGTCTCTGCTGTCATGGCATTTACTCTAGAGTGGGTGAGGGGCATTCAGGGGATGCAAATACGCAAATAAAGATATTTTAAGTAGCAGGGTGAGTCTAAAGAAATTATTTGAGTACTGATTAGACTATGTAGCCTGAGAAAGCATCACAAGTGTAACCTGAACAGAAACCACAGCGATAAGACACAGCCAGGCCTGCAGAGGTCTGGGGTGGAGCCTTTCAGGCAGAGGGCAAAGTGAGTACCTACGACCTGGGGAACCCGTCAGCCGAGAGGTCAGTTAGGCTGGAATGCGGTGCCCGATCAGCAGTGTCAGACCGTGAAGAATCCCACGGGCTGCGGTGAGGAGCTTGGAGTGTGCAATGGAAGCCATTGGGCAAAGGCCACCAGCTTCCCCCCAGACCCATGCTCCCTTCTTCCTACAGGCTGTGCCTGCACAAAGTGAGACTACGTTCCCCAGCCACCCTTGCAGTTGGAAGTGGGCAGGTGACTGAGTTGTGGCCAGCAGGATGTAAGAAGTGGTACCTATGCCTTCTAAGCAGTGACCTCAATGAGAAAGAGTGTTCCCTCCTCCTTCCCACCTCTCTGCCGGCTGGATTAGCACGACAGAAGGGGCCTGGGCTCCCCATGTCATGACCTGACACAGCAGCCCAGACTGACTATACTGATGGTAGAAATAAACTCTCTCTTTCTTGCTTTGCTTTTCAATGCTTCACAAATGCGGCTCTTGTTAACTACTACAGAGGGTTCGAAGTAGGAGAGCGTAAGGTCTGATTCACACTGCGGGAATATCACCCAGGTTAGAGGTGAAGAGTCAGCCTAGAGGTTTGAGTGGGAGGCGGAATGGCAGTCAGGAAGCCGCTGCAGTTAGCTGTCCAGGCAAGGAGTGAAGAAGAGTTGCTTCAGGGGGTTGCAGTGGAGGCAGAGAGAAATCGAAGGACCCAGAATATAATTTGGAGGAAGAGCTGAGAGGACTTGCTCATCAAGGGAGAGAGAGAAGAAAGAAGGATGACTTTTACACAATTTGGGCTTGAGCCACTGCACGGATGATGGTTCTACTGACTGAGATTGGAGAGAGTAGGGGGAATAGCTCTGAGGGGGTAGAAGGAAGCGGGGCTCTGTTTTGGCCACACTGAACTTGAAATGCCAAGTGGCATATCCGTGAGGCAGTTGGATATATGAGTCTGGGATTCAGCAGGGAGGTCAGAGTTGGTGACAGAAATCCGGGAATCTCTGGCATATGATGTTGGTTTAATGCCATGTTTTTCCAGCACAGCAGACATGAAGAAAGCATAGATGGAGAGATGCTGGGAGCCTCAGATCCCACTTTCTGAGGGATCGCAGAGGGAGGACTAAAACCAAGCAGATGTGGTGTCGTGAAAGCAAGGAAGAGGGCGTGGTCAAGCGGGGCCAGATGCTGCTGAGACGCCAAGTTAAGAGGAGAGAAAATTACGGTGTCTTGGCAGCGTGGAGGGTGGGTCATCTCACCAAGAGCACTTGCAGCAGCGCGGGGGGTCCTGAGAGCCTGAGGAGACTGAGGAAAGGGTGGGAAACGAGGCCCTCGGGACAAGCTCGGGGCTCGTGCTTTGGGGAGGTTTCGCTGCGAGGGGAGAATGAGGCTGCTGGCTCTGAGGCTACTTGCTGCCTGAATGGGGCTGCCCGACATAGTGCCACCAGCCACATGTGTCACTGAAATTTAAATTAAGTTAATTAAAATGAACAAATGGTGTCCCTCAGTCACTGTGGCCACATGTGCCCTGCGTGGACCACTGCGCAGCGCAGGTAGAGACGTTGCCACAGTGGCTGCAAGCTCCCCCGACGGCTCTGCCGGAACAGCCCCCCAGGTTCCTCCTTAGCTCGCCTTGCCTGGTAGGATGATGTGAGAGAGAGAATCGAAACACGTTTACCCGTTTGATTTTACTTTTTCTCTTATAACATAGACGTGTGACAAACATCGGTCTCACCCTGTGCCCGGATTCTTCAGGTTCACGTTGATAAGCTGTTTATAGTAACTTTCAGCACCTGAAGCGACCTGAGGTCTGCGTACCTTCTCAGGGGTCATTATCCCCAGGTCTTCAGTTGTTCCTTCGTCCAGAGTTGCCTCCTCAGCCTTTGGGAAGGGGGCGGGAACGGACGACGGCCTGTCGGCACCGTGAGGGCGCAGCTCTCTGCCCTTCTCTCCACGCAGACACCGAGAATGAAAAAGCCACCGCGCAAACACTCGCCTGCACCGTCACGAGGTGGGAAGGGAAAATGCCAGAAAGGAGAGCTCGGAAAAACAGCAGAAAAGCAATCACCCCCTGAAGAGAACATGAAATAAGACCCTGCCGTGACCCCACAAAGGAAATGGAAAATAAGATCCAAGCAGGAATGGGTCAGAGAACACCACTGTGTTTTCGGGTAACGATTACAAAGGCATATTGCAGCGCCAGGACCACGGCCTGGACTCCACGGGTGGCGCATCCTGTAATTCAGTTACATCCTTTCTTTCAGAGACAAGGTTCGTGTGTCACAGAGCAGGAGATGCTCCCCGACCGCTCTGGGCTCACAGGGGAGTTCTCCCAGTAATTCCTGCATGTGGTCAGCAGGCTCTGCACACACGGGACTCGAGGAGCCCAAGTAAAACGTGAGGAAACAGAACAATAATTCCGAAGAAGGCCATCTTTTCAGGGGCAAAACTGCCAAGAAGAGGAATGTTTGGGTCAATTTCATTTATAGGAAATGCAGATTTGGATGATTACTTCTCCACTTAACTTTTCCCAGGGGGGCCTTCTGCATCAAAGAGAAAATTACTGGGTTGAGCCTGTTAAGCTGCACAAACTAGGACTGTTCTATGGCAGCCCATGGGATAAGAAGGGCATGACCCCCACGATCATCTCCCTCCAACACAAACCTTTCTCCCTCAGAAAGCTGGCAGCGTGGGGGCTGGGCAAGGGAGGCCAGAGAAGGGCCCTGGGCCACAGAGGGACGTGGCTGCCATCAGGGTTTGGCTTTCACCCTGCGGGCAGCGGGAAGCAGGTCACGTCTTCACCTGCCGCCTGTCGGTCTCGGCATCGTGATCTCACACAGAGAGCAAAGCTGCACCGCGAACGCAGCTCAGTCGTACACCTGAATAGCCAGGCATGGAGTCATGCGAATACAATGTTTCAGGTGACTTCAAGGAAAAATAATCATTACTGACTTGCCTTCCAATTCAATCTTTTCTACCCAATAATAATAAATATTTACTACTCTGAAAAAGTTGTTTTCTTGCACAGCATTGGGAATATATCACTAAATTGTGCATACATAAAAACGACTGAAATGGTAAATTGTATTTTATGTGTATTTTACCACAGTAAAAAAAAAAAAAGTAACTTTCTTTCTTAAATACTTGACATAAGGACAAGATGGTACTCTTCTCAAGCATACATGAATTAAAACCCATGCTTGAAATAATTCATATTACATTGAAAAACAGAACCGAAGTCGATCTTGCCAGTTACCTCTGTGCTGCTACACTGTCACTGGCCTCTGCCTTGGGTCCCTGGTGACCAGCCTGCTCTGGCTTTCCACTGACCACCCAGGCATTCCTCCCTGTCCTCAGCTGGTTCTTTTACCCGCAACCAGTGGTTCTCCCGCTACGCAGTCCCTCGGTGATCTTCGCTATTCTGGTAGCCTTCGGCTGCCACCTTTACACTGAGAACACACAGACCTTGCTCCCGAACTTCTGAATAACAAGTCACCTATAAAATCAATCCCCTCAAGTACCCTAAGGCACCATCAACTCACCACATCTGAAACAGAAGTCATCATTCTCCTGCCAAACTCGTGAGAGGAAGGGAGTAGTCAGTAGCTTTAATCTCCATGGGATTTGGAATCAGAACGCCTGGGCTGATTCCCTTGCCCACCATACCCAGAGTGCACCAGGCTCCAGCCAGGACCCGATCCCCACAGTACCCAAGGTGCACCAGGCTCCAGCCAGGCCCCGATCCCCACAGTACCCAGGGTGCACCAGGCTCCAGCCAGGCCCTGATCCCCACAGTACCCAGGGTGCACCAGGCTCCAGCCAGGCCCTGATCCCCACAGTACCCAGGGTGCACCAGGCTCCAGCCAGGCCCTGATCCCCACAGTACCCAGGGTGCACCAGGCTCCAGCCAGGCCCTGATCCCCACAGTACCCACGGTGCCCCAGGCTCCAGCCACGGCCTGATCCCCACAGTACTCAGGGTGCATCAGGCTCCTCCAGCATCTGAGCACCCACGGCATACTGTAAACACCTATTCTTCCTGACCCCCCAAAAACTTACAGCTCAGGAGTCTCTTTCTGATGCCCTGAGTCCAATCAGAGCCTATCCCTGTATCTTTACTCACTCAATTCTGAGTGTGCTAGAGGGCAGGAACGTACGATTGCCTCTGTGTCTTCAACACTCGACAGTGGCCAGGGTTTAGTACGTAATCAAGGTAACAAACCATTGATCCTCTGGCACCTGGTGGGCCCTCAAATGTTTGTCAAGCAGATGAGCAAAGGAGAGAGTTTTCTTATGTTTCCATGTGGATCACCAAAAAACAAAACTTAAACTATGTGAAGCAGAGCTTATCTGGCATGGCATGCTGATCTGAGTAACACAGTCACTGATAACAGAGCTCCGTGGCTCTGCACTGTGTGAGTTATATTTCTCTCTGTGTTCTCAGCCAAGACCCTGTCTCCTCACTAACAGTGACTCTTGGCAAACCAGCAATGATTTTGCTTTCCACAAGATACACGCTTGGATGTTTTCAAGAAGCCTAGTGTTCTTTACTTGCTTTCAAGGTGACTGATTTATTTCTTCTTTTTATTTTCTTCTAAGAATTTAAAAAAACAAAACCAAAAACCAAAGTCAGTCCAATATTGCTCTCTTACGTTCCCGAACCCTCTCTTCCAGTCAGCCTAGCTTTCTGCTTCAGGTCCCATCCTGTCTTCACAGGTGGGACAAGAACGTCGCAGGGAGCGTGATAGGGTTCCAGCAGGCAAATGTGGCAGGACAGGAGAAGGGAGGGAGCAAGAAAGGGTTTCCCAGCAGGGGCCACCAAGGGCAAGATTGTTGACAAGAGGGCAGGGTCTGGAGCCCTGGAGAAAGGGACGCTGTTAACCATTAATCCTACCCTAGCACTTCCCCTCTTCTCAGATCACCTTTGTGGACACTTGGTGTGGCAGCCACACAGACAGCGAGGACGGAAGTCCAACAACTCGAGTGGTTAAGTGTGCACTCGAGAGGGGGCAGCTGGGGGGCCAGGCACCCACGGCTTCACCACCTCCCTGCCCCCTGTGAAATCTTCCACAGCGCAAGAGGCTAATGGTTAGGCTAAGAATTCAAAAGGAGAGAGAAGCTCAGAGAGATCAAGCAATCTGTACCGGTCAGCCAGTCAACTGTGGAGTCCACAGTACAGCTTGGACCTCTTGACTTCCAGATCTTTCCACCTCTCCTTTTAGTGTAGCGAACAGCTTTGTTTTAAACAAGGCACACATGCACCACAAAAATTCCAGTCTGAGGAAAACCTAGTCCTTAAGGATATGCACAGTTTCATGACATTTCTCACGGCGTGGAAACGCATCCAAATACTCTAATTTTAAAACACCCAGATATCTCTAAATATTTATTGTTTTTCTCTCTGATTTTGAGACAGGTCTACCTTCACCAAGTTCAAAACACCCAAAGAAATATGCACTTTGAAGCCCATCTGTATATTTAGGCAATATCTACACATTTTCTTGCACTAACTTCTGGACAGAAGATGAGGCCAATGGGTCTCAGTGATGCTACTGGTCACCTATTCTTTCTCTCATGCCCTACTGGCATTTGCATTTTTTTCAGAGAAAAGCCTACTTTTAAAAAGTCCAAGTTTTGGATAACATGTAAGTAAGGACAGAGAGAAAGGTTTGAATAATTTTTATTTGAAGGACTGGTACAACTTTGAGAAAAATTAGTACTTGTGGCTCCCTATTGGGCAACTCACCGCTTCAGTCTCAGACCAGTAACCAGTGGCCCTAACCGGCCACCACAGTGTCCCCACCTCCCGAGGTACTGAACTCACTCCCCAGGGGCTTCTACTCCCACTCACTATTCCAGGGTGAGGCCGGGAGCTCCGATTGCTCGGAGGTGGGACTGGGGGGAGACAGGCGGGGAGAGGGCAAATGCCCCCTTACTTTTTTGCTTATAAATTTACTCCTCTGCTTTTCACAGTTTGCCTGCAGGGTTAGTCATGTGTTTCCAGTGAGGAAAACGACCAACAGAGAGACCTCAAACTGCTCTGATGTCCCAGGCATGCCTGTCTGAACCTGGATAAAACCAAAAATCTTTTGAAGCCTTAAAAAAATAAAATAAAATGGTTTGTCAAAGGCCTTCAGTAAACTCTGACTCATTTCCTAGGTGGAAAAAGTCTTGTCAGTGGCGCCAGTCCCGCCTTTCGCCCCAGGGCTTGCTGCCACCGGAAGGCCCAGGATCTGAGGAAGGGGAGTGGAGAGAAAGCAACCAGCCAAGCTTATGTTCACGTGAAATCTTCCCTTCACCCAAACGCAATGCAAATGTTTCTCCCAGAAGTCAGCCTCAAAGTAGTGGAAGCCACTCCTACGTGACATGGGCAATCTCCACTCTGTGCATTCCACAGCTGAACAATCTCTGTTCTCTTCATTCCACACTTCAGCAAGTAGTCATGGGGCCATTTAGTTCAGTCAATTTTCTTTGTATGTATAGCATAGTGGTGATGCTTAGCAATCCTGTTGACTGAAATATGTTGCAAGGGATATTAGTTCAGAGAAACATCAAAGTATAAAAATATGTGAGAGAATGAGAAAGAAAAAGTTATTCTATACCAGCACATTAGAAATTACTCAACCACTTCCAAGAGAGCCTAAGACCATTAGCGTCATGAGAGGAGAGCACCCGCCTAGAGCAGACGCAAGTTTTCTCCGAGTCTATTTACCAGTTAAGTCAAGACTTGGCTTCTAATTTTGCAAAGTAATCCATAAGTTGGTCAGCTGTAAAATTTCTCTTGCCTCCTTTACACATGATCCCTTGATCATGTGTAAAATTCATCCAATTATTTAGGCTGTCTGGGTTTAAGGAGAATTATTATACTAAGAACATCTCTGAGAAAATTGTTCCTTGTTGATAGGGGGAAAAAGTTACTTTCATTTGCCCACAGTAATGACGGTTTGGTCTCTGTCAGCAAAAGGTATTATTCATTCTTTCAAACAGGGAAAGTGCGGTTGGAGGAGGTTGTTAGAGGTGGGGAGGGAAAAGGTAGAATCAAATGAGGAGAGAAACTAAAAAACAGTATTTATATTAAAAAATGTATTTCTCTCCCACAGGGCTTACTACATCCAACATCAAATCAACTTAAAAAATAATAATCTCTCATTGGCTTTATTTGGAGAAAGACACTTCTTAATGCTGTGTGTTTGTGTTGTCTGTGATCTTACGACTCCTGGCTGGGAAAAGGATCACACCACAGCAGTCATGTCTGCCCACACTGAGAAGTGACTAGTCTTTGATAAGACTTTATTTTCACAAACAAACGGGGAAATGTGATCTACTACTTCTTTTCTTGGTCTGTGTCCCTTGTCTAGTGAAGTTTTTTTTGTTTTGTTTTGTTTTTTCACCACGTGTGTGTGTGTGTGTGTGTGTGTGTATGTTTGTGTCTAGAGGTAAAGATTAAATTAAGCCACTAATACAGCCCAATGCATTTAACTATTTCAGTGTCTTGCGATGGGCTCAGGGGCTGCTCCTGTGGCCCTGTGTAAACCCATTCAGCTTGGCTTGTTCTGTCTTGCTCTTGCCAACACGCACTCCACTTCCAGGTAAAGACTCTTTGGGAAGATGCCAATAATCTCTACTTTATGTCCTAATTACACAACCACTTCTTCCTTTGGCAACTTGAAGGAAACAAAAATGTAAAGGGTAGAATATTTAACCAGAATGTACCTTAGAAAAAAGCCAGAGCAGGGAAAAATAAAAACCTCCCAAAACCTTAAGTAGCCTTGCAAATAAAGCAGAAAACTTTCCCAAGTCAGCAGCATTTCTCAAAAGGAAGAGTCCACCCTTATGGCAAGCTACACAAGAAACTGAAACTGCAAAAATCATTACTTTCCCAACTTACATTGCCAAGCACCTGCAAGGCTAAAAAAAGCACGATATCTAGTTCTGTTCTGAGAAAATACAGGCCTTTCCAGCAGATGCATTAAGTGAAATAAAAACCTTATGGTTGAAGGGGGAAGAAAAGTTGGGGCCATTAAAAATATAACTTCCAAATAATCAATGCCCCAAAGTTTTAAACTTCTCTTTAGAGTCAAAAAGTATTTCAACCCGGTGACCCAGCTTATCAATTTCTTCAAGAAAACAAATTTCCAAGCACTACCTAAGCACATATACTACTTGTATATAAAGGGCTACCAAGTACACTAATTTGGACATTTAGTCATCCTGTCTTATTCACTGGGAGTTCCTTTCTTAACTTCCTGTCACCAGCCACTGTCTTCTCCCAAGACTGCCACATGTGCAGAGACACGGGCCAGCCCGCCCAGCCCACCCATATCCTGCCCCAGTCCCACCTGCCCACTACAGCTTTATTTCCTTTTTGCGATTCTCTTTTGCCGAACTTGGCTCTTCTGCCATCTCTCAATCAAATCCCCCAACTTTCAATGTTTAGATATTATCTCAGCAAACTCCAAGTTGTCACTCACATCCTTTTGCTTTATTTTAATTGTGCTACCCCAGATACTTTATTAGGTCAGACAGTGGTCACAGGTTGATACCCAAACATTGTCACTACAATGGCCTTTGTCATGATGTTTGATTTGTAGGCCCCATCTAAGAAAATATGACCACTTATTTATGCCTCGCTTCATTGCAGAAACAATTTAAAGCTGCTTACACAAATACATACAACAAAATAACACAAGTTATGGAGATAGAAAAATGGGACAAAAGAGGAATTAAAGTAGGAAAGTTAAGATGAAACTAGGAGTGAGGTCAGAATTGAAGGCTTGTGTGGTCAGGCCCACACATGAATCACTTACATCAGTGGTGGAAAACTTATGGCCCACTGGCCAAATCTGGTCCACCACCTGTTTCTATAAATAAAGTTTTGCTGGAATACAGCCATGTCTGCTTATTTACGTATTATTTATGGCCACTTTCATGCTATAAAGGCAGAGTGGAGTAGCTGCAACAGCCTAAGACATTTACTACCCAGAAAAATTTCCAAATGCCTGGGTCATACAATTCCATGCCTAGGAGGTAAAAGCAATGCAGTTTCCTAGGATAGGCACACTCTTTGTACGGTTCTGAAGTAGAAGAGAACTTTCTACTATAAAGAGCTCACTATGTAATCAAATGAAAAAACATCCTCAGACTCATTATTTACAGTAAATACAGCAATAGGTTTCACAGGGCCAATATCATGATATCACAATGCAAGTCAGTCAAATAATTCTATGTGAGGCTGAAACAATGCCACTCAGGTACAATTCACTCCTGGTATGGCTTAATTCAGGGATAGCCCCTCTAGATGGCGAATGACAGCTACATGTGCAGCCCTTCCCTCCCCTCCTTCCTTAATACTGGCAGACATGGCTAATGGATCAAGGAGTTCTCTTCTGCTGAGCCCCCATGTGTCCTCAGAAGTCTTCTCCCAGTTCTCTGGCAGCCTCAACCAATCATCAGCAGTTGGCAGACAAGATAAAACCAATATGCCAACTTTGCAGTAAGGCAATTTTCCATGAACACGCTCTCACCTGGGGGTGATGAGGTTGAGGTTATACTCTCTGCAGAGCCCTTAAAGCACAGCTATTGTATTTTGTCAAAGTGCAGAGCCGTCCCTATCAATGGCTGTCCATGTGGAAGGACAGGACTGCCACCCTCCCAAGAGAGCCAGAGTCTGGCACGGACGGCTGCCTGGGGAGAAGCCCCTAGCATTCCCAGCACTCCTGCACATGTGTGGGCAACAGCCATCTCCTCTGCGCAGACAGACAGGGGTCAGGGCCACAAAATGGCACGGGCATTTTGTCTGGGAACGTTCAAGTCCAATACCCATGTTATTTGTTCTAAGAAACAAACAAACCCCCAAACATCCAACACCTAGACCCGCCAATCTTGTCACACACATGTTCCTAAGTGATAAGGGTTCCAAAATAAATGCAAATAAACTGGAAAAGATGATCTCTAAGAAATTACAATCTAACTAATGTTGGAGGAGGATGACAAACTGCAGACTATGGATTCAGAAGAACATACCTGTAGCTATTTTCTATACCTGTGTTTCTTCCCTGTGGCTACAAAACTATGTCATAAATTGATTACATTTCTAGTGGAACAAAAATTTTAGCTATCTAAAAGAAGTCTTTAATATGCATATTTAAGAGAATTATAATTATTCTTATTTTATCACACTGGAAATTGCTACTTAACCTGTACCTAACTCCCATGTTGTCAAAGGAAAGAAAAAGACAAAACCTATCACAACCCATCTTCCAGTATTCCCAACAGATCTTTCTACAAGGTGATTAAAAAGTATACAACTAGTAAATAAATAAAACATCTATGCCTAAAACTTTCCTTCTCATGGGCTTATGGTTGTGTTCTAGAAAACACCAACTACAAAAAAGTGAAACATAACCATATTGGACAGCAGAGTTAATGTGGCCAACAAACATGACAGATTAATGGAAGAAATTTCTCTTCATCCTAAAAAGAGCAAATACTACCAAATCTTGCCATTTATTCTTCTAGTATCAATGCTTAGGGTTCAGTTCCAGACCACTTAAGGTCACATGGAGGCGCATGAGAATGTGGAAAATTTGGACTCTGTATGGGCTTAGGGAAAAGAAAAAAAGGAGAAAAACTCTTAAAGAGTCAATGAAAACGCTAAGTCCAGAGCGCATGGTAACAGGTACTTGGCATGTTCTCCTGGAACCATGTACAGAGATACCCAATTATGCACTGGATAGAAGGGCACAGAATGTCAACGCAGAAAATTCTGGAAGAAAGCAAAAGCTGCTCCAAGCCAGCAATGGGCTGGCCGCCACTTCTCCAAGCAATTACACAACCTTCTAGGTCCTTTGATGTGCACTGAACCCAATCTGGAGATCGGGATTGCGTAAACGTTGTGTGGCATTGCCTGAAAAGGCTCTTTCACAACAACTCTTCAAAGTTTGTGCTTCCAAAAGATTGCCATCCCAAACAAGCAGCATGCACAATACCTTTCCCAGAACCTCGCAGGTAATAATACTTTAGCTAATTTTTTTCAAGAGCATTTATGAAGGTTCCTACTTACGTAGTGCATACAGCGTGAGAATTATTCCGGCCAGGCAAAATCCTTCAAAGAACCTGAGTGTGCTGAACATCGTCACGTTCACTGATAGTGCCACAGTCAGTCCAAAGATCAGAATGAAGATGATAGAAAACAGTAGCACAGGCCGCCGGCCGACCCTGCATACGGAGAGGGAAAAAGTCAGGAATTGTTATGAAATAAGACAGTGATGTCAGCTGCTGAAACCCAGTATCCAGCAGGCACTCAATATATGCTGAATAAGTACTACTTTGAAAGTCTTCATACCAGACCCACTACATTAGATCATAGAATACTGCGGGTATTCTATGGGTAGAAAGGCCCTCAGGGAGATTTAGCCCAACCCTCTGCTCTAATTCTGGAGACAAGGACCAGAGATCAACCAGCCATGAACATAATTCCTGTTGCTGAGTCTATTTCTGAGTATCTACAGGGATAATTCAAGGCAAGGGGAACAAAATCAATAATAACGTCCCAAATGTGAACCTTGATGCACTCGCATAAAATGTCTTGGGAACTCGCTGCCCTTTGGAACGGAGCGAAAGTCCACATGGCCCTGAGCAAAGTGGCCTTCTGTCCTTTCTCTGGGTGGTCAGCTAAGTCAGGGACCTGATTCTATGCACAGCCTCAACAGCTGGGGCCAAGCCTCCTGCCAATTGTTTCAGCTACATGACAAGAAGTAATTTTTAAGGGATCACACACTAAGATAAGAGAGCTTGAACTTTAAAAACCCGGCGCGGACCTGATGGTGAACTAACAGTGAAGCCCACAGAGCAAGGGGTTGGACGGAGGGTGCCCAGGCCCTGCGTTTCTGGCAAGGGCCACAGACGGGCTAAATTCAGTTTACGGAGCTGGCCGGAGTCAGACCGGTGACCACTAGGGGGCGCTGTGCTTCTAGGGGTGGCTGGGAGGACTGGCGGGTGGTCCTTGGGAAAGGGAAGGTCACCAGTCACCCATCCTCCCACGCTAACTTTCCATCTTTCCCCTCATTACCTCATTAGGAATAAAACTGCAACAATAACTCTCCATCAAACACCCAGCTTGGTCTAAAAGGATAACTCACAGCAAACCGGGGCAGAGTGGATGTTATTAATACTTGTCCAGAGAAAAAAGGGGAAAACATCCAGACCTAGTAAACCAACACCACAAAGGGCAGCTGACTGGCTTGAACTGTCCTAGATATGGTTATTACAAGGCATCTACATACAAGCAACATGCCCAGAAAAGGCAAACATACAGAACCAGAAAGATTTGAGGCTGCCCAGGGCTGGGGGTAAGAATGCGGAATGACCAGTCATGGGCACATTTCCGTCATCCTTTTAGGGTGATTAGAAGGCCTTAAACTTGGGGCGTGGTGATGGCTGGATAACTCCGTGAATTGAAGTGTGCACTTACAGCGTGTGAGTTTTATGGTGCTTAAGTTATCTGTTAATTAAACTGCCATAAAAAGGCATGGCCTCACCCTCTCAAGGATTGGAGGTTATTTTAAGAAAATTCATGGAAAGGAAGAACAAAGCAGAATTTCACTCAGAACTTTTTAAGGTTCCAACCATCCGCATCAGTCACTCTGGTTTAGTGAAATGAGGCCAAGGCTACGATCCCGCTGCTAATGTAAGTCAGTTACCCCGTCCAGAGGTTTTAGCTGTTACTGCCTCTGACTGGGGCTGGGCCCTGGAGCCCTCTCCAGGAAAGACCGTGTAGATGATTTTGTCCAAACCCAACTCATTTACAGAAGTAAACTTAAAATATAGCTTAGTCATTCTCCCAAAATGAAGGAAAACAAAATCTAACTTAACCATTTTTAGTTCCCTTTACTTGCCTCGTCTGTACGGTGGGAATGAGCACCCTCCCTCGCGGAGCTGTCGGGATCACTCACTGAAACGGATGACGGGCAGGCACTAAGCCGAGACCTCAGTGTTCCAGGCCCCACTCCTGCCTGCGTTTCTACATTCCTAATGCCCACCAAACACGGTCTGCCCTGTTCCGATACTTTAAAAAAGATGCTGGATTTTTCTTTAAATCTTGTAGAAACTATCCTAAATCCCTCCCTCCCAAATGACTGCTAGAATCAGTGAGTAAAACTTATCATTGTGGACTATAGGGCAAACATGGTCTTTGAAGTCAGAGCGTCCTGGTTTGAATCCGGGCTTACTACTTCTGAGCTATGTGACCTTGGGAATGGCCAAGCCTGCTCTGGGGAGCCAGCTAATGCCCACCTGATAGGCCTGTGGACAGCTGTGGACAGGTGTGGGCATCGGCAAGTGCTTCAGCGAGCATTCGGTACACATCAGTTACTAGCATGGAGTTTTGGTAAGAACTGGCCCCCAGAGCAGGACCCTCTCAGTGATGACTAATAAAACCACATTCCTGTCTGTAAGGTAGAAGACTTTATCACTGAGGATCTGTGTGGGCAGAATAATGGCCCTCAACGATGTCCCTATCCTAATCCTCAGAACCTGTGATATTTCACCTTTCATCATAAAAGGAATTCTGCAGAAGTGATTAAGCTTAAGGACCTCGAGATGAGGTGACTTTCCAGGGAGGTCCAATCTAATGACAAGGAGAACCTCCCTGGCTGCAGAGAACCAGAGGAAAAGCAGCATGAGGCCTCGACTCGCCACTGCTGGCTCTGAGTGTGGAGGAAGGGGCTGCAAGCCGTGGATGCTGGCAGCTTCCAGGAGCTGGAAAAAGCAGGGAAACTGATGATCTCCCAGAGCCTCCAGAAAGGAATGCAGCTTTGCCGACACCCTGATTTTAGCCCAGGAGACCTTTGTTGGAGCTGTGAACCACGGAACTATAAGATAGTTAATTTGTGTTGTAGAAGCCACCAAGCATGTAGCAATTTGGTAGAGCAGGAGAACTGATACAGGGTTTCAACAGGAAACAAGAGGTCCCACTCAAATGAAGTGACTGGAGGAGACTGTAATAAAGGGACTATTTACAAAAGAGTGCGCAGGCTGTGCGAGAACCCAGGAGGCAAGGGGCTCCATCTTGCAGCTCCTACAGCAGGGAGCGTGGAGGGAAGGAGGGTCCGGGGCCCCAGAGAGAGAGATGCGGTGTGGAAGGGTCCAGACAGAAGGCAGCTGGCCTTCTGGCCCTGCAGAGACCAAGCTGGGAGGAAAATGCCCAGCCTCACCCTCCTGTCCCCTGGGGATCTTCTTACCCCTGGCTGTGCTCGGCCAGGAACTAGAGGGCAAGGGGACCTCCAGGGCAGCCCACCGGGGCCAGCTGCCCAGGGCGGCTGGACAAGGCTGAGAGAGCTGCCACCGCGGCAGACGCAGTGAAAGGGGGCGCATCCGCGGGAGACACTGGCCAGCAGCCCTCTCAGACATCTGAACAGATTCTATAATGATACCCAGTGCAAATCCCCAAACAAAATTTGGTGCTAAAAAGTCACTTTTCAGAGAAAGAAGTGTACCACTTAAATGTTATCCTATGCTGACTGCAGTCGTAGAAGGCCTACCGTGTGACTTGATCAACTTCCCCATGCAGCTATGAAACGAGCCAACAGCTGTGAGGTCTGGAGTTCCCTTTAAATGGGTTTATTTCCTTTTAAGCAAGGCTTAAGTAGGGAGCAAAATGCCAAAAACAAGGTTGGAAAACACCAAACTTTCAAACTGAAACGGAGGCCTGCTCAGAATGTTGAAACATCCACCACCTCGAGCAGCCTGCCCTGACTCCCGGGAACCGCCCCTCGCCCATCTGACGTGCACCCTGGGAAAAGCCACTGCAGGGAAGGGGACTTGCGGTGTCAGACTTCTGCCTACTTGCAGAGCAAGACCCAAACTCTCTCACCCTCTGTCCCCAGGCCTGGTGTGTGATCAGGGAGGCCACACTGCATGTATGTGCAAGAGTAAGTCACAAACAACCTTTAAACAATTTAAACCTTTACAGACTGATTCACTAAAAGTCCATATTTACTTTCCTGTTAGGTCAGTTATTGAAAAGGACACTAAAACTTCAGTCAAGCCTGCATTTTTTGAAAGAAGGTGACATGGATTATATTAGTGTACCTTCCTCACCTTTTTCAACGCAGACTTCTGGGAAATGGTATCTTTTAGACCAGTAGAGCTCATGTTGAAATCCTATGAACTCATGTTTTTATTTAAAGAAAATAAACAAACCCTAAGCACCCCCCCCCAGGGGGCTCAGCATCGGTCTCCAGAGGTCACTGACTGCTTCTCTGTTACTGTCCACAGGGAACGTGTCCACAAGCAGCATTTACAGTCATGAGGAGGCAGACTCCGAGCACACAGGAAGTCACGCTGTCTGTTAGTGCAAGGAACTCCCAAACAGACGCCAGTTTTGGGAAGGAAATTTCCACAACTTTAAATGGTCTCAGCACCCTCTGCTTTGACCCCCAGGCTCTTGCCTAGGCCAGTGTTCTGCACGGGTGCAGAGGGCATCACAAAGACCTGCAGAATTTGTTCCTTAACACTCACAGCCCTTATTATGCCATTGGGCCCAGGAGGCCATGATTGACCAAAAAAAAAAAAAAAATTCCTTTAAAGATAAAAGAATGCAAGTTGGGGAACAGTTATACCATGCCTCTCTCCTGAGCAGTTCCATTACTGGAAAAACCTGTCAATATTGTGCAATTGCCTCCCTGCTCAGACACGTCACCGCTGCTGCCCTCGTGACCACAGAATGCCTGACACAAAAGCACCTGGGTGGACAGGCAGCTCTGGAGCCATGTGGCTGAGTGTGGAGTCCCAGCTCCCCGGCTTAAAGCTCGGTGAACTCGGGGATTTTACTTCAACTTCTGTGCTTTGGATTTTCAACCATAAACCAGAGGTAATAATAACACCTACCTAATAGGGCTGTTGTGAGGGTATTTTAATGTATGGCAATAGCACAGTGCCTGGTTCATAGTTCAGGAAGTGTAGCTGCTAGTGTTGTCGTCATCGTTATCAACCTTAATGTCTCCCCTACCAGCTTCCCCTCCCAGGCTCCATCCCGCCAACCTCATTGCTGCATCCTGAGCCACACGCTTTGCTCCAGGCACCCAGACACCCTCAGCCACCAAGACAGGGCATATTCATTCTCACCTGTGGCCACCGCCCTTCCCCTGCCTGCAGAGCTCAGCCACTATCTCTCAAAGTCAGCTCCCCATGGACCCTGAGGTGCCAATCACCACCATCTTGCTCATTCATGTGAGGCAAAGGGCGCTACCCACCCCCCCATGTTTAAATGCCTCTTCTGGATCCACCCCCCAGCGCCCGAGTCCTGCACACAAGTCCTCAAGCCCTTCCTAACTAAACCTCGATGTCAGTAGCAAGCAGGGCTGCAGGCCGGTTCTGCTAGGTTCTAGCAGCTAGAGAGCTGATATGAATTTAAATTCTCACTTCCAGATGGTCTGTTAGGAGCATGGGCCAATTCTTTGAGCTCCGCACTGTCCAGAGCTTTAGCTTTCTGCTCGGGCACCGACACCAGGGCACAGAAAAGACTCAGCAGCAGTAAACTAACACTGACCACTCCCCTTTCGCCAGCAAACGTGTGCTGTGGCTTGCAAAGGTTGGTGCAGCAGGCCTGTGGGTACTCACCAGTCGGCAATGCATCCAGTTATTAGGTAGCCAAAGATTAATCCAACCAGTAAGGAGAACTTAGCGATATGGACCTTCCAGGCATTATCACACACAAGATCCCACTAGAGAGGGGCAAACAGAAAATAAATCAGAGAGACATACACAGAGCGAGTCATACTCAATCACAAGGACAATACAATAGCGCTGTAAGGACCATGGCACCGTTGCCAGTACCATGTCACATATGCCATTAAGTCTCTTCCATGTTTTTGAAAATCCAATGAGAAATATAATTTGCCCACAAAAGGAAATGTAATGTTTTAGTCCGTGGCAGGTTATAAAAGCCTGCAAGGAGAGATGTGTGAAGTCCGGGCACGTGCGTTCTTCCATCCCAGCCACCACGGGGAACGTAAAGGGAGGCAGGCATAGGGGAGCGGGTGGGGAGCCCGGGCGTCCCTGGGACCAGCACCCCAGCACCCCACACGGCTGCTCCCTTGGCCGGGGCTGCGGGCCACTCACAACTTTCTGCATGGGGATTGTAACCACCTGAGATGAAAACCAATTTTTGCGGTTTCATCCCCAAACACTCCCCGAACTTTGTAAATCATCTTAAAAATAAAAGCAAGAGTTAATAGTGAACATTGAAATATGAGCTTAAATCATTCTTATTCATTCCTTGGAAATGTCCCTTGTGTTTTCCTATATTTCCCTGTAAAGCTATCTGCTGTACTTGGAGAGAAAGCTGATCAATTAGTATTAATTAATACAACACTCACACTATTTTTTACAATGAAGTTTTATTCTTTAATAAGAAAAATGAAAACAATCCTGTCGTTTTTTTCCCTCCATTTGCAGGAGAGAAACCTGTGTTTGTTCCCTCTAAGTGACGTGTGTCCAGGTGTGGACACAGCACTCCAGTCCACACGCGGCTGCCATCTGGGCCAGAGGTGCAAATACACGGGGTCCCGCGCCCAGGCTGCGAGGCCTACAGGGTGGCTCTGCTGCTCTGTGCTGCCACCCACCGTCAGGGCACAGACACCCTTCTTCCACCGGAGAGAAGTGGCTAAAGCTCCAGCTCTGGGGCTCTCAAGTTCAGGTCGGTGGAGACCAGGGGTGGGGTCGGGGTGAGCAGCAGCTGGAGAGAGGCACACAAGGTAGGGGATTTGGGGATGCCAGAGTGGGAGATGTTCTGGAAGCAGAGACAGCATGGGTGGTCATGGGGTATATGGAAGGTATTGGGCTGAGCCCTGATCTCAGCCCTGTCTTCTTAGATGTCTTGCCCGGCCCCTTGGCTGCCTCTCTGCAGACCCAGAGTGTAACGCAGAGGATGCTCAGAGGGCATCGTAAGCTCAGGTCCTGCCTCCTGTTTTCAAACTGCTGGAAAGTCCACAGCTGTGGGTTTCGGTGTCAGTGGGATTTGGGAAGAACCGAGCTCTGCGTCATGGATGCAGAGTGGGAAGGCGCTGCCTGCCGCGTTGCTCCCACTCCTGCCCTGGGCTCCTTGAGACGCGCACCTGCTCACGGATGCCCCCAAGGCAGGTCCGACCTTCCAGAGACCTGAGGAGAGTGACTTACTCTGCTACCGCATCTGCTTCCAACACCAGGCTCAGGAAAAAAAGGGAACAAGGGAACGTGAGCACAGACGGCATGAGGACATCATCAATAAAGGATGGTGTGGGATTTGTCATCGAGGAGGTTTATTCACATTTCGGGAGAAGGCACTGCTGGCTGCACAGAGTTTTATTAAGAATTCAGATACAGGAGTCCTTCAGAGGGTTAACTTCCTCCTAGGACACTCTAGTGTCCTCAGCATGTGGCCAACAGCATCAGCACCGCCTGGGAACTAGTTAGAAATGACAAATTCTTGGGCCCCATCCCAGACGCACAGAATGCGAACTTCTGCAGGCAAGCGCAGCAGTGTAGTCTAACGAGCCCTTCAGGTGATTCTGAGAACCACCGGCCAACTCTGCCCTGCCTTCTCCCTGCCACTTTGAAGACAATGAATGAGCTTCATGTCCTGGGCTAGGGTTCAAACCATCAACTCCCGGGAGCAGGGAGAAGCTAAAATACTGTGTGAACCATACACAAGGCTCCTTGCTACTATTCTGAACTGCAAATGCAGGATTGTAAAGCTAGGTGATGAGTTAAGTGGGCTTTTGGAGGCAAGCCTGGAAAATGAACATTCACGTATGTGCCATCTCTCGAAGAAAATGTATTTTTAATAATAGGTACCTTTTAGGGTGCAGCCTATTTCTAGCTTCAGGAATGCACGTTGTGCTTCAAGATGTGAGCTGCAACATCATAACTAGCAGTGGGTGTACATTCTGTTTCCCAGCTCGGTTTATACACTCCAGGAGAGGAGGTGCTCACAACACCTGCAACCCTCTGTCTCCCAACCACAGCACACGTGCGGGCGCCTCTGCCCAGCACATTCTTGGCAAGAGGAGGGTGCCCCAACTGCAGGTGGCTGCTGGGGAGAAGGGCACCAGCTGCTGTCTCAATGGCAGAGAATTATCTGAAACACTTTCATGTCTCCACCAAGACTTCCCATTGATGAGTTTACTTGAGGTTAAGTGATGCAAATGAGTACATTATGCTTGTATGAGATGGCCAGGAGACAAAAGAGATTTTAATAAAAGTGTTCAGGGGAGCGGAGGAACTTGCCAAAGCTGTTGTGAGTTCAGCCACCTGAGCAATTGCTAGACCTGGCCTTGGGCAGCCATGACCCAATTTAGTTGCTACCTAATGAGATGTTCAGCAGTCACCTGAATGCCACCCCTATCCATTAACAATGCCAGAGTGGAAGATGAAAACTGCAGAGAGAGACTGAATGCTCACACAGCTGGTAGGGAAAGGAAGCCTGCTCAGAAGTATTTGCTGGCAATATGGTTCTCAGCCATGTTGCCAGCAGTGGGGGGCAGGGGCCAGGGAACCCCCTGGGGGCAGGGGCCAGGGGCCAGGGCAAGGCAGCTGCCTGGCGCTTTAAACCCTCCTCAACTAGGCACAAGGATGGACAGCTTCTCTGAATCAACAAGCAAACAACTCGGGCTCTAGGCCCAGCAAACTCACCGAGATAAGGGTCACTCCTGCCAGGGGACCCACGTGAACAACACCCTTGCCACCTGGAGGCCCCTCCGGGAGACACTGCCGTTCAGTGTGCTGGGGCGGGGGGCGGGGGGGGGGGGTGCTGGGGAGTCCCCTGAGCTGACACCCTTGTTTGACTTCTACTTCCGGTATTGACAGAAATGTAGCAGGAAAAGAAAGTATGTCCAGACATAGTACAGCCTCCTGAAGAATTTCACAAGTATGAGGAAGCCTTGAGACCAGCTGGCCCTCAAAATTTGTTCACATTGCTGGAGATAAGATACGGCATTTTGTCATTTCACTAAGCATTGTTTAAAGCAATTAAAAATTTTTAAGATTTAAAAAATCTGACAGGAGTAATGCTCCTAAAAAGTACAAAAATATGACTTAATGTAATGAATTAAAAAAAAATTTTTTTTTTGAGACAGGGTCCCACTACATTGCCCAGGCTGGTCTTGAACACCTAGGCTCAAGTGATCCTCCTGCCTTGGCCTCTGGAGTTGCTGGGACTATAGGCATGCACCACTGTGCCCAGCTTGGTTTTGTTTCTGACACTACCCTTGTCACCTCCCTCTTCTTACCACCTCCTTCCCCATCAAATCAGTCACCAAGACCAGCAGATTCTGCTGCTCAGCATATCCCGAATATACCCCCCTGCTCCGCTGCCCCTACGGACAATCTGACTTACAGGGCGTGTTCCTGTAGTGTGGGCTGGAAGGCTGAAAACAACACTTCCAGGCTCCTGAATAGCTACGGTTTCAAATGCGATTTCAGTGCTGCCAATCAGGTGCACACCCCAAAATAACTTTGAGTGTGCAACCTAGTTCTAATTTCTGGGATGACTTGAATCAGGAAGGATGTTAAGAGGGGAGGAAGTGGGATATCCATTTGGCTGGTCAGATCTGGCAGGGGTTGGGTGGTCCTGGAGCCAACAGTTCCGGAGGTGGCTGAGGAGGTGTGATCTTGGAGCTAGAGGTTGGCACAGAGACTTCCTGATTTCCCAGCCTCGTAACGGAGACGCAGTTCCCTGGCCAGGCTAGTTCTCCGTACAGCTGCTCCAGCAACTCAGAAAGCACAACTTCCCTGCATTCAACCCCTAGCGCCTGAAATACCCAGACTGATTTCTGTTATTTGCAAACTGAATCCCATTCCCTGATTAAATTTCCTTGGGTTGGAGTTTGCAGGGAGTGCAGAGAACAAGCTGGGACCAGGTCACTCTCGTGAACCAATACCAGAGTCTCCCTGCCTTAACTCCAGCCTCCTTCAAATCCATTCCCTAGAGAACAATGACAACAATCCTTTAATTAAGCATGTTAACACTTCATCAGCAGGTTTAACAAGATCATAAAAGCGCTAAAGTCATGGCCCCATTTCATAATCCTAGGCTTGCTCTCCTTGCCATTGTTCCGAGATCAGGAGGTTCTATGGTGATGCCTTGTGGAGCCTGCATGGAGCTATGACTACACGGTGAGATTAAAATGTGCCTATGCTTTGCACGCTACATATTAGTTGCTTCGTGTTCTGCTAAAAAAGAAAAAAGAAAGAAAGGTAGAGGTCACAGGAAACCTGGTAGACTGTTTTGGTACTTATATATTTTATGGATAAGCTAAAATAAATGCAATTTATATTATTTTAAAAGGAATAATCGAATTGATTGACTTGTCAGAGTGGAGAAATATTCTTCAAGGAAACTAATGAAATTTCTAAAGAAGATGGAAAATAAGTGAGAAATAAGGAAGATAATCATTTTCAACAGTAATAAATACTATGGTAAAATAAAATGTGAAACAAGAACCCAAAAAATTGGAACAAAATAGATCACTTGTCTGATTTTGAAGTGCAGACAGAATCTCCAAAGATAAAAACTAAAGGAAAAAGAAACTACCTAAGAAAAAGACTGGCAGAACTTGAAACAGTTTAACCGTTACACTTTATTATTAATTTTATTTATTATTTAAAACTTCTATGCATCAAAAATACCATAAACAAAATTACAAAGACCTAAATTTGTGAAATCTATCCATAGGGTTTACTTTTAATGAGTATTTACATATTGGTATATTACTAGAAATAGGTAACGTACTCAGAAAATTGACAAAATAACAAATTCAAAGAGTTAAAAAAGGAAACTCAGGAAATGTTTGATTCCACTAAAGAAAATCAAAATACAATATTTTGTTTTTAAAAAATTTTTTTTAAAAAAATTTCTGTAGATGTAGTAGAAACAAAGAGGTATAAAATCTGTGCAAGGAGTATAAACCAGACACTGTCTTTCTGGAAGACAATTTGGCAATATGCAGCACATTGCTTTAAATAGTGTCCACCTTTTATACACCAGCAAGTCCCTTTCTTGGAACTTTTTCCCAAGGAAATCATCACAGACACCCACAGAGGTCCCTATGCAATGATGGTCACTGGTTGTAACTCATAGCAGACAATAAGAGCCCAACTACATGTTAATGATACGATACAGCCATTGACAAGTTTGCTCTTGAAAATGAATGACTGAGAGAATGCTCATGACACAATGGTATGACAAAGCAGTGAGTAGATGTTTGCGTATGCAAGAAAAATTAGAAGGTATTCCAAAATATTTTAAGTGATTATCTCCATAGAGTAGAATTAAGACTGAATTTTACTTTCAATTTTATACTTTTCTTGACTTTTCCAAACTTTCTACAATTAATCCAGAAACCTTGAAATGAGAGAAAAAATACAGGTATTACTAAAAATAATGTAAAGTCTCACAGTGGTAGTGATGATGATGAGGGTAAGACAAAATCATTAAAAAGCAAACCAAAAAAGGAAAAACCTTTTCACCTTTTGAGGAAAATGTATTTTAAGACAATCTTATAAATCAGGCCTAGAGGAAGCTTGTTTTGAAAGTGGCTTGGAACAAACCATATCTTCAAAGCCCAAAGTTCATGTGTGTTCATGCTCGCTGACTAAAGCAAACAGTGCTTTTTAGGGAACTGAAGGAACATTTTCCCCAAAGTTTCATCTTTTGTAGTGGAGATCACATGTGAGCTTGTTCCATCAGCAAACCATGAGGGTTTTTGCCAATCACTGTGCAAGCTATCTGTGCTAACTGTGAGAGTAGCTGTTGAGATAAAAGGAAATACTTTTATGAGTTCAGCACTACAAAGAGGATAATATTGCTTAAAATTTCAAAAGCTTAAATAAAACAAATTCCTGATTGGGTGGAAGGAATTTAGAAAAATGTAGGGTCAGCATTTCCCCCCCCCCCCCCCAAATAGAGCTTCAGCAGCCTCTCATGGACCAGTGTTTTACATACTGTGGATTTGCTGTGCTCAGCATTTAACCGAAGACAAGAGAAATGGCCCGAACACACATACACATAGTCCGCCCTGGAAGATTACTCACAGACGGACAAAAGAAGTAGCCTCCATATGCTAGGCTGATGAAGTACATTCGCTACAATTAGTTTCTGAACATTTAGGTAGCCTATGCTAGCCCATGTTTTTCCATATTTTTAATCTAGCAGTATACAGATTTTTCTTTTCCTAAAAGATTCCATCAAAATTCAAGATATACTGCATGATTTGAAAACCTCAAATTACTCTCTCCTCTTTGCCTGTAAACTCATCCTCCAATTTTAGGAGGTTCACTGTCAACAGTAGCCAACACAACTGCCAATTAGAGTTGGCCCCCTTACAAGCTTCCTTAAATGACATAATGAACATCCTTGCCAGGTACTCTGGGGAAATGTTTTTTTGAGTTTCATTTCTCTGGTTTTCGTTAATTGCTGTTCGAATTGCTCTTCAACTTTTTTTTTTTTCCTACCTTAGTGCCAAAATAATAACCGTGGCACACTGACAGAAACAGGGGTAGTGCAAACCTGTTGCACGCCTGTCCCTGCTACACGGAACATATACCTCCACCAGTAAACCTGCATTCCCAGCCTCTTGCAGCATTAGAGCTGGTCGAATTCTTAAACTTCGTGTAGTCTTTTTTAATTTTAGATTCATTCTAACCTTTAAGCAAGGATCTATCTTTTGTCTTTTTTTCCTTCAAATCACTCTCACTGCCTGCTTCCTTCTGCACCACGCAGCCTTCCCAGTGGAAGAGAAATGGAAACAGGTTCATTTAGTGACACTGGGGCTTTCCCAGTTCTCACTGAATTTGACTATTTTTAGAGGGCTAGAGAACTTCTCTCTACAAAAATTCAGACGGGAAACAGAAAAATAACCACCTGAACACACCCTCAGTTGAGTTGATGTAGGATTATCTCTGAGAGAACAATAAAATGAGTCTCTTTTACTTTTTCTTTTTACTTGGTTTATTTTACTTTTCTTAAAAGAAATAAAGATGTGTACCTTTCTAAGCTGAGGTTTGCATTATTTTGTTGTTGTTGTTTTAGTTGTTGAGACAGAATCTTGTTCTGTTGCCCGGGCTAGAGTGCCACGGCATCATCGTAGCTCACAGCAACCTCAACTTCTGGGCTCAAGCCATGCTCCTGCCTCAGCCTCCCGAGTAGCTGGGACTACAGGTGCACACCACCATGCTCGGCTAATTTTTTCTATTTTTAGTAGAGACAGGGTCTCACTCTTGCTCAGGCTGGTCTTGAATTCCTCAGCTCACGCGATCCTCCCACCTCAGTCTCCCAGAGTGCTAGGATTACGGGCGAGAGCCACCACGCCCAGCCTGAGGTTTGCATTATTGAATGTTCTTACTCATTTGGTACAGTGCCCTCTGTGGCATTTGGGGAAGTTGAATAGATACCTACAAGGTAGCAGAGATTATTAATAAGCAATGCCCTTATATCAACCCAAACCTTGAAGAGTCTTTCCAAATTCTGCAATGTATACTTTACTAATAGCCCTTACCAACTGCCTCTAAGAAAGGAAGTTATAGTAAGCCCTATATATTAAAAAGACCCATTAGAAAACAAGAAAGAAAAGAAAGAAAGAGAGAGAGAGGGAGAAGAAAGAGAGAGAGAAGGAGGGAGGGAGGGAGGAACCCCACAGAGTCCTAAGCATTGAAAGGAGGTAACTATTAATGCTCTAAGTGACATCAACATATAGGCTTCTAGCACATTAATTTATATTGAATAACCTGAAGACTGTAAACTTGAGAAATTCAAGAGTTGTTCCATGTGTTACTAGAAGTATCTGCTAGTATAATATGGTGCATGAACAAAACTGGACTACCACACTAACACTTAAGATATCCCCACTCATTCTGGAAAAGAGCCAGGGGTGGGGAACTTCTGATGGGAATCCTTGGAATGGAGAGAACTTGAGGTGGAAGGAAAATCATCTTTCACTTGCTGAAAACAAATGCCTGTACAGCCTCCCTGCCCTAACATGACCCTGTTGGGCTCCCTCTATGGCCTGAGTCACCCATCACGTCCTACACACGAGCCCACCCTCCAGCTGCCTCCCTCACCACTCCCTGCTCCAACACCTGCCATGACCCGGCCACGCCAGGGCACTGGCCAGCACCCACAGGGGCCCTGTGTCTGCATTGCTCTTCTGTGCCCCACAATACCATCGCTCCCCATCCAGACTTTTCTGGCACAGCACCTTCTTCAAAAGATAAGACTCACTGCAACCAAAATTACTTAATACCCTGTATCACCTGTCGGTCCACATATGGCCAACTTCCATGTTTCTATCAAGTTTAATAAACTCAGCTCAGGGGGTCTCCTGTCCCCTTGGCTGGGTCAGGTGCTCCTTCTCTGTGCTTCTCTAGCATCTTGTACTCAGGATGAACACCCAGACTATCTACTGCACCATCTTACAATCGCCTGTTTACAAGCCTTTCTTCCACTAGCTCAGGGGTCGGCAACCTAGAATCTACAGGCCAAACATGGCCCTGCTGCCTGGTTTTGTAAATAAAGTTTTTTTGACACCCAGCCACACTTCTTTATTCATGTACTCAATTATGGCTGCTTGTGCATTACAACACCAGAGGTGAGTAGTTGCAACAGAGACCACACAGACCATAAAGCCAAAACTACTTCCTACTTGGCCCTTTATAGGAAAGGTTTGCTCACTCCTGCACTAGACTACAAGTTCCTTGAGGGAAGGGACCATGTCTTATTTCTCTATGCCACTTAGTACCTAAGCCAAGGCCAGGAATGAGGGAGGTACAAAGCGGTATTGTCACGCTGGAACTACCACTCCCAGAAGTCCGATGTTCTTTGCGCTTGCTTGCATTCACTGTGCATGCTATTTACCTTCTTACTCCTTTTTTCCTTATGATTATTTTTACAAATATAATTTAATTTAAATAATTAATATATAATTATTGGCCTGGAGCGGTGGCTCACACATGTAATCCTAGCACTCTGGAAGGCTGAGGCAGGAGGATCACTCGAGGTCAGAAATTCAAGACCAGCCTAAGCAAGAGTGAGACCCCGTCTCTACTAAAAATAGAAAAAATTAGCCGGGCGTGGTGGTGTGCACCTGTAGTCCCAGCTACTTGGGAGGCTGAGGCAGGAGCATGGCTTGAGCCCAGGAGTTGAGGTTGCTGTGAGCTATGATGACACCACTACACTCTACCCAGGGTGACAGAGTGAGACTCTGTCTCAAAAAAAAAAAAAAAAAATTAATACATAATTATTATGAAAATTTATATAGGCAACTCAGTTTTTAAATGTTTCCGCCAAACTTTTCACTATTAGTAATATTCCCCCAGGGAAAGATATTTCTAATTTTATTAGAAAGGCCAATAGAAAATTAGGTATATAAGAAACTTATTTAAAACAATAAATAATTCACTCTTAATAGAACAAATCTGTTACATAAATTAAGCATTGTTCTAGGAGAAGAGAGGAAACTAGCTTCGTTAAGTGTCTACCATGTGGAAGGCACTCTGCCAGCTGCTTTGACTGAGCTCCCACTGAGTGAGCCACCACAACAGTCCTGTCACATGTGCATTACTGCAGTGTACCCATTTTAAGGATGAAGAAACTGAGGCAAGAGAGGTGAAGCAACTAGTTCAAGATCAAATGGCTCTTAAATAGATTATAAATCCATATCTAATTTCCCCCAATAAACTCAAAGAAACAGCCCTAGTTCATGCAAATAAAGACAATTCTCTGGTTTATATCAACTTGTTATAGGTTATAGCATTTGTCTTGCCAAGTGTTCAATACACTTCACATACATGGAAGCAAAGTGTCGTAGTGGAAATAGGACAGGTTTAGGTGTTATTTCATTGTTATGGTGATGAAACAAAAATACTTTGTGAAGCAGGTATTTGATAAATGGCAGCTATTAAAAATAATAATATCAGCCAGGCGTGGTGGTTCACGCCTGTAATCCTAGCACTCTGGGAGGCCAAGGCAGGAGGATCACTCGAGGTCAGAAGTTCAAGACCAGCCTGAGCAAGAGCGAGACCCCGTCTCTGCTAAAAATAGAAACAAATTAGCTGGATAACTAAATATATATATAGAAAAAAATTAGCTGGGCATGGTGGCCCATGCCTGTAGTCCCAGCTACTCGGGAGGCTGAGGCAGGAGGATTGCTCGAGCCCAGGAGATGAGGTTGCTGTGAGCTAGGCTGACGCCACGGCACTCTAGCCCGGGCAATAGACTGAGACTCTGTCTCACAAAAAATAATGATAATAATAATAATATCACAGAACCTTATTTTTCATAGAAATGCTGGAAAGGTTATGGTCAACCTCTTAATTTTAAAAATGAGGAGACTGAAGCCCAGAGAGGTGAAGTGAGTTGGTCCAGATAAGAAAAGCTAGCACCCAAGCCAGACACCAGCAGAGCCCAGGTTTCCTTGGTCGCAGCTGCTACACACCAGGCTGCCGCAGAAAACGTCATTTTTGTTTTTTGACGTCAGGCTGATCTGATGCACAGGGATTCGTGACACCCCCCGGAAACTTCACAAGTCAATTACTGCTGAGCCAGAACAACTCCTAACCCGATGGCCAGTCTATCGGCACTACCTTCATTGCAGTCCAAAACCCTAACAACACGGAAGGATTAAAGAAAATTAACTCAACATTTTAGTTGAGACCAACTCTTAGGCTTCCTGCCAAATAGTCATCTTTTTTATAACGTATGAATAAGCGTAGTTGGGAAGCTAAACCAGTTTTTCTTCTGTTTCAACACTGATCTAATCATCTTGAAAAGGACATGAATGTCCTTTTAGGTGTCCATTAAGGTGAAATGATCTCTTCAAACAAGGTTGTTTATTTTCCCTAGCGTGGTTCACGCTGGAAGCCAGTGCAACTGTGAGTCTAAATGACCACTTTTTCCATGAAGACAGCCAATGCCAACCTGCAGAAAACAAGTCACACAAAGCCTGAGTCTACACCCAGCCCACACTGTGCCCCAAAGTTAGTCAACCCAACAGACTGAGCATAATTTTTCAAGTTTTTACCTATTTGGTCTTTGTCCTCACTGCACTTGGGCTGGGCTACCACTGACCACTATCTGTGAGGAGGAGCAGCAGGCGGGAAACAAGAGACTAAAGGCGTGGGATTTAGAGACCGAAATGGGGTCTGAGTTGGAGGACCTGCTGGGAATCACGGCAGAAGCTCAGATTCTGGACCCGATTAACCCCGAGTTCTGGTTCTAGTTCTGCCTCGTGGCCATCCTCTGACCCCGAGCGAGTTTTTTCACCTCACGAGGGCTCAGCTTCAACATTTATGACGCAGAAGTCACAAAACCTATACTATAGGGTTGTTGTAAGAGTCAAAAGTAACAACAGGAACGTGCCTGGTGCAGCCATGGCACAAGGTGATTATTCCTCATTAATTCTGTCAGTTAAGCAGGTCCTTGGGGGCTTATGTCTGTTGGTAAGTAACATTTGAATCTGACAGTAATAAAACTACTTCAAAAAGGGTTTTGATTATTTAGAGTCTGAGTTATTCATTTTAGCCTCAGCCCTAACTGACCCAAATTAAGGGGTATTTTACTAGTTTTACATCCCGTCTGCAGAGCCAGCACCAGAATAGAAAGTGGGCCAGGCGCACAGAGGATGCTCTCCAGGGAGCAGCTGTATCTGCAGCTGGGAGGGGCTGCGAGGAGAACCGGGCCCAGTCCCACAGGGGGCTCGACTACACTTTCAAGTGCTTCCACGGATCCCAGGATGCGGCGACCTTCACTTTGACCTCCCCAGCCGCATCCTGAGAATAGCAACACAGCTTCATTTCCAACACTTCCTGCAATCGTTCCTTAAATATACTATTTCTCTGACCAAAAGGGGGAAAAAAAAAGTAAGATGGTTCTCAAAAGCTTACAACACTATTATACCCAAAAGTGTGTTTATATTTTTTTCCCTTCAACTAACTATTAATCTCCTAAGGACACCGTGCTGAATTGGCAGCATGCCAGCAGAACGTGACTGTGCAGTCCGGCTCCTGCCGGCCAGCCTCGGCGCTCAGGTCGGGAGAGGAAGATGGGTTAGCTGCGCACGAGGTGGGGGCCGGCAGGGAAGGGCCCCTCACCTCCCACTTGGGTGCCGCTGGCATCCCGACCACAGCTGGCTGAGAAACAGCTCTCCAGGAGCTGATAAAGCCTCAAAGCATCCTTAAGCCAAAGCCCGGACTGTCCCCCCGAGGACTGCTGCTGGCTACCCCGGGGCTCACTGGGGCCTCTCTGGACGTGTATGGGACAGTGAAAGTAACGCAGAATGTGTGTGACAATTCGAACCTCAACAAGAGGACAGAGAAAGGGACACAGAGACCCCCCCACCATGCCACAGTCCTGCCTGCCCTCCTCACCACTCCCGGCTGGGCAGAGTGCTGCCGTGTTTTTCATACTGGTGACAGGCCTGGGATGGACAGCTCTAGGGAAGACGTCCTGCTGCTGCTAATGGATTTGGAGTTACAGGACTTGGAGGATGTGAACTTGTTGGGGGAAACTCCAGAGATGAACATGATAAGGCCTTTCGGTTGCAGTATTAACTGCAATCAGTGTTTGGAGTTTCATGGGTTTGGCCTTGCTTAACAAGCTAGGCACCTGAATTCCACCCCAGCCCTTCCAAAATGATACTCTCCATTAACGACCCACACAACAGGGCAGCCTTGACAAAGCTCAGCACAGAATGATCAAGCTGACCCTTTCAGCACTCCCCACTTCTTTATTCTCTCTCTCAAAGGCAAACAGGAAGCAAAAGACGAGGTAAAAAGATTAAATAAATGTTCCATAAAGGAAACCCTTCACAACTGGACTATCCTCCCTGTGTAGCTGAATTGTTAAGGTGCGTTCACTTCTAAGTCAGCAGCTTCAGAGGTTTCTGAAGGCAGCATGCCCGATAGGGCATCAGCAGGCGTTCACCTAAAAATGGGAATCACTGGCTAAACAATTTGCAATAACATTGAGTTAAACACAGTTAAACTGTTGTCTCCTTTTTAGGACTTCTCAGAGCCTTTAATATGTTAATGAGATCCTGAATCCTGAAAAGAGGGCTTTCTGTGACATTTTCCAAACTTATTTGGGTTTGGAAACGCTCTCCCCACGATACTTTCAAGGACATATCTTCAGACAACAGAATGAATGAGAGAGATGTTGCCATGTATATTCTGTTTGTCCTTCCTGACCTAATATATGAACATAATGCAAATATAACACATGGAAATTCTGGGATTTTAAGGCTGGCGCAAAACAGTCCTGCCACCTCTGACAATCCACATGAAGGGAGGGAGAGGTATTTGTGTGCATCAAAGGATGTTCAAAATAACCAGATGTTCAAAACAACCTTTGACCAAAGAAAACAAAAATGATAACTATTTTCCTCTGTCTTCTCAAGAGATTATACTGCTGCTTGGTAAGACACGGACAAACATTAAATACTCTACGGAAATGACCTGCAAGTGGTCAACCACAACGACAACAACAAGAAAACAATCAACTCTGTAAAATTCTGCTCCCTTGAAAAGAAACATAACTGCACGGCATGTCCCCATCTCTCTGCAGAAGGACAATTGCTCAATTGGCCCAAGTCCAGTGGTGATTATGTAGTGTGCGGGCAATTATTTATACTACCTTATTTTTTTAAAAAGTAATCTATATACCCAAAAAAAAGCAGAAGCAGGGAAGTAGAAAGATATTTGCACACCCAAGTTCATAGCAGCATTATTCACAATAGCCAAGGGTAGAAGCAGCCCAGGGGTGTCCCTCGATGGGTGAGTAGACAGACAAAATGTGGTATATACACACATGGATTATGTAGCCTTGAACAGGAAGGAAATCCTGATACGTATGCAACAAGGATAAACCTTGAAGACATTTTGCTAAGTGAAATAAGCCAGGCATGTATGATTCGACTCATATGGGGTTCCTAGAGAGTCGACTTCATAGGGACAGAAAGCAGAATGGAGGTTGTCAAGGGCTGGGGGGTGGGGGATGGGGACTTATTGATTAATGGCGACAAAGTTTCAGTTTGGGAAGGTGAAAAATTTCTGAAGATGGATGGTGGTGATGGTTGCACAACAATGTGAATATACTTTAATGCCACTGAACTGCACACTTAAAAATGGTTAAAATAGTAAATTTTATATTATATATATTTTACAACAAAAATTTTTTTAAAAATGTGTATCTTCAGGAAATGAGTTAGTGCCCTGATTAACTTAAATACAGATGGTAAAGTGCCTTGACAAGAACCCCAAACTAAGACCTTAGCAGAAAGCACTGCCTCCGGCCTGTTGTCAGTCCTGTGGATTATATTCTCAAGAAAATCTTCCCCACGGTACAGACCTCTTTGTCCAACATCTTGTCTCCATTAGAGCAAGGTGCCCTTTCTCCCCAGCTTGCCCGTGGGTGGAAGGTTTGAGGGACATTACTCTCCAGGAGGAAGGTGACCAGACTGTCCCACCTCACACTGTCACCCACTCCCCTCGACTTCTCACTTGTTCAATCAAGGCAGGCCGCCCCAAGCTCTTGGGTCCGGCCTCATGTAAATAGGTTTTCTCCTTTTGTGTCACCTCCCAATACCCAGCATCATAGACCAGGGCTCACTGAATGCTGCAGACTGGTGGCACCGTTTCAGTACCTAGTGACTATTTGTTTGTCACCTACTGAGTGCCAGACCCCAAGGAAATAACAGTGCTGAAAGTGCTGGCCTTGCTCTGGAGTTCAGAGTCGAGGGGTGGAGAACGGGGCACGAACATGACAATGACAACACTGAGAAATGACGCGCTGTGATAGCAGCCGTACAGAGGTGCTGTGACACCACCCGGGGGCCCTGTGCAGCTTCGGAAGGCCAGGAGGGAAAGCCGTGGCGGGGAGGTGACAGGACAGTTATTGTGCTGGAAAAACCCAGCACGTGTGAAGGTTTAGACGTGGGGGGTGGGGGTGAGGGGGGCTTCGAGGAGGGAGCCCTGCACTGGGACTGGACACTGAGTTAGGACAGGTGTGGGGGCAGATCCCTGCGTCCCGCGTTACAGAGTTGAACTTTTATCAAGACTAGCTTTGAGATGCAATTAAAATGTTAACTAAAATCAAACCTTATTTGGGGCTTTTGGTTGCTACTGCTGTGGTTAGAAATATCCTGATCAAGGATCACAGCCTTTCAGAAGGGGACCAAATTCCTGACCCTGCCAGGGGACAGAGGAAGGGAGCAAGGAAGAGAGGGACTGGGAGGGTTGCTGAAGGTCCAGCCTTTCTAAAGATGCCACCCGTGGGGTGGGCGGGTGTGAAGTGTGCAGGCCACTGCTCCATCCTTATTAGCAGGGTTAGGTGTGGAGGAGCCTAGAAAGGAGTAGGGCTAATCCTATCAGCCATTTGCACTTTAGTGTGAACCGCTTTCATCTTAGTTAAGATTAGCTACCCAGATGTTTTGAAAGTAGGAATAGAGAGGAAATTTTGAGAAAGCAGCCATTTGAGAGGACCTAGGAAACACTCCTAAATGAGGAGATATCGAATAGCCTGGGACAAGATGGTGCCAAGGGAGGGGTACTGAATGTGAGCATGCAGAGCAACCAGCTGTGTCCACGGCTCTGTCTGCTGGCCACGGGCCACAAAGACTGTCATTTGCCAGAGCTGATCTCAGTTGTGTCCTGTGACCTTCCATACTTTTTGCTTTGGAGGTCTAGAGCTAACGGTAGGGAAACTACAGGCAGTTGTATAATGCACTGTAGTCACTGGTTGCATGACTATCCTCTAGACTCCGCTGGGAGCTCCTTGCAGAAAAGGACTCATTAAATGCACATCTCAAAGCACACCCTCTGCTCAGCAGGAACCTTCACATCATCCTTTCAGTAACCCCATGAAGCCTTATGCTAAGCAAGCCCCTGAGCTTCCTGAGCGCTAAGGTGGCAGCGCCGGATTCAAACCCGGTTCGTCTGCATCTGAGCCCAGCGCTCCTCACTGGCGTCTCCTCCTTGATCTTCAGTCACTGCGCACCTGCGGCAGGAAAGCTCCTCTCTGCACGGTGAACACTGGCTCCTTCCCCAACCACGCAGGCTTTGAGGCAAGGCGGGCTGTGAGACTGTGAAAAACACTAAGTTTAAAATAATTTTTTAATGTTTTTCCTTTCCCAAATCCTGAGACAGCTTTTGCAAAACCCAAGGAACCAACCTTCTTTGCTGCTGTCCATAACTGCTCCTCAGCTCACTGTAGACCTAAACAGAGGGAGAACTTGCAGGAATACGTCTCCCTCTCTTTCTCCTTGGGCTCAGTAATTGCAACAGGCATCATGACAAATGCGTCATTTATGCTGAACGTCTGGGGGCCTCCGACCTCTAAACTGTTACCCTAATAAAAGTGCACCATCAGTTGTCTAACCTGCTTTGACAGGAATGCAGCTTGTCTGGGGCTGACGCAGGAGCACAAGCACAGACACGCTTCCTGACAAAGTGCAGAGTGGCTCGCGGGCTGGGGCTCTGTGAGGACCCTGCGAGCAGCACCCGGCTTTGGTGTGCTTCAGCACGGTGGGCACGCTCGCCTGCGGTTCACTGCCCCCTTCAGGCTTTTAGACAGGAGAGAAGAAACTGGGAGGGCTGGGCCCCCTCTCTCACTGACTCATCCCTGTTGGGAGACGCTCCCCTGTTGCCTCCTGAACCTACCGAGGGGAACACACAGGGTCCCGCAGGGCAGGCTTCCTCGCCTTTGCTTCCCTACCAATGGGGCTGTGCAGCTCTTCGCATCAGCTGTGGCTGGGTGACAGCAGGTGTCCATCTGTTTTGTTGGGGGTTTTGGCCAAAGGGCTCTCAGACCCCTGTGCTGTCTGCCCTTATAAGGCTTACAGAAAGGGAAGATGGGAAGTCCCCATCGAGCCGCACATGCAGGAGATGGCACAGAGAGGCAGAGGCCTGGCTGCCCAAAGCCACTCTCACGCGCCACAGCGATGGGATCAAACTCCCTCAGAACAGCTGCTAAGTCACCCTGGGTCACACGCAGCAGCTGACTGGTAGTGCCACCCCCGGGGGGCTTCTCCCTGCCCACAGGGCACCACTGCCCTTCCCACGGCCTCCTCATCAGCCCCGGGGAATGAGTCCCGAGCAATGTGGGGCCACAGCTGTCTCGGGCCAGGGATCCCTGCTCCTTAGAGATGGTACCCTCTCCCCACCCCCCATCACTCCTGCTTCCTACTCTCAGAAAGAAAAGAGAAAGAAGGAAAGTTGCCTAGCTTGTGGACAAGCCAAGACTTCTCACTGGCTGCCCTGATTCTGCCAATCAACTTCTAAATATCACAACTGAGGGGCAGTGAAGAGTGGAAAAGACTAACAATATTCCGTTTACAATGTGCACAGCAGTCTGTGCGTAATAGCCACACACCAGAAACGACCCAGTGTCCATCAGTGGTAGCAAGAAACCAGTGCAGTACGTGCACACGGTGGAACACTGCCCACGACAAACGGAGCCGACTAGCAGCACGCACAGGATGAATCTCAAAGGTGATGCTGACCAGAAAGACTACGGACTGCATGATTCCACTCATGACCTTCTCGAGTAGGCAAAACCAAGCTATGGTGATAAAAAGTAAAACAGTGGTTGCCTGAGGCGGGCGTTGATTGCAAGTGAGCAGGAGGGAATTCACTGGGGTGAGGGAAATACTTTTATTTAGGTGCTGGCTAGTAGGCCTATATATGAGTTGAAATGCACTAAACTATGCACATAAAATCTGTGCATTTTACTATGGGTAACTTATACTTCTCTTTAAAGAAATCTGGGAAATCGTTTTCAATGAGCCCCCAAAGACAGGACAGAAATAAATATCTGATGGATGGGGAGGGGTGCGTCAGTTTCTCCCTCCCTCCAGCAGCACTGGGGGCAGGCGGTGAGGAAAGGAGTGGCAGGGGTGCGGCCGCCCGGCCCGGCCAGGATAACCCCAGTACCGGCACCAGCCTGGGGGAGTGAAGGCTTTTGTTCCTACCTGCCCCTCTGCTTAGGAAGTGGCTCTCTGGGCCAAGAGCACAGTTGCTATTTCAAGGCCTGAGATTCCTAACAGATGTGGTTATGGGCTGTCAGTTCAGAACAAGAGCCTTACTGTCACTGTATCAAAAGTAAGCCGAGCAGTCCCGATCCGTCTCTGCGCCTCCACAGAAACCTGAGCAGGGCACCCAGGGCAGTAACCGGTTGGGAAAGAGCTGCTGGGAGCGGAGAGCCCATTCTGGAAGTCCTGGGATTCACACCACTGGGCTCAAATCTCAGCTCACTGCTTAGCTGGGTCGTAAGCCACAGAGAGGCCCCCTTCTCAGGGGGCTGTCGTCAGGACTCAGCCTCGGCACCTATAAAACACCCAGCCCAGCAAGCCTGTCCCAGCCAACTCTTCCTCCTCTCCCTCCCCTCCTCCCTCCTCCTGCCTTCTCCCCTGCCCGCTCCCACTCCCTCTCCCTCTCCCGTACCTGTGCCCCACATGCCCACCCTTGCCCAGCCATCTCGCTTCTCTACAGTGGCAGGATCTGCCCCTCCCTCTACCACCTGGGCAGCACCTCGGCAGCCCCCCCCCCATGGAAGTTCCAGCAGCACCTTCCTTGCATATTGATAATTTTACTACAGACAAAACTCCATGCAAAGCCCTCTTTTTGCAGAATTGATGTGAGAACAGAATCACCCATGTTCCAGAGACACAAACCTCTGGGAACAGACTCTGAGAGGGGTTGGACCGCGCCCACCTTCTCCCCAACAAGACAGGCTGGAGTCTGAACTCCAGGACCTCAAAATGTGACCAGTTTGGAAACAGGGTTTTTACAGAGGTGATTAAGTGAAAGTGAGATCTTTTAGTGGGGGCCCTAATCCAATCCGACTGGTGTTCTTATAAGAGGAGATGAGGACACAGACACACACACACAGAGTGTGGGCACAGGGAGAAGACGGCTGTCGACCAGCCAAGGAGAGAGGCCTCAGGAGGAGCCAACCCTGCTGACACCTTGATCTTGGACTTCTAGCCTCCAGGACCCTAAAGATGTAACTGTAAAGATGCCACCCAGGCGGTGGCATCTGTTACACAGCCCAAGCTAATACAGCATGAAAACGAAGCCAGTGCTTAGGAAGTTCTGGAAGAGAGAGAGAGAAAGAACCAGAGATTGAGGACCATCCTATCCCTGGACTTCCAGAAATAGCATTTGAGTTTCTCAGTTTGATGTGGGGTTTTCCGCTATCTGCAGCATCCTAACTGACCCCACACTCTAAATCCTTCAGGCATTGTGCCGTCCTCTCCTCCCAGCCCCATCCCAGGACCCACGTCCCAGCATTCACATTCCCAGCTCAGGCTCTTCCCCATCTCCATCCTTCCGCCCAGCACCTGTCCCCCTGCCCATCTCTGCAGACGCCTGGACTCGTCCTCCCATCTCCTGCAGCTCCCGGCACCGTGCTGCGTGCACGGTAGCAGCTTGTTAAACACCTGAGCATGACACGCTGCTCTGGGCTTGCCTTGTGTGGCATTTTCCCTGCATATATTTTAACCATGAGATTAGGCCACCACGTTTGCTATACAGAGTCAAACAGATCGTGAAGGAAAGATTGCTGTGTGTCATCGTACCCCATGCTTAAGGAGACATGCCTTTAATTTCAAAGTCTTTAAATTCCCTGGTAACTTCCACCAATAAAAGGTTATTTCAGTGTCCCAAAAATTGCCATCGGAAATGAGATTCATCACCGAAGTTGAAGTTTGTCCCTCACTACTCTCCTAAGACTCTGCCCCAAAGAACTAGTCGTATAAATGGTGAGAAACGAGAAGGTGAATGAGAAAGAGCTAAACAGAGAAACCACGCTATGCTTACATCGCAGCTCCATTCGAACACAGTACCAGCACCTAAGACCAAAAAAAAAAAAAAAAACCCCATTGGTGATATCCATTTTTTACAAGTTGTTTCTTATGGACTTCCCAGAAAAAGATTAAAAATAAATCTTCTATTAAAAAGAGAAAAAACCCTACTCTGGAACTTACTAGATTTGATGACTCCACAAACATAGCCCCAGAAACCGAACCTCGGACAGCACCGTGGAAACGCATCGCCTGCTCGCACCCCAGCCTGGCCGGACAGTCTCTAGCTGAAGCATCTTTGCTTGAAAGCAGCTTCTGAGAGTCAGACACACGCGCTACCCTGTGCAGAACACTCGACAACGTCCCACCTGCTGCGGGCACAGCGAGGGACACCAAGAACGTCAAGCACGTTCAGAAAGGAAAACAATGCTACTGGGTCCAGGGCCAGGGACTGGGATGGGCAGGCCATGCTGCGACCATCTAAGGAGGGGCTGGTCCTGCTGGAAAGGGTAGTCCCAGGGCCAACAGTCCCGCTAACCCCTGGCACACCTACTTTCAGAGGTGGCAAGCCTGTGAGGTGCCTGTCCTCAGCACAGGTAGGAGAGGCTGCGCTGGGACTACCTGGGCTCACTGCTCGGCCCCAGGAGGGAGCCAGCCCGCTCTGTTACTGCGCAAATGTAAACAGTGCTCACGTCTGGTTCTGGCCACCAGCGCTTGATGTCTGTGTCCCGCGGGAGAGCTTGAGTTTCCTGCTGCTGACAACACTGTAAAACCACCTTAATGGGAATTAATTATGGAGAAGGCTAGTCTGAATTAGAGATATTTTGAAAATAAATACTTTTTACTTCCAAATAAATGTTTCCTTTTCCCGTAATAAACCGTTATTCTAAGTGGAGGTTCAAAGGACTTACTTTAAGGAGTGACTTGGGCCATTAGCGACATTCATTCGTACATAAATATGCTACGGCTGTTTTTGCAAATGTGCTTCCCGAGGCAGGCTGAACACACCCGCTAAACTTTGTGTATGCCATTAACGAGCTCAGCAAGCCCTTTCTTCACAGAGGGCGGGGAACTCTGGCTGCCACATGGGCATTCCTGCAGGATGAACACCCTCCTCCCCGCAGGCCCCCCAGGCCCTGGCCTGAACCCTTGCACCCTGCTGTGGAGTAGAGAGAACAGGGGTCTCACTGTCCCGCCCACGGGCCAGGCTGTCTGCTGGGTGTAAGCAGAAAATGCAACAGACATTGTTATTAGCCTAGATCAACCAGCCTTTCTCAAACTTGGAACAGAGGGGGCCAGAGGGCTCTTTGTCAGGGGACCGCCCTGTGCACTGCAGGGCGCTGAGACCCATACCCTGGCCTCCAGCCCGGGGCCGCCCACAAGCCCCTCCCCCATCAAAAGGTTGTGACAACCACAAAACATCTCCAGACATTGCCAAATGGCCTCTGGGGCACAATCATACCACATGGAAATCATCCTGAGAACTTTTTAAAACAATGGATGCCTGGGTCCCACAGGTAGTTCCAAAAGTTCCCCAGGTGACTCTAATCTAAGTGCTCTGGAGCCCCACCCTCAAACTAGACTCAGAGAGCCCCATTCAATTTGAAGAAAAGACTTAAAGTTCTGAAAAACCGTGGCTTAGAGACTAATCTACTTTAGCCCAGTAATAATTCAAGTTTGATTAGTTGCTATTTCAGAGGAACTACATCACACTTGTTAGTCTTCAATAGCTCACTTAGAAATCTGACTTTAGGTCTGAGCTGACATATGACTCTGGCCTCTTCTACTCTGGTCATCCTAGAATTAAATCACCTGACCTCACCCAGAAGGAGCAACAGCCCCCACCACCTCCTTTCTGGCACCTACTGCGTCCAGGTGCTGAGGACGTAGGAAAGGTGCTGGTGACCAGAACAGCAGCGGTGAGGGATGGGAGTAAAGGAATAAGAGGCCAAAAAGGCTTGAAGGGGGCCACAGGATGCAGGGTGGACGCCAGAAGAGCATGTGCAAAGGCAGAGCGCTGTTGAGGAAATAAATCGGTGGGTGGAACACAGGATCCACATGAGGACATAGGGGATGGAGGCAGGAAACCCACCACCTGGGCTCAGTTCCATACTAAAGGCCAAGGAGAGCTGAGAAGGGTTTGAAGCAGGGGAGTTATAAGAGCTGCCCAGCTGCAATGGCCCAGCACCAAAACACGGGGATCCGGGGGTGTGGATGAGATCAGAGGTCAGATGAGAGGCCCAGTCTAGCAGATAACCAAACACACAGGTCTAGGGCTTCGAGGAAATATCCCAGGGGCAGACACAGATCAGAACGGCCCTACTCAGGGTATGTCTTGGAACTTTGGTGTCAGGGGCTGAACTGTCCCCCCAAAGCTCATACGTTGATGTCCTAACCCATGTTTTGAGGTTAGGCCTTTTATAGAGGTGACAAAGGTAAAATGAGGTCATTAGGGTGAGCCCTAATCCAATATGACCAGTGTCCTCATAAGAAGAGGAGATGAGGACATAGACACACAAAGAGATGACCATGTGAGGACACAGGGAGAAGACGGCCATCTATAAACCAAGGAGAGCCAAGGAGAGCGGCCCAGGAGAAACCAACCCTGCTGACACCCTGATCTTGCACTTCCAGCCTCCCGAACAGTGAGGAAGTAAATCTGTTTAAGGCGCCCACTCTGTGCTCCTTTGTGACAGCGGCCCAGGCCAACTGAAACCCCGAGCAGTCCCGTGGATCTGGCATGAGGCGCCTGACAGCCATCTGCAGCAGAAGGTGCTGGGCCAGGGTGGGGCCCACCCAAGGCAGGGACACTGGGCGGAGCTGGTGCCTCCCAGGAGTGGGACACCCCAAGAGGGAAAGGGCTGTGGCCCCCGAAGGGTCACGGCCACATTTTGTAAAAGGGGCTTGTCAAGGGGTGGTTTTCAAGAGGCACTAAGTGACGCGGGTGTGTCTTGGGAGGTCGGCACCCCCAGGGCTGGCTTGAGGGGGCTACGGACGGACCCTTCCGGTAGACACGTGCCCAGGGCCAGGATGAGGAACACTTCTCTCCTGGGTCTCTCCCTATCAAGTCCTAAAGTCTCTTTCTTCTACCATTCCCCTGTTTAAAAACCTCAGGAGACTCATTGTCTACTGGGAGGGGGGAAAAAACAAGCTCATGCCCAAGGACTGGCTCTATGGCCCTGTGAGGTCAGGACCCACGTCCTCCTCCAGGCCACACCCTGTCTGCACCTGGCACATGTTCCTCCCCAGCCTTCGTCAGCTCCTCTGCAGAAGAGGTCCTTTCTCAATCCTTTCTATCTGCCAAAACCCCACCCCTCTTTGGGGACAGCTCAAATGCCACAGGCCCCTGGGCTTCCCTGCCGGCCATATGGTGGCAGCCCCTCTGAACCCCTGTACTTCATCCTGCTCTCAGGCCAGGGCATCTCACCTGCCCTCCCAGGGCATGTTCTCTTCTGCACCCCACACCCCCAGCTCCTGGGCTGGCCCCAGCTTGGCCATGCTGTGCCTGGGATGCCTGGTTTACCACTTGTCTCCGGCTACACCTTGAGCTCCTTCTCCAGGGCAGAGACAACCGTTCACTTGTCTGTAACACCTGCCCAGGGTGGATGTTCTAAGAGGAAGCCTGGGGTAGACACCACACAAGTGGCTGCACCATCAGCTCTGACGGGGAGGGGAGGGATGGAGAGATTGCCTGGAACTGTCTTCAACAAGGAGGACAACACCTGAGTTCACAGCAGCACATTCACGATAGCCAAGGGGTGGAAGCAGCCCAAGTGTCCACCGATGGGTGAATGATAAACACATGGTACATCCATACAATGGAATATTTTCCAGCCTTAAGAAGGAAGGAAATTCTGACACATGCTATAACATGGATGAACCTTGAGGACATTACACCTAGTGACATAAGCCAGTCACAAAAAGGCAAATACTGTATGATCCCACTTACGCGGGGTACCTGGAGTAGTCAAATCCACAGAGACAGAAAGTAGAACAGGGGTTCCCAGGGGCTGGGGACTGGGAGGGATGGAGAGGTGGTGTTTAATGGCTACAGAGTTCTAGTTTAGGAAGATGAAAGTTCTGGAGATGGATGGTGCTGATGCACAACGATGTGGATGTACTTAACACTATGGAACTGTGTACTTATAAATGGCTAAGATGATAAATTTTATTGTGTGTATATTTTTATCACAATTACACACAAAAACAATTTTTTCGAAGTAGGAAAAAGACTGCTTACTGCAAATGCTCACGTATATCCATTTGAGCACAGTGGAGCTCCTCAGTAAGTGACAATCAAGGGTGCCTAATTTGTAAGGCAACTTATAAACACACACAAAAAGCAGCTTTTAATCTAATCTGGGAGGAAACACTCTATAATGCAAATTATGATGCTGAGTGCATAACCCATCCATAATTTAATATGACCACTGGGATGCCTGTGGTTGTTTTATGCCAGCATCATCTCCTTTGCACTTATTTTAAAAATGATACTAACAAATAAAATGTGACTGTTAGCCAGTAGGATTAAATTATATAAAGGACTGCCCCTCCCTTTCCCACTTTACAAGAAAAAAAAAAAAGCCTGATAAGCACTCAACTAGCATTCCTATGACTTAACATCCTTAACCACACATCCCTATGACTCAGCTCTTTGTTCCTCTGTCTGATAAGTAAACCGACCACCTCACTCCAAGAGAGCAGTGTTTTCAAACGTAAGGCGGCTCTGTGGCTCCTTCATGCCGTTGCACACCTCGAGCTAACCAAACACTCCAAGCAAAGTTCGTTAGGGCTTTGTGAAGCTGTTCCCCGGCAAAAGCAGTCCCTCAAAAAATATGTTTCGCTTTTCACCAAAAGAAACCTAGAAAAAGGTACAAAATACAAGAAAGGTGCAGAGAGGCAGAGGAGATATTGAAAAATAAGGAAGCAGACAGGGAAAGGCTCAGGGAACAGTGCTCAGCTTTGCAGTGGTGATAGCCGGATTTGGCAACAGGGGCTCTGCATTTTCATTTTGCACTGAGCCCTGCAAATGACGTAGCTGGTCCTGACTAGAAGAAAGGTTTGGAAAGCAAGAGACTGGCTGGCTGTGGGTGAAGGCAGGGGTGTGAATAACAATTGGCAACACCGTGTCAGTGACCGCTGACTGGCTCTTTCCAAGCTCACTGGGCGATCTGGAGCTAATATCTAAGGATACTTTGACTTGTTCCTAGAAAGGAAGCCTCAAGAGATGTGTTCCTGCCAATGTCACACTTAAGCTTAACTTGCCAGGTGAGTTATATCCTGAGCCTCTGGGAAGGAAAAGAATACTTGGTTTAAAGTATTAAATGGTTACATCATCAATACTCAATTCTTCTCAGTTAATTGCCAGAGAGATCTGCCCATAACCCCTTCCACCCCAAGAACAGCCAGTCCCACGTCCTGTGGAATGGTTTGAAGGGGTCCCCCGGCACTCAGCAACCGCACCCCCTGCTCTGAAATCTCCCTTTCTCCAGCCCTGAGCTGGGCCTCAGATTTGCACCCAGGAAGCAGGAGTTGGGCAGAGAGACGCTGACCTCCTGTGTTGGCTGCAGCTTGGTCAGGGACTACATGAGCGAAGGCATTAGACAAAGCCAGCCTGAAGCAGGGACAGAGCCCACTCTCGAGAACGGGCTGAGAAGATGTGGCTTCAAGAGGAACTACAGTGGCAGCAGCGCTCCTGAAAGATACCCCCACCCCACTCCGTGCTCTCAGATCCCACTCTCCACCCCCTGGCCTGCATCCTTCCGATAAAATTCTTTTGTATTGTTAATGTAATTTAAGATGTGTTTTTGTTACCTGTAACCAAAAGAGGCACAGAGAGGGCAGACAGAATACCCTGTGCAAACACAATGTGCTGGGGAGTCCCGCAGTGTTCTCCTCCAGCGACCCACTTCATACAACCAATAACTACGTCCCCTTTCCTAGAAATATAGGCACCTGTCAATCTCTAGGTCACTCATTTAGAGAGGATCTGCCCACCGATAATGACCAGCACTGAGTAAATATTGAGCAAAAGAAACAACAAAACAACTAAACCCCACCTGCAAAAGATCAAAGTTCTTAGAATACTGAGGTCAAAGTCAATGGCAGCCCATAAACGCTCAGCTCCAGGTGGGAAGGGTCCCTGGCCCTTTCTGTGGTTTTCACCTCTTTCTGAAGTTTGCTCTCCGAGCCCTGCTCAAGGTTACCCTCACTCCTCTTTAAAATTCCACCCTCTCTGATCTGTGTTTTCGCCCAGCACAGCAGAGCCAGACTGAAACACGTGTAGCTTATTCTCCACTAAATGGCAGAAGCTGGGGTTTCCAGGTGAGGCAGTGCAGACGGAGCAGTCAGTGAGGACCGGGCAGAGCCCCGCTCTCCTGCCCTCAGGGCTGTGGCCACCTTCCTTTCGGATCCTGGCCTCTCTCTGAGCCCCGTAGCCAGGTGAGCTGTTGTGTTTTGAGACTGGAACTCCACAAACACAGAAACCCCGAGATGGGGGTCTCTGGCTGGGCTCCTAGGTGCCCCTGGAGGTAGCAGTGTGTGAAGGGCACACCTGGTTCCCCACGCGTCCTCAGTTTCTGAGTGAAGGCTGCTGACAACCGGGAACTTCCAAGGACTAAAATACCCTTCCAGGTGTGGCCTCTCGGCTCCTCCCCATCTGAGCACTTCTCAGGTGACTCATTCAGGTCATGCTCACCCACCTAGGGGAGGGAAACAGGCACCTGAGCTTTCCCAGGTGTCTGCTGTTTGCCGGGCATGTGGGGGCAGGTGGGCGCTTCCCAGTGAGGCAGCACTGACCACACACGACCGTGAGGAATCAGGTTAAGTGACGTTCCCAAAGATGGACCCCTAACGAGGGGCAGCGTCAGGGCCGCACCTCCCACCTGCGAACTAAAAAGCTCTTGTCTTTCATGACATCAAGGTCAGGTGAGTTCAGATATTTACAGTGTTGACTTGCAGGTGAAAGACTTCCAATGAGGAGACAGATACACATCATTTCAGCCAAGGTACAGGGAGTGCTAGGAGGAGGGGACAGCCTGAGGGCAGGAGAGTGAGGACTGAGCTGACCTGAGGAAGAACAGGAACCAACAGATTAAAGAAGGAGGGAAGGGCGTTCCGGGCAAGTGGAACAGCCTGAGCAAAGCACCAAGGCAGTAAAAGGCTGGGCTAGGCACTACCCACACAAGAGGTCCCCTATGACAAGGGGGCGGCAGGGGAGGAGTAGAAGGGCACGTGGGACTCAGGCCTGAGGGCGCCCTTGCCGGGGTCCGCAGTTCACTGGGCAGTGATGGGGAGCCCCAGGGACTGGGAGCCGTGGGAGGCTTTACGCAGAGGAGTGATGTGGATGGGTTTCCCTCTTATTTTGTGTCTCTGGGGCCTGTGGTTTTAAGAGCAGCAAGATGAGGCAGGGGGCTGGTTATGGGGCTAGGAAGACAGAGATCAGAGCAATCTGCCTAGAGAGGTGGTCTGCAGAGGCCCACCCACACCAAGCCACAGTATAACCACAGCTCACCATACTGTAGCCCAGACATACAGTCATGACCTTTCTCAAGCACAACTGGGGGTCATCTCCCATAGGCTGGTGAAAGAACAAGTCGCAGATAAGGGATGGGAGCCCCTGCTAGCGCTTCCCGGCCCCTCTAGAGCCAGCAGAAGCCAAGCTGGCTCCAGCACACCACCAGTTTGTGGCAACACCAGGACTAACATCACGAAGTCCAACATGTTTCTAAATGACACCAACTTTTGGCTCAATCCTACCTTGGACTAAAGGCCCCCCAAAATTGTGCCTTACAATAACTACTAAGAATAACAACAACAAAAACAAAAGAGGTTTGAGGCTAGTTCAGAACAAGAAAATGAAGAAGAAAAGGGAGAAGAATTAAATTTTAGGTCATTGTTACGAGCAAGTCAAAGCATTTCATTGTTATGAAATGCTGGTTATATCCTCTGACCTCTCTATTTCTCTTTCTAGCAATTTATCCATTTAATAGTTCAATAAATGCAAAACAGATACCTGCAACACCAAAATAAAGAAGTAATGAGATCATAAGAATATACAAGAAAACATGGGCATTTCCCCCCTAATATTTCAGGAGTATGGAAGCTCTAAATCTAACAAAACCCAGAAACCATAAAGAATAGATTAATTCATTTGACCCTATCCAAACCAAAAGTTTCTGCATAACAAAAACACCATAAACAAAATCAAAAGGCAAACCAACTAGGAGAAAAGATTTACAAGACATCCAAAAAGGTTACTTTTCTTTATGTATAAAGTGTTCCTTAAATCAGTAAGAAAGTAATGCTCCCCCAACATATACACAAACATAAAAGCAAAGGACATGAAGAGACAGTTCAAAGAAAAGGAAATACAAATAGCTCAAAAACTTTCAAAAAGATGTTTAACTTCCCTCATAATAAGAGAAGTACAAATCACAAGAACCAAATATAATTTCTTACACATCTGACTAGCAAACATTTAAAAGTATGATAACCCCCCAGGTCAGGGAGGGCGTGGGGAACAGGACCACACACGTCATCAGTGGCAGTGTCTCTTTAGAGAGCACTCTGACAATATCCACCAGAACGAAAACGCAGTCTATTCCCACTTCCAAGCATTTCTTGCACACGTGCAAATGTTCATGCATGCCGGGACCTCATTACACATTGTGTATATGATAGCAAAGGCTGGAAACAAACCCAATGCCTTTTCAGTAGGTGACTGGTTAATTATGGCCCAGTCAGACAATGGAATGCTATGTGGACATTTAGAAAGAATGAGTATGTCTACATACTGATGCACCATCTCCAGCATAAGTGAAACAGCAGCAAAGAACAGTGTATATAATATGCTACTGTTTCTGAGAGAAAATGCATAAATGAAAATAGAATATTTCTGAAAAGATAAATAAGAAACTGGTAACCGTGGTTGTTTCTGAAGAGGGAAACGGGGCAGAGACAGCAGTATACTTTTGCTGTATGCTTTCTGCACCATGTACATGCATTGCCTACTACAGTCAATTCTTAGAAGTAGATATGCATAAAGATGTTCACTGTTGTGTTGTACATACTAGACAAAAGCTACCACTGGGGTGACTTCATGGTAGTCAATTTAGTATTAGGAAAAGAATTTAAGAAATTTTAGTAAATCAGCAAGAATATCATGCATTTAAAATGTTTCTGAAGACTTGAACAAATGCTTTTGATATGGTGTCAAGAAAAAATATTAGATTTCATTAAATGAACACTTTGGAACTGTAAAAATATGTACATGTGTAGAACATTTTAAAAGTGAAAACTGGCCAGGGGCAATGGATCATGCCTGTAGTCCCAGTACTTTGGGAGGCCAAGGTGGGAGGATTGCTGAGGCCAGAAGTTTGAGAACAGACTGGACAACATATCAAGACCCTTTTCTTACAAAAAGCCAAAAAAAATTAACGGGGTGTGGTGGGTTGGGCCTGTAGTTCTAGCTACTTGGGAGGTTGAGGCAGGAGGACAGCTTGAGCCCAAGTTCAAGGTTATATTGAGCTATGATGACACCACTGCACTCTAACTTGGGTGACAGAGTGAGACTCTGTCTCTCTAAAAAAAAAAAAAAGAAAACTGGTGAAAGCTAGTTCTTAGGCTAGGATCATAGAACTGTGGGCTATTTTTTTAAGTACAACTAGTGTAATTATTTTTAGTCTTAATTAAATTATACTGGAGTCACTTTAAATAACTTCTAGTCTTTAGCCCTAGAAAAAGCATACAAATTACTTCCCAGGATATTTAAATAATTTTCAGGATACAGTTCAGAAATCTTTGTGAATTCATGAGAATAGAAGAAATAGTATCGGAAGACTGGAGATGGCCAAACATCCTAAACTTCAAACACAGAAAAAATATGAGGCTTGGAAAGTTTGGCTGCATTGATTATTGGCAAAACTCTAGCGATTATTCAGGAGAGTGGTGAGCATTAGAAACCAACAAGGATGCACTCAGAACAATGCAGGGTAAACCATGTAAATTATTTTTAAGTCTGCGGAGTTGGGGTTTTTTTAACCTTGACTAAAATCTCAAATGTATCTGAGCATCTGGGCTGCACAGGAGATGCTGTGGAAGACAGAAGCCAGGTGAGCAGGCACCACACCTGCTCCTTCTCATCATCGCCCTGCAACCTGCTCTCTATCGGACTCTGACGGAATCTGTTTGATTTTTCTTTTCAGGAAGACACTGACAATACCTTTCAACAGAGCTGAGAGATAAATGACAAAGCTACAAAACTCACCATGAAGTAGAATACGGATGGTCTCTGACCTACAGTGGTTTAACTTAACAATTTTTCCACTTTACGATGGTGCGGAAGTATACCTTGAGTAACCATACAACCATTCTGTTTTTCACTGTCGGTACAGTGTTCGGTAAATTGCACGAGATATTCAACACACTGTCATAAAATAGGCTTTGTGTTAGATGATTATGCCCAACTGTAGGCTAACGTAAGTGCTCTGAGCATGTTTAAGGTAGGCTAGACTATGCTATGATGTTCAGCAGGTTAGGCATATTAAATGCATTTTTTACTTATAATATTTTCAATTTATAATGGGTTTATCTGGACATAACCCAATCATAAGTTGAGGAGAATCGGTACCTGGTTCCTGTGCAGACAACCTAGCCCACACCTAGCAAAAAGTGTGTTTGCTAATTTAATATCCATGATATCGATTGGTGTTAAGACTGGCCTTGGGTTATTATTCTTAATCAAAAGAAATAAAGTATGTGGAAATGTTCTGAAAACTACAAAGGACTGCACAAGAGAAAGGCAGTGTTATTGTTATGATTTTGAAGGCAATGCAGATTCTGGGATGCAAATTCTGGTATGGATAACAAATGCCAAGGACCAAGGCAAAAAACAAAAACAAAAAGGATCCCGACGAGAGAAATATAAAAACTCAAAAACTATTAAGATGAAACTTCTGTTGCATGCCACACTGCACGAGCCTAAAGATCAAGAAAGCCCTGACTTACTATGATCCCAGGAAGATGATGTGGTGGGTTTGGTGACTGTGGTCTGGAGACAGAAGTAAGCCGTGTCTACTAAAAGTCTTAAGGCATCAACTGTAGGCTCCAGTAGGGGAAGGACAGAATCCACCTGCCCCCTCTTTGGATGAGAACACACAGGGTTGTGTTCTGGGTGTCATGCTTGAGAGACACACTAGCCAAGCAGAGTAATCAGTGAAGCAAAGTTTGGCACATATGGAAGAGCTGAAGTACCGTAAATTTTTCAGCCAGGAAAGAAACTTATTGAAAGTGCATAAATGAATAAAAACAATCATTCTGAGAAGCAAGCTGTACAAACAGGCATGAGATAACCTGAGTTTTCTTCACCAAAAAAGTGTGTCTCTCTGCGAGGCAGAGTAACTATAGGATAAGTCGGCTGTCTGGCTAACAGAGCACTCACGATCCGCTCAAGTGTTCCAACTGAGGATGGGTGACTGCGTGTCAGAGACATTCAGGAGGGGACAGAGGCTTGTCAGCACCAAGACCCTTTTAACTGTGATAACCTGGGCTTCTAACTGGCTTGGCAGTTTCGCGGGTGTAGGCAGGTGCTAGGACAGCCGCAGCTAAATGAGAAGAGGCCAAGAACTGTGCTTAGCAGCTCTTCTGTCTCCCCCTCCCGACCTAGCACCCAGGGACAGAACAGGGCATAGACTGTAGGGGCAACACATGCTAAAGGATACATGCTGAACGATTAAGACACTGTGTGAGGCTTGTTTGCAAGGGGAAGATTGTGGTGTGGAGCAGGGAAGAGGGTACAAGAAGCAACTTCTCAGACCCTGAACTTTGATCCACAGTCAGAAGGTGAAACCTTCTTCCCCTTCTGCTTCTACTTGGGGACAAAGCTGACAAGCATGTGACCCCTAGAACTCCTGTGCTCATCATAGTATACGTTCCACATTTGTACATCTGATACAGTATCCAATGTACACAGCCGGCATAGGAAAAAGTCTGCCTTCAAACCCCAATGTGCCAAAATGTGCTTGAAAAGCTCTTTAAAGCATTTGTTATGTGCTTAAAACAGAGAACACTGTGGAAGGCAGTCCTTTATTTAGATCTTTTTTATCTGTGAAAATCATTATGTCCCTTGTAGTCTTTATTGTTTAAAAAAATGTGTCTCTAATTATTGTTCCTAGGCCTTCCCCTCTCAGTCTCGCCAGGTAACTGCAACATGTCATCAAGCACCGCCAAAAACATGCCACGCACATTAGTGCTGTCTGCGCCCCTTTTGAGTGCTAATTTAGAAAAACTATCCCGCTCTCCAATATGCCTCCTTGGTCTCTTTTCAAGAACTATTTTTGTTCTCTCCTCCCACCATGCATGGGAGAGTGTGAATAGCCGTTTCCTGGGTCCCCACCGCTAAGGTAATGAAGGATAGTCTACCCCACCTCCTAACTTTCAAGTTCACCCCCCCTTTCACTGCAGGACAGACCACTCTTTACACACGCTCACTTTCATCCATGCTCTTCCTCTGCTCTAGAATGGGGCTTAGCACACTTGCAAATGTTGCCAAATCCTCAGTCTGCCAGACACGCATAGTGATTTAAATAGTCATTGTTCTTAATTTTTCTGTGCTGCTAAACCAAAAAGAAATAGTGCCCTCCATGAATGGAAAACAGTCACAGAAACACCTTTGGAAAAGAGAGGCCCTCTGGGGTAGGGGAGTCAAAGTGAGCCAAGCTATAAGGATCTCCCTATTACCTTGGAGCTAAACCAGACAGTTCCCACAGGACAGAGCATTTCTGGCCAGGTTGGGGCAAGATTAAAACAAAGGTTATGATGATGTAAGAGTTTCATCTTACACATTCATGAGCTACAACTGTTTACCAACACATATTTAGGGGGTGGGAATACATACACATTGGCTATTATACACTATGAATTTCATTCTCACATTCAGACAAAGCATTTAAGCCCAGAATTGTCCAGAAAATGGGGGGCGGGGGCAGTCTACATTTACTTTGAAATGTGAATTACTTAAAACACAGAAGAGGCAAAAACAAATTGCTTGACGAGCTGGCATATGATGTCTCTTGTATGTTAAGAAAGTCATAAAATTATAGCTGTGCCTGCGGCCTCAAGGCCACACGTGGCCCTCCAGATCCAAAGGACTTGTTAAAAGGATTTGTTCTGTAAAATATGGATTTGGTCAAAGGCCGCACTCAAGGATCCAGAAGGCCACATGCGCCCCACCCCTGGTAGGGCACTGATTGTCCACCGTTGTCCATCCTCTGTGTTTAGGCCTCCACACATCTCTCACAAAACACTCCTGACACATTTCACACAGTGCAATGCCTCTGCTAGGGGAGCCACCTGCACTCAGGGGACAAAAGTGATGTCCAGCTGAAGCTACTCAGAGCAACTGCTGTGCAAGAGCAGTGGTGGCCCCAGAATATTCTCAGTGTCCTTCCTATACTCCAGTGATGTTTACTAAAGTCCTTAGAAAACACTGGAGGGAACACTGGGGTGACAAAGTCTAAAGTCAAATATCTTTACAGAGAAGGGGGGCATATTTCCAAAAGCTCTTTGCTTCTCTGGCTATCATTTCAGTTCTTTAGTCCAAACCCAGCGCAGGATGTCTGAGGTCTGCCAGAAAGAGGACGATCTCGGAATAGGACGCTATTTTCATGGATAGCTATTTCTTTGTGGGAGACACAGAGACAACTAACCAGGCAGGAGGACAGCGCCTGTTCTTGGCTCCAGCTGGCAGACCTTGCAGGAGGCGAGTCCTCCAGAGCCGGCTGGGGACAGGTCAGCGGCCTCACCCGGGCAGGCGGGGGAGAGTTGTTGAGTCTTTTTAGGGGGAGGGGCGCTCTTCCCATAGGTGTACTAGGACAGGAGTTTGGGTGCAAACTAGGAAAGGCTATGGTGTTCCCGGAGAGCGGGGGTGTAGTGTCATTGCAGAAGGCGGCAAAAAACCCTCGCTTGACACCTAAGTAAACGCACCTTGTTTGGGGGACGAAGAAAATTAAGCCCATGCGGGATGCATGTACACACAGATTACTACCACTTTGGGGACTTCAGGTCCCCCGCCCGCTCAGGCTAGGACGTCGGTCTGCATGGAGAGGGACGGAGGGAAGGGTGGAGGCGATCGGGGTGGGGTGCGGGAGCTCGCGAGAAGGACACGGGGCCGGGGCGGTCGCAGCCCTTACCTTGCTGACCACGTTCTGGACAAGGCCGGTGCGGATGCCATAGTCCCATGCGTGGCAGTCGCAGTTGGAGGCGTTGTCCCCCTTGTCGGGAGGGGATGGCAGGGGTGGCGTGTCGCCCCCGTCGGCGCCACTGCTGTTGCTTCGGTTGCCCGGGGACCCCCAGGCTGCAGTGGAGAAGGGGGTGGTCGGGGGGCTGGTCCAGTTGCCCACGTCGCCCCACCTGCCGGTGGCGGTGACTCCAGCCAGCTCGGCGCCTTTGCCGGCCCCGCGGCACCAGAAGTTGGGCTGGTCCAGGAGGAACGAGTCCGAGAACTGGCTGAAGCCGATGAACAGCGCCGGGATCCAGGTGAGTAGCACGAGGGTCTTCTGGTAGCCCCCGCCCAAGCCCCCGAGGAAAGGCAGCACCGACCCGTCGTAGTCCAGCAACAAGAGGCTCGGGGCCGCCGCCACCGAGCAGCAGCTCGAGTGCGGGCCGCCGCCGGGATGCAGTGGGGGCAGCGGCTGGATCTCCGCGCCGCCGCCTGAGCCAGCGCGTCCCCCGAGGGGCGCCGAGGCCGCTGCGTCCCCGGGCGGCAGGGAGCCGTTCTCCTCGGCCGGGGCCGGCTGCCGCCCGGGCCCGCCGCCCGCCGCCTCGCGCCGCCGGTCTATCGCCATGGCCCGGGCCCGCGGCGCCCGCAGAGGCGCATAGAGCGCGGCGGAGGCTCCGCGGGCGCCCGGGGCAGAGCGTGCCGGGCCGGGCGCCCGCTGCCGCCGCCGCCGAGGAGGGCCCGCGGCTACAGAGAGAGCGCTCGGGGCTCCCGGTGCGTCAGGCCGCCCCCATCTCACCCGCCGGACCCCGCGCCCCGGGCGCTGCGGCCCCGCTCGGGCGCCGGGCAGAGGCCGGCCGGGCCCTCAGCTGCCGCGGCTCATCGGCTCCGCGGCCCGGGCGCCGGCGGCCAAGCCCGCCGCTCTCCTCTGCTCCGCACCAGCCGCGAGTGGCGGAGGAGCGGGCGCCGCGCCCGGCCCGCGCCCTTGCCGGCGGCTCGGGGCCCTGCGGGTGGCGGTGCCGGCGCCGGCGTGCGGGTGGCGCGGGCAGCGGCCGCCGCTCCCGCGGTGCCCGGGATGTATTTATCGGACTTCGGGCGCCTCCCGGAAACCGCGAGCTCGGCACCCAGCCTGCCGAGCCGGCCGCGCTCTCAGGCTCCTGGAGCCTCCCTCCTCCTCCTCCCCCTCCCTGCCCCCCGGCCCGCCCCCTCTCCCCCCCGCCGAGGTGGAGGTAACCGCGGCACCTGCTGCGCTCGGCTCCTGCGCGCGAGCGCCCCCTCCAGCCCGGACGTGCCGCGGCCGCCTGGGATCCACGGGAGGAGGGCGGGGGAAACGGGACACCCGGGGCCCGCCTGGCCGGAGGAGCCCTTGCCGGTCCCGGCTCCTCGCCGGGCGGGGCGAGGGAGGAGGAGGCGCGCGGAGCAGGGGCGCGGGTCAGCGGGGGTTCCCGGGGGAGTGGGCGCGCGCTGGGAGCGTGTGGACAGGGTCGTCCTCGAAGCTCGGCTCCCGCAGCAGCGCAGGACCCCCACCCAACCCGCGTGTGTCGGGTCTCCGTGACCTCTGTCGCTTTAGAGGTGTCCAGCCGCCCAGCTGCCCGCACCCCACTCCCAGTCCCGAGCCCGAGGGTCTCCGGCCTTCCGGAACAACCCTCTGGCCTATTTCGAGGCTCAGATAAGGTTGATTTTTGTGTCGGCGGAGCGGGGTCAAGGAGGCGCATTTGCCAATTTCAGGTCTCCAGTCTCCCGCAGCGTCAGGTCACCCGAGACAGACTGCAGCACCCACTCCCAAATCGCCATTTCCTCCCCCACTCCAAAGTGAATGCTATATAAGCACAATGCTAGAAGGATGTATCTCCAACCCAAGTTATATATACACATTATAAACGTGATGGCATTCCCCAGCCCCTCCCCAAGATCTTGAATTCACGTTTGGAACGCCTTGTGCACAGGCGCACACATCTACACTCTCGCACAAGAAGACAAACCTCTCCCTCCTCTCCCCTGCTCCAGCGCCAGCCGTGCCCAGCCAGCGCTATATAAATAACACCAGCCCTGCGGCAAACGGCTGCATTAGCATATTTCCTCCTGCACCCAGCGCCCGGCCCCAGTGAGAATTACGCGGAACCTTTCACCCCAGCGTCCGTACATGCTGGAGAGATTTCATATTCTGAGAAGTTTATTAATGGAAGTCTTAAATGGAGCAATCCATTTCTAGTCTTATTTGGGGCAAAAAGGAAACGTGAAAGAAATGCTTTTGCTTTCCAAAAGAATATACTCTAAGCTACATATACTGAGTGTATTCTTTTGCATTTCAATTATTTGCTCAGCTAACCGCTGTATAATTTAGTGGAATAAATTTTTAACCTGCAGTTCAATGTTATGGGCAACATGTGCTTACTGCATAACACGCTGGCACATGCGAGAGAACTGTTTCTGAAGGCTCCCAGTGGGTCAGGCGCGGGGGACAGGAGAGGCTGTAGACTTTCCTGCACCCTGAGAAGGGCAGATTAGATAACAATGGGCGGAAGGGGCCCAAAAGGGCTGTAAAAAAAACAACAAACCTCTGAGAAATGGGTCTCAAAACCTGCACATATTTAACGAGCTTTTGGGGTGATCTTGCATATTGTGTATGAGCTAAGATTTTTTCCAACTTCACAGTATTTATTAGCTAAACTTTTCCTTCCTTCTTCTCCCCTCATTTGAAGAGATAATACATGTTAAATGCTGACCCAAGGCCTAAGGTAGAGTAAGTGTTCAATGAATGTTAGCCATTTATTATTATCCCTACTCTGGCTGTTTTATACAATCTGCATTTCTCCTTCTGAATTTAAATAAAACTTTACAGATTTCATTTATTTCGTCTACAGCAGCTGAGTTTTCTAGACGAGGTCTGCTTTGTGTTTAGCTGTGCCTTGTTTGCCCATGGTCACAAGGACCCATTCATTTTCTTATTTAAGAGAGAGAGAGAGAGACTGGATCTGACTATGTTGCCCAGGCTGGTGTCAAACTCCCAGCTTCAAAAGATCCTCCCAACTCAGCCTCCAAGGTAGCTGGGATTACAGGGATGAGTCACCAGCTGGCTCATATAACTCACTGGAAAAACAAGCATTGCCATTGACCGTAATGACCATTCCAATCAGAATAACAATCATAGTGAACTTTTCAGAATTAGCTTTCAAATTCACACTCTCACTCAGTCCTCACATTCAGTGCCCGAAGAGGTGGGCTTTCTAGACTAAGCAGTAAGGATTAGGTGACTGAGTACCAGATCAAAGAGTTGGCCCCCACCAGAGCCAAACAGCTGGTTTTGAACCCAGATATTCTGACGGGACATTCCAGGGTTCCTCCATTTCATCATACAGGGGCTGATTACAAAACCATAGGAAAGAGTTTAAAAAGATATTTGTTAATGTGTATTTTCAGGTGGGAGAAGCTGTGGCCTCGGGAAAGGAGCTTCATTGTGAAGAGGTTGTAAGTCTTTGTTCCCAAAATATAATTAAAAATCCTCAAATAGTATATTCTCAGCATTTGGGGACACACTGGAAAATGGTACCGTCTAAAACTGAAGCTAAAAGGAATCAACATAAAATGTTTGGAATTAACCATATGCAGCACTGACCCAGGCATTGTAATTAAGTTGTTGATTAGATTAGCAGTTTCTCTAAATCCCTCTTGGATTGACATTTGCACCAAATCTAGTCAAGAAGATCAAAATGTAACTAATTTAAAATAAACTGGCTTCGATTTCTTAAAACATACAACGAGTGACCTTATAACAGGAACAAAAGGAGTAAAGAGGAAGAATTTGACACTCTGACAGTCTCTGGGGTGAGATTTTAGGTCCACCAGCTAGTATAGGGAAGCCAACCAGACACCTGCTATCAAATAACCCTTTCTAACTTTCTGTGTGGTAGTTATCATTACCTGCTATTTTTCTTGTTTATTTATTTACTACTTCGCACCTCTATAATGTGTAAGCACCTGAGTACCTTGTACCCAGCTGCATCCCTGGAGCCAAAACAGTAGCTGGCACATGCAAGATACTCATTACCTATTTGCTGAATAAATAATGTACAGTTATCACTTGACAATACTATCTATTAAGATCATACAACTCTGTTTACTTTGATTCTTAAGTCACCAAGCAACATTTTTGTATTTATTTAATCTCTCAGATATAATGCTCAGATCAGCCAACATGACAATTCAAATGAATTTGGTAACTATGTTTCTTATTGTAAGCTATTGTGGTTACTGGGTTAGCTCCCAAAATGAACTTCTTGTGGGCAGTACTGGCTTGCAGATGGTGGCTTGTAGGCCAAATGCAGCTCACAGACCATAGGCAATGTTTTCAGAAAAATAACTGCTAACGTTTCAAAATTGGGAGATAGAGCATTTAGGAGGAAAAATGTGTTTTGGGTTTCTCTTAACATCGCAGAAGTCCTGGTCCTTTTGTGTCCCCATGTTTGTGGGCCATATTTTCTTGGAAGGCAACAAATTGGGTAGGTGCTCTCCATCTTGCCTGCATCCCTGCCTGGTGCACACTGCTCATGAATGTGATTTGGCCCTTGGAAGCATCTGAGTTTGTGACCCTAAATTTATGTTGGCATTCTGGATTCACTGATCTCTATCAATAAGCTGAGTCATTCTCTTTTCCTTTAAAAGCATGTTAAATAATGTACCAGTTTATAATTTCCTGAAATTGAGAAAGTAAAGAAATGAAAGTCATAACCTAATCACCAATACACTAGAACAATTTTATTTCCTTGGAGATAACAGTAGAAAAAAATTTTAGCTTACCTTTAAAGTTGATGGAAACCTAATTTTAAATCCTCCACAATCCTGTAAAAGTTAATTCTGAGGAATTGGTGTCAGGGTTGATTAACTTTAAATGTATAAGTCATACAAAATGGATTTCACATGGGTTTTACTTGTATATTCATGTTCTTTACACCTGAATTATAGATATATCACATTTGGAATATCACGTGTCTTTCTTTTTGCTTACTGTAGCCTGATTTCTTCTATTCATATAATTCTTTGAAAAGTAGGTTATCTTGATTTTTGGAGGGTGGGAGAAAGTGATTGAAATTACTTCCAACTCTAGTTGTGTATACTTGAATATTATTTTATATCACCCTTTGACTTTTGGAATGTCAACTCTGACTCTTTAACAAGGAATTTGACATTTACAAAACCTATCATAAATGAAAATGAAAAAGCTACTTTTGTTCAGTGGCAGAAATAATAAAAACATCACATAGTCTATCCGAAGGAAAGCTCAAGGTAATTTGCTTGAGAAAAACTACCTAGTTTTTCTAAAAAAAACTATCCAGTACAAGCCAAATTTATCTTTTCTGATCAAAAGGCCAAGTGTAAATAGCTGAAGATAAGACTTCCATGCAAAAAGCTACTCCATTGTAAATGTGATTGATAGGGCCCAGTCACTTTCAAAGTTTGGTCAAAATTTAATTTTGAACTCTTTTACTGAGTTAAAAACAATTGATAAAACAAATTGATCTAGAACTGGATGTTGGCTTTTGTTGGCTAAAATATCACAGATGTCACTTTTGCCTTATTGTACTTAAGGATGATCTTTGTGACACACACACATAAGAAAAAAGGACAGAATGCCAAGACTTAAAAGTGAACATCATGTGTTTCATCCCAGCATGGAAATAGCCTCTTCTGTTTGATGAGAATCATCCTAAAATTTGCACAGGAACTTTAGGTTACATGGACACTGGGCTTTGGCAATGGGTGTGAAATCTCCAGGGTGTCATCAGCAGAAGGGTTTGTAGGGAGAACAATTAAGAAACAAGTGTTTAGAGGCAAGAACTTTCACTTCCTAAGACAGATAAAATCATGCTCTTTAGATAGCCCCTTTCCTGCTCATTCTAAGTGGAGATGAAGGAAAACTCACAGCTGAATGGTCTGAGTCTTCTCTTAGCCAAATCTAAAGCCATTAAACGGATTTCCTTCAGTGACTAGGAGGTAGAGGGCGCCGGGAGGAATGAATACTCCTAAAGGAGCTAGATTAGACCCAGCATACACTTTCTGAGGCAAGATGCTTTGACCAAGACTCTTTTTAGACAATTTTTTTTTCCTTAATAAGGTTAGTTTGAATTTATAACTATTAGTCCTAAAGGACTTTTCATATTTTAAAAAGCTGGCTGTGTATGTATATTATTTTCAGTCTACGTTGTGGGCCATCTCAGAGGGCTTTGAATTAAGATTTATAGTTTCTATAACAAAAAATATAAACGTCTGGATGAAGTCACTAAACCATTTTTCTAAGTTAACAGTATTTTAAGTTTTTGAATTTTGAACTTTTTCTATTTATAAGGTGATTTAACGCCCTAATGTCAACGAGCACACCTCGCACACAGATAGCAGTTTCTAATACCATTCTCCAGTGAAAGGAAGCGGGGCTCCTTGGAGAAATGGCTGGGGCAGGAAACACGCAAGATGATCCTGGCATGTGTAGCACCAGAGAGGAAGTGCTGAACACTCCCCCGCCGCGCACACACACACAGTTGTGGGAGTGTGTCAAAGGGACATGGGAGCCAACTGGAAGAGCTCCCAGAGGCCAAAGCTGGAACAATTTGCGCAATAAAATAAAGTGCTGTTGAATAACAAAGCAAAGTATAAAATAACTGTGTCCATACTGATAAACATAAATGATTGAATAAACACATGGGTAAGAAGAGACAAATCTTCCATGCATAAGGATTTCAAATAAATTATGTAGCTACGCTGCTCTCAAGGAGGTAGAGCATAACTTCCCACCTCTTCAGTGTGGGCTGCACACAGTGACTTCCTTCCAAAGAGCAGAGTATGGAAAGGAGGAAAAAAAAAAAGCAACCCAGTGAGGCTTAGTGGAAAAACCTGGTCTTCATTCCCTCAGTCAGGTGATCAAGGTTGACAACAGCAGTGATGAATGGTGTTGAGAGTCTGTACCCTTGACGAGATGTGATGAAAATGGCACTTTACGTCTGTGATCTTTCTCCTCCAACCTCATAACCTGGTCTAATTATGAGAAAACATCACACAAATCCCAACTGATGAACATTCCATGAAATACCTGAGCAGTACTCAGAACTGTCCAGGTGATCAAAAACAAGGAAAGTCTGAGCCCTTGTCACAGCCGAGAGGAGCCTAAGGAGACAGAAGGACTAAATGTGACATGTGTCCTGAATGGGAGCCTGCGGCAGGAAAAGGGCATTTAGATAGAAACTAAGAAAATCTGAGTAGAGATGGACCTCAGTGAGCAACGATGTATCAATATTGGTTTATTAATTTTAACAAATGTATCAGGCTCATGTAAGATGTTAATAATACGGAAAACTGGGTGTGAGGTATATTGCAACTCTCTGTTAGTATCTTTATAATTCTTTTTATAAGTCTAAAACTACTCTAACATAAAAGGTTTACTTTTTAAATGTGACTTAACACTCTTTTAAACATTAATATTTCATTTTTGGCTCTAAATCAGTAATTTCTCTCTGTGTAGATTTTTAAATCTATGAGAATATTTTTAATCAAGTAAAGACTTAATGGTTTGGAACCCAAAATTGATGGGGGAGCAGAAAAAAATATAAATAATTGAAAAATAAATTTTAATAAAATCTTGCTACAGTAACTGATTTTAAAAAATACTGCAAAGGTCAAAAGGCACCAATGTCAGCAAAATTCCGGGCTGTGAACCAGGCTGTGGTCTAAGAGGCCAGCAAGGCCGGGCGGACCCTGAGCTCTATCTGCAGGACACGGTGACTGTAACGTTGTTAAAATCCTGCAGTTCTGTTTGTGTTTACATGTTTGCAGCCCATCTCCTTTTCATCATCAACCTGGAAATGCATTTAAACCGAGTTTTACTTTGGTTTCTTGGGACTTGTTCTCCTGCCTTGGTAACTCCCATAATGGTTCCGTTTCTTTGAAGTTAACACAGAACCTTTGGGGAGCTGCAACATGCGTGTGTCTGGAATAAGCAGCTGCCTTCGGGTAAGGCAGCCACGCAGGCTGCAGCCTCAGGTGAACGGTCTTTGACAGGGTCTTTTTATCAGCCAGAAAATGCTGGGAATGTAAATCTAAGGCCATTCAAGGAAAATTCCATTTTCTAGTATGTGTCCCTAAAGGACAGGGCCCCTGATTTATCTTTCTCCTTAGCTCTGCTGCTGGTCACAGGGCCTGGCACTCAATAAATATTTGCTGAATGGAGGAACGAAGGAAGAATGGGATGCTGTATGGGATTTTGCCGGGGGGAGAAGGTGAACAGTATATTCCCAGTTGAAAGAACAGCAGGCATGAAAACTCGAAGGAAGGAAGGAGAAGTGCATGTTTGGAAAAGGGTGAAGGATCTTTGTGGGCAGTCAGTGTGGCATTTCCATAGCATGATTTGTAGTATTTATAGAGTAAGAGTGGATGATGCTATTTTAAGTATAAACATTATAAGTTTTATAAGGAAGTTAAGAAAACCCTAGGGAAAAACTTCAAACAAGAAACCTTTATTGAGGTGTAGTTTATATATACACATCTTAAATGGACAGTTTGATGTTGTATACATTTGTGAAGCCATCTCCTCAATCAAGATACAAAACATTTCACTCAGCCCAAAAAAGATCTGTTGTGCCTCTTTGCAACCAATCCCGACCCCACACACCACCCTAGGCAACCACAGGTCTGCTTTCTCACACTACAGATTGGTTTTTCCTGTTCTAGAATTTTGAATAAATGGAGCTAGGCAGCTCATACTGTCTTGTGTCTGGCTTCTTTCCCTAGCGTGACACTGTGAGGTTTGCCCGGGCTGTCACTGTGTCAACATTTCACTCCTCAGCCCTGAGTAGTGTTCTGCTTTATGCAGATGCCACAACTTAACCATTTTCCTGCTAATGGGCATTTTGGTTACTTCCATCTCGGAGCCACTAAGAATCTTCATATAGAGTTCTTTGTGTAGACGTCTGTTTTCATTTCTGTTGGGTAAATACCTAGGAGTAGAATTGGGGGGTTGTATGGTAAGTCGTATCTCACTTTTTGAAAATGATACCTTGTGGGTCTCCAATCCACAAAATTGTCCTACGGCTGCTGTTAGAACAATGAACACAGGGCTGGATAGGGCACTGTCTAAGCTGGCTCAGAACAGTTCACATTCTTATGAAATTAGAATAATGCTCGTATTCTCTGAGGACACAAGTGACAATGGGGAGATGGCACAGTATGCTGGTGAGTCTGAAGCTAAAGGGAATACTTGTGTCTGAAAGGTAACTAATTTTAGACAACATAGCAAGTTGGTTCTTATACTTGCTTACATAGCAAGGAATCTATAGGAAATTGCCCATAGTGTGAGTGCATCAGTGTTTTTATCCACATGCAAATTATAGAAAACCCAAGGCTAACTGGCTTACGCAGTTAATGAACTTGATTAGCCCATGTAACGCAAAGGAACAAGATTTTCCATTTACACAGCCCAGCGTTATGTGACTGGGATGCAGGAGCTTCAGAGCCCTCCTGGCCACGGTGACTATAGGGCTGACATCAGAGCTTTTTCCACGTTCCCTCAGGGCTCTCGTAACTATTTTTGTTTGCAGGTCTGGGGACTGGGGAAGGAGGCCAGCTTCCGGATCTTTTAGTTCCATCTGCCCCCAACTTTAGCCTTTTCTTCAAAGCATTGCTCTTTTATTACTAGAGCCGATTTGCCAAGACAGCAGGAAGTACCTGGGTGTTGCCTTCCCCCTTAATCTGGGACAGGTGAGTATGGGACAACAAAAGCCCCAACTCTGTGGCCTGCTTTCTTGCACATGAAACCCCATTTTGGGGTCTGCTTCGAGGGACCAAAGCCTACAGTTTCAAGCCCAAAGAAACACTTAGCAGGACCTAGTGGGAAAAGCAGAGCATCTAAAGTCAGACTGATTTGTTGCCCAGACCTCACAACCTTCCGATGTGCGACCCTGAACAAGTCACATTGTTTCTGCCCGACTTACTTTTCCCCATCATAAAATGGGAATCCTCACCACACCTGCCTTACTCCCCCCCACACAAGTCTGGGCGAGAAACAAATGAGATCACGTGGACAAAGGGGACTTGCAACTGTAAACAGTTCAGTATCATCGAGGTGCTATCAGAAGTGGTCATCTGGACCCCAACCACCCCAGCTGTCTATGTGGAGCTTATCCAATTCTTCGGCACCACAAACCTGGGGTCAGATTGCAACATCAATCAAACAGAGAAAAGAGGTTGGATCCCCAGCGGACATTTCATTCCATTAGCTCTGCTAAATAATTCTACGGTAAAGCAAGATAGACACAGAGCTTGAGTTTGCTGCCTGTGGTCAGACTTCCTGGTAGCAGATGTTTGCCAGCCCAGACCTCTGTGCATTGTCCTGAATGCCCCGTGATTGTCCTGCATCCCCTGTGGCCACACCTTGCCCAGGGGCAGGAGATCCGGCCCTCCATGTTGTCCACTAGGCTAAATGGCATCACGGGTGGAGGATTGCCACCCCCTGGGCGGTGTTGTATCCACCCCCTAAAGCCCCTATGACAACAGCCCCCATTCTTATCCACTGGGCAGCTCTAAGGCTGGGTCTGGGCCCCGCCTCCACCCGCTGCCCTGTCTTGCTGCAAACATGTAGCTCTGCATCTTGGACAGAACCAGAAACGTGACACATTCCTAATAGCCTTAATAATACTCACAACTACGGTTTTCTGGGTGCTTCATCACCTTTGCATATATATCACCTCACTTAAAGTAGCCTGCACACCTACGAGAGAAGTATCATTGCACCATTTTGGAGATGAGGACATGAAGCTTAAAAGACGTTAAGTAACTTGCCTGAGGTCACACAGTATCAGAACCAGGATTCCAAACAGAAACTCAGACTCATCTCATGCCAACGCTCAGGAGTTTCATCTCCAGCAGGACAGGGCTCGGCAAAGCAGGGAATCTCTGCCAGGCCTTCCTGATTGGGTTGGGTGGGTGTCCGTCTCCGACAGGGCGCAGCCCCAGTCAGGTGGATGGCTGCATGAATGGCTGTGGCCCCTTCCTCTCCCTGTCCTCTCAGCAGAGTCGTGACCCGCCTTTGCTTCTGGAACTGGTTTTCCTCTCTGCCCCAACACCAGTGACCCTGGGAAACCCCAAATTGCCTCCCTTCAGGAGAATGTCCTCTTCCATCTCCTTGAGCCAGTAGCCAGGAGGTCATCCACGGTGTCCTCCCTGGAGACATCTCTGAGCCTTTAAGCGCTCTGGAAATTGTTTACCTGGCCAGGAGGATCATTTCAGTGAACAAAACAGGCCCCTAGATGGTGAGGGCCTCTCATAAAGTTGCCCGACTCCCTTTGGTTTAGGCTCATACATTCTCCTGATGCAAAGCCTCTTAAGTATAAAATTCTGTAACTTCCACTTTTGTCTTCATTGTGTGAGATGTTCCAAAAATCCTGCCGTCGGAAATAGAACTCACTAGAAGTTCAGGTGAGCTACTCCAGCCCCTCCCCTTTCATTTGACCCCAGCATTATTTGAGGCCTTCTAGGAGTTCACCATCTGTCCCTGGAGCTAGTGTGGGAGTCGGAGGGGCCACGATAGCCCTGGGGATGCCGAGGGACCCTCTCTGCACAAGGACCCAATAAAGGACAATTCAGACTGTCTCGTGTGAGTCTTCTATGTTTCTACCTTTTTTCTACCCCACCTAGTTCATTTAAAAGTGATCTTAATGCCTCACATCAGATGAGACTTTCATGTATAGAAATAGGTATTTTAAACAAGCAGGCCTGAACCTGTACAGACAAATTTCTCCTCTTCAGCAGAGGACAATAGACTTAGGAGAAAGGTGCTGCTATTGTGCACGCCCTTCCGGCTCTCTTTCCCTGGAATTGCACTGCGAGTCTGTGGCACATTTCTTTTGAATATTCTCAATTGTGAAAATTTTTTTTATGCCCTTGACTTTAAAAAGAAGTGTCTAAAAGTCAATTGAAACCAAGTTTAGTGATTAAACCGAGAAATGCCATCTGGGGTTTAAAATGACCCGTGACTATAAAATGAGAAGGATTTCTTTTATTGTTGTTCAGGTGGCTCTGATGGTAATTACGTTCTTCGGAGGCACATGAAGCCCGTCCTGTTGACAAGGCGGTGCAGAGCGGGTCTTGCTGTGAAAGCCGAGCTGTCTCCTCTATGCAGCTTTAAAGCACTCTCCCTTTTTGATCTTCGCTGAGCATTTATCCTTCGCATTTTCATTTAATGAGAGTAATGGCGAGTCCAGATCCCAATAGGAGTCGGTAAAGAGTTTAAATCAGTCCTTGCACATACGTCCGCTCCATAAACGGACATTTTACATTTGCTTTGGCTCTGCTAGGCCTCCGAGCTTTCTAAGGGTGGGAAGGTAAAAGGATCGGAGAACAAAGTCAAAACAGCATCCTGTTCCTGTGGGCTCTCTCTTCTCCACTTTTTATTCCCCACCCCTTCAAAGGAGCACAGGTGGGCTGGGTGCCCAGTTCCTGTTCCCGGCTCATTAGATGTCACGGTGTGAAGCCCTGCTGGGCCCGATTTTGGCAAGTTTCTGCACGGACACACCTTTATCAGTAGTTTGATAGTGCCCTTCAGTTGCCTCAGATTAAGGTGCTAATCCCTCCGTCACTTAAGGAAAATAATTTAGGAGGCTCCTCTTCTTCCTCCTATTACCAAGCCCTGCCCCACAGCCTCTCGACTCTGTCCCCAAGTCTCTGCTCTTCCCCTTCAACTTCGATTCCTCAGCTTCTGAACTGTCTGCAGCGGAGTTCAACCTGGCTGTTTGATGTTGCCTGTTGCTTACAGAGGCCTGTTTGGCCTGAAGCCTAGGTGTGAACTCATGCTAATTAAGGCCTTTATGTAGCTTTGCAAATAGTCACTTGTACTTATGCCCAGAGCAAGGGCTATGTTTGTTTCATCCAGTTTTAATAGCTGCCTGAAGGTCCAGTGGTGCTTTGTCAAAATCTATGACAGAGGACGCAGCTTGTTCAGGGCGGAGCTTGCTTGGGTATTTGCCTGCCCACCGGATAGGTGCTATCCAGGCACCTATCCCACCGCTTCCAGGGCAAAGCGACATTAACAATGGCCCCCTTTCTCAGGCAGGAGAGTGTGGTTTTTGAGTGATAGCAAATAGTGAAGCTCCGTGTAGCCTCTAGCCATCTACGGTGAGGTGAGCCCCTCATTTTCTGGGAGAGAAAACTAAGGCCCGGGGGAAATGTCTTCCTTTGACCTAAATCCAGTAGTTCATTAGAGGCCAACCTAGGATGAGTGCGCAGTTCTGGTTCCTAGTCAATACCTGCTCCATCCTGCCTCCCTGGAAACCCAATTTGTGCAGAGCACCTTATGATCAGCAATGAAACTACTGATGCAATCAGCTGGGCATTTTCCCCTCGTGCACAGATGATGGGTTTACATGGTCATTCTCCAACTTCATCTCTCTAGAAACAAATAACTTAAATGTATTGAAATGGCTTTTCCCTGAGTCCCCGGCCAGGAAATGTTAAGCTCTCTGAGGGCCCAGATGTGTATCTTTCATATCTCGCACCTAGTAAATGGTGCTAAGGAAGGCTTAGCATGCAGTAAATGCTGACTGCAGGAAACAGGGCGGCCACCCACTGAGGGCTAAATCCACTCCCCTGTTAGCTAACCAACTGATTTAGTTAACCAGCCACAAGTTGAGGCAAATTCCATCACTGGAAGCTAATTTTTCACTGCTAGTATTGTGATGCCGTTGGTTTATTTTGAAAACATCAGTATAATCTTTAAATTAAAATCCAATATAAAAATGTGACTCATTCAAAATTCCTCTTTATCTCCAGTGAGTCCCAAAGAGAGAAGTAATTCTTCTGGTAAGACTAGCCTCTCTTATGGGTACTGCCCTGCTTGGAATTTCTAAGCCTTTTCCAAAATTTCTAAGTCTTTTTCAATCCACCTGTGACCTCAGCACCCAGCGTCTAGGAAGTGCGTACTCACGTCCCTGAGGCATCATTTCACGAACACCTGAGAGCTCCGCACAGGCAAGGTGGCACGCAGCCCAGGCTCCCGTGACACGGCGCTAGTTCTGACTCGGGTGCCGCTCGGGGGCTGGGCAGGGGGTGGGCCTCGGGGCTGAGGGAAGGAAGACGTTACAGCAGACTCTTCTTTCTGGCGACATAATTACAATGCTAGGCTAACAAAAGTGAAAGAGCTTTGCAGAGTTAAAAACGGTGCAAATACTCATTGTTAGTATCATGGTGATTATCATCATATGCAGTGACTTGCAGTTCCAGTGACTGAGCGTGGAGGGGAGGAGGGGAAACGACCACTGCTCCAAGGTGACGTTCCTCCCCAAGGGATTGGTCACTCACTGAAACAGTGTGGACAGTTGAAGTTCTTTTATTTTTAGGCAAATGAGTTTGGGGAAATATGACCTGATGATCAACCTAATGCAGATATCTCCTCCCAGCCCTTGATTCCAGTGGATGTTAGTTGTTTATTGGTACTTGTTTATTAAGCTTAAACCGTGTGCTAGTTGGATGGTGCTTGTAAATAGAATAAAATATTTCTGCTGCTTTTCTAACTGCTACCAAGGTGCTTTTTATGTATCTTAAGAAAAGCAAAAAAAAAAAGAAGCCATTCAATAAAATACTGTTTGGTCCAAGTGACTTAGGATGGGGCTGGCTGCTCACTCAGGCCATGCCCTCCTCCACGATCTCCTCTGACCAGTAAGTGTGGATTCTAGAGGTAAGTTCCTGTCTTCTACACCCATAGGTGGAAACTGTGGGGCTAATTAAAAGAGAACACCTTAGACTGTGAGTCAACAATGGTGAGAGTTTTTAAGGTGGTCTTGATTGTTGGAATTGTTTTCACAGCAAGAAGAATGAAGTTGCCACATCCACTGACACATCTTTGTTCATACGACACAGTAACAAAACTCTAGAACAATGTAAGGCAAAGGTATCAGACATGGGCTTGTTGACTTCAGTGCAGACACTGTTTGCTTGGCGTTTGTGGATACCCAATTATATACAACTAATTAGGTGCATTTGTCCAGGGAGAAGGTCCACATCTTCCATTCGGCTTTCAAATGGGGCCAAGAGTCCTTGAAAGACTAAGAGTTCCTGAAGTGCAGGATTTTTTACATCAATTTACTAAGATATGCCATAAAAACATAGCTCTTCGCTACAAAATTTTAAACATGCACATTTTAAATAAATGCCAGTAATTTTAAAATGAATTTATTTTAGATTCAGAACTTTAAAAAGATGGTAAGAAATTAATCTAAATTAATTTTAATTAATATTAAAGTGCTCCAGAATCAGAAACTCCGTTCCCTGGATGAACATTTTTAGTGTAGATGATGGCCTTACCAGTGTCTTAAAAACATGGGTTCTCATTTATTCATAAAACATCCATTGAACTTACGCCATATGCTGTGCATTGTGATAGGACGACCTCTGAAAGGTTAATGGGACTAATAAGGAACTCATGGTCCAGGTAGCAGCCGACGACAATGCTGCATGTCTTGGTAAAAGTAGGTATGTGGCATACAGACGGCTCCTGCCCTAGACAGGGCTTCATAGCAAACTGAGAGCCAGCAATCCTTGAACTGCAGCCAGGCAGGGCTTTGGGAGACATCTAGGTAACGGGGGCAGTGAACAGGAGGGACTGAGACAGAAGAGCCTTTTGTGGAGTCTGCCCAGATTTTAATGCGCATAGGAGTCGCCTGGGCTCATTACAATGCAGATTCTGACTCTGCAGGGCTGGGTAGGGCCTGAGAATCCACATTGATTTCCAAGAAGCTGCCTGGCAATGAGGCTATTGGCAGACCTCACTTTGGGTAGCGAGGGAGCATAGGAGAGGGGGTCTAACAGGCCATTCAGGGACCTGTCAGTAGCTTAGGCTGGCTTGAAAAGGAAATTGGGGTTACCTTGTTCCACGCACTTGGAAGAATCTCTCTCGCTCTGTAATGTTTCAAACATGCAGAAGCGTTCAGAGATGAATGCAACAGTGTGCTGTCTGGATTTTACAGCCACGATCTCTAACCACTCCTCCGTCCTCCAGCCCCGCTCTTCCGTGGTGGCACCCTGCTGTGACACAGGTGTGCAGCCTCTCCCCGGGCTTCCTGTGCTTCCACACGTGTGGGCGCATAACCACTCCTTAGTAGCCTTTGGTATTTCTTACAAATAATGCTGTGTACGGCCTTCTGCAACTTACATTTAACTCAGTTCTATGTTTTTAAGATTCATCCCATTCGATACTCAGAGATCTGGTATATTTATTTTGAACTGCTATTTCTGCATTATTTCCATGTCTATGAATTTATTACAGTTTATTCACCCATTTACCTATTGGTGAAGAGGTAGGTTATTTTTCTTTGTTCATTCTCAAAAACAATGATCTGCAGGGATTTTTACGTATCCTGGATACTCACCCTCTGTCAGTTACATGCGTCACAAATATGGTCCCCCAGCCTGTGACTTGTTTTGTTGTTGTTGATGATATTGGTTTTAATATATTAAATTTTAATGTAGTCCAATTTGTCAATCTTTCTCAATTGTGGTTTATGCTTCTCTTGTTTAAAAAATCATGTAAAGATGTGTTCTGTAACTCAGCGTTTTGCAAATAGGAATCAGTTGAGAAGATTTAATACAACACTGTTCCAAATTGATGGGCACACATGGGCACAGAAGGAAGTAAAAATTGTTGGAAATCAGGAAGGGGGAGGAGGGGAGGGCTAAAAACCTACCTAACAGGTATAATGAACAATACTCATGTGATGGGCACACTTACAATGACTAAAGCATTATAAAGCTACGCATATAACAAAAACATTTGCACCCCCTTAATATTTTGAAATAAAAAAATAATTTAAAAAAGACAACATTGTAGGTAAACTTGATTATAGTTTTCTTAATTATTTTCTTTACTACATGTACAAGGACGTCTGTTTCCATAGATGTGGGCTTGTTTCATCCCTGCTTCTCTAAAGGACTGGTAAATTGTCTAGGTAGAAATAGAGGCAAGTGGATCATCTCCTGGTTCTTAAGTGCACTGTCCACTTCCGGAGTCTTTGACTGGTGCTCGCTGAGAGGGCGGAGGGCTCGCTAACTCCCTGGGAGGTTTCTTGGGGATTCTCAACAACGGCAGGTGGACTCACTCCCAGGAGCGTGAGACCCTTCCAGTGGCTGGGCTGCCTCCTATGGGATCTAGCGAGATTGTTTGTGGGGATCCGTTATTCTGTGCCAAGGTTCTTTGGTGCTCCCCGCTTCTTGTGCACTTTTCTTCTGCTCCGCATGTTGCGGAACAGACTCTCCTTATCCCCAAAGGTGTGCCTGGAGGCCTTTGTGAGTCCCCGTCGTCACTTCCCTGGGTATCCGTCTTTCGCCTTCCTTCCCAGCACTTGCATTAGTAATTGCCTTTACTTTCACAGTTTTTTCCACACAGACACTTTGGAAAAACATTCTGAGCTTTTGATGGGAGGCATTTATGTACTGGGCTAAATATTTGGGTGGCAGAGTCGATGTATTAATAGAATTTCCTTTAGGTTACCTGTCCTTTGAGCTGGGTTCTTCACCTCTGTGTCCTTTGTGCACCCCACTCCTGGGGGCCTGGAGCCTTCTCTCCCTTCCCTCCATCAGAGGCCACTGCTGTTCCCAGCAGGAACGCATCCCATCCCTCCTACGTGTTGTCATCTGACACCTCCCCAGCAGCCCCCCTCATTTGTGCCTTAAAGTCTTTGGCAACTGCCCATTGTCTTCAGCACTGTGAGTGTTTTTCTGGTGACTTTGGTGTTCACGTGGCTGACCCAGCTGATGTTCCGACCTCTCGGTTCCTTGACTTCCTCAGCTCCAGTGAACTCCCCTCCACTCCACAGGAACCCTCTCCCGCAGCCACGACTCTGTTAATCAGCTCAGGCTGCCATAACAAAATACCATCAACTAGGTTCTTGAAAAACAGAAATTTATTTTCTCCCAGCTCTGCAGGCTGAAAGTTCAAGATCAGGGTGGGAAGCACAGTCAGATTCTGGCGAGGGCTCCCTTCCTGGCTTCCAGACAGCTGCCTTCTTACTGTGTCCTCACATATCTGGGAGTGGGAGGGTCTTCTAGCTCTCTCCCTTTTCTTATAATGCTACAGTCCTATTGTATTAGGGTGGCACCTTTATGCCCTCATTTAACCTTAATTACCTCCTAAAAAGCCAGATACAGTCAGATTAGGGGTTAGGACCTCAACATACAAATTTTGGGGGGAGGGACACAATTCAGTCTACAGCATTCCATCACTTGGCCTCCCAAAATTTATGTCCTTATCTCATGTAAAATATATTCATCCCATCCCAACAGCTCCAAAAGTCTTGACTCATTCCAGCACCAACTCTAAAGTCTAAAGTCTTATCTAAATCAGATATGGGTGAGACTTGTAGCATGATTTATCTTGAGGCAAAATTCCTCTACAGCTGTGAGCCCTTGAAATCAAACAGGTTATGTACTTCCAAAATACAATGGAGGGGAAGGCATAGGATGGACATTCCCATTCTAAAAGGGAGAAATCAGAAAAAAAGAAAGGGACAACGGATCCCAAGCAAGTTCAAAACCTAGCTGGGAAAATTCCATTAGATTTTTTTTTTTTTTATTTCATTTCATCTTATTATGGGGGATACAGAATTTGAGGTTACATACATTGCCCATATACCGCCTTTCCCCCCAAGTCAAAGCTCCGGGCGTGTCCGTTCCCCAAACAGTGCGTGTTGCACCCATCATGTAGGTATATATCTTAAGGCTCTAGAATAATTCTCCTTAGTTTGTGCCTTGCCTTGCAGACCCACTGGAATAGTGGGCTGGCAGAGGCATCTGTAATATAGATAGGCTAAGAATTTTCCAATCTTCAAGTTCTGGTTCCTTTTTGCTTAACAATTCCTTTTCCAATTCACCTCTCTCCTTTCACATTTTACTACAAGCAGTAAGGAGAAAACAAGCAATGCTTTGCTTAGAAACCCCCTTAGCTAAATATCCAATTTCATTGCTTGCAAGATACAGTTCAACAAAACACTAGAACACAGTTCACCCAAGTTCTTTGCCACTTTATAACAAGGATCACTTTTCCTCCAGTTTCCAATAACATGTTCCTCATTTCCATCTGTGACCTTGCCAGTTTGCCCTTACTGTCCACATTTCTAGCAAGTACCTCAAAATGCTTCCAGCCTCCACCCATTACCGAGTTGTACAGCCACTTCCACGTGTTTAGGCATTTGTAACAGGAGCACCCCTCCTTCTGGTACCAAAATCTGTATTAGTCACCTCGGGCTGCCATCACAAAATACCACACTGGGGGCTTAAACAACGGAAGTTAATTTTCTCCCAGTTCTGGAGGATGGAAGTTCAAGACCAGAGTGCCAGAATGGTTGGGTTCTAGTGGGAACCATTTTCCTGGCTTGCAGATGGCCACCTTCTCGCCGTGTCCTCACATGGCAGAGAGAAAAAGAGAGAAGGGAGAGGGGAGAGGGGAGGGAAAGAGGGAGAGAGACTGAGAGACTTTCTCTTATTAATATAAGACCACAATCCTATCATATTAAGGCTACACACTTATGACCTCATTTAATCTTAACTACCTCCTAAAGACCCTGTCTCTAGATACAATCACTTTGGGAGTTAGGGCTCCAGCATAGGAATTTGGGGTCACAATTTAGTCCATAGTAATACCCTAACCCCATTGTTACCCCAAACTCCACGACTGAACATCCGGTCTCTGAACACAGTCTCGTTCCTTCCAGACCACCCACCCAGTTACTCCCACCTCACCTGTCTTCCCCATTCCTGGGGTTTTCAGCAGTTCAACTCCTCTAAGCACCTGTGGTTTTTTTAACCACCTCCTTCCTGATGGCTGTTTCTTGGCTCTCTGACCTAGACTCTGTGGCTCACCACTTTCGCAAAATCTGGCTAACATCCCCAAGCCCACTGTTTTCTTCTAATCTTCCCTGCCCGACCCTCCCCAAACCCTATCCCTGCATCAGTCTTATTCTTCCCCTTGTGCTCCCAACCTGAGGCCCCCAAGCTCTGCTGCAGAGAAGCGTTCCACAGTGCAGGTGGGTGTTAGCACAGGTTCACGGTCAGCTGAGCCATTGCTGCCACCTGGTAGCCTTTGGTATTTCCAAAGTCGATGTCTGCTTCCCATTTCCCCACAGCATCGAATCTCCACCATTTCCCCTTTGACTTTCTGAGTGGGGCTCCGGCTGCACACACGATGACAGCTCCTGTGGGCTGGCTCCTCAGGCCTCCTGCTCCCCACCCCCACCCCACCCCCGCTGCCACTATCCCTAGCCCTCGTCCCTCTGGCCCCGGGGAATGGTATCAACTTCCCACTGTTGCCAAACTCTGAGAACCCCTATGTCCTTCCAACAACAATTCGCCACTTCTCTGACACCAGCTGGGGGTCTTACAATTCAATTCAATCCTGACACTAACGAAGTTAGTGCAGATCCCATAGGTTAAGGGCCCTGTCCCACAAGACTGCCCCACTTCAGATACCAGTCGCAAGCCCCAGGCCTCCAGGTGACCCACATTTCTGTCCAACTTGGCTATAACTTCAGGGGTTCCCACGGCCCCACCTTAGGTTCCATAATTCACTAGAACAACCCGAAGTACTCAGGGAAGCTCTACACTCACAGCTACTGTCTTTGTATAAAGGATGCGACTCAGGAACAGCCAAAGGAAGAGAGGCATCGGGGAAGGTCTAGAAGGGGCCCTAAGTGCAGGCACTTCTGTCCCCACGGAGTTGGGGGTGTGCCAACCAGGAAGCTCCCCTGGGCCTCATTTTTCAGAGTTTTGTGAAAGTTTTATTACTTAGACATGATTGATTAAAGCATCGGCCTTCGGGGACGGAAATCAGTCTCCAGCCCCTCGCACATCTCCAGACGTCAGGGGTGGGTCTGAAAATGCCAGCCCTCTAAGCATATTGCTTGCTCTGACTACCAGCGCCTACCCTAAATTTATCTAGCCCCCCCCATCATTAGCATAAATTTAGATATGGTCAAAAGAGCTTGTTATGAATAATAAAATACACTCCTATCACTCAGGAAATTCTGAGGGTTTTAGGAGCTCTTGCCAGGAACAGAGGACAAAGACGAAATACCTATTTGTAAACTTATACCACAAGCCCCAGTCGCTTCCCCTGACCCTACCCACACTTTTTCAGGTGGATCGTCTGCCTGGCATTTGTTTCTGGCTATGACACACTGACCATCCTCTGTGCCCAGGTGCACCTGCCATCGCCGCTTCCCATGTACCTGCTTGTGTTCCTCACTAAAGCGTAGGCTCCTGGAGGCAGGAACGTGTCCTGTGCACTCCTGTGGCCCCACCATCCTAGCCCAGTGTCTGGCCCACAGTGGTCGTCAGGAATGTGTTCGGTGGACTAGTGAATGGCTCCATCTCTTATTCTGGGCGTGTATTCATTCAGCACCTCACTGGAGAGACTGCCCCAGGTGCTGGGCGAACAGAGAGAGGTGCCACAGTCACTGCTAGGCCCTGATACCTGTACACGCCTTGCTAGGGAGACGGAAGGACCACCCAGGTGGAGCTCCATTCCTGCCACAGCCTGGACTTGCCTCGCAGACCCTGAGATGGCCTTGGCACTGACTGACCCAACCCTGGCTCTGGGCCGGGGATACCCTTTGCCACTCCTGCCTGCCACACTCCAGAGAACTTTTTAGCCTCTCTTCTAGGATCAACAGTTTATTTGATCCTGAACGTTTCTGGGGTAGAAAGCTACTGGGGAGACTCCCCAATGGGTGAAGACAGAAATTCTCTGCAGACTTTTCGCTCTGCCTGAGGGGCGAGGGAGTGGAGACAAGGGGCTCCAGCTCTGCCTGGTTCAAATCCCGCCTCCGCACACCTGGGCAGGCCACTTAACTCGGTTTGCACTTGTCTCAGTTTCTGCTTCTGTGAAATGGGGGTGATAACCATAATCGCCTCTCAGAATTGATTTGAGGAGCAAACGAATACTTGTGGCATGCCGTAAAGATGCAATAAACATAAACTGCTATTAATATTACTCCTCCTCCTTTATGACATTCCTTTATGGGGAAAACCAAGAAGATATATCTACATATTCATGAAGGAATCCTGGAGAGACATAGCAGAAACTACCACCTAGGGGGTAGGAGAATGACTTTTCAACGTACAGATGTTTAAATCAAATTTTTTCACTTGTTTTCAGTTTTGAACCATGTGTATCTATTTTAAAAACCACTTCTCTGTTGTATCTGACAGATACGAAATCTCTCCCCTGTAGATATGGATAATTATCTGAACGACACACACATGTGTGCACGCACACACACTCTCACGCCCCTCACCTCTGTCCCTGCTCACTGCACGTGGGTCACAGTACACATCTCCAGGGGCTTGTCCTGTGACCTCACTGTTGATCTGGGCTGAGCTAGAAGACAAGCATTTGAATTAATGGTCCATGTCTGAGTCAGGGCAGGACTCATCCCATTGGCAATGTCCTATTTATGTGAACTTGTATTTCCATCAACGATGACAATGAAAAACAAATATTAAAGCAGGGCCTGGATTTAAAATGCTTCGAATACATTATATTGCATGAATTCGTAGAGGTTTTTAAACCAGACTGATCAGGCATTTGAAAATTGTTTATCTTAAATGGCTCTTTGTAATGTACAAGGGCATTAAAAATGACCGTGAATTATGTTGACTTCATGTTTTACATCAGAAAATAGGAAGCATCACAATTCCTGTTCGGGGTGAGGGCATTTTTCTAATCCCATAATTAGCGCTCCTAGCGTTCGAAATAGCATCTTATTCCAGTCTTTCGAATAGCCACCTCTTTAAAAAGCCAGCTAGTGTATGTGTTCACAGACATAAAGACCAAAATAACTCAAGTGGTGCGGGCTCTGGTACCCTTAGGTGACGAGATATGGAGAAAGGAAGGGAATGAGGAAGACACTCTGGCATCTGTGGTCCTGGGGGCTTGGCAGCTTCCCTCCCTGTTCACCTGTGCTGTCATCCCACGCACAGCCCTGACTGCGTGGGAGATTCGGTGCCAGGCTTTCGTGGCAAAGAGAATAGTAAGAGGTGCTCGTCCTCCAGGAGTTGGTTGTCTAGTGAGAGGGACAGTATTATCATGTTTTTCTGGGACGACACGGGAAGTGCCAAATGGCAGAATGAAAACAGTGCTACTGGACCGTGCAGAAGCGAGATGAATGTAAACCTGGGTAAACCTGCTTGTAACTATCGATTTGTTACCTATCTTAAGTATTTGTCTCATCTGAGGAGGGCGTGGAGGCCTCCTGTTCTATTTGCTCTGTGATTCAAGGTATGGTGCTTGAGGTGCGCTGTCTGGCGACACTCCTTAGCAATGCACGCGTGCGCCTGTGGCATTCGCCCAGCAAGCATTCATTCGGTGTAAGGCACTACGCTAGTTTCCGTGAATGCTGACGGCTGACGGGGGGTAATTTGGGGTTTAATCATTAAACAGGGCTTACTGCCTTCTGACGTTACGGCTCCATGTCCTTGGCCAGTAATCCCCACCCTGGAGAGCAGTGGCAGGGTTACTGGAAGCCTGGAAAAGGCGAAAGGAAGAGCGCAGTGACTCACTAGCAGAGCCCCAGGCAGTCTGGGCTAGGGATCAGATATTGCTGTCATCCTGTCCCCCACCCCATGCCCGTGGCAGACACTGCCCCCCAATCAGGCGTTTGTCCACACTGAGGCTGCAGACAGCCCAGAATCCTTTGCAACACACTGTGGCTATCCTGGGTCTCTATTCTAACACAGTGGCCATGAGGGAGAACACTACCCCTCCCGTGCTTGAGAGCGGGCCGGAGACCAGCAAGAAGGGTGTGTGCAGAGGGAGAAGGAGGGAGTCTTTGCTTGTTTGACTCTTAGACCACTTAGGGGGTCCTGGAAGGCTGTGACCAGGGCACTAAAATGCCTCCACATTCATGGCTGGAGTTAACCCTTCGCACAACTCCGAAAACAGGTCACGTTTTCTGCCACGACAAGACAGACCTGTTGTGTTTAATGGCTTCCCCAAAAGGCAGGGCTAGGCTGGGAGCGCAGTTGGCCTGTCTGAGGCCCATTACCAATTCCATGACGTCGCAGCTGCCCAAACAGAGGGCCATGGGATATGTGCCCTGTACCTGCCATGGTAGAGTGTGTAAGTAAATGCCACACGTATTCTTCCTGGGCTTTACTCACACACATTGGGCTGGGGCGATACTGGGCTCAGTGCAGATTCCCTCCAACCCAGCGTGAGTAAGTCTCAGTGAACCCTGGATACACCCAAGGGGAGCTCCTTCTGAACGCCCTTCCAGCAGCTGAACCTTAGCAGAACCCCAACCAGGTGTGTTTGGAGGCCACCGGGTCAGAATCAGCTGGGAGCTTGTTGGCAGCGCAGATCATGGGCCCTTGCACTAGACCCCTCGAACCAAAATCTGAAGGGCCTGGGAACCTGCATTTAAAAAGCTCTCCAGGAGGAGGATGTGGCAAGACTGGAACCCTGTGCACTGCTGGTGGGAATGTGAAATGGGGGGACCTCTGTGGAAAACAGCCTGGCGGGTCCTCAAAAAATCAAACACAGAATCACTATGTGAGCCAGTAATTCCATTTGTGGTTATATACCCAGAAGAATTGCAAGCGAGGTCTTGAAGAGGTATTTGTACACTCATGTTCATAGCAGCGTTATTTACAATAGTCAAAAGGTGGAAGCAACCCACACAGCCATCAATGATGAGTGGATAGACAGAATGTGGTCTATACACACAATGGAATATTATTAAGCCTTATGAAAGAAGGAAATTCTGACACATGCTTTCACATGGATGAACCTTGAGGACATTACGCTAAGTGAAGGAAGCCAGTCGCAAAAGGACACATACTGTGTGAGTCCACTGCTAGGAAGCACCCAGAGTAGTCAAATTCATGGGGACAGACAGTAGAGCAGTGGTCAGCAGGGGGTGAGGGAGAGGGAGAAACGGAGAGTTAGTGTTTCATGAATGGAGCTTCAGTTTCGGAAGATGAAAAGAGTTCTGGAAATGGTGGTGGTGATGGTTGTGCAACAATGTGAATGTTCTTAATGTTCCTGAAGTGTACACTTAAAAATGGTTAAAATGGTAAATTTTACATTATGCATATTTTACCATAATTTAGAAAATAATAAAATATTTTTTTAAAAAGAAAGAAAAAAAGCTCTCCAACTAATTCTCATGCCACTGAAGTTTGACCTCAACTTTTTACCCCTTACCTCTCATGGCCCTAAAGTCTGTCTTGTCTTTCCATCCAATCTGTGACCAAATCTTGTCATTCTCACCTCGGAGTTTTTCCTCCTTCCTCGTCCCACCTTGTGCCTGCCACGCTCCTCTCTGGTTGGTGGCCCTGCAGCCTCTGGTCTGGTTCCTATTCTGCTGCTGAGCAAGTTGATTTCTCCAGAGTACTGGCCTGACGCTCGACATAGCAAGGCTCCACATCCCCCGTCAACTGGCACTGCCCCAGCCAGTTGGCCTGATCGACCAGGAGTCTGAGCAATGCCCCCGTCTTTGTGGTCCCCTAAGACACCATGCTCTTTCTCATCTCTGCACCTGTGCTCCACAATCACCCTCACAACCATGCTTCCCCGTGTCATACTCCATCTGCTCAAGTCCCAAACCCACCTTGTTTATCTATTCCTGTCCCCAGGCATCTTCCTGTCCCTGGACTGCTGTACCTTTAAGCATCCAAAACATCACACGGTGAAGCATCTGGCTGCTCTCCTCAGCATTACTCTTGCTGCCCCATAAAAGGAGAAAACTGCTTCCCAATGTGGACCATTTTGTGTTTCTTTTGTTATCTCCTGCAGTGGGACCTAGCAGAGTCCTCAACTCCCAGTAGATATTCAACAGCTAGTAGCTGCTTGATATGAATAGATTTCAACTCAGGCATCTGGGCTGAGCGAATACCAGGTTACTAATCAGTTTCCAACACATCCACTGTGCTCCTTTAAATCTATTCCGGGTATGCCATCCTGGCCCTAGGGTGTCTGCCTGTGGCAAAAATGTGCTAGGTCTCCTCATTTTGAAAAAGGCAACTTTCAGGGTCACTTGAGGGCAAGGCTGGGAGCACAGCGGGGGGTGGGGCAGGACTGCGTGGGAAGCAGCTGAAATGTGTGAGACAGAGGAAGTGCTGGCAACAAGGACTCTTCAGTCATCTTACGAAGAAACGCCGCTCTGTGGAAAGGCAGCTTGGGTTCCTGACTCTCTGAGCTCAGGGCTGGGCAGGGGGGTAGGTGCTGGGCTGCTGGAGCCCAGACTATCTCCAGCGAGAAGAGTGAGGGTCAGGGTCCAAGACACCTCCCTGTCCTGCCCCTCATGGCCATCACCTCTCACCCCTCCTGCCCTCCCTCCTGCGGAAGCCACTCCAATCTGGGCAGATGAAGGAATCTGAAAAATCAGAGGGCATGCCTCTGGCTAGAGAGCAGGACTGCCCACTTCTCTATGGCCTGGTGCTCATCCATCAGACACTTGCTGAGCTCCTGTGTGTGCCAGGCCCTGTGCTGGGCACAGGGCACAGCAGCCAGCAAGCCACACAAGCCCTGCCCTGCTGGGGCTCCTGTTGAGTCCCTCACACCTGTGATGACCTGTGTGCCCGGCACCGTGCTGCACACTGCAGTCTTTGATGGAGCCAGCACACGCTTTACAAGAGGGGACTGTGGTCAGGGAGAGAGAGCCGTGTGTGGGCACTGGCAATGCAACGTGTGACATGCATACTAAGTCGTGTGAGCTTGATGCTCATATCTCATCAGCTTAGACAAACAAGAAGTAAAACTCAACAGGAAAATATTTTGTTTTTATTTATTTACTTTTTCAATTTGTATATGATTTTTTCAAAAACTTTCTTTACAATATCATTGAAATAACATTTTTCTATTTTACCCAATCTCAACTTCTTGCCTTCACTGCCAACACTGTAGGTCTACACAGGCTGATCCTCTCATAGGTATATTTGATGATTTCCAAGCACCTGGTCTTGGGAGTGTCCTATTGGGTCACAGTCCCCAGAGGACTGGTAGAGGAGAGGCCTTTCCCACCAGACACTCTTGTTCTGTTAAAGCACCATTAACAACTGTGCGACTATGTGCTGTCCCGTGGAGATTACAGGTGGTGTACAGGTGGGAGCTAACTCTCGCTTTGAGCACTGTTCAATGAATTTTTGGAAAATAAGTGCATTTCTCTGTTCTAAATAAGACTATAGCTCATTCTCAACCCCCTCCCCCCATACTTTCTGGAAAGGATTGTCTCACAAAGTACTAAAAATGACCTCATCCTATTGTTATTTGAAGAAAAAAAGACTTGTCTGTCCACAAATATTTTCCCACCATTGAAACTGGTGGTTGAAATTCCCACATAAGGGTCATTTTGTAACAGGTGTTCCTGTTACAATGCACATCTATGGCCTGTGGGAAGGTTCCCTGAAAGCAATGGTAGAATCGCACGGGGAGCTTTTTAAAAATTCTGCCCCCGACCCCAGCTAAATCAGGGGGTCTGGGAGGTGAGAGTATGGTGACTTTTGTACAGCTCCCAGGGTGGTTCCAGTGTGCTATAAGGGTTGAGAACAGCTGCCTCAAGTTCATGGGACCAAGGAAACACTGAGAATGGCTCAGTCCTTCACGTCATGAAGTCTTCCTCAGGGGCTTGGGGCCAGGAGAGCTCCTGTCCCTCACTAGTCACGGTGTGACTCATGCACCGGCAATATCAGCGCCATCATCCTCTGGCCATTTGTTTTAAAAATGCAGAATCCTAGGGCCCAGCCCAGACCTGCAAATCGGAAGCTGCATTGGATCAGGGCCCCCTGAGGACGCATGGGCACACGGAATCCAAAAGAGGCTGTCCCATGCTGTCTTTCCGTGCCTGCCACGGGTGTCTGCTGATGGCTCCACATCATGGGTTGAATTGTGTCCCTCGAAATTTATATGTGGAAGTCCTAACCCCCCGTGCCTCAGAGTCTGACCTCGTTGGAGATAAGATCTTTTCAGAGAGAATCAAGTTACAGTGAGGTAACTAGGGTGACCCCTGACCCAATAGGACTGGTGTCCTTATACAAATGGGCAATTTGGACAGAGATAGGCACACAGGGAGAAGGCCGTGTGAACAGGAAGATGGCCGCCTACACGCCAAGGAGAGAGGCCGGAATAGATTCTTCTCCCAGTCCTCAAAGGCACGCTCCTCCACCAGTCCCTTCACCTTGGATTTCTAGCCTACAGAACCATGAGACAACTTTCTGTTGTTCATGCCACTCAGTTTGTGGTCGTCATTACGACCACAGGAAACTACGATGCTCACACCGTCTTAGTTTACTGCCCAGCTCCCTAAGAAAGGACCAGAATGTGCTCATCAGCCACCGTGGTCCCTGACCTGCAGTCACTGCTGCCGCCCTAGAGAGGGGCTGCGCCGGGTGGGAGCACAGCACTATTGCCATGGGCTGTGGGCGGGGCAGCTCTCTCTGGAAGGAGGAGGACTCCCTGGAAGGGCCACAGAAGACTTCTCATGCAGTCCCTTGGTCTTGAGCACCCAGCACATGGTATGGGGTGCTGTGGGAACTAAATACTCTTTTTTAAAAGATTATTTATTTACTTTTTTATTAAGAGACAGAGCCTCTCTGTGTGGCCCAGGCTGGAGCGCGGTGTCTATTCACAGGTGCGAGCCGACTGCTGACACGCACAGGAGCTCTGACCTGCTCCGTTTCCTACCTTGGTGTGTGTCTGTGTCCTAAACTCCTCCTCTTATAAGGATACCAGTCTGATTGGATAAGGGTTCATCCCAATGAGCTCATTTAATATTAATTACCTCTTTGAGTTAGGGCTGCAACATACGAATTTGGGGTGGGGGCACAACTCAGCTCACAACAGAGAGTCCTACAGGGAAGCAGAGAGTGCTGGAGGGTGTCCTGTGGGCACATGTAGGGCACTCAGCAGGTGCAAGGAGGGACTGGTGGGCATTGCTGGGTGAGGGCAACAGTCTCAGAACCCCTTATTGGCCAAGTCTTCACAAAGCAGTGACTACTCCCGTGGGCACAGGGAGGGCTGGGACTTGGTGAGGCTTCCGAACCATGAGTTGGGAAAGAGCCTTGTGGCGGGAAGTGCAAGGAGTGGTGGCTCGTGCCTCTTGTTCCCTATAAAAGCTGGGGGCAGAGATGAGTGGCAGCCATCAGAGGCTCCTCTTACCAGGAAGGGATGTTAGCCAGGGACCTTCTGGGTCTGTCCTCCACGAGAGGAGGGAGGTTACTAGAACTCAGGGCCCTGCATGCCAAGGTACTGCTTTCCCTGTAGGAACTTCCTGCCACACTGGGCTTTCTAAGAACGTGCCCTTCCGAGACCCTGGAAGACAATGAAACGTTGGTTGGCTGATCCTGGGAGGGTTGTGGCAAACTGGCACGAGCCCTGGCTTGGCAGCGCCCTGGAAGCCTGCCTGCCCACTCTGCTTTGTTGGATCCTCTGGGGGGGCTCTGGTCCTCATGGTTTCTGCACCCCCATCTCTCCAACCCCCAGCACTTTCACAGGCTCAGATTTCAGCTTCATCCCATGCCAGCTGGCTAACTTTGGGCAGGTGACTTAGCCTTCCTAAGCTCAGTTTTCCTTACCTGGAAAATGGGACCACACCACCTGCCCCAGAGGGCTGCCCTACAGAATATGTGAGATGCTTTCACAGCGCCTGGCTCAGCCCTCTTCCCTGTCCTTCCTCCGTAGCCATGGGGAGGTGGGAAATATGCCAGAAAGAGACAAGGGACATCCAGGACTAGGTAACACCCAGTCAGCTCTGCGGTGTTCTCTGGTGTGCGGGACTCGCAAGCTTGTTACCTCTGACTGTTAAAAAAGGAGAGACTGCGTGTGGTCTATGGCCCAGGAACATCCAAAGGGCTTCCAGTAAGCTACAGAAGTCACTTCATCTTTATTACAAAAAGGAACGTTGAGAGTCAGCTGGCCAACCCCGCTATCCTCCGGATGAGGAACTGAAGCCCAGGTATGATTGACTTGTCTTAGTCTCTCAGAAAACAGTTGGCAGAGCTGAGCAGGGTATGTGGGTTCACATAAGAGACATTCAGCAGAGCAGCTTTGCTTACTCAGAGCCAGAAAGGAGTCAGGGAACAAACCACAAAACATTTAAACGTGTATCAGTATAAGCTAATACTTGTACACGGTCCTTACCATGTGCCAGGCATATTCGAAGTGTTTTATCCATATTAACGCAGTCAGTTCTTATCACAATCCTATGAAGCAGGTGGTACTATGAAGTCTGACCATTATTATTAATACCATTGTAAAGATGAGGAAACTGAGGCATCAGTAGGGAATTGCGCAGGTCACAGTGAGTGGTGGAGGTAGGATCTGGTCGGAGGTGGTCTGACTTTCAGAGTCTGTGTTCCTAATGAGTATGGTTTTCTGTTTCATAACCAGTGGTTTTCAGGAGTAGGCCCTGGACCCGCAAACCCAGCGTCACCTGGTGCTGTGGTGTGAATGACAGTGTCCCCTCCAGAATGCCTGTTGATGGAACTTAATCCCCGGTGCAACATATTAGGAGGCATGGCCTTTGGGAGGTGATTAAGGCATGGGGGCTCCACCCTGAGATTCGCACCCTTATAATAAAAAGGTTGTGGACTGAAGGGAAGTCTCTCTTGCCCTCTGCCTTCCACCATGGGAGGATGCCGTGTTCCCCCCTGCAGAGGATGCAGGAACAAGGCGACATCTTGGAAGCACAGAGCAGCCCTCACCAGACACCGATGCTGCCAGTACCTTGATCTTGGTCTTCTCAGCCTCTAGAACCACAAGGAATAAATTTCTATTGTTTATAAATCACCAGTCTGTGGTATTCTGTTAGAGCAGCAAAACTGGACTAAAACACTTAGGAACTTGTTAGAAATGCAAGTCACTAGGCTGACCCAGACCTGCCAGGGTGGGGCTCGGTAGGTCGTGTTACAGAGCCCTTCAAGTGATTCTTACGCAGGTTCAAGGCTGAGATTCCTCCTTCAGTATGTGCCTTTCTTTCCCTTCTCCCCTCAGAGGACCTCTGCTGGAGGTGGAGAAAAAGGTTAGAAAGATCCATTAGCAGGACTCTGGGACGTCTCCTCCAGGACACATTCAGATCACTGCTGCTGAATTTTAATGGGTGCAGGAAATGATCTGGGCTGGGAAGGTGCCATATTGGTGTTTGGTTCATTTCTTTCTGTAGAAGTAAATTTGGGGCTTATTTATATTTTTCCTTTTTCTCCCTTGTCTAAGTACCTAGCACAGATGGACCATTGATAATCAATAAGCTTTTATGGTGCCCCTAAATGACTTGTTTCTGCACAAAGATAGCCTGAAAGCAAATAGATCACTGATGGGGAGAGGCTTCCTGGATGGAGACTGCAGTTTTTGGCACGATAAGCTAGTGAAATACTCAAAACCTGGACTGCTTTAATGTTAGCTTCCCTTCCTTCCTTCCTTTACTCCCTCCCTCCCTCCTTTCCTTCCTTCCTTTCTTCCAACTTCTTTCCTTCCTTTCTTCTCTTCTTCCTTGCTTCCTTCCTCCCTCCCTTCCTTCCTGCTCTCCCTCCCTCCTTCCTTCCCTTCCCTTCCCTTCCCTTCCTTTCCCTTCCTTCCTTCCTTTCTTCCTTCTCTTCCTCCTTGCTCCCTCCCTCCCTCCCTCCCTTTCGCCATTTGTAAAAGCAACATTCCAATTCCATTATCATTTTTTAAATGACTTTAATATAACACTTGGCACTAACTTGGGGGATTAGCCTTAAGGGCAGAAATGACAACTTGAATCAGAAAACAGAAGAAAACAAAACAAAACAACCCAAAAGCAGAATAAGGGAAAGATGGTACCAGTGCTAGCTAGTTGGCTTATCAAGGATTTAACTCTTTTTTTTTTTTTTTTGTCTTCCCAGCAACCAGGAAAACAAATTTGCCCTGTAGAATGACCATTGCGTATGAGTGAACTTTGGTGTCTATTGGGAAAATTGACACCTGAAATGTACAAAGTCAAGTAACCAATTCGGGGCCTTCTGGGGAAGTAGGCTGACTCACAGTAAAACTGGAGAAGCTGTTTCTGGCTTAGGGGAGATGCCCCAGCAGGCAGAGTTAAGGAAATTTGCTGAGAGTGACAAATGGAGCCATATTCAATAAGTAGGTCCGGAATCAGAAGTAGGAGGGAGACCTGCAAGCACAATGAATTTGGATGGACAGAAAAGGAAATTTGCTTTTTTTTACCCTCGAATTTATTATCTCTCTCCTTAAGATCTTCATTACTCCTTTAAGAATAGTTGATAAGATGTTAGCTGCAGCATCTTGACAAAGAGAAAGATACTTGTGGCATAGCTAAGCAAGTTGGACTATTTTATATTAATTGCTGAGGTAAGGGGAGGGACAAATGGGAAATCTTTGCTTTCTTGATTTGAGAAAGCCTTAAATAAATCTAGCCCACTGAAATATAAAATCTTTCCAGGTGGAGGTTTCATTGGACCTACTTCCATAAATATATATATATATATATATATATAAAAGAAAACAAATAGCTATTTGAAATCATCACATCTGCTTTTTAAGGAGGAGGGACTCTTTTAAAGGACATGTTAGCGAGTAAACACAAAATGTTGTGCTATTAGTGGAAGAGCCTTCCCTTTATTTCAGCTGAGTGTTTTGATTTTGGATTTGCAGATGAAAGCTCAGAGCTTAATTTGGGCACAAGAGCTGGAATAGCCAAATAGTAGCTCTACGCTATGGCTTGAATGTTTGTGTTCCCTCCGAGATACATGTTAAAACTTAATCCCTAATGCAACAGTATTGTATGATAATAACAGGTGGGGCCTTTAGAGGTGATTAGGCCATGAGGGTTCTGCCCTCACGGATGGAGGGAACTTACAAAAGGGCTGGAGGGAACTAGTTAGGATTTTTGGCCTTCTGTCCCTTCTGCCATGTGAGGTCAAGGTGCCCGTGCCCTCCAGAGGAAGCAGCAATGAAGACACCATCTTGGAAGCAGAGATGGGGCCCTCAGCAGACACCAAGCCTGCTGGCACCTTGACCTTGGACTTCCCAGCCTCCAGAACTGTAAGCAACATAATTATGCTGTTGATAAACTACTGGTATAAGATATTTCATTATAGCAGCACAAACAGACTAAGACACTCTACAACATAGAATGGGAAGAATTTTGAGTTCCTGGCAACAACTGAAGAGGAAGGAATGTGGCTAAACGAGCGAAGAGATGCGATGAGAAGAGCAGGTGGCCGGTGAGGCTGGGGCAGGAGTGCTGGTGGGCAATGCCTGGTCCGCGAGAGGCAGAAGGGGCTTTAGAAATGGGAGCGTTGGCTTTATTCTGGCGGAATTCCCTCCCTCTTCACAAATCTTCAGGAAATACGCTGTGGACACAAAGGTCTTGCCAGAGTGGTGTTTCTCTGATAACTCTTAATAGCAAGAGGAGGCAGGCACCCACAGGTAGGTGGACGCTGGGCCCAGCAGGGGCTGATTCCCAGGGCGGGGGACACCCGCAGGCTGACCCCCCTGGCGAGCACAGGCGCTCAGGACCAGATGTGACCATGGGAAACCCTGGGCCGGTGCAGCCTGCGATGAGTTCTGGGACAGGTATTCAGGCCAGTGCAATCTACAGATTAAGGTCATAGCTCCACCAGCTGCTGTGGGTTACGAATGAGTGAAAAATGTCGTAACTGGTGCAATATTCTCCACATACCACGCCTGTGAGCAACATTTGTAACCTGTTGCCAACCTTGTTCGTGTCACGATAGTGTTATACAGAAGTAATAGTACGTGGAAGGGCAACATTATTTTGTAGGTATGGATTAGTAAAACGAGGTGGAAAAATGTTGAATTCAAATGAGCTTTAGGTAATGACTCCCTATGTGACTTCCCGCAAGCCCCTGTGCTCCCTTAGCTGCGGTTTTCTTAGTGGAAAAATAGGAGTAATATTAATATAATATATTGATACATAATATTAATACATTAATACCTCCAAGAATTATCAGAAAAACGCACACGTGAAAGAACGTGAAAGTGTTTTGAGCTAGGAGGGAGAGATTAAGGTAATAGCATGTTGAAATGCCACTCTTCCTATTTTCTCAGTTCTTGTCCCGAAACCAGAAAAGCCAAAGAAAGGCGCAGACGAAAGCAAAGTCAAACAGACACACACACACACACACACACACACACACACGGATAAGGTCGTCTGAGCCGAGCCAGTCCGCAGGAGGAGGAATTTGCTTCTGCTCTGCCATTTCTGCGCATCTGCACCGCCTGCCCTGTGCGGGGGAGCAGAGGGGCTGAGAGAGGAGGAGAGGGCTGGGGGAGCCGTGTGCTCGCCCTCCCCTCCCGGCGGAAGGAGATGTGCTTCTCCTCCATATCGGGGCGGGCCAGGGGCACGTTAAGAGAACTACTTGGAGAGAGGGTGTTAGTCCCCAGCGCTGGAAGGGCACAGACACCAGTGTCCGAGAAGGTCTCCAGGCCAGGCCTGCCTGGAGCTGCCTATGGCGGCGGAGTGAAGAGGGAGCTGTGTTTGTTTCCAACCGTGGCAGGGCCAGGCTGTGCGGGGACACATGGGCAGTGGAGAAAGTGGCCCGGCATGATCTGTTCTGCTGGGAGAGGCAGAGTCTAAGTGGGCTCTGCCAGGCACAGGGGCATGGCCTGGGAGGAGAGGCCACCAATGAGACACTGTGCATTGTGACACGTCCTCTCTCCCTGCTCCCTACTCTGGGGATCGGACAGGGCTTTGTAGTGGAGAGAGTTGGGGACTGAGGCTGAGAAATGGCCGAGAGGCTGTCCACGCCCAACGCCTTCCCCCGCGGGTTTCTCAGCCCTCCTCGGATGAAGCTGGGAGGCAGCAAAAGGCTGAATTTGGATGACAGGAAAGACTCAATTTAGATCCAACTAGACTAGAGTAACAGATCGGGAGCTGACTGTTGTTGAAAAGATTGCTTATTATCAGAGTTCCCAAGGGGAAGGGGCATGCCATGCCATGGGGGCCACACAGGGCACCAGGTGCAGTCAGGGCAGAAGGAGAGGAGCAGGCAAAGCCTTTGCTGTGGTTTTCCAGGGAAGGGATGGGTAAGGCAGGGCCAGCAGGCATAGGATGGGCCAGTTTGGGTAACTTGGGCAGGCTCCAGGGCATAGCGCTGTCTCTACTTGTCTGGTACCTGGCCCTGCAGTGTGATGGCCCAAACATGGAGGTGAGTGGGGCTTGGGGGTCTGGGCTCTGGATTGGTCTGTACTTGAACAGCATGGCCCTGGGGGGAAGATGCCCCCTGAGAAAGGAGGTGGGTGCGATGAGGGAGGCAGGAGGCCCAGGCAGGGAGACACGGGCATGTTATTGGGGTGTCCAGAACAAGATGTGTCCAGCATCTGCAAGCAGGGTAGGTGTGAAAGCATCAAGATTACAGAGGCTAGGACCATAGTTAATATAAAAGCTGAATCACCTCTGGAACTTTTAGCCATAAGAAGTCTAGGAAGTGTAGTTTTTCAGCATTTTAGCCTCTGCAGCATAGGAAGTCAAAACAGAAGAAAATGGCATCAACGCTGAGCAAACCAGTTTACCACCAAACACAGCGAAATCTCATGTCCACAAATACACACAAACACAGAAATTAAAGGTCAAGAGCAAACACTCCAGCCATTCTGATATTTTCTTCCTCCCCTGCAATGGATCCTTCTCCAGGCCTCTCTGTGGAAGCCACTGTTTAAGATCAGTAATAAAAGCCACAGGGTAACACCTGTGTTAGGACAGCCTCACACGCTGCAGACATTAAGCCACCTGGACCCAAATGCAGCTTCGTGAGGCGAGCCTGCCAGATGCCATCCTCAATTCCTAAATGAGGAAACTGAGGCCCAGAGAGGGTAAGCAACTCACCCACCATCACATGGGAAGTTAGCAACCACCTGCAACTTGAGTTCTGGTGTCTCTTTGGCCACACATCATAGAGTTGCACATATATTCTAGAAGAATCTGGAAAAAAAATTGTGGTCTTTATCTGGGTTCTAATAATTGTGTATATCTTTGATTCTTTTTCAGCTCTAGACCAAAAGCTGGGTAAATGTTTAGGAAGAAAACATCTTTTGGATTTCAGGTAAAATGTTCTCTAATGCTGTCGTGCCGGGACGTCCACTGGACCGGAAGGGGCCGTGAGGGCGGGCTGTCCTCGCACCTCGTACCTGTCCAGTGTCAGCAGGCTCCTGGAGAGAGGGTGGCCTTTTCTGATTTTTGTCATAAAGCAGCCACAGTAAAAAATGTCACTACTGCATACTGAGTCAGAGCTGTGGAAACATATAATGTGCAGAGCTTTAAAATTTTTTAAGTCATGTGAGTAAATTCCAAAATAGAAAACATAGAATAGGTTTGGTTCTGTGCTGTGTAGCCTGTTTCTAAATAAATCACATGTTTTGAAAAAAATGCTCCATAGAGATTAAAAAAAGAACAATTTGAAAGACACCCTTAGGGAACTCAGTGACTCAGACTGCAGACAAATAAATTACACCGTTGGTTCAGACTAATTCTATGTGAGCTCTTCTAAAAAAATTATGCAAACAAATGTGAAGAGTTACTTAGAGTTTAATTGGTTTAATGTATTAATCACCATGTTGCAAAACCAGGGTACTAAATGTGAACTAGAAATAAAATCCTAAGCCCTCTGCTAACTGAATGGGCTGCTCTTGGCCCAGGGGGCCCCAGAAACACCTTAAAACTGAGTTCCCAGCCATGATGGGAGGAAGGAATAAAGCACAATGACATGCGTATGATTTCCCTTCATAAATATTCATGACTCTCCCTTAGCGTGTTGAATATGTATATCTGACCATCCAGCTCAGTGTAAAGTCTTGCTCCCTTGGCCCCTCTGAAGTACATGTGCCTGGCTTCGGGGGGCTCTGCTTCCCAGCCTGCTGGGATGGCCACCCAGCAGGTTGCTACCTTTTATGAGAAATAAAAAAAAATATATACTTTTTCCAAAGTACAAACCTTGTTAATTTTTTTAGTTAACATAAGCTAGCAATTTAATTATCTCCCAATTCCTATGCAGCAATGAGTAGTCCTACTTCACTGAGACCTTTGTGTCACTAGCGAAACCAAATGCTTACTTTTTGCACTAAATGTTTACTTTTGCACCATCAAATTGGGAAAGAAACAGACAGATTAACTGGGAATCAGCTGGAAGGATTATAACTAGCCTGACTATAACTAACCCACAGGGACACAGCGGGTTGTCTTGTATGCTTCGTGTTTATGTGGAGAAGTCCAGGTCACCCCCAAAAGAAATTTGTTTTTAAAAGGGAGAGGAATCCGACAGGGTAGTCTACCTGCCTCCAAGGTTACGGAGCTGTGGCCGGTGCCAGTACAATATAACCTTAGAATAACATGAGGCAGGAGAACGAGATACTTCCTAGTCAACTAAAAATGTGTTCTGTAGATCACTAATCTTTGCTGGATCCTAGGCAAGAAACAAAGAATCTTAAAAATCTTTTCCATGGCCTTTTTTCTACAATGCATTAGAGTTTAGGTTTTCATTTGAGGCTCCCTGCAAGGTTCACCATCCTTCCTACAGGAGCAGAGAGAAAACAAAAAGCAAGCATCTCAAGCCTAGGCTTTGATGTGTGGTGCGCACACACATTTTCTGTCAGCAGCTGGTGGACTATCCTTTGGATGGATTAAGAAAGAGCTTTAAAAAACAAAGAGACAAACAAAAGATGTCATTCCATTGTCCTCCATCTTGCTAGTTTCTGATAAGGGGTCTCTTGCCTTTGTCTCTCTAAGTGGTGTGTTTTCTTCTCTCTGGCTCTTTTTAAAGATGTTTTCCTTGTTATTTGTTTTCAGAAATTTGATTATGAAGTGCCCTGATGAGGTTCTCTTTGAGTTTATGCTATGTGCTTAGGCTGCTTGTTCAGTGCCTTCCATCTGTGGATTTATAATTTTTATAAAATTTGGGACACTTTCAGGCCAAGCCCCCCTGCTCCCCCAAGAAGAGGATGTGAGCTTTAGGGTCAGCAAGACTCCAACTTAGGTTCAAACCGGAGTTATCAGTGGGATCTTAGGGAAGTTACTTAAATGTTCTGAGTCTTGGTTTTCTCACTGGTAAAATGAGGGTAATAATACCTACCTTGTAGGGCAACCATAGGCCTAAATAATCCAGGTGAAGGTGGCAAGATACAATTCTGCAGTATTGGCCAATTTCTCCCCAAACATGTGCTCCTTGCTCACCACCATTCCTATCACCTTTGCTCTCTCTTCTCTAGAAGCACATATTGCTGCAGAGATAGAAAACACTTAACATCTCAGCTTTTGAGCTCCAAATAGGAGTCCTTCCTGTTCTTAAATATTTTACTGATATGTGAGATAAATAACATGCACAAACCACAGTGTACAACTTGACTATGAAATACATGAATTGCTAAACTGAGAGTACCACAAAATACCCAACACAATGTATATGAAAACACCCTCGCCAAGGCACATCGCTGAAATGTTAAAACATCAGTGACAAGAGGAGATCCTAAAATCTGCCAGAGAGGGGGGAAGAAAAAGTTCACATCCAAAGGCAAAAGAATCCAAATTTTATAGGGGCTTCTCAGAAACCAAAATGAAGGCCAGGGATCCAGGGGAAATGATTCTTCACCTAAGAAATTATCCATCCAGAGGCAGGGAAAGACATTTTTTAGAGGTACATGGTTTAAAAATATCTACCTCTCATGTATACTTTCTTGTGAGTTATTAGAGGATGTGCTACCAAAATAAAGGGGTGCACTGAGAGCGAGGAAGATCAGGGTTCCAGAGAACAGCAGGCAAAACCAGAGAGAAATGAAGGACATGCCCACTGTGCGGCTGTGTGGGGACGAGCATGCTCTCAGCAGCAGGACGGAGAGTTTAGGAGAGAAGTATCCTAGAAACAAAAATGGTAGGTAGACAATAATATTCTGAGGGCTTTTATAATTCTGTTGAAGATTTTAGGAAGAATTAACACACCAAGCAAACAAAAAAAAATGATTAGCTTCAAAAATGATAACTATTAATAAAAAAAATTAAAAAGAAGCATAAGGAATGAATTAAATCACAGTTCCTGGTCATGATAAGGTAAGTGCAGACTACTGATCCAGCCAGTGCAGGAAAGCTGGCGGGGCCGAGGCGATGCAAGGAGCCTAATGCCCGTTTTCTGTAACTGGGAGCCAGTGGATAATGTCTACGATTGATGAACCAAGAAATAATAGTCTAATGACATTATTTAGAATTACAGGTATAAATACTGGAATAGCTAAGAGTTAAAGGTGCCATTTTTCAACCCAGGCCTTGTAGTTCTATTTGATTTTAATTATATAAATATATTTCTTTGATAATTTTTAAAAAGAAACTGCCAAGAAAAAGGAAACTAAGAGATGATAGTTGTAAGAGGAAAGGCTTTTGATTTGCAAGAGTATGAACTTGAGAACTGAAGAAGGTTGCTGTCTGGGGGTGTAGCTGTATGTTGGCGCCGTAACGATGTGTTAGAGAGCATCGAGGGCTAGCGGCTCACCTGCCCACTGGAAGGAGACCAACGTCTGAGACAGCTGGTGCAGCCGGCGGGCCAGAGGGTTAGGTCCTGGTGTGGGTCAACTCCACCTTGCCCCTCCCTCTTTTCACTTGGCAAACCAAGCCGCTGGTGGGAAAGGATATTAAATAATTGAAACCTCAGAAATGTTTGGGAATTTCCGAGTCTGGGACCTTGTGCTCCACTTCCCAGGAGAAGTCTGAGATCACAGCAAACCTTGTAGATAGGACCCCTGTCATGGTGTGGCAGCACCAGAGAACACATGGTGGCCGTGCGGCCAGGGTACCGAGGGCTCCCAAGAACCCGCCCATACCCCGTGGCTCCAAGGGGCACAGGAGGACATTCTAAAACTTCACTCACCCCGAAATCAGGAGGTAAAAACCAACTCCCAAATCTCAGTGGCTGCAAACAGTAAGTCTGCGACGTGTCCACCTTGTCTCTGCCTCGCGTTGTCCACATCCATGGACCCAGGGGGATGGACACACCACCATATGCCTGAGACACGGGGAAGGACTCAGCTTATTGATAGAGATCAGTGAATCCAGAATGACACACATCACTGCTGCTCACGTTTCATCAGCCAAAACGTTCTTCCAGCCTCCAAGGCATGGGAAGTGCAATCTCCCCATGGACCCAGAAGACCAGACAGGTGGAAGTGAACCCGAGAGAGAGTTTGTGAAGTGACAGGGGCCTCGAGACTGGGGAGAGGAAGATGAGAGTGCACAGACCTACCACGTGAGATGATGCAAGGCCCTCGGGCTTCTCGGGCGATGCCAGTGGGGATTTATTCTAGCTCCCAAGGAGAAGCTGCTCCCCAGTGTGCACGGAGGCAAGGCAGGAGATGGCCTTGACCAGACCCTTGTCCCCAAAACTGAAGGCTGTGTGTGTCACTCAGAACTTAGATGTGTGCTCGGGGAGAAAGAGCCAACACTGAATTGATTGCATTTCACATGAAATGACTGAGAAATCCTGGGAGTCATTACAGTTAAGATTTTGCCTCTGAGCAGAATGCAGGCTCAAGGTAGAGATGAAATGGACTTAAAGAGAAGTGAACACAGGGCCTTTCTTGCACACTGAGGCAGTGCCCTGTGACATTGGTACCTGCTCTATATGCAAACGCCCCAGCCTGTGCCTGGCAGGGAGCAGAGGTCCGACGGATGGTCACTACCACTGTTCTCCATTCCTTCTCTGTTCTAACGTCTGGTTCTTGCTCCACAGCTTCCAGGATGAGGATTCAAGATACAATATCCAGGGCTTTGTGGGGAGGAGGCCATGCTTGGAAGAACGCTTCTGCTGTTCGAGCCATAAAGCTGGGAGGTCCTGTGAGACCCCAGTCGTCCATACCCCATGAGGGGGTCGTGCTGAGCACCACCTGCGTGTCTGGTTCCATCACGCTGACAGACACGTCTACCACTGCAGGCTCAGAAGTATCACGTATGTGATCTCACCTAATCTCCCAAGTGAAAACTATGATGCCTGCCTCACGTCTGTTTTCTAAACTCGCAATGAGACATTGAGAAATGGTGTTTCCCCTCAGTCTCGGGTTTGGGAAAGGGTGGTAGGAGATGAATGAAGAGGGCTCCTTGTGGGGCAGCTGGCTCTGGTCCTGCCTGCTGCCTGGGGGTGGCCTTGGGTGAACCCTTGTTGCCTCTGGGCCTCGATTTGCTCATCTGCAACATGAGTGGACAAGTGGATTGGACTGACGGTCTCCCAAGGTCCCTTCTGTTTTTAACATTCAGATCATTTGTGATCATGGAAGCCAAGGGAAAGGGAGGCAAAGTGGACGAGGAAAAGGAAGTGAGAAAGGAGAAAAGGGAGGGGAGAAGCTGAACAGAGAAGGAGAACGAGAAGGAGTAGAAACGGGAAGAGAGAGAACACCCAGCGTTGCATTTGTTGAGAATCAGGTACGTGCCTTGACATTTCGTGTCCTTAATGGAGGTTTATTAAATGACGGAGCCACAGCAGAGCGAAGAGCCCTCAGCAATGCCTCTCAAAATAGAAGTCTCGGTATTTATTCAGAAGACAGTAATTTCATTTTCCAGGGAGAATTTTCAGTAAAAGGGTTGACATGGGCAATTAAATTCTTACTTTTCAATGTATCTGCCTAAAAGCTATAAAAATAATAACAATGTCTTGTATTTCCTATGAGCCAGCAGTTTCTAAGGATGTGTATTACCTAACTCAGTCCTCATAACAGCATTATGCAGTGAGTCCCGCTAAAATCCCCAGGTGCTGTGGACACACACTGCAGCTCGGGGAGCTTGGCCATTAGTCTAGCAAGAAGCACCGAGGTCTGTTTTATTCCCAAGGCTGCGACTCCCGGGGCATTCCACTGCGAATGAATCATGGGTTTATTTAGACAGTTCCTTAGACGTGGACACTTGGGCGGTTTCCAAGTGTTTAGTATCACAAACAATGCTGCAGTGAATAATCTTGTCATATGTCAGTTCATACTTGTCAGATATAATCCCAGAGTGGGGTCGCTGTGTCGCAGGGCATGTATTTGGCGTTTTGATGACGAGTGCCGTTGGTAGGGGCTGCACTACTCTGCAGTCCCACTGAGAATGAGCACGGTGCCTGCTTCCCGAGTGCCTAGCCAACTGAGCATCTTGTCGAACTTTCGGAGTTTTCCCCATCTGATCAAGGAAAAATTGTATCCTGGTGTAGTTTTAATTTTTCATGGCTCTGATTATGAGTGCTTGCAAGTATTTCAGACCATTTGGTGAACTTTCCATGACGTTTGCCCATTTTTCTCTTGATTTTGTGGTCTATTTTTCATTTCTGGGAGCTAGTCACATGTTTTGGAGAAGCCCTTTTCTGTGTCATGAGCTATACATATTTCCCGTAGTTTTTGTCTTTTTTCTTTGTATTCTGCTTTGGTTTTTGTTTTCTATGCGGATTTTAAAAAAATTTATATTCACAATTATTAATCTTTCCTTTATGGCTTTTGGCTTTTGAAACAGAGTTAGATATGCCAGTCTACTCCAAGGTTATTACATCAATCAGGGCCTCAGTGGGAAGCAAATGGCACTCAGATTAGGATAATTCAAGAGGGGTTCATGTACAAAGGGACCAATTACATAAATCCTACAAGGGCTTATTGCAAGAGTGTGGGCAAGTTTTAGGGGACTCCCATGGGGTGGTGCAGGAATCAGAACCTAGCAGCAAGAGAGGTGTCATCACCCCTAGGCTCCCGGGACAGGATGACAGAGAAGTTATTGCAGCCTGGAAGGAGGGAGAATTGTGAAGACCAGGCTGCCCAGAGGAGAGTGGGGCATCTGTCAGGAGAAACAGACCTGTAGGAGGAGCCCAGAAAGTTAAGTTCTCTGTCCTCATTCCCCTGTTTCACTCCCATGTCTTGTCCCAACTCCCCATGGGCCCCACACAGGGTGGTATCCAGGGCTTTGCATGCAGGAGAGAGGGTCTGAACTATGTGGGGCTGGGGGCATTGGAAGAGATCCATGTCTTCTGGTAGAACTTCTGTGGTTTTCCTTTTTGCATGTGAAACTTTGATCCTCCAGAGTTTATCTTGATGCACTATGTGTAGTAGGGCTTCAGCTTTGCTTTTCCCCAAGGGCTACCCATTGCTCCAGGGCTAACGTCCACCTTTACCCACTGATGACAGTATCCATATTTATCTATCAATTTCCCGTGTACACTAGGGTCTATTTCTAGACTTTCTCTTCTGTTCCATCCGGCTACCTCTCTACTCATGGGTCATTCTGTACTAATTACCACGACCTCCTGACAGGTTTTAACAACTGGGGAGACCAATCCCTTTTCATTTTTCTTCTATTTTAGAGTTTTCTTGGGCTATGCTTGCTTGTTTACTTTGAATGCATCTGCTTGTCTGCTTCTGAAGGAAGGAAATTTGTTAGGAAATTTTGGGAGACTGTGTTAAATTTATACATTTATTTATGGAAGACTCAAATCTTTAAAACATAGTTGATTTCTTTAAAATAATTTAAGGAAAGAAGTTGACTTCTTCTTTAAAACAATGATGTGTGAAGAAACCTGGCAGACTGCACCTTACCGAGTGAGAGAAGTTATCATTCCCAAGAACGGGACTGCTGTGGTTTGAACATATGCACCCTTCAAACTGCAGGTGCTGAAACCTAATCACCAAGGCGATGGTATTAGAAGGCGGGGCCTCTGATCCGGCGGAGGTTCCGTCCTCGGGAGTGAGATGCCTTATAAAAGGGCTGGAGGGAAGCAGCTGGGCTTTTCTGCCTTTCTGTCCCTTCTGCCAAGTGAGGACACAGTGCTTGTCGCCTCTTGGAAACTGAGGCTGGGTGCTCACCTGACACCAAAACTGCTGGCACCTTGATCCTGGACTTTCAGCTTCTAGGGCTGTAAGAAATAAATTTCTGTTCTTTATAAATTATCCAGTGTCAGGTATTTTGTTTAGCAGCACAAATGGACTAGCGTAGGGGGCTCCTGAAGGGGTTGTCTGAGGACATGTCACTCAGTAGGATTTCAGACAAAAATGTATAACCTAAATCTAATCATGAGAACATGTTATATTAATACAAAATTAAACTGGGGACATTCTCTGAAAGAAGGGGCCTGTACTCTTCAAAAATTTCAGTATCTTTAAGTACAAGGAAAGACTGAAGTCCTCCTCCAGGTCAAAGGAGACAGAGGAGGTGTGGAACTATATGCATTGCGCTTAGATCCTGGATCAGGGAAATACATCCACAAAGGGCATTAATGGGCAATTGATGAAAATTGACTACGGACTGCAGATTATATCATAGTACTCTATCAATGCTAAATTACCTAAATTTGATCATTGTGCTCTGGTTATATAAGAATTCTTCTTCTTACAAAATTCATGCTGAGATATTTAAGGGCAAGGGGCATGGTGCCTGCCATTAACTTTTAAATAGTTCAGAAAAATAATAATATGCACATAAGTTTTGAAGGCAATAATAAGGCAAATGTGGCAAAATGTTAATAACAATCTGGGTGAAGAATATATAGAAGTTCTTGATATTATTCTTGCAACTCTTTTGTAAATTTAAAAGTATTCATGAGGAAAGCTAAAACAAAAGGAAGTTTAGGTGAGTAAATAGGGTGAAGAAATGTTAAAAGGTAGGAAACTCCTTCCTACTTTTAGCCAATTTGAACTTGATTTTGCCTTTTAACACATTGTCCCCAAACCCAGAAGAATATCAATCCATTAATTAATCCACAGAAGTCGATATTATTTTTGATTCCTTTAATTAATCTCCATTATTTTGGTGGCACACAGGCAGCCATGGCCACGGGTCCCTTCTTCCTGCAGCGGGCCCAATCGGCGGTTTCACTGGCGTTCGCCGCGTGCTGAGCTCGAGAACGTGCCAGGAACAGAGCTTCCTCCTGGGATTTGGGTTTTCCTAGAGTCGGTGACTAGAAAATGATATTTTGGTTTTTAAAACCAACAGGAAATCTCCCCACAGCTCTTCCTAGGGCCGCCCTCCCCGGGAGGTGCCTCGGGCCAGCATCGTGTCGTGCGCTCGTGCGCAAGGGCCTCCTCAGAACAAGCTCACGTGGAGGTCCCGTCACTACGCCCACTGGACAGACGTGGGAAGTGAACTCCTCCTCCCCGGGCCGGCGGTCCCCGGGGGACTCCAAGCTGGCTGGCTGCTCCCACAGCCTGCCCTGCCTCGGTGCGCGGGGCTGCGTGCACCTCAGGGGGGCGCAGCCGGGGCCTCCAGCAGGATGCCGCAGGAAAACTGGGAGGAACAACTGCTAATCCTAGGAAAGAATGACTCCTCCCCTTCCAAAGTGCACATCTATGCTCCTGGTAACCAGTGCCCCAGGGGGGCGAGGAAACCGGCCTCTGGGAGTCTGGGAGGAGGGTTTGTACACGAGTTGTGTGTGCTCCAGGAAAGGATGCACGAACAAACCGCATGGATCCAGAGGAACACTGAGGGTCAGGGACAAAGGAAACAGATGCTTTTTGTCAAACACAGAATCACTGAGGGGTGGGAGCAGGAAGGGGCAGCAGAGGGTGCTGCAGGCGGACGGGGACCAGGTGGGGAGAGGAGGGGCTCCCTCCCGGGCCAGCAGTCTGGGAGCCTCTGATGAACGAAGTGCTGAATTTCCTGACTGTCCTTCTGGTGTGCTTTGTGTTTGCGTGTGCACACATGTGTGTGCATGCCTGTGCGTGCGTGCCTGTGCATGCATGTGTGTAACAGAGCCAGAGAGAGAGAGAGGGAGAGAGAGAGAGATTAAGACTGAGGCTCACCTTGATTACCTATTGATGCCAGGGTTATAAGTGGATCCTACTAGGTTACTAATCCCCAAATCTTGGCAGAGCCAGATTAAGGAGTGGCCTAGCCACACAGCAATTGCCCAAAGTGCCTCTCACCATGGGCCACTGCAATGGACACTGTGCTCCACCCGGGTCTTGTGGCTCCTTCTTCTTGTTCCTGTGTGCCCAAGTCCTGGTGCTATGGTTTGGATATTTGTCCCCTCCAGGCCTTGTGTTGAAATTGTATCCCCATGGCTGGTGTTTGGGTCGTGGGCATGGATCCCTCACGAATAGATGAGTCCCCTCCCCTGGGCGTGAGGGAGTTCTTGCCCCCGAGAGCTGGTGGTGAAGAGCCGAGCACCTCCCCTCCTTGCTTCCTCTCTCGCCACGTGACCTCGGCACACGCTGGCCCCTCTTCACCTCCTGCCGGGAGTGGCAGCGGCTGAGCCTCACCGGCAGCGGTGCTGGTGCCGTGCAGTTAGTCCAGCCTGCAGAACCATGAGCCAAATAAACCTCTTTTCTTTATAAGTTACCAGCCTCAGATATTGCTTTCTAGCAACATAAAATGGATGAAAACACCTGGCACCCTTGTGCTTTGTTTCTGACGGCCAGCACCTACGTCCTGACCATGCTTGGGCACCTGCAGCCACCGAGCCTTCACTCACGGAGCTCTGAAGGTACCTGCGAGTGACAGCCCCTCAGGACTGCCCTTGGCAATGACTAATTGGTTGGAGGAGTATGATAGCCCAGGTCCCTTGCTTTGACATGGGATGAACTCCAAGTAGGTGTGATTTTCACCGCGGGGCCTCTGCATCCTGCTGTGCTATCCCGGATGCTTTGTTAATTTCCCCAGCATAACCCGCCTCCGTAAGCCACTTGCACACACATCCTGCTCTCAGGAGCTGCTGCTATGGAGCCGGACCTAAGACGCCCACCACCATAGTCCTAGCAATGTGATGAGGAAAAGAAAAGTGACATTCATCTACCTGGACGTGGCCCAGGGAGATCACCCGATGTGGTTGGACACTGGCTTTGGAGTGAGGGGTGAGACCTCCCCACTTTGCTAAGCTGGCTAGAGTGCCTTCTCAGGGGAGCAGGTGCACTTCCCCGTGGGCTCTGTTGTTTTCAGATCAAGATGCAGAAATGGAGGGCCTGCGTGGAATCGCTGGGGACAATGGCAGTGGTGGAGCCCTGGCTGGAGGGGCAGGAGGAGGAAGCTGGGAGTGCCCTCACTCCTCCCTAAACAGGTATGAATAGTGTAAAATTTCACACAAGGGTGCCGTATGTGTCCAGCTGACTCTGAGGAAGACACAGGGAAGGAAGAAGCTGCCAGCAGTGGGGTGCTCTGCTTTAAGGTCCCTGTGTGTGGCACTGAGGTGTCCCTGAAGGAGGAGATGCTGCAGGGGCAGGATCCTCATGTGGGGGTCCCGCTGCTACCTACATTTGCCAGATGTGAGAAGTGAACTCATCCTCCCCCGGCAGGTGGCTGGACGGTGGAACCAGAGGTGAGTCTCCATGGCTTGTGTGGGACAAGTCCCACCGGGGTGGCTCGGGTGGGCCACAATCTTTCATCAGGAAGTCTGAGAAGTTTGCGAGCTTCCAAGTCAGGAGCCAGCCCCTCCACACCAGCCACCTGTCAACTCTGTCTTTGAAGGCTGGGTTTTGGTGGCACTTCTGTGTCAGGAGCAAATTAACTCAAGTCGGGGGTCTAACAACTGCCATAACGATGAGCCCCAGCTAACTCTACGGCAGAGAGCAGTCACCAAGTTTATGAATTGCCCGTCTGTGTAGACCTCAGCTGTCAAGAGTAAGGGTCAGCTTGCCTGTAGGAGACACGTGTCATCCCATGTGACAGCATTGGACGAGCTCCCAGGCTGCAGGTACCTGAGGAGCAAGGCCTGCCCCCCGCCCTGGCCCTGACCGGGCTTCCCGCGCAGTAGGGGGTCCTGAGCGGTGTCCTCCCCCGCGGTAGAAGGCAGGCTCTGGAGCTGCTGAGCACCGGAGAGGCGTGAAGGGGAGGACGAGGGCCACTCCCACCACGCAGGCGCGAGGGAGGCACCTGCAGTGGGGACGCAGCAGAGGCGGAGGCTGAATGGCAGCGTGGTGTTGAGCCCTCCGGTGATCACGGTACCGACGTCATAGGGCTGTTGTGGAAATTAAAGGTCATGACGCATGCCAAGTGTTCGGAGGAGTAGCCCAGAAAAAGATCATATTGTGTGTTGCTATTATATAACACACACACACATATAGAATTTTGTACACCACTCTAATTGTTATGTATTAGTATTTAGTAATGAATAACAATACATTATTAGATTACAATATATTATATCAATATTATATGTAAGTATAATTATATTATTATAATATATGTAATATATTGTCTAATAATTTATTATTACATACATATTTGATATTATTAAACTTTAATTTATAGTGTTAAGTTAAGGTATCAGTGTATTAAATATGTCAAACTGAATATTACCATCTATTAGCATACTATACACTCTTCACAATGCACAGTGTGTGTTATTGCGAGCCAGGGTCTCGTGGCGGGATTGCTCCAGGTCTGTTTCAGGAGAGGGAGCAGTCAGGCCGCCATGTGCAGCGTGTGCAAGGACGGAGTGCGAGGGAGCGTGGGAGGGAGGTTCAGGGTGACACTGGCAGGGCCTTGGAGGAGTTTGAGCTGCATTCCGTAGATGATGGGGACATGTCCATTCACTCAGGAGCAAGTGCTGAGCGCTTCCTAGAAGCCAGCACGTGCCAGGTACAGGAGGTGTGGCCAGGAGTGACACGGGCCCCGCCCTGGTAGAGGCTACCAATCCAGGTGGCGCAGACCTTGTCGACTGCCCCCGTCCCCAAGAGCCTTGCAGAAGGCAAGTGAGTGCACAGCAAGCTGGGGCCTGGCAGCAGGGGAGGGGTCTCAGAGAAGCTCATTGCTCAAGCTGAGGCTGAAGGGAAGGCTTTAGGTAGGTGCAAGGTGTGGGTGGCTCCTGCACAGGTTTCCCACCCAAAAATGGCTCATGTGACCATTGGGGGAGAGGGAGTGTTCCTGGGGCAAACTGGAAAATGGCCGGCTTGGGCCTGGGGAGCTGGGATGGAGGTGCCAGGGAGCAGGGAAAGGGGTCCAGTACCACGTTCAAGTGCACTGATGAGGAGCCAGGCGGCCAGCACAGAGGCTTGGAGTGTCCAGGGGGAGCCTTGCTGCGGACGTGACCGGCCGCTTCTGGGAAGGGCCCTGGAAGATGGGGGGGTCCTACCCTGTGGGTCCAGGGAGCCTGGAACATGGAGGGGGCATGTTGGCAGCCACTGGGACCTGTGGTTGTGAATGGAGAGAGGCAGGGCTTCAGGGCAGGGTGTTCAGCAAACCTGACACCAGGAAAGCAAGAAAGCTGGGCATCAAAGGCAACTCCAAGGTTCTGGGCAGAGTGACAGGGAAGAAAATGTCATTTCAAAGATGGGAGGTACATCTTAGGAAAAGGCCAACTTTTATTTAATTAGTTCCTGTGTTAGCATTTGAAAGTTGACCAAGCTTGTTTTCCTGGTGTGAAATCCAGGACTCTCTCTCCTCTCTGCTCTCCCCAGCTCCCTTCCTCCGCTCCAGCCGCCCCCAACTCCCCCCACCCCCAGTCCTTCACGCCATCCAGAGGAGCTGAATTAATGGGTGCTGAGAGAGCTAGTCTTTCTGCAGAGATTTCCACAAGGTCTAAATAGATCTTTTTAGAGAGATCATTTTGCTTTTTGTCCCAAATATGCAGAATGCTATATTGCTCATTACCGCTTCAAAATCTTCCCATGTGAGGTCCTTTTTTTCTGTCCTCTGCTACTGAGCTGTAATAGAGTGGCACTTTGAGAGCCTAATCCCTGTAATCCCCCCGGAATTGCCTATTGTGGAGCTCTGTCCTGGCCTCTCCTGCGTCTATCCCTGGCTTACCCCGAGCGCCTGGCTGCGGTGCAACTCCGTCACTGCCAAGTGGAAGTGGAGTTTCCATTCCTGGACAAGTGTCTCTATTGGTGTGGCTGTCAGCGACTGGTGCAGACCACAGGCCTTGCAGAGCGAAATAATTGACAGCATCAGAAATCCGGACGGTACACTCAAGCCTGCCCTTCAAGGAAGCAAGAAAATAGCCTAGGACCAGCCCCTGGAACCCTGCCCACCCACGTGACCTTGGGGCCATAACCCGTCCTAGGTGTCCCTGTCTCCTCCTTGGAGAGGGAAATTGAGCGCAGTGGTCTCTGAGGTCCAGTCAGCTGGAAACCTCTGCCACTGGAAGGCCAGGAAAGAATGCCAATGAATATTTATTGGTTTTCACCCCCAGCCATTGGTTCACAGAGTTAGGTAATGAAGCCAAACCGTGACACGCCGAACACTGCCCGGGGTTCGGCCGTCCTCCCTGTGCCACTGGCTCCAGACCCAGCCCTTCAGCAGCTGCTTCTTGACCCTTACAAGGGACAGTGCTATTCAGTGCACCCTTCCACTGGTGGTCCCGTAGGACCCCAAGCCTGTGCTATGCCTCTCTGTGACTCCCAGGGTGGCAGGACACAGGAGAGGACCCAAATGACATCCGGGGAAGAGGAAAAAGGAAACTGCGGCCAAAATGAGCCAAAGCCAAAGTCCACCAAGTGGCATTTCTGGCCAGAGGGACCACTTGGCCCACGATGAGCTCTGCATTGGCAGAGGGGCGCCAAGCCCGGCCTGCAGCCGTGACGGGGCAGAATGCTGACCACTCCGGGTGCAAATGAGAGAGAGGGACAGCGGGAGGGAGACATGCACAACAGGCAGACGCAGAGAAAGAGGCAGGAGGCATAGGGCCCCGATTTTCCTTCCCAAGAGCCTGTTCGTAGGAGCTGAGGCCAGTCGCCCACGCGCACGCTGTTTTTCATTTAAGCCCGAGTCACTGCTGCTGCGTTCCAAATGGCTGCAGGTGAGCCGGCACCAGCAGGGCAGGGGCGGGGTGTAGCTGACCACGAGGGACACACCTGTGAGCGCCTGTCAGCGGCAGCATTTGTGCCTCTCTGAGCTGGCTACGCTCACCAGCATCAATCACGTCCTCCGCAGGGGCAGGGGCTGCGCCCAGGACGCTGACACACATCACCCTTGGCTGTCCACCAGCAGGTTCCCTCGTCTAAGGCTGAAATTACTATTTTGTCTGAGAATATGACTTTAAAGCAGGGGGTTCAAAATACATTCCGGAAAGAAAGAAGGGATTCATTTTCCCCTTGGGTGCAGGGTCAGCTCATCTGAGGACAGCGGTGCCCTTTCCTCCTCAGCTATGTCTGGAATTCCTCTCCCAGAGTTAGACTGTTGTGTGTGAAAGAGAAACGAAAAAATGTAGCCCTGGAATATTGAACACCACATAACTCAACTGGCATGAAGTTCTGGAGGGCAGGATCTGGACACATCTGCTCTATGTAATTAGCAACAAAATACTCCAATTTCGCAAACATTTATTAAGTAGCAACTATGTGCCAGGCCCACTGCTGGAGTTTCAGATCTGACCGAGATTGGCGTAGGCACATGCTTTCTGATGATTTTGGTGCTTGTCAGGGAGGAAGTTAGTGTTATAATTGCTCAATTGAACAACTTCTTAAGTAGTCACTGTAGTCTCTAAAAGAATAAAAATCATTACATTTAAATTTTACTTATTTTGTAAAAAAACAAAAATAAACTGAAGTTGCTGAGGCTTAAATAAATGTTTCTTTGCCAAAAAGGAGATTATTTCTCTAAGGATAAGAAAAGCGATTACTGGTAACATTAACAGTTGGGATTTTATATATGCATGTGCACACACAGATGCAATTTGTGTCTCAATTTTAGAGCGTATCAATTGTCTCCTTCCGAAGAAAGATGAGGATATCAGCATTCTCACACTGCTTTCATTCCCCTCTTTATTCCTCTCAATTTTAGGAAGTTATGTTATTGTTGGTTGGATTAAGTCTCCCAAAAAGATGTGCTCAAATTCTAACTGCTAGTACCTGGGAATGTGATCTTACTTGGAAATAGAGTCTTTGCGAGCGCAATTGAGTTAAGACAAGGTCATACTGGATTCGGTGGGCCCTAAACCAGCAACTGATGTCCTCAGAAGACGAGGGAAATTTGGACGCAGATACACAGAAGAAAGAAAGCAATGTGAAGACAAAAGCAGAGACTTTAGACAAAGGCAGAGGCAGAAAACTTGTAGTGATGCATCTACAAGCCCAGGAGCACCAAGAATTGCTGGCAGCTGCCGGAAGCGGGAGAGAGGCTCGGAACAGAGTCTCCCTCCGAGCACCCAGAAGGAACCACCCTAGCCAACACCTTGAGCTCAGACTTCCAGCCTCAAGGACTATAAACTGCTGTTGGCTAAATCTACCCCCTTTGTGGTGCTTTGTTACGGCAGCTGTAGGAAACTAATATAGTTATTTTCACATTGTCTACATTTACGTTACTGTAATCACAGTCCGTTTGGTAACCATAATTCTTATTGGTGTGTAACATGCTGTATATTTCAATAGATTTGTTGTTCCCCACCTGTTTCTTTAAGTCTGCAGTCTCTCTTTACCCCTCCGTCCCTTCTTTCCTCCCTCCCTTTGTACTGAATATTTGCACAGTTGCTCAGCCATTCTTTGCATCTGACACATGCTCCAGTAGCTCTCTCCAGACATTCTGCTTGCTCCGAGTCAGGACCATAGCTCGACATTGCTTCTCCCTTCTCTGAGGCCCAGCCGCTTCTCCCCGTGAGCAGTGTGAGACTGTTTCCCTTTCTGTTGCATAGCGCATGGCAAAGGTAGAGGGAGAGAATTCGGTGGCCACGGCCTGCTATACTTGCTGGACGACCTGGACTTTCTTTCATGAGTCGACATTTTTTTACACATCTAGTGCCGAGACTTGCCTTGCCTCGCTGAAAGGCTGACTCCACTCCCGTGGGCAGGCTCCAGGGTTTCGGATCACTTCCGTAAGGCGCCATTTCCAGACACGACGTCCCCCCTGCCCTGTTTCACCCATCTGTCTTTCACAACTGATTCCGTGGCCCCCGTCAGGGAGCGGAGAGGGAGGGAGAGAACATGTGCTCCTCTCAGCTTGACCCTCAGGGGCTTGAGGGCCACCAGCATGGCTTGGGGGCGGGAGGGGGCCCGGCCTCTGTGCCCCACTCTAGAATCTCATGCTTCTTTCCTTGGCTTGTGGCTTCTGAAATGTGCTTTTTTGGGCTGTACTCTTTCCCTCCTTGGTTGCCATTGGAACACCCTTCGTGACTGGAACGCTAGGCCGCTGGAGCTGGAGGTCTCTCAGGATCGGTCTGCACCTTCCTTGTGTGCGTTACAGGCGCCGTGACGTGGAGGTGGAAGGAGTGGGCGAGGGAGAGGGAGTTGTGGGTGGTGCCCAGAGTGGGCACACGGGCTACGGGACATGGCCAGGACCACACTGCCCTGTGTGGGCACCTGCGAGCCTGAGCCGGGCGAGCCCCACACACCTCCCCAGATGAGCGGCTCAGGGCTGCCGGGACTGCCGGCGGCACAGACGGGTGGGGGCTGGGTCAGGCAGCGGCCGTGGCCTTCATCCTCAGACTGGTCTAGCTGTGCGAGCTGTTTTGTTTATCCCTGTGCAGCAGTCTCCATACGTCCCCTTTTCCCCGTGAGTTTTATCCACTCACTCTTACCAGATATGCCCTTCTGGAGATGAGTTTTTAAAAAGACTCCAAAATGAGTTGGGTGGGTGCTGTGGAGGCCCTGCCGTCACCAATACCACCATTCGCTCATCACAGCAGACCTCCCGGGCCCAGAGCCACCTGCCCGTCCCTCTCTTGTTATCCTTGCACAGCCTGGTGACACAGCACACAGGTGTTTATCCTCCTGTTTGGGTCACATGTATGGAAATACAGGCACGAAAGAGGTGACTGTTTACCAGGGGACACTTGACACCTGAACAACCCAACAGCCCCACCCAGGAATCACCTTGCGCACCGAGAGTCTCGAGCCCGTGGCCTCCCGTTGCAGCCTGCACTGCCCGCCACCCCCGCAGGCCCAGCAAAGCGAGGGAGCAGGGAGCACGTCTCTCGCAAAGCAACGAAGTGTTTGAGTGGTTATGGGTTTTACATGCAGTTCCAGTGACCAGGAGAGTGGTTACTCTTGTTCACAGTGTTTCCCAGGGAAATAGCTTCTGACTTAAAACTCAAGCCCTTTCCTCCCTGATGTGCTCATAGGCCACATCCTGCACAGGCCTCGGGGGAACTGCCGAACACAGACGTGCTGCTGTGTGCGCCACACCGTGGGCTCACGGACAGCAGGGACTTATCTTGGTATCTCCCGGCCCCTGCCATCCTGTCTTGAACACACGAGGTGCTTAACACATACTTGTTGAACTGACCTGGATCAATTCACTCATAGTCGAAGAATAATGGGTGGATATTACTGAGCAAATTCCAAATAAATTTCAAAGGCAATTCCGAAAGGAAAGTGTTTTAATGGACGAAATTGAATAAATGCACACTAGCTCTGATAAAGGCTTAACACAACAGTGGTTATCCTGCGATGACAGTGGAGTCTGGGGTGGGTCCACGGTGTCCCTCTTCCAACAGTGACTCAGGTCTGGGCTGCTTCTGTCATGGTACCACCCACAGGTGGTCATCTTCTGAGTCAAATGTGAATTATGGCGGTTCTAACTTCAATTGAAACTGTCTTGTGTCTTACAAGAAAACACTAGATTCACAATGCAAATGTTGATTTAAAATGATTATATTTATATTAGATCAGAGAAGCCTAATTAAAAAGCATCATTACATTCCAAATTACCTTCATCAAGTCATTTGATTCTTCAAAAATGTATTAAATAGTTATCAGGCATTGAGCACTGTGCTAGACAACATGTAGAATGCAAAAGAAGTAGAAGGTATTGCCCATGAAAGTTAATGCTCTGTCTGGGCAGATAAACATAGAGAGTGATAGTAAGTAAAAAGAGGGGTTCTTGGTCGGGGTAAGTCTCCTGTGGGACCCTAGGGGAGGGAATCTAACAGGGTCCTGGTGTGATTGGGAAGCCCCCCACGGTGAAGACACCTGGCGAGAACTAAAGGATCTATAGAATTTTCCAGGCAGAGCAGGCTGGGGCGGGGCTCCTGTAGAGAGAACAGCATGGGAAAAGGCCCTGCAGCAGAGAGCATGACAAATCCAGAGATCTGCAAACTAGTTTCCTATGGCTGGGCCCTGTGGGTGGAGAGGTGAGGCCGGCAGGAGAGGTAGCAGGTGCCTGTCCCGAAGGCCTTAGAAGAAGCGCAGCCAGGCGCTGGGGCTTCCTCTTCCTCGGCGACGCCCTAACCTACTCACTAGGGCCACATTCCACCCTTCCTCCAGGTGGGGACTGTGTGTCTAGGACACCAACCCCGGTCTTGACCATCTGTCTGGCATGAAAGCGATCAATTGTCCCAGGCACGGTGTTTCAGAGAGAGACGCTAACACATTTCTCTGATGTTCATAAAAAGCCAAGCCACGGAACTGGGGGAACAGATTTGCCATACACATAACTGTTAAGGATTAGCAACCAAAGGACATAAAGAATACCACAAACCAATGAGAAATAACTCAGCAGATAGATTAGGAGAAGCCTGCAACAGGTATTTCACAGAAGCAGCACTGTGGGTGGCCAGCAACGCCCATCAGGGAGCAGGAAGATGCACACTGAGCCGCAGGGGTTAGGACGTTCTCACTCCTGGGCTACGTGCTTGCTTATTAAGGGACTTCGAAGACCAGCAGGCCTTTCTGATCCAAAGGGATGGCACTCAGTGACATTTCCTGTCTCGTATCAAGTTAGCAGAGGAGACATTTTGGGCAGAAAGACCCTTACTTTTCAAACCTCATGGAGTGAGAGACACTACCTCCTTTTCTTGTAAAGGAGGCACAGGCTGCATGTTTGGCTAAACAAAGTACTTCATTTAGCTCAGTCCTGGTCTCCACATAACAACTACTGCAGCCGCGGGTCCCTGGGAGCAGCACCCTGAAGCTGTCACCATAGTGGGTCCCAACCTCACTGCAGCCTCAGCCCATGCAGACTCATCTTATTTCTCGCCCACTGTATCTTGTACCCCATATTCCAGTCACAGAAAACAATTCAAGCCCTCCAAATAGGCCAGGATGCTTTAAGCCTCTAAACTTTAGCAAATATTTCCTACTCTGCCTGGAATGCCCCTTTCCACCTCATCCTCTGGAAAACTCCTACTCATCCTTCAAGACCCAACTAAAATGTTCTCTCTATGACTCATTCACCCAGGCAGTATTAGTGTGGCCCTTCCTGTGTGCTCCTATTGCACATAAAACAATACTCTCCTATTGCCACACTCATCCTGCTGTGTTGTGACTGTTACACATGATTTGTTCTCCGCCCCTGACTCTCAAGTGTGGATCCCTGAGGGTGGGCCTTGTGTCTCTGCACCTCAGCTCAGGACGGTGCCTGACCTAGGAGGAGTGGATGAATGAATATCCTCTTACACGAAAATGAACATCCACAGATTCTCCGAGTATTTTCAGATGGTCGGATAACCTGTGAGGCAATGGGCATGCAAGAAATGGTCTGGACAGACTGCAGGGCTGGGTTCACGACCTCTGGGCTGTCATTAACTGCACATTGATTCCCCACCGGCTAGGTCACGCAGACGCTTAACTGGAATTTTGCAGGAAAAAAAATAGCACAGAGTGTTTCAGCACGAGCTCTTCACTTTACCTTTCAGATCTCTTAGGAAACGCTTTTACTTAAGGCACAAAGTTTGACATTCCGAGAAGAGCGTACAGGTTCCTGTTAAATCCTAAGTGGATCTGGGAACATAATTACGTTCTGGGAGGAAGAAGCAGGTGGACTGTGGTCTCAGGCCTGGTGTGTTACAGGAAAGGGCGGCCCTGACGCTCTTATCTCACCTTTTTCCACGGTGACGAGGGAGCCCGTTTCCAACGCAGGTTGTGGAGAGAGGGCAGCAGCTCTGATCCGTAATGGGACGCTCCCTGCAAGCTGCCTTTACCCCCACAGGGCATTGAAACCATCACAGTCCTCATCACCTGGGGTTATTCAGTGGCAGAACATTCTCCGGTGGTGGTGGTCACATTACATGGACATTCTTTCAGACTCTGCAGGGCATGGGAGGCGAACAGGGAATCAACGCCACTCGAAAGTGAAAACCAAACAGCAGGCAGCTGAGATCTCGGGAAGTGCTGGGGGTGTCAAGCAGGGCAGTGCCCTGCAGCCAGCTGGAAGGGGCTTGTGGTAAAGTTGTCAAGCTGCTGGGCCCATCTGGAACAAGTGGCCCAGAGCACCGGAGAACAGATGCACTGTTGGAAAGAGGTGACAGTGAAAGTCCTGAGTCCAGGGCCACTGTACACAATTCCCCCCGTTGTTCACTGCACAACCCTAGGGGGCGCCATTCACTTAGACTACATGGGGGATGGTGTCGCTGGGGCTGTACCGTGCACAGCCTGCAGAATGACATGTAGCTCTGGAGTTCTGCTTCCCTGAGGCACACAAGCTTCCCTGTGCCACTGCGGCAAACTGCATTTCAGTGGGAGCCCGTAGGCCAGAGTTATTATGCTTGGAACCAAGTGACCGAGGGGGAGGCGGTGAGCCCAGCGAGGCAGGCAGAGGCCTCCTGTCCTCCGGGCACCCCAGCGCCAGCTGAATGGCAGGGTGGTGACGGAGACGGTCATCTCCGAGTCAGAGACCTGGATCTGAACTGCTCCCCATGTGTTGCTGCAGCGACACCCCTGGCTTCTGCCTGTCACCACTCAGCCCACCAGGACTGCGGCCCAGGGGGCCCCGTCAGCTTGCGCCTCAAGAGTGTCCTGCAGGACTCCTTGCTTCCTGCCCTGGAGAGGTAATGCCAGGCCGGAAGCTGGTGCAGATACGCCCTCCTCCAGTTGCACAATTCTGGGGACACACTGCCTCACCTCAGATGCCCTTGTGTTGACGTACATCTGTTTCCCTGTCCCACTTTCCCTGTCCCCGACTCCCACTTCCTGGAATCCACTCCCAAGTTACCTACTCGTACCCGAGTCTGTCTCAGGCTCTGCCTTGTGGGGAGCCCAGACTCAGAACGTTACCTTAGTTACCTGCAACTTACTTACCTATGCCTCAGTTTTCTCAGCTGTGTTATGGGTGTGTGTGTGTCACTCATGGGCACTTCACAGAGTGACTGAGGCTGACTGAGGTAATACCTGTAACACATTTCACACAGGTGCGGCCGTGGTGAGTCTTCCAGCCGTGTTATTAAGGTTGGTGCAACAGTAATTGCGGTTTTAGCATTGGTGAAATTTGCCTTTGACAGAGGAATACATTCTTAAATAAATGTGGTTATGTTATACATCATTTTAATGTGCATTTCTCACTTTACATTTTTTTGCTAATGACTTGTTACTTGCTATTTATTTTAGACGATGAAAATGATGTTAGACAAAAAGCAAATTCGAGAGAGTTTCTTATTCGAGTTCAAAATGGGTGGTACAGCAGCAGAGACAACTCACAACATCAACAATGCATTTGGCCCAGGAACTGCTAACGAGAACGTACAGCGCAGCGGTGGTTCAAGAAGTTTTGCAAAGGAGACGAGAGCCTTGAAGATGAGGAGCGCAGTGGCGGCCATCGGAAGTTTACAACAACAAATTGAGAGCAATCATCCAAGCTGATCCTCTTACAACTACAGGAGAAGTTGCCAAAGAACTCAACGTTGACCATTCTATGTCGTTCAGCATTTGAAACAAATTGGAAAGGTGAAAAACCTCAATAACTGGGTGCCTCATGAGCTGACAAAAATAAAAAAAATCATCATTTTGAAGTGTCATCTTCTCTTATGGTACGCAAAAAAAAAAAAAAAAAAGAACCATTTCTCAATTGGATTATGATGTGAGATGAAAAGTGGGTTTCATATGACAACCAGTGATGACCAGCTCAGTGGCTGGACCGAGAAGCAGCTCCAAAGCACTTCCCAAAGCCAACTTACACCAAAAACAGGTCATGATCACTGTGTGGTGGTTCTGCTGCCAATCTGATCCACCACAGCTTTCTGAGTCCCGGCGAAACCATTGCATCTGAGAAGTCTGCTCAGCAAATCGATGAGATGCACCGAAAACTGCAACGCCTGCAGCCGGCGTTGGTCAACAGAAAGGGCCCAATTCTTCTCCTCCACGACAACACCCGGCTGCATGTAGCACAACCAACGCTTCAAAAGTTGAAAGAATTGGGCTACGAAGTTTTGCTTCATCCGCCATATTCACCTGACCTCTGGCCAACCCACTACCACTTCTTCAAGCATCTCGACAACTTTTTGCAGGGAAAACGCTTCCACAACCAGCAGGATGCAGAAAATGCTTTCCAAGAGCTCCTCGAATCCCGAAGCACAAATTTTTATGTTACAAGAATAAACTTATTTCTCATTGGCAAAAATGTATTGATTGTAATGGTTCAATTTTGATTAATAAAGATGTGTTTGAGGCTAGTTATAATGACTTAAAATTCATGGTCTGGAACTGCAGTTACTTTTGCACCAGCCTAATAGCTACTGCTGTTTGGGAGGATGCATGCTTCCCTGACACCTGACATTGTTACTGCCGTTTTATATTCCTAATACCTCTACTATTTTGATGATCTGAGACCATCCATGGAGAAAAACACCCTCGGCAAAAAACAAGAATGGAGTCTTGGTCAACAGGAAATAGGCCAACAGCGAAACAGATTTAAAAATTGCAAAAGCGCACTTGTGGGTACTAGTTAACACTTTGAAATTAACACCCCAACACAAGACACTACTGTGACAGTGTCTGGTGTAAATGGGTGATGTCCTGTCCTTCCCACTCGGTAAAACCTCTTCCTGAACTTGGTAATGATGGACTTGTACCCAGTGCTTGTGCTTTTTGCCCATAGAAGTCAAACAGGGACTCTGTTATCTTTGCACCAACAGATCATTGTTGTCCTGTTGATGCTGACATCACCTCACCTGGGGGAGGCGTGTGAGGAATGGGGACGAGAATGCCACTGTGTGTCTGCGTTGCCTGAGACATTGGCCCAACTCTTTCTTGAGGCTATTGGCCACACAATTCCTTCCAGCCCATGCCGGCCCTCACTGCCCTGCTGAAGAGGGCTGCTCACATCATAGAATAAAGCCTGCAGAGGGCAAGATTCTCTAGAGGGAATTTGGATACCCACCCTGGTTCGCACCTTCCTCCATGTGCCACGGGCAAGGGGGGGACACGCGGGCCCTGCTGCAGGGACTCGCCCAGCTCTGAGCTGTGAGCGAGCAGCCAGGCACTGACGTCAACTGCTCCTAGCTCGTCCAGGCCTCCAGGAGCCCCTAGCTAAGGGACTTGCTTTGCACCTGTGAGCTCATGCAGCTGGCCTGGGGACACTGCACCAGGTAAGACTTTATATCCTTTTGTTTTTTTAAGGTGAATGAAACCTTTTACGTCCCCCAGGGAGCATGCAGATTCCCAGATGAGGGGATTCTCAGTGCCCTGGGAGATTTACTTCCGAGGATCTTAAGGAGGTGACAGTTGCTATGGTTATCTGGATAACGCAGACAAAGGAAGCCCTAAGGTAGGGGAGCGAGGAAATTGGGCAGCGCCTCAATTCCCACCGTGGAGCCCTCGCTGATAAACATCTTTCCTCGTTTTGGAGTCAGACCTTTCTATGCTGGGATCTAGACCAGGGGACAGCCAACTTTGTGCACAAAGAGCTAGATAGTAAATATTTTAGGCTTCGTGGCCCATGGTCTCTGTTACAAAAACACAACTCTGTAGTTGCAGCTCCAAAGCAGCCATAGATGATACATAAGCCAATGGGCATGGCTGTGTTCCAATAAAACTTTATTTGCAAAAACAGGCTGTGGGCTGGGTTTGGTCTATGATGAGAAACCAAACTATAGGGGCCTACCGTTTGTTGATTCCTGATTAAGATCATGACATTTGGCCGGGCACCATAGCTCACGCCTGTAATCCTAGCACCCTGGGAGAATGATGGGGAGAGGATTGCTTGAGGTCAGGCGTTCAAGACCAGCCTGAGCAAGAATGAGACCTTGTCTCTAATAAAAATAGAAAAAATTAGCCGGGCATGGTGGTGTGTGCCTGCAGTCCCAGTTACTCGGAAGGCTGAGGCAGGAGGATCCCTTGAGCCTAGGAGTTTGAGGTTGCTGTGAGGTAGGCTGATGACATGGGTCTCTAGCCCAGGCAGCAGAGTGAGACTCTTGTTTCAAAACAAAAACAAAAACAAAAACAACAACAACAACAACATGACATACACAGTCATGTACCACATAAAGATGTTTTGGTCAACAGTGGATTGCATGTACAATGGTGGTCCCCTAAGATTATAATGCTGTATTTTTACTGTACCTGTTGTATGTTTAGATGTGCTGACAGACACAAGTATTCACCATCACTGTACAGTTGTCTACAGTGTTCAGCACGGTAACCGGCTGCGCAGGTGTGTGGCCTGGGAGCTACGGGCTGGCGCCGTGTGCAGCAGGCTGCGCCATCTGGGTGTGTAAGAGCACTCTGTGATGCTCACTCAGCAAAATCGCCTGATGACATATTTCTCGGAACATATTCCTGTCATGAAGCCACACAGGACTTCTCTTAGAAAGTTTTCAGTCTTGGAAACAGCCTGCAAAATATAGGAGAGATGCCTCCCGGACCCTTCGCTCGCTAGGCTGAGACACGCAGTGATCTCACGGCAGCTGAGCGCTTCTCAGGAGCGCTGGGGCTCCATAGATCTTGCACGTAGCACATCACCATCTGCCTCTGAGCAGAGGATATTTCAGATCAATCATTTCCAGTGCCTGGCGGGCCCCAAGTACCTCTTCTGTTTGCCTCCATGAGGAAGTGATTCGGAGCTGCTGCTCTCAGTCAGTAAGCGTCTCATTAATATTTTCCCAAACGCCGTCAAGACTGCCCGGGTTCCAATCCTGGCTCTGCCTCTCAGCAGTGGCGTAGCCTTCCTTGCATTCCTCTCCATTTTTCCATTTCCTCCTCTGTCAAATGGAAAACAGTTAATAATACTTACCTTGTGGGGTTGTGGTGAGAGTAATGAGTTGATACAGGCGGCTGGTGCTCAGGAAGTGTTTGCCCCTCGCTCGAATGTCAGTCCTCATGCAGGGACTGTCTGCTCTGTCACTGTGTCCTCAAAGCCGAGAACAAAGGGGGCACAAAGTGATTACTTGTGAGCACAATGCCCTTTGCTGGGGCCACTGTTTCCATCCTCACCCTCACTACTGTCCCCTGCCCTGCTCCGCTGCAAGTCTCCACTCTGCCTCCTCCGCCTCTCCCCACCTCTCCTGGGAACATCCTCGTGCATCAAGACTGTCAATCCTAAAGAAACTTCCATCTGGTGGAGCTAAGAAGGCAAACACACGCTATACTAACATGCTCATTAGCATTTCGAGGGCACTCTGCAGGCTGCCATATCCTTTATTTGATTTAATGTTCGCAACATCCCAGTGAAGCAGGTAATTATCATCTCTATAGGACTGAAGCTTAGGGAGGAATGCAAACAGAATGAGCACTGTATGTGGTACTCAAATGGGAGTAACTTCTTTCAGACACATCTTCTTATTGAATCTTCCCAATGGTCATTCATTCTTTCAACAGATTTTTGTTAAGCACCTACTGTGCTCCGAGCGCTATTAGATTTATTATGGGAATTAACCCAGGCAATTACCGAGGCTGAGAAGTCTCATGATCTGCTGTCTATAAGCTGGAGAACCGGGAAAGCTGATTCTGAGAACCAGGGGGCCATAGGTGTAGTCTTGGAGTCCAAAGGGCAAAGAACCAGGATGTCTGAGGACAGGAGAAGATGGATATTTTGGCTCCAGAAGAGAGAGAGGGATTCACTCTCCTGCTTTTTGTTCTTCTGGGCCTTGGGAGTATTGGATGATGGCCGCCAACACTGGTGAGGGTGGATCTTTGCTCTGTCTGTTGATTCAAATGCTAATCTCTTCCAGAAACACCCTCACAGACACACCCAGGGATAGTGTTTTACCAGCTATCTGGGCTTCCCTTGGCCCAGTCAAGTTGGCACCTAAAATTACCCGTCACATCTCTGCTGGGTGCTGGGGGTAAAATGGTGAACAAGGCGGGCACAGTTCCTCCCTGTATGCAGCTGCCAGCCAGGTCAGCGGAGGACACAGGGAAATGAAGGCCTAGATGGTGTCATTTGAGGCATGAGGCATGAGGGCAGAGATGGGCTCTCCATCCAGATGTGTGAGGTCAGGGAAGGCGTCCTGGAGGAGGTAACGCCAGGGCTCTGGCTGGAGGGAAGAGCAAGAATTAGCCGCGCTGTGCAGGGAGGACAGCTGAAGAGGGGAAAAGGGACCATCCAAGTGAAGGAACCAGCATGAATTTAAGAGACAGAAGAGAAGTGTTGAGTCCTGAAGCACTGAATGCCAGGTGGTGGGGAGGAGAGCGGAGCCTCGCAGCACCAGGACAGCCACTGAAATGGGGCTGAACTTCGTCCTAAGGGTGGTGGAGAGAAGTGACATCATAATATTGCATGTGAAGAGATGTCCATCTACTTGCTCTGCAGAAACAGGATTTGGGGGTTGGGGATATCGTCGGGGCACCTTGTGCATCAGTCCAGGTGAGAGACGATGGCGGTCGGAACGAGGCTGATCCCAATAGAGGTGGGGACAGGTGCGTGCCTTCAAGACTCAGCAGCTAAAAGGGATGGACAGTAACAAGCTGACGTTGACGATCAGCTCTGTTTTTCAGATGAAGGGCATGTGTGTTGGAGGCTGGGAAGGTGGCGGGCCGTGCAGGGGGCCAAGCTGGGATTCCGGGTCAGAGGAGCCCTGGGGGATGCAGGGCAGAAGGGTGGGCGGTGGTGACCCGTGGTGATCGTGAGGGGCAATGAGGTCAGACTTTGCGATGACAGGGAGCAGCCTGCTGGGGAGAAAATGGCAGGTCCCAGAGCTGAGTCGGCCCTCCCAGGGCCAGGGAGGGGAGGGGCTCCTGGGGAAGCTGAATGAGTGCAGAGAGGCTTCCCATCAGTGCCTTCATTTCAGGCTATGGGGACAACTTCTGTATGCCTGGGGACACACCTTAGATTTCATGAGGGAAGCAATGAGAGAATCAGGTTCACTTGACCAAGCATTACTCTGCGTTCGATTTGATCAGCACATCTCAGAAAGGAAAGAACCAGAGAGTCCTGAGGACCCTCCGAGGGAGTCTGTCTCAGTGTACGCCCTGTGCCTCCTTCCTGCACCTCATGGTGCTCGAAGACCCTGTGGGAGGGGCCCATCATTGCTGTAGTGCAAGGGTTTCAGTCCTGGAGTTAGCCCCTGGCACCGTGGGCCAAGTGGAGCAGGCTGGCTAACCGGCTGGGGGAGCTGGCAGGCAGGGGAGCGCAGCGCTCCTCGTGGCCAGTGGTGGGGGATGTGTGTCTGCAGACGCCCCCTTCCTCCCCTCCTTTGTGATTCTAGTGACCCGTGCATTTGGCAGGTCCTGGGGGGCAATGGGCCGCACCGTACAAAGCTCCAAAGGAGGCTGGCAAATGTGCCTGCGTGTGCGCGGTCCCTGGCCAGCTCTGTGACCAGAATGCGTGACGTGGTGTGTACTTTCAGGGCTCCAGCCCTGCTGCAGCCCTTGGAGGTTGCTGTCCACTGCCTGACAAAAGAGCTTCTTTTTTTGTTTTTAATTGACAGAAATTGTATGTATTCATGGTACAGAACATGATGTTTTACTATATGTATACGTTGTGGAATGACTAAATCAAACTATGCATTGTCTCACATACATACCATGTTTTCTGTGATGATAACACTTAAAAATCTCTCTTGGCAGTTTTCAAGGATACAGTGCATTGTTATTAACTACACATCAGTCGTACAATAGCTCTCTTGAACTCGTCCCCCCCCCATCTAACTGAAACTTGGTACCCTTTGCCAACATCTCCCCGATCCCCCCTCCCCTAACTCCTGGCAAACACCGTTCTGCTCTCTGCTTCTGTGAGTTTGACCTCTTAGACTCCACATGTAAGTGAGACCATGAGTTGTCTTTCTGCAGCACGGCTTCCTTACGTGGCTGCCACGTGGCCTCCTCAGGAGGAACCGTGTGTTTGCTCCTCAAGGAAGAGCGGAGGTAAGTAGAAGGCATTTCTGCTTTGTGTACCTGCTCCCTTCTCTCCACAAACTTCTTCTGCACAGAGATGGGCTCCTGACATGAGGCTCAGCCTCAGGAGCCGGGCAGCCGTCACGGTGGCCAGGAGCCAGGGGAGGATGTCTCCAGCCAGGGGCCTTGGTGAGCAGGGCGGGAGCCACCACTGTGCCTCCTGGTTCTCAGGGCCGGAGAAAGCCCAGGGCTGCTGTGGGGGCTGACTTCCCACTGCTCCTGCTCCCCGTCCCTCGGCCTCCTGTCCTCATGGAGGGGAGCAACGGAGCCCCTAGGCCCAGCCAGGCGCTGTCCTCCTGCACCGGTTTCCTCGGGCTGCCCCAACAAGCACCACAGACTGGGGCTTAGACAGAAACCAGGACGCGCCTTCAACACTTGGCTTAGCAATCTCCTCAGCTAAACATCCAGGCTCGTCACTTTCCAGGTCCACTTTCCACAGAACAGTCCACGGCAGGGACCAGCTTCCCTCCAGTTTCTAGCAACTCGGTCCCCATGTCCAGCTGAGCCGTCACCAGACGCACCTTTACACTTGCGCGTCCAGCAGCACTGTTCACGACGCCGTGCACGTTCTCTAAGAGGATAGGAGCTATCTCTCTAGTGCTTCTCTCTCTCTCTCTCTCTTTTTTTTTTTTTCTGAGCCCTCACCAGAATTGCCTTTAATGTCCCATCTCCTGCAGGCAATCTAGGCTTTTCTAGTATGCACCTCAAAACTCTTGCAGCCCTCGTTCATTGCCCGGTTCCGAAGCTGCTTCCACATGCTCTGGTGTCTGCTATGGCGGCACTCCACTTCGCGGTAGCAAACGCGCATTAGTCTGCAGGGGCTGCTGTAACAAACACCACACAATGCGGCTTAAACGACAGAAACTTATTTCCTCCCAGTTCTGGGGTTGAAAGTCCGAGCTCAAGGTGGCCAGCAGGTTTGGTTCCTTCCTGGCTTGCAGACGGCCGTCTTCTCCCCAGTCCTCACAGGGTCGTCCCTCTGTGTGTGTCTGTGTCCTCATCTCCTCTTCTTATAAGGACACGGTCATATTGGATTAGGGCCCACTCATGACCTCATGACCTCATTTTATCTTGATTAGCTTTTTAAAGGCCTTACCTCCTAATACACATTCTGAGATACTAAGGGCTAGGGCCTCAACATCTGAATTTTGGGGCACACAATTCAGCCTGTAACACCCACTGTGCGTTGTTTCTGTCACACGGTGTGTTCGGATGCTGCTCTGACTCCCACTTCTCACACGGTTGTCTGAGCCACGGTTGTCCCCAGGAAAGCTCTCTGAGACAGAGAGGAACTGGCACCCCCTTTCCAAATGCACGACTCCTACGGCAGGACGGGCCTGTGGTCATGACTGCCCACTCCCCAGCTCCAGCCCCAGGAAGAGCCACACTTGAGCGACCATGGACGCATGCCTATCGAAGCTCTAAAAGAAAGCTATTTGCAGAGACACGGCCCCTGCCGACCCGGGGTGATGGAGCGGGAGAGATGGGATTTTAAATCCACTGGAGTCGGTTCTCAGCTCTGCCTGTTACACGGCCTGCAATGCTGGCCAAATCACACTGAATCTCCGAAATGCACTACTACCATCTGGGATGGTTAATTTTATGTGTCAACTTGACTCGACCATGGGGTGCCCAGACATTTGTTCACACATTATTCTGGGGTGTCTGTGCTTCTAGATGAAATGAACACTTGAATTGGGAGACTGAGTAAAGCAGACTGCCCTCCCCAACGTGGGTGGGCCTCATCCAAGCCCTTGAAGGCCTAGGTAGAATAAAAGGCTGACCCTTTCGAGAGTAAGAGACTTCCTCCTGCCTGACAGTCTTTGAACTGGGGACCCCATCTTTTTCCCACCTTCAGACTTGAAGTGAAACGCTGGCTCTTCCCGAGTCTCGAGGCTGTGGATCTTGGGAATGGAAACAGCCCGTCATTTCCCATGGGTCTCAGGCTTTCAGACTTGGGCTGGAACTCACACCGGCTGCTCTCCAGGGCTCCAGCTTGCCAACCACCCTGCCTCCATAATCACATGAGCAATTCCATATATATTATATAAATCATACATATGTTTATACGTACACATTATACACACACATCCTATTATTCTGTTTCTCTGGAGAACCACGACTAATACACCGTCCTTACAAGTGGAAAAATACCAATCCATTTCCCATGGCTATTTTTGTGATTAAATGAGGATGTTCTGAAAACTGTGACATGCAATTCCAATGACAGCTACCATCATCATTGTCATTGTCAACAATGACCCCCAAGTTTCTCCTCTTAAGGTCAATTCCCAAGCTTTGTCTTACTGACCAGTGGCATCAGACAGAGTGAACCCTCCCCTGCCCCCTCTCCTGGCTGTCCCTCTGTCCCTCTGCCTTCCCTGCACCTTGGCTGCTTTCTCCTCATTTCATGGACCTCTAAATATTGGAGAACCCCAAATTCCGTCCTTGGAATCCTTTATTTCCCCAGCTATGCTTGCTATCTTGGTGATCGCAGTGAGACTGTTAGATTTGATCATTGTGGCTCTCCAAGGAGCAGACTCAGAGATTTGCATGCAGGAAGTTTACTAGAGACTGTGCTCAGGATAGACACCTGCTGCACAGGCAGGATGAAGGCTGGAGGGTCCCTGGGCAGAAGCTGACTGTGCTGTCATTGCAGCAAAATGACTAGTTCCCATGGGGAACTCGGTACCTGGGATGGCCCTTCAGGCAGTGCCACAAGGAGGAAAGAAGGCTCTGGGCTCTTCTGTGACCAGTCATTGGGTGTGGCCACCTGGGAAGGGACCTGACCTCGGCCAAGGTCACTGTCTTGGCAGAGGGCAAGGCCGGAGAGGGCTGAGCTGAGAGTCATCAGCTGTGACATTTCTGCAGCTGGGAAAGTGAGTGCCTCTGTCTTCAGGAGGGATTAGGTTGAGAGGTTATGAATCTGAAGCATGGAAGATCAATTCTTGCTGTCAGATGGCAAGATTTGAACATAACTCTGGATCCAAAGTAGTCTCAGCCTCAGAGGCTTCAAGAGTTAATTCATTTTGTGGTAAATATTCTGAGGGCTGGAAGCTTGATGAAGACATGAAGACAGGGCGTGCGGGGCTCCTGCGGGTCCGGGTGTTTCTCCGCCCGCACCAGGCGCCCGCCCCCCGGGCCTGCTGCTCTGCGGGCCACTCGGTTCCAGCCTGTCCGCCGGTTCAGGTCGCAGGAATTGATGCACGGACGGGCTTCGGCGGCCGAGGCTGAGGCTAAGTTTGCCAGCAGCGGCCAACACACACAGGATTCGACTCACACAACTTTGGGAGCAAAAACTCCGCCTTTGGGATCAGAAGCTGTTCCTCCTGCTCTCTGTGGCCAGAGGGCAGGTGCTAGGCGGCAGCAGCCCAGAACCGCTGAAGAAGCCGGCACCTCCAGGGCTTCCCCCCAGGGCTGTAGCCACCTGGGACAAAGGTGTGGGGAGCCAGGGGAGCCAGGACAAAGTCCTTTCTCAAAGGGCGGCTGCGCTGGGGTCTCAGAGAGCGAGTCTGGGGATCTGTCGGCAGCCGGAGTCTCGTGCCCGGAGCAGCCGCGCCTGCGGGGAGACTCTTACATGTTAATACTTGGGAATTGTACCAATTTACCTCCTGCCTCCAGATACTGCCACGCCTGGGGTACTGGGGGTTGGGACTTCAACACAGGAATTTTAGGGGACGCAATTCAGCTCATCACTCTGTTGAAAGCTCTCGATCAATCGGTCTCCTACTCTATTTCTCTCTCTCTCTCACTTCCTCTCCCCCCACGCCCTCTTTCTCATCAGAGGCCACTCGTGGAAGGAGACTGTAAGCCGGTGGCGGGCACCCCTCCCCTCCCTAATGGAAAAAGAAGCAGCCCACCAGACCCGCTGAGAACAATGCCTGCAGGGCCCAGCTAAGTTAAAGGACGACCACACCTGGATGGTTACCCTGATAAGAGTCTCCTAGAGTCCACACATACCACCCGCCCCTCCTATTTCTCAATACCCGCCCTAAAACTGCAACGGAAAATTCCTTGCTCTCCCCACTGTAAATCTTACTGCCAAAGAAACCCCTACCCCCATCCCTAAAAACATATATAAGCCCACTCAGACTTCTGGGCAATGCGACTTTTTGGGTCTCTCTCTCTCTCTCTCTCCCAGGACCCGAAAATCTCGCCTGGGTCCCTCTCTTGGGACCCGTTACCCCCACCCAGGAGCGCCCTAATAAAGCCTCTTTACTTATGCCTTTCAACTCTGCTTGCCTCCCTTTCTCTGGCGCCGGCCACTCCAAAAAAAACCTTACATTTGGTGCTGAAACCCGAGAAGGTGCTTTGACTTTCGGCTGTGCCGCCCCTCCCGTGGACTCCGGTCTTAAAACCTTACAGAGACCACATGGATTTCCTCCTTTAGTTTTCACAGTGCCCTAAGAGATAGGTGTTATTATTTCCATTATTACAAATGAGAAAACTGAGCACCTTGAGGTTAATTATTTCAAGGCAAGGGTGGGATTTGAACCTGCATAACCTGACTCCAGAATCCATGCTTTTAAGCACAAACAGTGACTATTTTTTCAAATATTTTTGACTATTTTTGCAGATTTCTTTTTTTGATAAGAGTTTTGGCCACATTCCATAGGCTTTGAAATGAAGAGTTCTTCTTCATGTTATCTTTCAATGAATTAATCTGTTATTGTAATTATTCAATCTTTTTTTTTTTTTTTTTTTTTTTTGTTGAGACAGAGTCTCACTTTGTTGCCCAGGCTAGAGTGAGTGCCGTGGCGTCAGCTTAGCTCACAGCAACCTCAGACTCCTCGGCTTAAGCGATCCTACTGCCTCAGCCTCCCGAGTAGCTGGGACTACAGGCATGCGCCACTATGCCCGGCTAATTTTTTCTATATAGATTTTTAGTTGTCCATATAATGTCTTTCCATTTTTTTAGTAGAGACGGGGTCTCGCTCAGGCTGGTCTCGAACTCCTGACCTTGAGCAATCCACCCGCCTCGGCCTCCCAGAGTGCTAGGATTACAGGCGTGAGCCACCGCGCCCGGCCCAATCTTCAATTCAAGAGTTATTTATGAGTCCTTTTAAATTTCTAGGCTAGATTGGGGCATTACGTTTTGGTGTTCTATTTTAGTTTTGTTGTCAGAAAACGTGGGATGTTCAGTTGCTCTCTATCTACCTGTCTGTCTGAATTTGTCGAGATTTTCTTTATGACACAGTTTATGAACAATTTCTATAAATAGTCCATGAACATTTTAAAAAGATTTTCTGTTTTGTACAAAAATCATATGTCTAATAAATAAAGCTTCTTGTGTAATTCAAGTGATCTAATCATATTAACTCTTTATCTAATGGAATTGTTAAATTTTGATATACATGTTTTAAAGCTCATTGTGATCTTATCAAAATAATCTTAAATTCCTATTTTTTTTTTTTGCTTTAAATATGTCTATGCAATGTGATTTGGTACGAAAGTGTTTAGGACTGTTACAGTGTCTTAAGAGATGCTGTCTTTTGTCAATAAAATTCCTCAGCCTTATTTGATGTTTTGACCATAAAATGTACTTTGTGTGATATTAATATTTTTGCCATTTGTCATTGTTAGCATTTTCCTGATATATGCTTGTCTACTTCCTTATTTTCTATGTTTATTCTTTATTATTTTGTTTTAGCTGTGTGCCCTTAAAAAAAAAAGCAGTTAGCTGGCTTTTGCTCTTTCATGAAATTTATTCTCTTATTTTTGGATAGTCCCCCAGACAAGGAGAATAACTTGATCTGTACATATTATTATTTACCGTGATTCATGCTATATTTAATCTTTCTCCTACCATCTTACTTCACATTTTCTGTTCATTATTTCTTACTGCTTCCTTTTTTCACTTTTCCTGCCTCTTCTTTGATCATTTTTTGTCCTTTTTTCTCCTCTAGTGATATAAAATATTACATCTAAGTGTTATTCTAATAATGATTACCCTTAAATTATTACACATATATTTTATCCTACATTCTTATATCCAAGTTAAGAATTAAACATTATTCATAACACATCAGGTCTTACATAAACTAAGAGTTTTAACATACATTTAATTTCTTTTTCTTCTCTTTATCACTTGGGTTTTATTAAATAAGCTAAAATTTTATTCGTATTTCTCTTTCTCCCACCGTTCCTTAAAAAATAGTTTAAAACTTGTTAATTTTCAATATTACATGCAATTTTGTGAATCTGGACGTTGCAAATAATTTTAGTATCTTAGAATGGTGTATTAGGGTTCTCCAAGGAAATACAATCAACAGTGTGTGTGTGTGTGTGTGTTTTATTATAAAATACTGGCTCACACAATTATGGAGGCTGAGGAGTCCCAAGGTCTGGAGATCCAAGAAAGCTGGTGGTGTAGTTGGAAGGCCTGAGAGCCAGGAACACTAAGGGCAGAAAAGATTGATGTTCGAGCTCAAGCAGCCAGGCAAAGAGAAAATTCTTCCTTTTCTGTCTTTTGTTCTATGGAGGCCCTCAACGATTAGATGAGGGCCACCCACATTGGGGAAGGCCATCTGCTTCACTCAGCTCACCAATTTAAATGCTAATCTCTTCTGTGAACACCTTCACAAACATACTGAAAATAATGTTTAAACAGACATCTGGGTACCCTGTGGCCCAGTCAAGTTGACACATAAAATTAACCATCGCAGGTGGAGAAGAAAATAATTTTGGGGTGAGTACCACTCTTTATCCTGGGAGCTACGTTTTGGTGAACGCCTTTATTCATGTAAGAAAACTATCTACTCTTAAGGGGAAAATCTTGAATTAACCCAAATGCAGCTGCTTTGGACTGAGATGTTAAATGTTTTGCTCAGTAAATATTTGTTAATCTGGATTAAGACTCATCTGTGATAAAAAGTCACTGTTTGTTCTTGGGAGATGCATATTATAAATCATAAATTTCAGTCTAGGCTTGTGGGAAACCCTCAGCTTCTATTCATAGTATCAGTTAATGTTTAATTCCTCCTCCAGAGCATCCTTATCAAGCCCCCTCAACTCCCTACCCCAGTGAGGGTACTAACTGGGGGAACATTCTAGAATGAAGGAGGGCAACCAGCCACCTTGCTTGAGAGGCTTTGGGGTACTCCAGGGGCTCCTTACTCCCCTGCCCCCAGATGATTCACTCAACACATTATGTTGTTGTGTGTCTGTGACTAAAGTCGTTATTTAATTGAATTTAAACTGTGATCTTTCTGGCAATAGTCTTTCAAGTTGGTAAAAATAATATAGAAGGTTTCCTTAGTTTCAGTGTAGTTGTAATTCTTATGATTCCTTTTTGGAGGTACATGAGAGGGTTTTTTTTTTTTTTTAAATTATAGACATATTATCATTTTTAGAATTCTTCCAAAATTTTATAACAAAGTAGATGTGTCTTTCTATACATTCATATACATTTTTGATGATTGAATTCATTAATTTAAAAACTAAAATGCACATAGCTACCAAAAAGAAGTGTCATACACTTTGAGGAATCCCCGGGCTGGGATTCAGATCCAGATTCCAGTCCTGGCTTGACAGAAGCTGCGTGACTCTGAGAAGTTCTAGCTCCTCCTGGGCTCAGGCTCAGTGTTCTCATCTGCTAAATGAAGGCAGATTATTCAGACACCTTGCATCCTATCACAGTTTTCAGTTCTTCCTTTAGCAAGAATCGGTAGCCAGATATGAAACTAGGTACAAGAACTTAAACATAAAGTACTGGAAGAAGAAGAGGAAGAAAAAGGAGGAGGAGGAGGAAGAGGAGAAGGAGGAGGAAGAATGCCTTTAGTATGTCCTCAGTCAATTGGGAGAGACTACATTAACTAATCTACACATGTTCAATAATTGTCATACTAAAACAAAGTATATTGCTTAATAAGAGAAGAGAAGAGAGAGGTTTTTACACTTCCCAGAGGTTAGAAAGTGAGCGGGAATTCTTTTATCATAGGGACTCAATGCTTGGGTTGAAATGTTGACTAGCGTTTGTCACAGGGACAGGTGAGCAGTCTGGAGAAAGGAGCGCTTGGCTTAAACAATTTTTGTTTCCAGTGGACAAGGATCCAGAGGGCACTACACAGAGGGTGGGAGGAGTGAGTATGGCAAATAGTGGCAATGCGAGTGGGAGGGCCTTGGGGTAGATGCATGGGGATGGCATGGGGAGTACAAGTGGCCTGACCCTAACCCTAACCCTAACCCTAACCCTAACCCAGAGGACAGTGGGGATGATAAACCAGCGGGGGTCAGCCGGCCTCAGGTGTCCCTGTCAAAACAGGCTAGGCTATTGGAAACCTCATGATGACAGGAGAAAACAAGTAATTGGCAAAAAGTCCTGCTTAATAATTCTTCACAAGTACGCTATTTAAATTTAAAGCCAGTTTAATTAAGTTAATAGCTGGCCTGAGAAGAGCCATTCTGAACTGACAGTAGCCTCCTCCTTGCTGGCTCTGTTAGCCCGAGTGGCTGCACTGTGCCTTCCCCAGCCAGCTCGCGGGTACTGCCACAGATGCCTCGTGGAGCGTTACTTCCTTGCTGGTAAATGCATCTACAAAGGTCTTCCAATCCATGGCCCTGTACTTGGAAATTGTCTGTTGAAAATTACGGTATAGCCTCCTGTAGATAACCGTTGGCCTTCAGAAGCTAATTTTTATTTAAGTGTATTTTTAATTAGTACAGGCAGGAACAACCTTCCCAAGCAGTGCCAATTCAGCAATTCCATTGTGTCTCACAAGGTGTGAACATCCAAGGTCATGTGCAGACAGGGAGAGCACGACTGTGAAGGCCCAGGCTTGTTTAGGAAACACCCATGGCATAGGAGGAGGGAGGATGGTGTCACTCTTGCAGAGCAAGGTGGTTTCTCCCTTATCAACATGTATTGGGATGTATTGTGAACACTGTTGTGAAAAAAAATAAGCTATGCTATCAGATAGACAGTCCTGTTTGAATTGTCGGACACTATTACAAGGTATACGCATTTACTTTCTCCTACTCTGATTTCTCCGTTCTATATTTTGCTGCTATGCTTACTTCATATTGGCTCCCCAAAGTCCTATGGGGCACTGGGAACAAATGACCACTAGAAACAGCTGCCAAATCAGTGCCAACCCCTTCCCCTCTTGTCAAGTCCGAGGACAGCTGTCCGCCTTCCGCCTCTGGGTTTCCGAAGGGGCTGCAGTGGGATGAATCCTGCATTCACTGCCAGGGCTTTACCGGGTTGTCTATCCCACATTGGAATGAGAGTTGCCTTTCAAACAAGGTTAAGAAAGAGTGATTTGGTTTCTGGAATAATTAGTAATATAATTTAGCTAGTTAATGGGCTAAACAGATTTTTCTCTTCCCAATGGGCTATCCTGTTTACATAATGACTGCTTATTACAGTGTTGCAATTCTCTTTTTTTTTTTTTTTTTTTTTTTTTGAGACAGAGTCTCACTCTGTTGCCCAGGCTAGAGTGAGTGCCGTGGCGTCAGCCTAGCTCACAGCAACCTCAAACTCCTGGGCTTAGGCGATCCTACTGCCTCAGCCTCCCGAGTAGCTGGGACTACAGGCATGAGCCACCATGCCCGGCTAATTTTTTTGTATATATATATTTTAGTTGTCCATATAATTTCTTTCTATTTTTAGTAGAGATGGGGTCTCGCTCTTGCTCAGGCTAGTCTCGAACTCCTGAGCTCAAACGATCCGCCCACCTCGGCCTCCCAGAGTGCTAGGATTACAGGCGTGAGCCACCGCGCCCGGCCTAATGTTGCAATTCTCAATAGCTAACTCATAAGGGAAGCATCAAGTCAGGCCCTGGGGGAGACTTCTAGGCCATAGATAAGAGGGATGCAAGGACGGACAAATTCTCAGGATTTTAAAAGACTTATTTTAAAATTTATATACAGCAAAATTCACTATCAGTTTTGGCAAATGCTTACAGTCACGTAACTACCACCGTAATCAAGATACAGAACCCTTCCATTAGACCAAAATAATATTCTCGTTTTGCCATTTTGTAGTTAAACCAACTCCCACTCATAGTCTGTGACAAGCACTGAACTGTTTTTCATTCCTATAAAAGTTTTGCCTTTTCCAGGATGTTCTATAAATGGAATTATACTGTGTATAACAAGATTTGCCTGGCGTTCAACACAGCATGATGCATTTGAGATTCACTCATGTAGTGTGAATGAATAGTTTATTCCCTTTTATTACTGAGAAGTTACAGCAGAGGACATCCTAGTTTATTCATTCAGCAGTTGAAGGAAATTTGAGTTGTTTTCAGTGTTTGGTAATTACGAACAAAGCCACAAACTATATTTGTGTATAGTTTTTAGTGTGAATAGAGGTTTACGTTTCTCTTGGGCAAATACTCAGAAGTGAGATTGCCTCGTAATATAGTAAATGTATGTTTAATGACCAAACTATTTTCCAAAACGGTTGTACCCGTCTTCGTTCCCAGCAGCAATACATGAGAGTTCCAGTTACTCTACATCCTTGCCAGCATTTGATAGTGTCATGTTTTTGTTAGCCGTCCTAATAAGTGTGTGGTGACATCTCATTTTGGTTTTATTTTGTATTTCCCTGATCACCAATTGTGACGAGCATCTTCTCTTGTGCTTATTTGCCATCCTCATCTTCTTTGGTGAAGTGTCTATACAAAACTTTTGACTATTTAAAAAAATGTTTTACTGGGCCGGGCGCGGTGGCTCACGCCTGTAATCCTAGCACTCTGGGAGGCCGAGGTGGGTGGATTGCTTGAGGTCAGGAGTTCAAGATCAGCCTGAGCAAGAGTAAGACCCCATCTCTACTAAAAATAGAAAGAAATTATCTGGCCAACTAAAAATATATATAGTAAAAATTAGCCGGGCATGGTGGCGCATGCCTGTAGTCCCAGCTACTCGGGAGGCTGAGGCAGGAGGATTGCTTAAGCCCAGGAGTTTGAGGTTGCTGTGAGCTAGGCTGACACCATGGCACTCTAGCCCGGGCAACAGAGCGAGACTCTGTCTCAAAAAAAAAAAAAAAAAAAAAAAGTTTTACTGTTTTTTTTAAATTTCAAAATGTTAACTTCAATCTGTTAATAGAGACTTTTGCACAGTAAATTTTTTGAGTCTAATTTATCAAAATTTTTTTCTTTTATAGATTACGCTTTAGGCATTGAAGCTAAAAACTCTTTCCCTAACCTAAGGGAACAAAGATTTTTTTCTCCTATGGTTTCTTCTGAAGTAAATAATTTTCCACTTAGGTCTATTGTCACTTTAGAGTTAATATTTATATAATATATGAGGTATAGTTTGAAGGTTCATTTTTTAAAAAAAGGATTTCAAATTGTTCCAGCAGAACTTGTTGATAAAGATTGACCTCATTCCACAGAATTACCTTTTCACCGTTGTCAAAGCCAGCTGGCTATATTATCAGTCTATTTCTGGACTCCCTGGTCCATTAATGTGTGTGTCTATACTGTCACAAATACCCCACCATGTTGATTACCATAGTTTTGTAATAATTCTCAAAATCAGGTAGGAGAAGTCTTCCAACTTTGTTCTTTTTTAAAGAATTGCTTTGGTTAGTTTAGTTACTTTGACATTCCCTATAACTTTTAGAATATGCTTATTGGTACCTATAAACAATTCTGCTGAGAGTTTGGGATTGAATTGAATCTATAGATAAATTTTGGAATAATTAACATTTTAGCAATATTGAGTGTTTATCCTCTTCTATTTTTGGAAGAAATTGTGTAGAAGTAGTGTTATTTCTTCCTTACATATAGGGTAGAAGTTTCTATTGAAACTGTTGTTATTGTTTGAAGGGTTTTAACTATGAGTTCAATTTCTTTAATAGATATAGTATTATTCTGGTTATTGATTTCTTCTTGAGTGAATTTTGATAGTTTAGACCTTCAAGGAATTTGTTTATTTCATCTAAGTTGTCAAATATATGAGATTTGTTTGCAGGAGACCCTTATTATCCTTTTAACATCTGTAGCATCTGTAATGATAACTCCACTTTTATTCCTGACACTGATAATTTATGTCTTCTCTCTTTGTTAGTCTGGCTAGAGGTCTATCATTTTTATCTTTTCAAAGAACCAGATTTGGGTTTTATCAATTTTCTCTATTGGTTTTCTGTTTTACATTTCATTGATTTCTGCCCTTACCTTTTATGTTCTTGCTTCTGCATGCTTTTGGGTGTTATGGTTTCTTAAGGTGAAAGCTTTGATTATTGATTTGAGATCTTTCTCTTTTTTCTTCTAATATATGAATTTAAAGCTACAAATTTCTCCCTAAAAAGCATTGCTTTAGCTGTATCCCACACATTTTGATATGTTGTATTTTCATTTTTCATTTTCGTTCAATAATTTTTTATTTCTCCTGAAACTTCCTTTTTGACCTATGATTACTTAGAAGTGTGTCTTTTAAAATCACACTTTTTATTTTAACATAATTGTAGATTCTCTGTAGTTGTAAGAAATAGTACCTAGAAATCTTGTGTACCCTCCAACTAGTTTCCCCAAATGGTAACATCTTGTATAACTATAGTACAATATCACAACCAGGAAATTGACATCAATACATCCCACCAATCTCATTTAGATTTCACCAGTTTTACATGCACCCATTTGTGTGGGTGTATTTCCTTCTTGTGATTTTTTTTCTCCACACGTATAGAGTCATATGATCACCACTATAGTCAAGATACAGAACAGTTCCATCACCACACCGATCCCTTGTGCTACCTTTTTATAATCATACCCACTGACCTCTCTCCCTCCCTCTCTCCCTAATACCTGGTCGCCACTAATCTATTCTCAATCTCTGTAATATATCATTTCAAGAATGTTATGTAAATAGAACCATACAATATGTAATCTTTGAGGACTGGCTTTTTTCCCCACTCACCATAATTCCCTTGAGATCCATCCAAGTGGCTGCATGTACCTATAGTTCATTCTTTTTTTTTAAATTTCTGTGTAGTATTCCATGGGATGGCAGTATCTCAGGTTAGTTAACCATTCACCCATTGAAAGGCATTCTTTTCCCCCACACAAGTTTTTATTTCTCTGAAACAAATATCCAAGAGTACAATTTCTGGGTTGTATGGTAAGCACATGTTTAGTCTTATAAGATGCTGTCAAACTGTTTCTCAGGGTGGCTGTATCATTTTACATTCTCACCAGCAATGTGTGAGTGCAATTTCTTTGCATTCTCACCAGAATTTAGTGTTGTCACTATTTTTTATTTTAACTTTTCTGATGAATGTTGTGGTATCTCATTGTAGTTTTTTTAAAAAATATTTTCCTCAAGGCTAATGATGTTGAACATCTTTTCCTGTGATTATTTACAATGCATATATCCTCTTTGGTTAAATGTCTATTAATGTCTTTTGTTCATTTTCTAACTTTCTAATTGAATTGTTTGCTTTTTGCTTTTGAGTTTTGAGAGTTATTTATATACAGGTACTTATAGAGATACTAGTACTTTGTCAGACATGTGGTTTACAAATTTCTGCCAGTTTGTAACTTGTCTTTTCATCTTTTATGAGGGTCTTTTGAGCAGCAAAAGTTTTAAATTTTAATAACATCTATCTTATCAATTTTCCCTTTTTGGGAATGTGCTTTTTATCCCAAATCTAAGAACTTTGTGTAACCCTATATTCTGAATATTTTTCTTCTATCTTTTTTCTAAAAGTTTTGTACTTTTATGATACATTTTACATTTAAGTGTGTGATCTATTTTCTGTTAAATTTTCATAAGATGTGAGATTTAGATCAAAATTCCCTCTCTCACTCCCTCTGTCTCTCTGTCTCCTTTTTTGCTGATGGATGTCTGATTGTTTCAGTACCATTTGTGGAAAGGCTATCCTTTCTTCATTGAATTGCACATTTGTAAAAACTCAGTTGACCATATTTTTGAGTCTATTTCTGGATCCCTATTGTGTTCCATTGATCCATGTGTCTATTCCTGCACCAAGACTACAACGTCTCAAGTACTACAGCTAATAATAATAATAATGATGTCTTAATAGTAGGTAAAATAATCCCTTCCATTTTATTCTTTTTTTAAAAAATTGTTTATTTTTCAAAGGCCTGTACTTTTCTTTATAAATTTGAAAATAATTTGTCTACATCTTCAAAAAAATCCTTGCTGAGATTTGAATAGAAATTGCACTAAACTTAAAGATCAAATTGGGGATAATTTTCATCTTTACTAAGCCTTCCAATCCATGAATATGGTATGTCTTCCATTTATTAATATTTGGGTCTTCATTGATTTATTTTATTGGTTTCTTGTAGACAGCATACAGCTGGGTCTTTGTTTTTCATGGAATTTTTCAATTTCTATCTTTTAATCACTATATTTGGACTACTTAAAGAAAATTATTGATATGTTTGAGTTTAGATGCACTATTTTATTATTATTATTAATATTATTATTATTTTGGTTTGTCTCCATTCTTTTTGTTGTTGTTCCTGGTAGTCTGTTCTCCTTTTCCTGACTTCTTTTAGATTATTTGAAAAATTTTTAGTGTTCTATTTTAATTATTTCTTGGCTTTTGCTCATAACTCTGTATTTTTAGAATGATTGCTCTGGTATTAAAATATGCATACTAAATGTTTAGGTCAACTTAGAGTTGATATTTAATCACTTCAAGTAAAACATAGAAGCTTACAATAATATAGTTCACTTTATTATCTGTCCTTTATGTTATTGTGGTCACATGAATTATATTTATATACACTTAAAACCCCACCAGATAATGTTATAATTTTTGTTTTCAATAGTCATACTTTATATTTTAAAGAATGTAAGGGGAGAAAAATAATTCAAAATTTATCCTTACCTTTGCCAATCTGGTTGCTTTTCCTTGATTCTTGATGTTACAAATTTTCCACTAGTCCATAGAACTTCACTTAGCATCTCTTGTAATTGATGCCTGATGTGACAAATTGTTTTAGTTTTTAGTCATTGAGTACATCTTTATTTCATTTTAGTGTTTACTATATATAGAATTCATGTAGAATTTTGGGTTGATCTTTTTTTTTTTTCTTTTAGAGTTTGAATTGTTGTTCCTTTATAAATGTCATTTTTCTCTGGATGCTTTCAAGACATTTTCTTTATCCTTAGTTTTCAGCAGTTTGAATAGATGAGTCTGGGCACAGTTTTCTTTATACTGATTTTTTGCTGAGCTTCTTGAATCTGTACATTTAAGTCTTTCACAAATTTTGGAAATTTGTAGCCATTGTATCTTTAAAAACTTTTTTTTCTGCACCAATATTTTCCTTCTCTTCATCTGGGACTCCAGTGACACAGATGTCAGATAGTTTGATATTGTACCACAAGTCATTGATGCTTTGTTCATTTTTTCACTGTTTTATCTCTGTTCTTTAGGTTGTATAATTTCTGTTGATCTATCTTCATGTTCACTGACTTTTTCTTTTGTCATCTTCCTTCTGTTTTTGAGCCCACCCAGGAAATTTTAATTGCATATATTGTATTTTTTTTAGTTTCAAAATTTCCATTTGGTACTTTCTGATAGTTTCTATTTCTCAGCAGAGAATTTGTATCTTTTCACTTGTTTCAAGAATGTTCATCTTTACCTCATAAAGTATGGTTATGACAGATGCTTTAAAGATTTGTCTGATAATCCCAACATCTGGATCATCTCAGGTTTTTAGCTATTGATTTTTTTCCCCAGAGAATTGGACACATTTTCCTGGGATCTTCATATATTGTTTGATTTTGGAGTGAATCCCGGATATTTTGAATATTATTTTGTGAGATTCTGGGTTCTGTTAAAATACTCTGGATAGACTCAAGAAGAGATAGAGAATCTTAACAAACTTATCACAAATAAAGAAATTGAATCAGCAATCAAAAACCTCCCAAAAAAGAAAAGCCCATGACCAGAGGCTTCATTGGAAAATTCTACCAAATGTTTGAAAAAGAATTAACACCAATCTTTCTCAAACTCTTCCAAAAATAAAAGAGGAAGGAACACTTCCTAACTCATCTTAGGAGGCCAGCATTACCCTGGTATCAAAGCCAGGTGAATGCATCACAAGAAAAGAAAACTATAGACCAACATCTCTTATGAATGTAGATGCAAAAATCCTAAACAAAATACTAGCAAACTAATTCCAACAGCATATTAAGGGGATTATACATCATGACCAAATGAGATGTATCCCTGAAACTCAAAGGTGGTTCAGGATACAAAAATCAATCATTATTAACACTTTATTCATAAAATGAAGGAAAAAATTACATTTAATAATTTCAATTGATGCAGAAAAAGCATTTGAAAGACTTCAAAACCCTTTTATGATAAAAACACTTAACAAACTAGGAATGTAAGAAAACTTCTTCAGTGTGATAAAGGGCATTCATAAAAAACTCCCAGCTAACATCATACTTAATGAAGAAAGACTGAGAGCATTCCAAGACTGGGAAGAAGATAAGGATACTCACTTGTGGTGTTGCATTCAAAATTGTACTGGAAGTTCTAGCCAGAGAGATTAGGCAAGAAAAAGAAATAAAAGGCATCTAAATTAGAAAGGAAAGCCAAGTACAGTGGCTCATACCTGTTATCCTAGCACTCTGGGAAACCAAGGCAGGAGGATTGCTTGAGGTCAGGAGTTCGAGACCAGCCTGAGCAAGAGCAAGACTCCATCTCTACAACAAATAGAAAGATTAGCCAGGTGTGGTGGTGCATCCCTGTAGTCCCAGCTACTCCGGAGGCTGAGGCAGGAGGATTGCTTGAGTCCAGGAGTTTGAGGTTGCAGTGAGCTGCTATGATGATGCCACTGCACTCTAGCCAGAACAACAGAGAAAGACTCTGTCTCCAAAAAAAAAAAAAAAAAAAGAAAAAAAATTGGAAAGGAAAAGGTAAAACTATCTCTATTTGCAGATGACATGAGACATGAATCAATCAATCCATCGATCATCTATGTTTCTAAAAAATTCCTAAAAATTTATTAAAGCTAATAAATTTAGCAAACTTGTATGATACGGTATCACCCATACATTTCAATTGCATTTTTATATACTAGCAATGCACAATCCAAAATTGAAATTCAGAAAACAATTCCATCAAAAGAAATAAAATTATTAGTAATAAATTTAACCAAGGGATTGAAGGAATAAGACTTGTTGAAAACTCTAAAACATTGCTGAAAGAAATTAAAGAAGACCTAAATAAGAAGAAAGATATCCTGTGTTCATAGAGTGGAAACTTAGTATTGTTAAGATAGCAATACTTTCCGAAGATATCTACAGATCCAATGCAATCACTATGAAAACTCCAGTGACCACTCTTGCATAAGTGCAAGAGCTGATCCTCACATTTATGTGGAGGATAGCCAAAACAATATTGAATAGCCAAAACAATACTGAAAAAGAAAAATAAATTTGGAGGACTCACACTTTCTGATTTCAAAACTTACTGCAAGCTACAGTAATCAAAACAATGTGGTGCTGGTGTAAGGATAGATATATAGGTCAATGGAATAGAGTGAAGAGTCCAAAAATCAACTCGTACATATGTAGCTATTGACTTTTGAGAAGCGTGCCAAGACCAGTTAGCGGGGGAAAGAATAACTTTGTTGGGACAACTGGATATTCACACATGAAGGAATGATGTTGGACACCTACATCACACCATATACAAAAATCAACTAAAAATGAATAAAAGACCTAAATGTAGGAACTAAAACTATAAAACTTTTAGAAGAAAACATGGGGTATATCTTCATGACCTGGATTAAGTAATGGTTTCTCAGATATAACATCAAAAGCACGAGTAACAAACAAAAAAGTAGATAAACAGACTTCATCCGATTTAAAAACTTTTGTGCTTCAAAGGATATTACTGACAGAGTGAAAAGACAAACCAAAGAATGGGAGAAAATATTTGCAAAATATGTATCTAGTATGGGCTTATTACACAGAGTATGTAAAGAACTGAACCTAAAGGATATGATGCTAAGTGAAATAAACCAGGCACAGAAAGAAAAATACTGCAAATATTACTTATACAGAAAATCTTAAAAAAGTAAAAAAACCCAGAAAACTCATCTACATAGAAACAGAGAGCAGAACTGTGGCGCTGTGCGTGTGTGTTGGAAATGAAGAGATGTTGGTCAAAGTTGCAGTCATATAGGATGAACAGGGTGAGCATAGTTAATGTTGTACTCTGGAAATTTGCTAAGAGAGTAAATTTTAGGTATTTTACCATATAATACATCATATTTCATTATGTATTATGTATATCAAAATATCATTTTGTACCTTAATATATACAATAAAAATAAACAAACAAACCAAAGCCCAAAAACAAACAACCCAATTAGAAAATGAGCAAAGAACTTGAATAGACATTTCTACATAAATGGCCGATTAGCACATGAAAAAATACTTGACATCATTAGCTATTAGAGAAAGTCAAAACCACCATGAGACACCACTTTACACCCATTAAGATGGCTAGAATAACAAAAGACAATAATAAATGTCAAGGATACAGAGACACTGGAACTCTCACTCACTGTGGGTGGGAGTGTTAACTGGTGCAGCTGCTTTGGAAGACAGTTTGGCAGTTTTTCAATATGTTAAATATGGAGTTACCATAGGACCAGCAATTCTACTCCCAGGTATACACCCCAAAAGAATTGAAAACAGGTGTGCAAATAAAAACTTACACACTATGCTGTTACCATAGGACCAGCAATTCTACTCCCAGGTATACACCCCAAAAGAATTGAAAACAGGTGTGCAAATAAAAAGTTACACACTATTATTAACAGCATTATTCACAATAGTCAAAATATGGCACCAACCCAAATGTCCATCCACAGTTGCATGGATACACAATATGTGGTCTATTCACTTAATAGAATAAAACCATAAAAAGGAATGTAAGATGAATACATCATACAACATGGATAAATTGCAAAAACATTATGCTATGTAAAAGAAATCGGATACAAAAGGTCACATATTGTATGATGCATTTATACAAAATATCCCCGAATGGGGAAATCTGCGTCTAGAGAGGGAGCAGATGGAGGGTTTACGGGGCTGGGGAGGGGGGATTCGAGTGACTTCTTAATGGACACAGAGTTTCTTTTTGTGGTGATGAAAATGTTTTGGAACTCGATCCAGGTGATGGTGGCACACACTGTGAATGTACCTAATGCCACTGAATCATACACTTTAAAATGCTTTCTCTGATGTTATATGAATTTTATCCCCAAAACCCCAAGCAACTCATAGCCCCAGTGTAATCATGAACAAACATCAGACAAATTCCAATGTGCAGGGACTGTCTGCAAACATGCCACAAAACACCCAGCCAGAGCTCCTCAAAACCGTGGCCACAAAACACAAGGAAGCACGAGGAGTGGTCAGCCAAGACTAAACGTCACGTGGTGTCCTGCATGGGATCCTGGAACAGAAAAAGAAAATCCCAGAAAATCTGAATAAACTATGAACTTTAGTGAATAATAATGTGTCAGTATTGATATATTAACTGTAACCATGTACCAGAATAACGTTAGAGGTTAATATTAATAATACGGAAAATTGGGTGTGGTATAGGGGAACTCCGTTCTACAAAATTAAGTCTATTTTATAAAACAAAATCCTCTGTGTAGTGTGGACCTTGAGTTTTGGTGGGCAACCTGGTTGGGCTCAGACTACAACTTCGACTCCCCTTTTGTGTTGGTGGTTCCAGTGTGTCAATTCAGAGGTCACAGCCCTTGCTGTGACTGCCACATGCGTGTACCACTCGGGTTAGTCTGGAAGCTCCAGGGCTGTATTTTAGATTGCAGTTCTAAAAGTTTTCAAAACCTTTGCTAAATGCTTCTTTGGGTCTGTTCCACGTGTGTGCAGCTCAGGGTGAGCCCAGGACTTGGAGGGCACCTGTCTCCAGCTATCTCCCAGGACTCCCATCACATGGCATTCACCAGGGTCCCCTTTTTGTGGTTCCTTTGGCCAGAGAGACAGATTTCTTCCTGGGGTTTAAGGTGCCCTTGCTGTGGGGGCAGAGCAGTACTGCTTTGCAACCGAGGCTCACGTGGGACAGAGACAGAAAAGCAAAACGAGAAAAACAGCAAGGCAAAAAGTGGATTCCTCCGGCACTCTCAGGCTCACGGGTCCCTTCTCCTGCTTGTCTGAGTTCCACGTGGAGTTTTTGCTGTCTACACACTCTGTGTGTAGTTCTAAGCCTTTGGCCCACCCTTGGGTTGAAGCCAGGAGATACAAAAGGAACAAAGGAAAAATGAGTAAACTTAACACTATATTGGTGTGAAGTTTCAACTCCCTTCCCAAATCACCTGCTCTTGCTTACTCTGCAGAACCGTTGCTTTTCATAGTCTACTGTTTTTAGCTGTAATCAGTGGGAGAGGATGTAATGGGCTTGCTCCATTTGTGCTGACACTTGGAGTTCAAGATTTGCTTTGGAATCAGCTTTCAACCCACCCACTCTTTCCAACATGCGGTGGCTTTCCTCGCTCCTTCCTCTCCCGCTCCACCTTCCAACGTGACTGACCCACCCATTAACTTTCAGGCACTTGGCTTGTCCTGGCCTTCGCCAGCAGCTTCCTCCTACTGTGCGTTTCTGCAGACTGATTCCCCAGGTAACAAGCCTCTCTTGGTTTGTCCCTAGGGCCACCCAGATGGGTGGAAGGGCACAGAGATGCCTGCAAATGGGCACAGCTCGGCTCTGAGGATGGCACTGTCTTCTGGCCCCAACCATGTCTCGCTGTACCACACTGTTATGAACCTTTGTTATGTTCCAACTGTGCCCGGCTTGGGTCGCACTTAGAGGTCATCAAAGACAAGACACGGACAGGGCCAGAGCTAAGGGCACTAACGCAGATATAGAGGTGGTTCCAAAGTGGGCACAGGGCAGGAGACCAACAGCCAGTTCTTGGCGTCTGAGCTGGTGTAGGGGCAGGGGCCACAGGGGCAGGCTCTCCCTGGCAGCTTCCCTGCTGTGTACAGTCTCGCTGGGAGAGGATTGACGGGTGACCCAGGATCAGCCTCTAAGTCATTTCATTTTAACAGTCTCAGTGGTGGCAAAATTCATCCTTTGAAGGAATATTTGATTTTCTGAAATAGTCAAAAGTTGTCTGGAATGGAGCTATTTCTGGTCAGTAAGATGAGTTACCATCCCAAATGGATGGGAGTGCAAAGGACAATAGACTTCTGTACCTTGTAAATGATTTCAGAAGACAGTTCAACAAGATGGTTCAAATCTGTTTTGAGAAATGGCAATATTGCCTCCCAAGGTAAGCACGCTGGAGGACACAGCACTCACGCAGGGGGCTAAGTCCTTGCCTGCTTTAGCTTCCACTGTGACAAACCAGTCCGTTAACTTCTAGGCACTTGATTTGTCGCTTAGTTTCCTGTACTTTGCTAGAATTTTTCCTTTTGTTATGCCATCTCTTCAAACTAATCACCCAGTATGTCAGGAGCATCAGTTAGGAAATGGGTTTGGCTACAAGTAACAAAGCTCTGAAAAATAGTGGCTTAAACCAATTCATTAAGGGTTTATTTTTCTTCCCTTACCTGAACATAGCTAGCTGCAAGAGTTGTTGGAAAATGTTTTCCAACTGTGTCCCATTGCCCTTTATCCCAAACAAATTAGGTTTTTTGCTTGTTTGTTTTTTGGTGAGAAAGAAGGGTAGGAAGGACATTGGGTTGGCAGACTGTTGGATTCTCTGTTGTATCTGGTAAACAAAATTGGATGTAAGTCCCTAGATCTGCTAAAATCATAGGGGAAAGATTGATTAGTGCTTTAAAATCAGGGTTGTCATCCGAAAATAGTGGAATGCTAGAATGTTTCTGCTGGTTTACTGATTACCTGTTACTGTTACCATCAGACACGGTACTCACCCAAATGGGACCCAAGATTTCGGTGGCCTATCAGTGAAAATTAGAAATTCAGCTCCATCAGCTCGGGTCATTAAAATTCATTCAAGTTTATGTTTTTTGAGAAGTTGGACCATCACCTAACTGTAAAAGGTCCCCATGAAGATGACTGGAAGGCAGTGGCATTCAGTAAGCTGTTGGTTATTCAGAATGGATTGTTTATGCCTGCTGCTCTTTTCTGTCCCGGATAATTGTTAGGGCTAAATCATCCATCCACCCATCCACCCATCCATCCACCCATCCACCCACTCATCCACCCACTCATCCACACGTCCACTCATCCTTCCAGCCACCTGTCATTTACTGACGGCCTGCTGAGAAGCAGGTCTAGTGCCGGGCACTGGGGACTCACAGCTGAGTAGAAAGGCGTATTCTTTATTTCTGAGTCCCTCACAGTCTATGACATCAGGGACGAACTCTGCCCGGTACACAGGGGACCAGCAGGCAAGTGTACATGTGTGCAGGTGCCTTTATCTCTCTCTTCCATAACTCAGGGTAACTGACGTAGGCCAAATCTGCCCCTCCACTCTCTTCTATTTGTTTATTCAGATGAGAGAGAGAGAGAGAGAGAGAGAGGGAGGCACAACTAAGCCTTTCTCTATCATATGAAACCTCTAAATCTTAAAACCCAGGCTGAAGCTGGTGCTTTCTTACCGAAATGAGAATGAGCAGAGGGAAAGAAAACATCCAGTCTTAAAATCCTTTCCTGTTTTGGTCCAGGTTTGGATTTTCTTTTTTTTTTTTTGCATTTTGCTTTGTTCTTTCCCCAGTTTTGCTGTGGTTTTTTTCAGGAAGGAAATATCTCCTTCCCTTTTCAGCCCTCTGCAGTGCAATTTGCACCCAAACATCCGCGTTGGACTGACAAAGCGTCCCTGAGACATAATGAGGCCTGTGTAATGCCCGTGAGAGGTGAGAGCCTGTGTGAGATGAAGACTGCTCCTGCTCCCCAGGCCTGCACCTGCACCTGCACCAACTTCTGTTCACATGCAGCTGCTTTTTTTTTTTTGGATAGGAACTTGCATTTCTGTTTTTTTTTTCTTTCTTCTTTTTATAAGTTTAAAAGCTAACTCTAGACCCACGTGGACAAAATTCTATAGTAATCTGAGAGGAAAATAATGACTAATGGCATTAAAATTGTGCTTATCTTCAGTCAGGAAAAAAATTCTGGTTTATCATTTATCTTTCTGTATTCTCTGTAATACTAATAGTGGCACTCATTGGGCTGAAAAGAATAAGTCTTCTTGGGTTCAAGAAGACCGAGACCTGCCAGTGTAAAGGGTGGAAGCCATCTTGCCGATTATACCCACAGAGAGGCTTTGGTGAGAATATTAATCAAAGCTGATGTGTTCAGGCACTTTGGTGGGGGCCAGGCACTGTTTTAAGAGCTTTGTGTAAATATTTACTTTTCACAACAACTCTATGACCTAAGTATTATTATTGTTCACATTTTATAGGCCAGAAAACTGATGTGTACCAACCGTAGGTGGTCTGACTGCAGTGGTGTTTACAACTAATTGATCACAGCCAGTTACAGATTCTTTTGTTCCTTCTCCGCTCCCACTGCTTCACTCGACCAGAAAAAAACCAAAGAAACGAAAACCTGAGGTCCAGAAAGGGTGGGAAATATGCCCAAGGTCACTCAGTTAAGTAAGAGGCCATTGTGGTTCCAGAACCTATATCCCAAATCACAATATTATAAAGAAGACATTAGAGGGAGGGAGAGAGAGAGAGACAAAGGATAAGTATTTTTACGTCTGAAACTCTGAAATCTTCAAGATACTTCGTTTGGTACATTCATTCAACATGTATTCACTGAGCACCTACTAAGTGCCAGGTACTGTGGGATTTAAAATATAATGTACTAATAGGAAATTTGAGGCATAGTAAGGCCAATAGATCAGGAGACAACTGCCATTGAAAAGAGAGTTTGTTACTCACAGTTCCCAAGAGGTGGGCGTGCCACACCACGGCGGTGGAGGTGGGGACACACAGGACACGCCAGGGTAGGTCAGGAGGCAGAAGGGGGGACCAAGGGCAGGAGCCTTTGTAGTGGGTACTGCAGGAAGGCAGGGCGAGGCAGGGCATGCAGGGTTGGAACAATTGCAGCAAGCTCAGGGGCACAAGGGCCATCCTGAGCTGTCTGGTGCCTGGCGGAGGTGACCATGGCAGGTGGAGAGTGAGAAAGTAGGCAGCCTGGTAAGGGAGGCGGTGGGGTGCGGCTCCGGTTGGTTGCATGTGAAAGGCGCCCTGCAGTTTCCTGTCTCTAAAGATTGGGAGGGGAAGTCCGTCCAGGGTCAGCGAGGCCCCAGAGCTTGACATGCAGAAAATAAGAGACACGGTTAGTCCACTGCCCTCAGGGTTGGGGACACGGCGGTGAGCAAGGCAGGTAGCAGAAAGCGCGTGCGTGCAGGAGTCGGGCATTAATCACAGTCCTGGGCAGAGCCCTGGCGGAGAGCTCGGTGTGCGGAAGTGCCCACCTAAGGGCATTGGCCCTAACCTGAAGGATCGAGTCCTCACGACGACTTTGTGAGAAGGCAAACCGGGAATTACCTACATCTTATACCTCTGTTTTACAAAGTCTTTCCTGAGGGAGGGCCGTGACATACTAAAGCACTGGGACTACGGAGAGCGAGGATTTGGGTCCAACCTCTGAGTCTGTGGAGATGCAGGAAGAGAGAGACAAGCAGAAAAATTTCGGTTCCAGGATGACCTGGGAAGTGCTTCCCTGCCAGCTGACCTGGGGGTGGGACAGGAAGGGAAGGGCCTGGGAGAGCGGACGGAGGAGGCTCCGGGAGCCTGGCGAGTGCAGCGGCCTGTGCGGGGCCACGCGGGCAAGGACGCCTAGGCGCCAGGGGCCGGACGCGCGGGAGCTCCCAGCGCCACCTGGCTCTTGCTCTGGCGGCTGCAGAGGCCACAGGAACGTAGGACCACGCACGAAGATCCTCACCAGACGACGGCCTCAGGGTTTGAAGTAAGAAAGGGATGTGACCGGGTTGGCACTTAGGGGCAGATATCCTCTCGCCTCTGCTGTTTCCTTGCTTTCCCGGTGTCCCCCAAACCTTGGCAGGAATAGCGAGAGGCGCAGTCAGAAATGGGGGGCTCTAAACTCCATCACTGACTCTAAACTCCAGCGACAGGCAGTGGTGGCTCGCCAGAGCCCTGCAGCCTCAGTGAAGTGATGGGCCAGCATTCAGATGGTGTCTTCAGACGCCAAACCAAGGAAAGCAAAGAGGGAGAAAACGAAGCAGAGAGGGTGTCTTCCTGACTAGGTGGGACTTGCAAGTGCAGAGAGGTGGGGCCCGTTTGGGTGCAGGGCAGAGTGAGCCACTTCCTTCCCTTCCTCCCGCACCCCACAGATTTTAACCCTAAGGATCTGGCAAGACTGTCCAGAATGGCCCCAAGCTGGCTGTGCAGGAGAGAGCACCGTCCCCTCTCCTGACCTCTGAGGGTCTCTGGCAAGGGCTGGTCCTGAGCACTCTGTCCAGGGGCAGCGATGAGGGAAGAGGAGCTGGGTCTTCAAGGACCCCTCAGGGCCCACATCTGGGGAGGGAGAGGGAAGGTCATCCTGAAAGCCTTCCTAAAAACCAGACTTTACTTCATGATCACTTGTGGTTTACCAAATCCAAAGCTGGGATTTTTTTTTCTTAAATTGAGGCAAAATTTACATATAATGAATAATGTGGGTATTAAATGTACATTTGATGAGTTTTGAGAAATGTATACCAAAGCAATCAACCAAAATGTAGAACATTTTTGCGTGTATTTGAAAGCTTTTGTACTCTAGGTATGGGTTAAAGTGTTCTATAATTTTCAATCATGTAATGTTGGACAACAATTTTATTCAAATCTGCTATTTCCTTGCTGATTTTCTTTCTAGTCATTTTATCAGTCACTTAGATGTGTTGAAATCTTTAGCCGTGATTATAGATTTATCTATTTTGCTCTTCAATTCTGTTTTTGCTTCATGCATTTTGAAGCTATAGTTTTTATTTGCAGACACTTTTCTGACTATTGTCCCCCTGATGAATTGACCTTTTATCATTATATAAAATGTTTCTCTTTATTTCTGTTAATGCTCCTCATCTTGAAGTATGCTCTTTTGATATTAATATAGCCACATGCTTTCTGTTTGCATGGTATATGTTTTTCTATCCTTTTACTGTCAACTATGTGTCTTTATATTTAAAGCACATGATGATTGCCTTATCATGATGGGTGCTTACCATTCAGTCTGAACATCTGACTGTTAATTAGAATGTATTGTTTATTTACATTTTACATAATTATTAATATGGTTGGTTTAAGTCTGCCATCTTGCTTTTTAATCTTTGTTTTTCCCATCTGTGTTTTGTTACTCAGATTTTCCTTTTCTGCCTTCTTTTTGGTTAACTGAATGTTTTTTGTATTCTATTTTTTCTCTCTATTGATCTTTTACCTGTAACTCTTTATATTATTTTTAGTTGTTAATCCAGGGATTGGAAGATGCATCTGTTATTTATTATAGTTACTTAATATTATGCCACTCCATGTAAAATGTAGAAACCATCAGTTTCATTCACTTTACTATGTCCCCATCATTTGTGTGTCTATTACCCCAAAACTTACTGACTTAAAATAACAATACACATTTATATCCTCACAATTTCTGCAGAGCAGGAGTTTGAGAATGGTCTAGGGGGGTGGTTCTGCCTTGGGGGTTGCATTAAGGTGTTGGCTGGGGCTGAGTATCAGAATCCAAGATGGCGCACTCACATGGCCAATAAGTTGGTGCTGGTTCTTGGTGGGAGGGCTCATTGTCCCATGTGGGAAGAAAGACTATCTTTTGCATTTCCCACACATTTAGCATTTACAATGCTCTCCATTTCCTCCTGTAGATATGAGTTTCCATCTGATACTATTTTCCTTAAGCCTGAAGAGCTTACTTTAGTGTTTTTTTTCCATGCAGATCTGCTTGTGATGAATTTTCTGAGCTTTTGCTTATGATCCAACCTAATTTTTGAAAGATAATTTCTCTGGGCACAGAAGTATTTATATATACACACGTGTTTTACTTTCAGCATTTTAAGACTGCATTTATATTGTCTTCTAGTATCCATTGTTTCACATAAGAAATTATCTGTCATTGGTACAATTGTATTGTTGTTCTCCCAAATGTGCTCTTTTTTTTTTTTTTTTTCTGGCTGCTTCTAATATTTTATCTTTATCTTTGGTTTTTAGCAGTTCAATGTGCTTTCCAATTATGTACGTTGATGTTTGTAATGAAACTTGAGAAATATTCACTTTTCAAATTCGTTTTATTAATGTGGTATAACATATTGGTTGATTTTCTTATGTCGAACTACACTGTCATTCTTGGGATAAATTTCATTTGGTCATATGGCATAATCTTTTTAATATGTTGTTGGATTAAGCTTGTTAGTATTTTGTTGAGGATTTTTGCATGTGTATTCATAAGCAATATTTGTCCGTAGTTTATTTATTTATTTATTTATTTTTCTAGTGTCTTAGTATGGTTTTGAAGTCAGGGTGATGCTGGCCTCAGAGCATGAATTAGGAAGTATTTTCTTTTCTTCTTTTTTTGAAAGAGTTTGAGAAGGATTGATATTAATTCTTTAGGTGTTTGGTAGAATTCACCAGTGAAACCATCTTGCCTTTCCTTTGTGCCAGTCTTTGATTACTGATTCAGTCACTTTGTTATAGATCTGTTCAGATTTTCTATTTCCTCTGTGTCAGTTTTGGTACTTTTTGTGTTTATAGGAATTTGTTCATTTCATCTAGGTTATCTAATTTGTGGGCATACAATTTTCATAGTATTCTCTTATAATCCTTTATATTACAAGTCATAGTAATGTCAATGGGTTTTAAAAATTTAGGCATTGTAGTTTTCAGTTCTAGAATTCCCATTCTGTTCTTTTTATAGTTTCATTTCACTGGTGAAATACACTATCTGTTCATTCATTATGTTTTCTTTTAAGTCTTTGACCATATTGATAATAGCTCTTTAAAATTCCTTGTAGGTGAATTTCAACATCTAGACAATTGCAGGGTCTGTTTATATTAAATATTTTTTCCCTTGATTATGGCTTACTTTTTTGCATTTTTGCATATTTGGTAGTTTTTAAATTGTATCATGGACATTATGGATGACTTATTTTCAAAGGTTGTATCATTTTCTCTTCCTTTAATGAGTGTAATGAATGATGAATTTTGGTTTTGTAGGTAGTAAATTACACATGGGTCTTCTTGATGCTGTCAAATTTGGTTCTGTTCTTTGTTATGGCTTATTTATTTCAGTTTTGTCCTCAGTCCTAAGGTATGTTTTTTACTTTAATGAGTTATCCTTAATCCTAAATACATGGTTTTTTGAGGTCTCAACTGAGTGCTCAGGTCTTCCATGAGACCTCTCCACTATGGCTGAGCCAGAATTTCCCCATCTGCCAGTTGTTTGTAATCTGTGATATCATGTTTTGTTTCTAAGCCCCACAGCAGCCTCTTTTTTCTATGTCTATGTGGAAACAACTCAAATGTTCATCAATAGATGAATGGATAGACAAAAGTATGGTAGATCCATACAATGGAATATTATTCAGCCATAATAAGGACTGAAGCACTGATACATGCTACAATGTGGATGAATCTCAAAAACATTGCTAAGTGAAACCAGCCAGACACCAAAGGGCACAAACCATATGATCATATATATATGAATATCTAAAATAGGCAAATTCATTGACAAAGACTCCAGATTGGTGGTTGCCACTTGCTGGAGAGAAGGGGGAATAGGTAGTAACTACTTAATGGGTGTGGAGTTTTATTTTGGAGAGATGGTTTAATCTAATAGGATAGCTTTACAATCTCTGTCCCCATATTTCATGGATAATTTAGTATGGACCAATGTGTGTGTGTGTGTGTGTGTCTGTATAGATTAAGTAAATCACTGGAAAACATAAGTCATTTTAAATTCAATTGTTAGTCTGTTTCATTATTGATTTATTGTATGGTGACAGTTAAACAAATTACTTATTTGTGTTAGTCTAGCAACAATCCAATAGGTGTATAATGAGGAGTCTAATATTAAACTCAGGAACATGGGATAATGGAGAAAGTACCTGGAGTCTCATTCACATGAGGACCTGCTAGGCCTCCTGAGGGCACGGTGAACAGACTTTGGGCTGTGGGTTTACATCCAAGACACAGGACCTTTAAAAATGAAGGTAAAAGTTGCTCTTGACCTTTGTGAGGAGTGTCTGGGCAGTCACAACCCTCATCCTGAGGAGGGAAGGCTCTCAGTGGCTATGCTGTCTGTTCTGATAGGTGTATTACAGCAGCAGGACACGCCAGGAACTGGGCCTATGACATCAAGTGGCAGGCAGGAGCAGTGGTAGGGTGGACCGTCTTGGTGGAGACAAAGTTTCCATCAGCCGGGGAGTCAGGAAACTCTTTCTGAGATGAGCATGGTGAAGGGGTGCGGGCAAGGCCAGGTGTTAACATGGGGAAAGTAAAGGAACAAGAACAGTCTGGGCTTGGAGAATTTTCCCCAATTTCCTCAGAAGAAGGGACAGTAATTTGAAGGAGCACATGGCCCCTTTGGAAGTTAGAAAAGAGAGCTGCAACCCTGAAAGGGAGCGAGCTCTCCACAGCTGAGCCAAAGAGTCAGCTACGCTGGGGCGCGGGAATCACCCCCAGGTGTGCGGAAGAGCTGTGTGGTGGCGTGTGGGCTGCAGCACAGCCACAGGTCAGACAAACGCACCAGCTGTGTTTTCTGTGTCCTGGAGAATTTCAGCCGTTTAAATTAGTTTATGGCTAAATCTCATGATTTGGATTGACCAGGGTTTTTTTCTGCCTTACATCACGGGGACTTTGGGATAAGTTGAAGGTCCAGAAAGGCCTCAGTCACGTGCTAGCGATAGGCGCTGCCTGATAGCTGGGAGCTCAGCTGGGACTGTCAGCTGGGCTTTGGTTCTCCTCCACAGGAGCTTTTCCATGCGGCTGCTGGGGCTTCCTCACAGCGTGGTGGCTGGGTTCCAAGAAAGGATTTCAAAATGCAAAGGTGGAAGCTGCATATCTCTTACGTCCCAGTCTTGGGAGTTGTACAGTATCACGTCTGTGCTAGTCTATTGGTTAAAATAGGCCACCGAGCCAATCCGGATCCAAGAGGAAGGGGAATAAACTTTACCTCTTGTTGAGACAGTGGTGAGATCACAGTACAAAAGAGCATTTGGCAGAGGACACGTTGTCATGGCCATCTTTGAAAATGCAAGCTGCTACCGGGTCCTTCTAGGGTGGGGAAAGGACCTGCATGAATGGGGAGTTCCCGGTGATTCTGCCAGAGTAGGTGAAACTTAACTCTGTGCTTCCCAAGAAATTGTGTTAGTTATTGCTTCTAACACTACAGCAGTACAGCACCACTCATATGCCACTTACAGGTGGGAACATGAAACATGGGGAAATTATGTAAATGTTTAAGGTCACCCACTGGTATGAAGTGGGTCAGGACTTCCCACCCCGTCAGTGCAGCTCTGGAATCTGAATCTCTACTGCAGTCCACATTGCCAAGCCCGGTTCTTCTTCACAGACTCCCCCATAGGTGTTAGTGGGTAGAGAAGGCAGCACATGGAAATTTCAAAGCCCTGCTATCTTGTGCTTTGGGAGAGCGGCAACTACTTTATTTTTGTGATATCTGATTCCCATGGTACTAAAATTTGCAGGCTTCTCCTGCTGCCTCTAATGTGGGCTGCTTTGTCCTTGTCATTTAAAACATGTTGATGCTGAATTCCACAGGCCCTCCATCTGTGACCTTTACCTGCTCGGCAGAGCATAGGTATTTGCATTCAGAGATATTTCCCAGCCTCAAAGGGTAGCTGCTGGCAACATAGAGAGCAGTTCAAGCCTGCAGGCCCTTGGTCTCACTTGTTCCTGGAAAACTAAAGGCTTCCTTTTATGGGAACAGTTCAGGTGATTCATTGATTTTTGCTTTAATGGTGAAAGCAACCACTTCAGCCCTACTCTGTAATCTGCAAACCTCCAGTGAACCTAGTGTTGTTTTCCAAGTGAAATAGGTTAACAGGCTTAGCAACTATTCAGAGAATTGGGGAGTGTGTGTGTGTGTGTGTGTGCATATGCTGCCTGTGTGCTGTATAAAACAAAACCCAGTCTAACAGTGAATACTCCCTTATTCTTTAAAGAATGACAACGGAAGCTTGTGCTTCTCCCTCTACATTCCTGCAGTGGTATTTGTACATAGTAGGTACAAATATTTGCACATAATAGGTGTTCGCCAGATATTTTCCAAATAAATTAGTACTAAATTTTGCTGTTTAATTGGAGGATGTTACCAAATGCAGTGCTGGGGAGGCTTAGGTCCTTATTGCTAATGCCAGTAAGTCGCAAGTACCTCTGTGGCTGGAGGCCGGGTGTCAGCTTTCCACGCAGCATAGGTCAGGTGGACCGGCAAAGTGGAGGAAAGGACTGGTGACCAATGTGCATGGTGCAGAGAGGCCTATTTGTGGTCCCAGGACCTGTCGATGAATGTACACAATGACCTAGCTATGTGAAGGCCATTCTCAAAGCTGCCAATACAAGTTGGAACATAACAGAGAATGCAGTCCAGATTGCAGAGGAGGCAAAATGAAGACCATAGGGTGCAAAAGCACTAGAGAATTCCACCCATGGGAGGGGCCCTTGGGACCTCACACGGGGCCTGCTCACCCTTACTTTAGTTATAAATGTGGGTCTTCCATTTCCCACCCATGGCAGGTTAGAAAGAGCAGGGTGGGTGGGAGTGGAGCGGGCTGGGGGAGAGGCGGGCTGCGTGAGGGTGCACAGGCCTGTCACGACGCACCCTATTGGTGGACATTGCTCACTGGTGGCCACAGCTGTCCGGGTACTGCTGGACTAGCTATGCTCTCTGCATCCTTCCCGACTCGGAGCTGCAGGTGGCACCTGAGAAACCTGCTGTCTCTGCTAAAAGGGGCTCCTGCCACAGTCAGGATGAGCGTCTCCCATTGAGTGATTGAGAGCACAGTTCAACTTGTTCTTCCTGGGGCAGGTTTTTTTTTTTAATTAAGAGGTTTAAAAAATTACTCTGTTCAGAGAGTGAGTAGTTTTAATGATTTGGGATAAAATTTGGTCTTTTTTTTTTTCCCTCGGGATCAATTTTTTCTTGAATGAAGAGTCTCCACGCATATGCCATGGCGACGCCGTATCCTCCCTCGCCCTTCCTGGTGAGGACAGACAGACGGACATTGCTTCATTTTGTTGTTAAGTCTACTTTTTGAAACGGTTTTTGTTTCTTGGGCTTATTCCATAAGCGAGATTGATTGGATCATGGGCCACAAGGTTGAAGTCCATCTGCAGCCACCCTCCCTCCCAGCAGGTCGTGCTGACACCACGCGGCCCAAAGCCCCAGCCCTGGGTCCTGTGGTTGGCCTTTCTGGCCTGGGCGGCCTCATCCTGAGCCAGCCTGAACTGAAACTATCTAGGGGCCCGTGCCTCCCCCCATAAGCACAAGCTGCAGGGCCCACCGTAAGTAACAAAGACACTCCCGTCGCTGGGGAAATTGCAAGGATGCAGAGGCTGGCTTCTAGTAACTGAGCACAAAGCCCATCAGCATTCATTACACAGGAGGGGCTCCACCATATTCACTGCTGCAGTTCAGTGATTCTGGAATACGCATATTATTTTCACTGAAAATGGAGTATAGTTGGCGATCGATGATGCCCTCACAGTAAATAGTGGCATAGTGGTCATTCTCTCAGCTATACATCCAAACTTGCAAGATGGGGATCAGACGCTTGGGAGAAAGTACTGGAGACAACAGTGGAGCACTCTTTTAAGAAATACAATATCACTGGCCGGGCATAGTGGCTCATGCCTGTAATCCCAGCACTTTGGGAGGCTGAGGTGAAAGGACTGGTTGAGGTCAGGAGTTCCAGACCAGCCTGAGCAAGAGTGAGACCCCATCTCTACAAAACATAGAAAGATAAGCTGGGGTGGTGTGTGCCTGTAGTCCCAGCTATTAGGGAGGCTGAGGCAGGAGGATCACTTGAGCTCAGGAGTTTGAGGCTGCAGTGAGCCATGGTGAAGCCACTGTACTCCAGCCTGGGTAACAGAGTAAGACCCTGTCTCAAAACAAAAAAAAAAAAAAAAAAATCATCAAAGCTCTTGCTGGTATAGGAGCCCTTATGATGTGGACAAGCATGAACAGCAACATTGCTGAGCCCAAAAATTATACAGAAGCACTGGACTCTGAAGGAAAGTGAAGAAGTTTTAGGGGCACTTTAACTGATTTATTTTTGTAAGTACAAATCTTTTTTTTTCTTTCTTAGTGGTACATAATGTAATGGTGCATCTTATAATTGATAGTATGTTGTATTCAATAAAACAGGGAGTTTCATGACTGATTTGTTTTGCTGAGTATATCATGAACATCTTTCCACATATTTGTCATAATATTAATATATAACATTTTATTGCATTGCTATATTATGATTTATTTAACCAATCCCCTACTATTGGACATTTGTCCTTTTTTCTTTTCCATTATTGTAACAAAGGCCAAGATACACGTGGTTGTGTTGTGCATTTTGCCACTTGTCCAGTTGTTTCTCTAAAATAAATTCCTAGAAGTGTAATCTGTGGGTCCCGCTGCATCCGAGTTTTAGAAACATGTTGCCAGTTTCTTTTGAGAAAAGCCGCCCCTCTCCAGCCCCGCAGTGGTGGGTGCCTGCTCCACCCCTAGGAGCTTGTTTCAATTTGAATTTCTTTGATCATTAGTGAGGGTGACTATTTTAAAAATATGCTATTGGCCAATTTCTATTTCTTCTTTTATAAATTGCTTGTGTCTGTTGTACTTTATTGTCTTTTTTCTCATATGTATTAAATATTTTCCCCAGTTGTTGGACTGCCTTTTAATTTTGGCTTAACTGCCTTTTAATTAACATGTTGTCCTTTCACATCCAGACCAAAGACAAAACAGACCAGGTGATGCCTCAGAGGGGGCTGCAGATGGCCCCGGCGCCCCCTCGGGCAGGGCATCAGGCAGGCCGGCAGGGGTGGCCGGGCGGGGCTGCCAGCCTGGGTCCTGAACTCCGAGCCGCGCAGCCCCCTGCAGTCCCAGCTGGCCGAGTGAGCCAGACGGAGGCCCTTGCCTGGGGAAGCCTCTGCAGCCCAGCTTGCTCTGTGTGGTCCCCTAACAGGAGGGGAAGCTCTTCGCAGTCCCCGGCCGGTGACACGGCAGAGCGTGGAAGCACGACCTCAGTGAGGGAACAGAAAGGACACTGACCGTGCCCACTGGGCCCCTGAGGAACAGTGGGTCAGATGAGCTGGCATTCTTGTCACCCCTCTGTTCATCAGCAGAGTCCCTTCCCCTAAAAGGGAAGTTCCTCTCTCTGAATCTGAGCATATCTAAGCCTCCAGGATGGCTGTTTTCTTAGGAGGCAGTGAACAGGCAGGCACTAAGCCCTTTGACAAGACAGTTCTTTGTTGCTGAGAAATTGCTCCTGGCTGCCTGTCCCAGTCACCGGGGTACCCATCAGCGGGGCCAGGAGAGGCCCGGGTGTGCTGGACCCGATACCTGCCACCTCATCCACGCAGTCGGACATCGGCCATTCCCTCCACGGTGCAGCGACTCTGGGTGAAGCTCTGCTCCGTTTCTGAACACTGAAGACATTCTTGCATTTTGAGACCTCTGCTTTCAGTAACACAAAGTCGTGACATTTGCCAGGGGAAAATAAGGGAAAGGCAGCTGACGTTTGTTAAAGACCCACTGTGTGCCAGACACTGCGCCCAGCACTTTCCTGTGGAGACTCAGTTGTGGCGAGAGGTGTGTTCATCTGAGCCCTGCATTTAATTAACAAGAGACTGTGGTAAACATCACGTAGGACGACATAGACAATTAGAAAGATTTTTTTCTTAAGGCTTCATGCTTAAAAAAAAAAGGAGGGAGAGAAACTAAATAGAAAGTCAAGCAACTTTTCCTATTCAAATCAAATCACACTTTTGCCTCATCTATCTGTACACACAGAGTCATGTGTCTCTTAACAACAGGGCACGCTCTGAGAAACTCGGCCCTGGGCCAGCCCATGGCTGTGTGAACAGCGCGAAATGCACTTACCCAAACCTGCAGGCACAGCCCACTCCGCCCCGGCTGTGTGGCATAGCCTCTTGCTCCTGGGCTACGCGCCTGTGCCGCTTGTCACTGCACTGAATACTGTAGGCAGCTGTGACACAGTGGTAAGTGTTTGTGCCCGTGCAGACGTGGCATTGTGATCTTATGGGAGCTCTGTCCCGCATGCAGTCTGTCGTCCACCGAAACATCATGCGGTGCTCGACTGTGTCGTCTAGGGCATTAGGGTCATGTGGATCAAGTCAAATGTGTTATATATATTTATTATGTATTTCTATTTATAATATAATGTTTATCTATAACTCATAAATTTAATATATAGAATATTAATATATATCATATACATATATATCTATATATATTTGACTTGATTCCACAAGACCCACAATGCTTCCTCATTTTGCTAGATCTAGCATTTTGGGGTAGCGTGAAGACCATGAAATTTTGAAAGGGAAGGAAACTTCTAATGAAAGCTCCTTTTTAATTTCTTACAACAGCCGAGCAGAAATAGTGTCACTGGAAGAGAAACAACCCCAGCTCCCAGAGCTGGTGCACAGAGCTGCAGTACCACCTTGGCTGTGCCCTTGGCCAGCGGGCACGGATGCGGGCGGGTGGCAGGGCTCAGCTCAGGCACAGAGACCAAGGCTCGGGCTTGGGGGGGAGAAGGTGGGATCCCGGACACCCCTGCTGGGCCTCTCAGTGACCCCTTAGTTAAAATGGGGAAGGCCTGCGGGGCGAGGTGTGGGAACATTTGAGAGCCTTGGAACACCAGCTGTCTCCTGACTAGTGCAGAGGTATGTCACACTTTTTCAAGCTGCATGAGCACACCAGAGGGTACCAGGCAGACGCCAGACCTGTTGGCAAAGCTCTTGACCAGGGAGACTTTGGGTTTTACAGGAGGACAAGCAAGGGTTCATTAGAATAGACGCTGTGAGAGGTGAGCTCCTGGATGGAGTCTGAGGGGGACGTCCCAGCCTGTGAGTCTCCCCCTTTCTCTCTCTCTCTCCCCCCCTCTTTCCTGGACTTTGATCCCTTCTGGTCCCCGATGCTTATTTGACTCTTACCATATGTATGTATTTTTTCCCTTGTGTGTGGTCAGCCTTCTCCACTAGACCGTACCCTTGTGTTAATTACCTATTACTGCATAACAAATCACGCCCAAACTTAGCAGCTGAAAGCATTTATTATCTCATGTAACGTATGGAGGGTCAGGAGTCAGAGCAGCTGTGTGGGCTGGCTCCGGGCGTCCAAGCTGTCGGCCACGGACACAGGCATCTGAAGGCTCGGCTGGGGCTGGGGAATCTGCTTCCAAGCTCACGCACGTGACCTCAGTTCCTCGGTCCCTCCTTATTCCTCACCCGGTGACCTCTCCAGGGCAGCTGGCTTCCATGAGGGTGTGAGCCAGGAGAGCAAGTGGAAGTTGCAATGTCTTTGATAACCTAGACTCCAAAGTGACACACCTTCCCTCTGTCCTATTGGTCCCTAGGCCAGCCCTGACACAGTGTGGGAGGGGACCACACCGGATGTGAACGTCCTGAGGTGGCCATCTCAGAGGGTCATCTCAGAGGCTGACTACCGTAATCCTCCTCTGGGGGACGGCTGATTCTACATGTCTTTTCATGGCCAATATTGGGCACAGGTCTGGTTAGGTAGCAGGTATCTAATGAGGTTTGCCAATTATAAAGAGGTGCTGGGCACTCAGTATAAGCTGGAATTAAACAAAAAATACTCCTGAAGATGAGACATTGTCAGAACTATTTCCTAATAAACACAATAGATACATCAGAATATTTTTCTGATTTTCTATTATTTTCATTTATGTTATTACAGTAAGCCTTGAGCTGAAATGGAATATACTTAAATATCTCAGGGAATTTCTGAAATGGGCTCTAACTTATTATTTCCTTCCTAACCACCCTGGTAGGCAGTAATTCTACCCAAAACCACCAAGAGAAAAATGAGTGATCATTACAGAAAGATAAACTTCATGCAATTCTTTTTAAAAGCAAATTTTTACATCCCACATTTTCCAAATATATTTAAAGTAGACCCCTGCCTTTTTTTATTCTTGGGAAACTAAAGTTGGACTAAAGTTGAGAAAAAATATAAATCTAAATTCCACAACAACTAACTAAGGATTGGTTTATTGATATAGACTTGAATGAAGATGTTGTCTCCTTTCCTACTTCTTCATGCTTGATGAGTTCTTAATCTCTAAGACCAGAGAAAAATACAAAGTATTTTTAGGATGAGGTTGGCATAAAAAAATTTCCCATCATTTTTTTCCACTGTTTTCTAATTTACAGAAAAATAAAGTTGAAGTAAAAATAATGACAGCTACTATCTATTATAGGCTTATTATAATATGCCCTGCACTGTGCTTTTTTTTTTTTTTTTTCCTTCCATATTTCACAATGAAAGGAACCCAGGACTGAGGGATGTAAAGTAATTTGCCTGAGGCCCTAAAGGCATGTGTGATGTCCAGGTCTCTTAACCACTATGTTATCCATCATAGTCTACACAAATATCACTCTTGCTTCAAGAGCAAATGGCACTGAATTCTAGAGTTTATTGAAACTTTATATGAGAAATGACTGGGATTTTTAAGGATAACTTTTGGTAAACTAGGTCTCTATTTCATGTTTTAGAAAAGGCACCTATACACTAAAGTTTCTCCAATTTGATACTTGTTTTACCTCCACAGAACATACTTAAGAAACAAGTCTGGGCAACATAAATTCATATCTAATAAAAGCCTGCCCTCCTCTTGATAAGCTTGACATCATTAAGGTTGAAATATCTTAATGAAAGTATAAAGCCAAGAAGACCAATTGTCACCAGAATTTGGCTTACGAGGGAGATTTTGGGTCAGATATATCAAAAGTAAATCTTATGAAGAAAGAAAGGAAACCCATCATGACACAGGTGCACGTGCTCAGCAGCCCCGTCCAGACACGGCACTGCAGTGGGGCAGGAGTGTCGGAGCCGAGCATTTCCACCGTGTTACAGATGCCGTCCAGTCCACTCTTGACTGATGGGCTGTGCATTCTTTCCTTCTTCAACACGTGTTTACTGGCCGTGGTGTACTCAAGTGACCTTGCCCGACAGCCTCTCACCTCTCGGCTGCCCCCACCGACAGTTGGCAAACCTGAGTGTGTGCACTGCAGGCTCGCGGTGTGGATGCCCTTGTTGGGAAACGGCAGGTCTCATCCTTGGGTTTAAGGACCCATGCAAATGTCCAGGAGACGCTTCCCTGCCAAGTGTTCCTGCTGGAGCTGCTGAGTTCCTGCCATGCTGGGTTTTGAGGAGTGAACCAATTCCCTGAGGCTGAGCACATACTGGAGAAGTCACTGCCATCTCCTGTGCAGACCCTGGACCTCATCTGTGACAGGAAGGGAAGTGGCCAAAGACAGTGAACCAAGGCCACTCCGCCCCCCCTCCCCCCCAGGGAGGTCACCTCTGCGGTGGGAGAACATGTTCCTGGAATTTCCTGAAGCCGTTTCTGTGATCATTCTGATTTCTGGCCTGTTGGCTCCTTGAAAGTGAGAAGTGAAGAATGAAACCCTGGATATTGCTGAGCCTCGTTATTTTGTGGCTGTTCGAAAAAGTTCCCGATTCAATAAAATACACAGCAGCTTCCCTGGAGCAAGGACCCGCTATGTGAGAGGCAGGGCAGGTGGCAAGCGGCGTGTGGGCTCAGGAAGCAGACAGCTGGAGCCACTTACTTAGCTGCTGTGCCCACTCACGCTGCTCTGGGCTCAGTTTCCTCGCCTGCCAGGTGGAAAAGCCGCGGCTGCCTGGGCAGGTTCTTGCGAGATTTAAATGGGCTGGTGCATCTAGAAACTTAGAACAGGGCCTGGCAAATGGCAAGAGGGCCACCAACGCTGGCGTCATTCGTCCCTGTGGCTGAGTGCATTTCATCTGGGCCTCACAACTCAGTGACTTGGGTGTTTTTACGATTCCATTTTTCCGGAGGACAAAACCGACTTTGGAGGGAGTTCAGGTGCTGGTCCAAGGCCACACGCTAAAGCAGGTGAAAGACAAGAGATCTGAATCTAAGGCTGCCGGACTCCCAAAGCAAAGTGCTTGATGGGAGTGACACCTGCCTCACGATGACGGACACAGCAAGGGCGTATTCGGGGATGACCAGATGTGTGGAAGGAAGGGGGCGGGGCTCGGTAATAGACCACATGGGCCTCACTTATTCCTTTTGTTTGTTCACCCATTCGCTCACTCATCCATTCGACACACGCTAAGCACCTATTACGTGCCAGGTATTATACTGGACATTGGGAGTGACGTTTGACACACACTAAGCACCTATTACATGCCAGGTATTATACTGGACATTGGGAGTGACGTTTGCAGGAACACATTCCTGGCAGGGTGGGCTTTGACCTAGTGTAAGGAGTTACTTTCCTGAGGACTGGCCTTTGAACTGAAATCTTAAGCAAGGGGACTGAACGGGAGGCAGGGGGTGCCTGGAGAGAAGAGGGCTCAGGACTAGGCCTTCTGGCCCCCACGGTGCTAGGACAGGCAAGGGAGCAAAGGGAGGGTGGGGGGAGGGGGAGGCAGAGGAGGCCAGGCAGGGCCTTTCAAGCCTTGTCGAGGACCTGGGGATAATGTTTGGGTTTTTATGGGATCCTTCTGGCTGAAGTGTGGAGGGCACCACAGTAGAAATTTCAAGACCAGCTCAGGTCTTCGCTTTTCTGCTCATCAAATCTTTGTCCCCAAAAGCTTTCAGCCTTAGAGAAAAATTCTAGATATGCCTGCTCAATTTTGGGGTCACCAAGGATGCTTAAGGTGCCTCAAGAGTGCGCCCACCCCCCTCGCTTCCCTCTCTCCCTGCTCAGGGTGGGCCCTACCTCGCGATCGGCCCTCATCGCCTCCTCTCTCCCCTCTAGTCTCCCCACTGCTGTGCTCTTTTTGCAATAAAAAAATGCTGTAACGCGGTCTTTCTGGTGGTTCTTCTCTGTCAACGTCAAATTAGTTATCTAAATTTGATTTGCTAGGGGGCTTATGTTTCATTTTAACATTTCTTGAATTAGAAGCATTTTAATAAATGATATTTAAAACATCAGGACAAAATATAAAAATAACTCAATTTCTTAACACAAGTCTCTTATTTTCTCATAAAATGAAACAGGCCAGTCTTCCCTGAGAGAAGCTCCTGCCTGACCACTGCTCTTGTCATCTGTAATGTCACCGGGCCCACTCTCGTGGCTTGATCGAGACAGATTTGTGACAGATTTTGTTGTGGAGAAATGACAAAGGAGTGGTCCCCCAAAATGCACTCAAAGGGGCTTTTCAGCGCTATCCTCATCCCCTCATCCGAGGAGGGGTCAGCCAGCCTCTCAGGGTGGGGTCGTCAGCCAGTCCTCTGTGACAAGGACAGTCGCCCCTCCCTCCTCTCCCTGCGGCCTGTGGTGTGGACTGTCACGTTATTCCGGAAGAGTGGGAAGGGACGGTCCTGTGGCGGGAGATAAGTATCTGCTGAATTGGGATGTCTTTCTTTTATTGCATTATATTAAGAAATAAACGTGCCTGTCAATGTGTTTCGTTATTTGGTCTGAATATAAATGCCCTCTCTTGGCGGTCATTATGGGCTCCCTGATCCCAGAAAGTGATGTCTGCCAAAGTGATCTGCCATCCCAATTTGAGGGTTCTGACAAACGGGCTCTGGCGTTACGCTCCCAAGCATTCCCCTCCTCCAGCCCCCTCCCCGCCTAGACAATGACCCTGCTACAGGTATCGCGGCTCTTTGCTGTCTTGGCCCATGGCTCTCGCCTTGACCCGTCTCTGGTATGCTGCATTTGGTGTTTACCCTGAGCTTCTATGTCTGAACCTTCCCTGGGGACTTTGGCTTACCTTGGCTGGGCCCTGGCTGTCTGGTGCTAATTCTAGTAGAGGAAACATCTTGCTCTTGCTGGGAATAGAACCTTCTCCTCATCTCCCCCTCCACCCACGCACACATGCCTATCGCTCCACCAAACAGGGAGTCAGCACCTTCTTAGGATGTGAGGACACTCGGAGCTCAATTCTCCTTGTTCCGACAGCCTAGAGTTGAGGTTGTCCATGGGGCGGTGTTAGACATCAGTGGTTCGCCAACTTTCGCATGCACAAGACTCCCGGAGGGCTCATGAGAGTGTCTGATTCTGTCGGTCTGACAAGTGACAGTGGTGGTGGTGCTGCTCAGGGGTTGGAAATCCAGGCAGGCAGCAGCCAGTGGAGGCGAGAAGCCTGGCCACAGCCCTCCTGACCCACAGTCGGAGCTGGTGACCCTTGGCGAGTAGCTCTGTTCCCACCCAGAGCCACAGGAACCTCTGAGCAGCCAGTGAAAGATTGGCTAAGACATCCCTTACAGCTGTTGGCTGTGGAGGTTCAGGCCTCTGGCTCTTCTGCTTGGCCCGAAGCCGGAGCAACTTTCCCCATGCAGCTGGGAGGGCACAGAAAGAACACGGACTTTGGAGGCAAACAAGTCTTGGTCAGAATCCTGCCTCTGTGGCCTAAGGTTTATTTAGCCTCTCTGGACCTGCAGAATAAGATAGAAGCATCTGCCCATTAGGTCATTGTGCGCTTTGATGGGAGTCGTCCTGGTGCAGCCTGGGTGGAGAAGGAGCGCGTGAGAGGACAGCTGTTATTAGTCACAGGTGCCCAGGGACATTCCCTGCCCCCCCACAGCCCCTGGCAATGAGTGCAAAGGTGGAGGCCTTGCACGCTGGGTTTTCCTTCTTCCTCCTCCACGCCCTGCAGAGTTTCTGTTAGGAGCCCTCGACAGGCCCTGGGGATAAGCAGAAACCACATGACAGCGACACCCACACAGTGCTGGGGGAAAAGGGAAGGAAGCAGAACGGGAACCACAGCTAACCGAGTGCCTATTGTGCGCTGGGCATTGTGTTCTTTGGGGAAGGCATTTTGTTTCCATGTCACAGATGAGGAAACTGAGGTTAAGGAATTGGCTCCAGGGAGATGCAGAGCTCTTGGATTAGCTCCAAGCCCCTCACTTTAGAGAGGAGAAAGGCAGACAGGCTGAGAGGTTGAGTGACTTGCTCCAGGACACACAGCTGGGTCAGTGGTGGAGTTCGCGCAAGCCTCCCCCGACTTCCTCTTACTGGGCACCTGGAACAGTGCAACCAGGAGAGGGCTATGGGGGACAGCATTGGAGCTCTAAAGAAATTTTTGTTTTGTTTTTAACAAATTGAGGCTGGCGCTGGTTTTCCCTTTTAGGAAGACCGGGAGAACCTCTTCTGACGCAGGCTTCTGGGGTGCGTCACCATCTTGCGCGCTCACGCTGCGCCCGAGGAGCGTTGCCGCCCTGGACCCTTCCCGAGACGGCTGTTGCCTTCGATACGGGCATCCCCCGGCTTTCGTGAAATGTCCTGCCCCAGCGAGATCCTGTCTGTGGACCAACTCCAGAACTCAGTGGGGGCTCTTCCCGTCGTCACTGGCCGGGGAGGAGAGCTCGGCTCTGAAAACTGAGCATCGGCCCCTGCAGAGAAGGCGCAGCCTGGCTGCCGCCGAGGGATCGTCCTCCCGGTTTCCCTCCAGCGAGTCACCCTCTTTCCTCTCTTACTCTGCAGCCTGAAGAGAGCCCGCAGCACAAGGTTTCTGAATACGTAAATTATTCATTAAAATAAGATAACTGAAGCGTGAACCTGTGCAAATGTTCAGGTATTTTATTTTTAAAAAAATACAGTAGTAAGATTCTTAGCTAATTAAATACCCCACCCCAAGCTAATGTCACGTTTTTCGCCATCTGAAGTTCACTGTGCAAATATTCGCGGAGCATCGCGGCCGTGGCAGGCGCGGTTATGCGCGCCACGTCCAGCCGCGAGCAGAACGTCCACTGCGTCCGCCTCGCGGGCCGGGGAGAGAGACGACAGCAGAGTCCAGATAAGGACAGTTTGCAGGCGGTAAATGCTAAAGCACAAGGACAAAGTAGAGCAGGAGAACGGGGACTGGGGAGGCTGTGGGGTGTGTGTATGTGTGTAGGTGTGAGTACATGGGTGTGTGGGGGGAAGTATGTGTGTGAGTACATGGGGGTGTGTGTGTGTGTGTGTGAGTACATGGGTGTGTGGGGGGAAGTGTGTGTGTGTGAGTACATGGGTGTGTGTCAGTACATGGGTGTGTGGGGGGAAGTGTGTGTGTATGTGAGTACATGGGTGTGTGTGGGGAGGGGTGTGTGTGTGAGTACATGGGTGTGTGTCAGTACATGGGTGTGTGGGGGGAGGGGTGTGTATGTGAGTACATGGGTGTGTGTGGGGAGGGGTGTGTGTGTGAGTACATGGGTGTGTGGGGTGTGGGTGTGAGTTACATGAGTGTGTGTATGTATGTCTGTAAATACATGGGTATGAGTACAGGGTAGTGGGGGGTGTGTGTGTGAGTACATGGGTGTGTGCAGGGAAGTGCGTGTATGTGTGTGTGAGTACATGTGTATGTGTGTGGGTGTGAGTCCATGGGTGTGGGGGGAGAGTATTTACGTATATGGGCAGGGGGGTGTGAGTACATGGGTGAGTGTGGGGGGGGCGCTTTTAAATAGGTGCTTAGAACAGGCCTCCCTGGGAGGAGAGGGGATGAGGTGCTGGAAGATCCGAAATGAGGAGGGGAACAGATTCCTCTCCAGGAATTTCTGGTTCTGACTCCCAAGCAGAAACTCTCTAGAAATGGTGTCCGAATAAGACATCCATTGTTCATGGAAACATCTAGAAGTCTCCCTATTTTCTTGGTAGTCTTTGCTTAAACACATCAGCTGCTCATGGTGAATGGGACTCAGAAGCCCGTCTTTTTAGAGGCGACCAGGGCCTCGCTCGGGGCCTGCCTTTGGACACTGTTCCGGGTGACAGGAAGACACTGGTGTCCCCGAGGGCAGGATAGGCTCCGGGCTTGCTGGATTTGCTCTAGTCCGGGTGGAGCAACCTCCCCGGTGACCTCTCGTCTTCAGCAAGGCCGGGGCCAGGCTGGGGGCAAGGGCAGCAAGCGGAAGTGCCCTGTGGCTCTACAGGGGCATGAGACGATGAAGGAGGAAATAAGAAAAAAAAAAAAGCCCCAACACCTGATGGGCAATATCCCTCCCCAGGGCAGTCCCTGGGAGCCCTGTCTCTGGCAGTGTTAGGCTTCCTGTGATCCTGTCCTGTGCTGGAGAGGGAGGACACAACTGGCCAGTGTTTGTTTTCTGTGGGAGGAAGCGCCTTGTGCGTTTGGTGTTGAAACACAGGCAGAGCTGCAGGCGCTGGCTCAGGCCGGCTCCAGGATGGGCCCTCCCCACGGATTTAGCCCCTGCGAAGGGCTGCTCACCATGGCACCCTGGAGAGGTGGGTGCCCAGCCTGGGTGTGGAAACTCAGGGTTTAGCCACCAAGGTTTCATCGAGAGCCCTCTTTGCCGTATGGCCGGAGAGCATCATCCGCAGACGCCAGTGTGGTCGATACAAAGGACAATGGTCGTTGATGCGCAGTGTTGCCAACGTATGTGTCTAGCCTCAGCCTGGTGAGAACCAGGAGCCGCTCTGTTAAGTTCCGATTATCTCGGTCCTTAATGTCACCACAGGTGGAGAAATGGATCCTCTAGCAGCTTGACTCCCCGCTGTGTCTTACTTGAAAGATGTGCTTTAAAAAAGCCCCGTGGTGGCTGAAAACTCCACAGAGCCAGAAAGTGCCCTGCATACCATTAGAATAATCGTTCTCAGCAGAATTGCATGAGAAATTCTTTAGAAACATCACAGTGATGCATGAAACAGGAAATGCACGGGGTTCACATCAAAGAGATTCGAAATGCAGTTTGACAGTAGTGGAAGTCCTTTTTCTTTTGATATTCAATTCCAAGTTTAATTACTGCCCAGAGAGATATTCCTGAAAAGTTTGTGACCATATAGAATTTTCCTACCTCCATTTCTTTTACTGCCTTGACTTATAAGATAGAGTCAGTACCATTCTTTAGTCCAGGCAAGGGGGATCGGCCTCTGCCCTGCCTCTGGTTGCTGGAAACTGTAGTGTCAGACCCAGCCCCTTAAGCCTGGTCTGAGACCCTGTGGGTGGTCCTCTCTCTCCCTAACCGAACTGCGACACGGAGGTTCTGGGGGAAAGAATCGAGGCCCACAGGTTTAATCGTGAGCCACCTGGGCCCAGCGGGTGTTTCCCTCAAACCAGGAGCAACTCTGGGAAAGGCGTGCCGGGCCTGACGAGCTTACGCAGGCAGGAAGCCGCGGGGGCTCAAATGCTCCCGAGGAGTCCAGGCCACATGGATCTGATGCTTTCCTCCCTCGGGGGACACCGCACGACTTTTCCTGGGCTCCCCAGCCAGGACACGGGGGTTAGTGGTGTGAAGGGAGCTTGTATGCCTGCATCCATGTGACAGACAGAGGCCCTGCCCAGCCCAGCCACCTCCTGAGATGGTTTAAATGCCAGGTTATCCTCTGGCAACCAGCAAGCTCAAACTGATTTGTCAGAGCTGCAATCCTATGCGTCCTTATTGCCCACAATGCTATGACACATGTCCCATCCCTTGCAGACAGGGCTGCTCATTTCCTTCACTGCAGGACACAG